>NC_073381.1:67140434-67857934 GCF_028641065.1 Leucoraja erinaceus | reverse complement strand
TAGTTGACAAGGATTGACGAGGAGAGGACGCTGATGGATTGTTAGTGGCTGCTCATCATTACGGCAGACGTGGAAATGGAGGGTGACCAGAGAAGAGTGAAAAGTCTTGCTCAAACTGTGAGATGCAGAACACAGCAATTTCTTGAATCCAAAATAAGGAAATCATAGGAAGGTCCTGCAGGTCAGACACCATCTGTGGAGAGAGAAAAAAAAAAAAACTGGCCGGGGATTGAAAAACAAAAAATTGGAGATGCTAAAAAGCTGAAATAAAAGTATCGGACACTAATCCTGGGAGTGCAGGAGGGTGAGGGGTGATCTTGTTGAGGCGTATTTAATCATGAGAGGAATAGATCGGGTAGATGCACAGAGTCTCTTGCCCAGTGTAGGTGAATCAAGGACCAGAGGACATAGGGGAAGGTGGAAAGATTCAATAGGAACCTGAGGGGTACATTTTTCACACAAAGGGTGGTGGGTTTATGGAACAAGCTGCCAGAGGAGGTAGTTGTGGCAGGGACTATCCTAACATTTAATAAACAGACAGGTACGTGGATAGGACAGGTTTGGAGGGATATGGACCAAACATGGGCAGGTGGAACTAGTGTAGCTGGGACATGTTGGCCAGTGTAGGCAAGTTGGACCAAAGGGCCTGTTTCCACACTGCATCAATCTATGACTTTATGACAACTGCTCCAAGGTCTGCATGCTCTCAGTTTGCCTGTTATCTGTTTCAGCCATAGTCTGTTCATCTCCACCCTCGCACAGACATTTTGTTTGTTCTTCCTATTCCAGCAATTTCACTGCATTTTTAAATATTAATATCTTCTACCTTTTTCCCAGTTCTGAAGAAAGATAATCATCCTGAAATATTAACTCAATTTCTCTCTCCTCAGATATTACCTGACCTGCTGAGTATTTTCAGCATTTGCTGTGTTGATTTTAAATTTCATTCATCTGCGGTTGTTTTGCTTTTACACAGTTGTAACATTTATGCTACCTCTTAATTGCTCAATTAGCTTTGCATTACGCAATGTAGAGACACGAAGGAGACATTAATTATGTTTCGATTTTCACATTGATGTAAACAATTGAATATTTGTGCTAGAGAGCGTTACCTTCTCCATAAGACAGGTAAATCAATAGGTATCATCTGCAGCACACATTCAAAGTGTTTCCTTAATGACCTACAGTTTTTGACTGAACATACTACAGGGGTTCGTTGCTTGACTTAGCAGTATGTTAACAAGTGATGTAAAAACTTGCCACAGGGAGCATACATATTTAAATTTGTCCAGAATTAATATAAGATTAATATTTAATATAACAACACAGCATATTCCATGCACTGGAATCAGGTACTTGTGACCACTCTGCCCTGCAGAGATTGCAACTAATTTTATTCTTATAAGAAACCAGTAAAAATGGCAAGGATCAGTTTCTAACACGGTCTGGCCTTTTGTGGTCCTTAGCTAATCGTAGAAATGGAGAAAGATGCACAAATTTGTATATATCTTAAATCTAATACAAATTTGGTATTTTGCTCTTTTAAATTGATATCTTCATCTTTGAGAATATATTTATTTGCGATTTAAGGCACAGTATACAACATACTGTGAAGGGTGCCGACCCGAAACGTCACCCATCCCATTTTCTCCAAAGATGCTGCCTTACCTGCTGAAGTGCTCAGCATTCTGTTTCTTACGGGATAATGGTTCACTTTCAGCCACCTTTTATTTCTTGTTTGATTTCCAATTTGAATCAAAATCATATTGCTATTTTACATTGTTGAAGCTGGTTTTCCCTGGAATCATTGCTACCTGTGTCTCAATTGATATTTGATGCAGGGTTACTTTGCTGGGCGTGATGTTTTGAATAAAGATCACTCAATGCTCATGCTCCTAAATATTATCAATATCTTTTAAGGAAATGAACATAAAGTGAAAGAAAGCATAAAGTTGTCTTAGCTTCAATGCTACCTACAGGAATGTGCCACTCTCTCTTTGTTAACACAAGATATGGTGTTAGAATTACTTTTAAATCTGCTTTCCTCTAATGTACATATTGCTGCCAGATATGTAATGTAATAGGAATTAATTAAATGGGTAAAAGTTGTTTATTTCAAGGATGTGTTAAATGTAATGGTTGGTACAACAATTTAGTTGATATTGTTTCCGTGTTTTTTTGGAAATATAAAATCTACAATTCATGTGAAATTGTACATTGAAATTCTACATTGTGAAATATGTTACTGAGATACTCAAAATAACAAAATGTTAACTGCAGAGAATAGAAAATAAGTAGGTATCTGCTGGTTTGAAGAAAACATATCCTTTCTAGAGTTGACCAGAATAATATTTGACAGCAGCTATAGTGAAGATTGAACCAGGTTGACTGGAGCTGTGATAACAGCATTAACTGCTATAACATTGTACCACTGGTTTTCTGTTTAATGTATATTTCCAAATTAAAATTATTACAATAAAGCCAAATTTATGTTATTTGCTCCAGTAATCCCGATAGGACTATTTACCTTGACTTCTGTTTGAGTATCATCTGAAAGTTTGGCTCCTCTATGATGATACTGAATCAAACTAGGCCCCAGAACAGAATCCTGGAAACATCTCTACTCCACTTCAGCCACTTAAAAGCTATCCTTAACTTTTAGACTCCGCAGTATTTTTTAATCCAAGTTTTACGTTGAGACAAATCAATGCAATAATATTCCTTTAATATAGACAACAGCAGATGCTGTTTATGAAAATGACACAATGTGCTGGGGTGATTCAACGGGTCAGGCAGCATCTCTGATGAACATGGATAGGCAACATTTTGGGTTGGAACCGTTCCTCAAACTGATTTATTTTCTTCCAGTGTCTCCTGTGCAATATTTTGATACAAAACTCTACAGAATTCATTCAAGTTGCATGTGTCAACCATGATAGTCATCCTGACGTTATAGTAGTGGTATGGAATACAAATTCCTCTTTGGTCAGTTACATTAAATAATATAGCACAAGTATCCTTTTCTACTCACCTTACAAAGTTCAAATCAATTGGAGTTAGTTTCTGGAGAACTAAACAGAGCCTTTACTACAATCTGCACTATGTGTCAGCAATTAAGGCAAAAGATCCGTCATGCATAGTTTGTCAATTATGTTTTCCTTTAATATAAATTAAATGTATTTAATTACTTTTTCATCACTTAGCAATTTACTAATTTCATGTTTAATTATATGTTCTAAAATGTTGAACAGCATTGTTGTTGTCTCTATTTGTCCAAGGTAGTTCTATCTTTTGTAAAAATAAATATTTCATTGACTTTCATTGAATATTATGAGAAGCATTCATAGAAATATAGAAACATAGAAAATAAGTGCAGGAGTAGGCCATTCGGCCCTTCGAGCCTGCACTGCCATTCAATATGATCATGAATCATGGATTCATCAGGACCTTATCTTGTTCCTTAATTTTTCATACCTCTCTTTTCATTCAAGTCTGAGAGTACCATTAATTCTAACTGAAAAGATAAATTCCCAATGGACTGGACATCGTGTTTGATCAGTACATTGGGAATCTATAGATGTAGTTAAATTTCTTGCATTTTCTTCTTTACTTAAAATATGTCAATAATCGTTATATAGTAGCGGCACCTAGTGGTGGCTTGGGGCATCTCAAACGCTCGCTATTGGCTGGCGTGATCGCGGTGGTATTTTTTTGCGGGTTTTTGTATAGTCTCCATTCAAACTCCACCCTGTTGGAAGGAGCTTCGTGTAATTTGACTGATCTAAAACGTGGTTGATTTAAACGCTTTATTATCGTTTAAAATAAAGACTTTTACTAAACTCGTCTCGCCAAAATATCCTCCCTCAGTTTATTTTTCAAAGCCCTCTTTTAGGCTTCTCTTTTTAAAATCCTGAAACAGACTACTTGTACAGCTTGCCAATAATTTTTCACTCTTTCTTTACTAAAACCACTGTTGTGATCTTCAATCTTAAAGCTCCACCTCCTATTTACCAATCTTTGCTTGTTGATATAATTATAGAATATGTTGTACAGGGCTTCTGCAGTTGTATAGGGCCCTAGTGAGACCACACCTGGAGTATTGTGTGCAGTTTTGGTCTCCCAATTTGTGAAGGACATTCTTGCTATTGACGGGGTGAAGCATAGGATCACCAGGTTAATTCACGGATGGCAGGACTGTCATATGTTGAAAGAATGGAGCGACTGGGCTTGTATACTGGAATTTACAAGGATGAGAGGAATTCTTATTGAAACATATAAGATTTTTAAGGGATTAGACACACTAGAGGCAGGAAACATGTTCCCATTGTTGGGGGAGTCCAGAAACAGGGCCCACAGTTTAAGAATAAGGGGTAAGCCATTTAGAACGGAGATGAGGAAACACTTTTTCTCACAGAGAGTTGTGTGTCTGTGGAATTCTCTGCCCCCGAAGGCGGTGGAGACTGGTTCTCTGAATGCTTTCAAGAGAGAACTAGACAGAGCTCTTAAAGATAGAGGAGTCAAGGGATATGGGGAGAAGGCAGGAACAGGGTACTGATTGTGGATGATCAGCCATGATCACATTGAATAGCGGTGCTGGCTCGAAGGGCCGAATGGCCTACTCCTGCACCCATTGTCTATTGTCTATTGTCTATGTTGTTTTCTCTTTCAAAAATTGATAACCTCTTTTAATTCTTGCTCTCCTTGGAAGAACCACAATTTAAATAGAATCAATTATATCGTACATTAAAAGGTAAACATTATTGTAATGTTTGATAGTTTGATAATTTCCTGTGTCCCAGTTACCTATGTATTTATAGATAACAATATCATATTAATTGAATTTGTAATTTGCTTAATTAGCTGATAAGTTTCCAGACCAACTGTAATGGCCATTGGGAAAAAGTTATTGACAACTGATTATAAATGAATTACAAATTTGGCACATTTCCTTTAATATTTAATATTGCAACAATATTTTCTGGAAAGGTGTTTTTTTATTGTGATCTTAGAACAATAATTCACTGTATTGTGTGCTGTCAGGAAAGTCATATTAAAGTAATGGAGTGCCAGTAGCAAAGCGTTTTATTACTTCAGACTATATTGTTGAAACGTGTGAAGTTTGTGACATTATTGACATTCACTGATGTCTTGTCAGTAAATTTAAAATCATTAAAAGTATTTTTTCCCCATTTGCTATGTTATTTCCACAATGCACACTGACAGATTTCATAAAAGTAATTGTGACTACACGCTAAGTAATTAATAGACAAGAATTTGTGCCATTCGCCTAAAATGTTATTATCTGTAGCTATAGCCTTAAAGTGGGTATGGCTCCCATTGTTCTTCATCAAACTGAATCTCCTTCACTTGCAGTTAGCTAGCAGATATTGGCAAATCGTTCAGCCACAGGGGGTCATGCCTGAGGTTCATACTGCAGCAATCCAATATTTGCGTGCATATATTTTCAAGCAGAGGCTCCAGAAATTAGGATATAACAATTATCAGCTCATGTTTTCACACCTGAATCCAGGGACATTGAGGCTAATTGTGGTTCTTCAATCGAGATTGGGGAGCCCACATGGTGCAACCCAGGAACATCCCAGGTCTGCCTGGCTCCCCTGAATGGGTATCTATAATTTAGGCTTTATTGTATAAAACATGAAAACTTTTATCAAACGGTGAATTTTAGGAGTTATTTTGTTAGACAAAAAAAACAACAGCAAAAAAAGATTGTCATTTGTTGGTGGAAAATGTTTAGTTCAAGTGAAAGCCCATTCCAAAAGTTGAAGATCTACGAATATTTTATAGGTGATATTTTCTCAGTTTAAAAAGACTGCGTTTTAAGTGCTTATTTCCCTAAGTGGCAGATGGTACAAAACTAGGAAGGGATAATCTCACTCCTTATAGATTCTGGGACTTACACCTTTGTATCTGGGGTGACACGATGGCGCAGAGTTGCTTCCTCATAGCACCAGATATCCGGTTCGATCCTGTCCACAAGCGAGTTTGTACATTCTCCCTGTGACTGCAAGGGTTTGACTCTTGGTGCTCTGGTTTCCTTGTATTCAAATGACGTACAGGTTTGTAGGTTAATTGACTTCTGTAAATTTCTCCTAGTGTGTAGGATGCAAACCTGGGATAACATAGCACTAGTGTAAAGTGATCACTGGCCAGTGTGGACGTGATGGGCCGAAGGTCTTTTTCCCATGCTTTATCTATAAACTAAACTAAATTAATCTGGCCTTTAGAATTTACAATAAACTATATATTACTAAAAGTCTGTTCTTGACCAGTTTTGGCCATTCTTGTGCTGCGATTTCCAAGAGAACACCGCCACCTATGGCCGTCATTTGTGCCACCTTGCTCCTATTGGTTCTAAAGCTTGCAAAAAAATGTTTATATTGGTTCTAAAGCTTGCAAAAAATGTCTATTGGTTCTAAAGCTTGCAAAAAAAAAGTCTATTGGTTCTAAAGCTTGAAAAAATGTCTATTGGTTCTAAAGCTTACAAAAAAAATGTCTATTGGTTCTAAAGCTTGCAAAAAAAGTCTATTGGTTCTAAAGCTTGCAAAAAATGTCTCTATTGGTTCTAAAGCTTGCAAAACAATGTCTATTGGTTCTAAAGCTTGCAAAAAAATGTCTATTGGTTCTAAAGCTTGCAAAAAAATGTCTATTGGTTCTAAAGCTTGCAAAAAATGTCTCTATTGGTTCTAAAGCTTGCAGAAAAATGTCTCTATTGGTTCTAAAGCTTGCAAAAATATGTCTATTGGTTCTAAAGCTTGCAAAAAATGTCTATTGGTTCTAAAGCTTGCAAAAAAATGTCTATTGGTTCTAAAGCTTGCAAAAAAAATGTCTATTGGTTCTAAAGCTTGCAAAAAATGTCTATTGGTTCTAAAGCTTGCAAAAAAAATCTCTATTGGTTCTAAAGCTTGCAAAAAAATGTCTATTGGTTATAAAGCTTGCAAAAAATGTCTATTGGTTCTAAAGCTTGCAAAAAATGTCTATTGGTTCTAAAGCTTGCAAAAAAAAATTGGTTCTAAAGCTTGCAAAAGCTTGGTTCAAAGCTTGCAAAAAATGTCTAAAGCTTGCAAAAAAAATGTCTATTGGTTCTAAAGCTTGCAAAAAAATGTCTATTGGTTCTAAAGCTTGCAAAAAATGTCTATTGGTGTCTAAAGCTTGCAAAAAAATGTCTCTATTGGTTCTAAAGCTTGCAAAAAAAAAATCTATTGGTTCTAAAGCTTGCAAAAAAAAGTCTCTATTGGTTCTAAAGCTTGCAAAAAAAATGTCTATTGGTTCTAAAGCTTGCAAAAAAATGTCTATTGGTTCTAAAGCTTGCAAAAAAATGTCTATTGGTTCTAAAGCTTGCAAAAAAAAGTATATTGGTTCTAAAGCTTGCAAAAAAAAAGTCTATTGGTTCTAAAGCTTGCAAAAAAAATGTCTATTGGTTCTAAAGCTTGCAAAAAAAATGTCTATTGGTTCTAAAGCTTGCAAAAAAAAATGTCTATTGGTTCTAAAGCTTGCAAAAAAAAAAGTGTCTATTGGTTCTAAAGCTTGCAAAAAAATGTCTATTGGTTCTAAAGCTTGCAAAAAGTGTCTCTATTGGTTCTAAAGCTTGCAAAAAATGTCTATTGGTTCTAAAGCTTGCAAAACAATGTCTATTGGTTCTAAAGCTTGCAAAAAAATGTCTAAAGCTGGTTCTAAAGCTTGCAAAAAATGTCTATTGGTTCTAAAGCTTGCAAAAAAATGTCTATTGGTTCTAAAGCTTGCAAAAACAAATGTCTATTGGTTCTAAAGCTTGCAAAAAGTGTCTATTCGTTCTAAAGCTTGCAAAAAAAAAGTCTATTGGTTCCAAAATGGTTCAACTTCATGCCACCATTTGCAGTAAGTAGTGCCTTTCAACTTCAAGCCAATGCACCCAAGCCACCATTTGCAGTAACTAGTGCCTTTCAACTTCAAGCCAAAGCACCCAAGCCACCATTTGCAGTAGTGCCTTTTAACAGGACGTACGTGCATTTGCAGTAGTGCCTTTTAACCTCAAGCCAAAGCACCCAAACCACCATCTGCAGTAAGTAGTGCCTTTCAACTTCAAGCCAAAGCACCCAAGCCGCCATTTGCAGTAACTAGTGCCTTTCAACTTCAAGCCAAAGCACCCAAGCCTCCATTTGTAGTAAGTAGTGCCATTCAACTTCAAGCCAAAGCACCCAAGCCACCATTTGCAGTAAGTAGTGCCTTTCAACTTCAAGCCAAAGCACCCAAGCCACCATTTGCAATAAGTAGTGCCTTTCAACTTCAAGCCAAAGCACCCAAGCCACCATTTGCAGTAAGTAGTGCCTTTTATCTTCAAGCCAAAGCACCCAAACCGCCAATTGCAGTAAGTAGTGCCTTTTAACTTCAACCCAAAACACACAAGCCACCATTTGCTGTAAATAGTGCCTTTTAACTTCAAGCCAAAGCACTCAAGCCACCACTTTTAACTTCAAGCCAGTGCACCCAAGCCATCATTTGCAGTAAGTAGTGCTTTTCAATTTCAGGCCAAAGCACCCAAGCCACCATTTGCAGTAAGTAGTGCCTTTCAACTTCAAGCCAAAGCACCCAAGCCGCCATTTGCAGTAAGTAGTGGATTTTAACTTTACGCCAAAGCACCGAAGCCACCATTTGCACTAAGTAGTGCCTTTTATCTTGAAGCCAAATCACCCAAACCACCATTTGCATTAAGTAGTGCCTTTTAACTTCAATCCAAAACACCCAAGCCACCATTTGCTGTAAATAGTGCCTTTTAACTTCACCAACGCACCCAAACAACCATTTGCAGGCAATGCCTTTTTACTTCAAACAAACCATATTTTCATTTTTTAATCACATTAAGTGGACTCACAGTTGAGGAGACATGTGTTCAGTGTTATTCAGAGATCAGAGAGACATGACCCTTTGGCTTCATCCATCTTGCAGAGACTGTGTGAGGCACACCCGTTCTGGTTTTATAGACCCTCCCCCTCCCTCCAGCAGGGGCAGCAGAGAGAATGGTGATTAAAAAAAAAACATTAATATCTCTCTGATTTGTCATCGATGGGAAAAATCCTCCGGTCCAGGAAGGCGGAGCGGGACTGTGAGCGAGGTGGCCAAAAATGACGGCCGTAGGTGGTGGCGTTCTCTCGGAAATCACAGCACAGTGGGCCAAAAGCAGTCAAGATCAGACTTTTAGTTATATAGAAGATAGATAGATGAAGGGACAAAATATATTATCAATTATGTATATCCATTACCAAAGTATTAATGCCCAGGAGGCATGCAATTCAACTAATTGCTGCAAGCATTAGGGAGAAAATGAAGATTTTTCTCCCAGTCACAGTGGTCTGGAACTCATTGCCTGAAAGGATAGTAAATGGAAGAACTTTTACTTCAGAAATTTTCTATAATGCGATAAAAAATTATTTTAACCTCAAATAACTTTTTTCTGCCTTCTGCATTGAACCAGAAAAATCATTTATTTCATCAGTCACAGGCAACACAATAAGATCCTGATGGAAAGCCTAACTATATGATCCATGTGATCCATTGGTGGAAGCCATATGCAAAGCCCAAGTATTCACAGAATATCAGGAGACAGTCACATCTTGCCATGATTACCCATCAATTGGATTTTTAGCCCAGGAGCACTTTCACTTAGTGGAGTTCTAATTCTAGTGTCTGCTTTAGTAAATGTGATTTGGCTGATCTTTGTATGTCCTTGCAGCCAAATCTGCAACCAAAATCTGAAAACAAATTTCTACCTTTAACGATTAAAATGTCTGTGGGTTCCAACCAGGTTGGAAAATGTTTCAATCCACTTAAGCATTGTTCAGTTGATGCTTCATCGATTGCTAGAGTTAAAATTGAGACGCAAATAATTAATCTTGGCGACCTCACACACTTTCCATGCTATTTTAACAACATCTAATTCCCAGGACCTCACCTCCTCATCTTCACCAGTGATGTCCAGTTCTTATACACTTCCATTGCCCATCAGGAAGGCTTTAAGGTCCTCTGTTTATTTCTGGAACCAAGTTTCAACCAGTTCCCTTCCACTAAACACTCTTCTCTGCCTGACCGAACTTGTAATCTTTTGATTCCTCTCACTTTCTACAAATCAAAGATCTAGCCATGGGCATTTCTATGGGTCCTACTTATACCCAACTTTTGATTGGCTGCATGGACCAGTCCTTGTTCCACTACTCTGACACACTCCACAACCCTTTCTCCACTACTGTATATCAATAACTGCGTTGGTGTTGCCTCCTGCATCTATGCAGAACTTGAAGAAAGACTAGATAGACTCGGCTTGTACTCGATAGAATTTAGAAGATTGAGGGGGGATCTCATAGAAACTTACAAAATTCTTAAGGGGTTGGACAGGCTAGATGCAGGAAGATTGTTCCCGATGTTGAGGAAGTCCAGAACAAGGGGTCACAGTTTAAGGATAAGGGGGACTGAGATGAGAAAAAACAATTCACACAGAGTGGTGAATCTGTGGAATTCTCTGCCACAGAAAATAGTTGAGGCCAGTTCATTGGCTATATTTAAGAGGGAGTTAGATGTGGTCCTTGTGGCGAGAGGGATCAGGGGGTATGGAGAGAAGGCAGGTACAGGATACTGAGTTGGATGATCAGCCATGATCATATTGAATGGTGGTGCATGCTCGAAGGGCCGAATGGCCTACTCCTGCACCTATTTTCTATATTTCTATGTTTCTATGTTTCTTTGTCAATGTTATCTACTTTGCTATGAACCTCCACCCTGTCCTTAAATTTACTTGGACTATTTTTGACATTTCTCACCACCTAGATTTCTTTGCCTCCATTACAGGAGACCAACTATCCACATACATTTACTCTGGATAATGGTTAGGCTTGGACAGAGTTAATGTGGAGAGGATGTTTCCACTAGTGGGAGAGACTAGGGCCAGAGGCCATAGCCTCAGAATAAAAATACATTCTTTTAGCAAGGAGATGAGAAGGAATTTCTTTAGTCAGAGGGTGGTGAAACATGGAATTCATTGCCACAGGCAGTGTGGAGTCCAAGTCAATGGATACTTTTAATGTAGAGATTGACAGATTCCTGATCAGTAAGGGTGTCAGGGGTTATGGGGAGAAGGCAGGAGAATGGGGTGGGGAGGGAAAGATAGACCAGCCATAGTTGAATGGTGGTGTAGACTTGATGGGCCGAATGGCCTTATTTTGCTTCTAGAACCTATGAACATGAACTTATCAACTATAAACCCACTGACTCCCATCTGTTGTTAAGATGAGGGTTTCCACTCCACAACATCTGAAATGTCATTTTTTTCAGGACATGTGGGTTTCCCATGACAAACTACAGCAAACCCACCTTTCAGCCCAAAGTTGTGAGATTGCCTGAATTTTCATTGCCTCCTCCCATCACACCACTCCTCCAGCCCTGCCACAAGCTCCAGCCCTGCCACAAGCTCCAGCCCTGCCACAAGCTCCAGCCCTGCCACAAGCATATATTTCCTGCTCCCAAAATGCAAGAATTTCAATGGCAGTCCCTACAAAATTCAACTACTGTGCTGAACAGGACACCCAAGCCTAAACCTTTGGCAAAGTTATCAAGTGATCAAACTCTGAGTGAAACCGCTTCAGTGCCGTGCCCACACCGGTGGTTACTCGGGATGCTCCCTCAATCATTAACTCCAACATGCCAAATCATGGCAAAATACTTTCAGCTGCCACAGGGAGTTAGATGTGGCCCTTGTGGCTAAAGGGATCAGGGGGTATGGAGAGAAAGCAGGTAAAGGATACTGAGTTGGATGATCAGCCATGATCATATTGAGTGGCGGTGCAGGCTCGAAGGGCTGAATGGCCCACTCCTGCACCCATTTTCTATGTTTCTATGTTTCTACTTCACACTCTAAATCATCCCATGATCTTCCTCTTTCACAACTCAAAGCTCTGAGATTGCTTAAGACCAAATAACTCAGTACAGACGAGATAGTCTCTCCTTGACATAATACACGAGACAGTGCCTTTACCTGCCCAGAGAATGGCCTGTAATTAGTCAACGGTTCAGAACAATGAAACAAACAGTGATGCATTGGTAGAGTTGCTGCCTTGCTGCTCCAGAGTCCCTGGTTTGATCCTGACCATGGGTGCTGTCTGCACGGAGTTTGCCCTGTGACCGTGTGGATTTTCTCCAGGTGCTCCTGTTTCCTCCCATATTCCAAAGACGTGCAGGTTTGTAGGCTAATTGGCTTCTGTAAATTGTCCCTAATGTGTAGGATAGAACTGGTGTACTGGTGTCCGTTGGCCGGCGTGGACATGATGTGGGCTGAAGATCCTGCTTCCATATTGTAGCTCTAAACTAAACTAAATTAAATTAGGGAGAATTAATAATTGAAAAAAAATTCCAAGATGTTCAGAATATGCTTAAATCTTCACACATTCATTTTAATTTAAACACACATTTAATGTGTACTATCTACTTCATTCTGTGGAAATTACAAATCGTGCAGTTAGTTCCTCAAGCTCTATTCGGGTTGGATGCCTGGGGTCATGCCAATGGAACTACTGAACTTATCTCTACTTTTAGAGGAAAACACAAAGGATTAAATAGGATTATTTTGCAAAGACCATTTGGCACTACTTTCTTTTTTAAACAGAAAGGTAAGCACTCTGAAACTCTGCAAGGGTTCCGAGCCTGGTATTCATTTAAACAGTGAAGTGTTTTACTGGCCTGGATCCAGGTGCTTGAATAAAAAGAAACACAAGGAAATATATGCGGAGATGACAATTATTGAAATTAGGGATTTGCTCCTGAAATACCTCAAATGACAATGTTAAACCAATTACATTTTGAAGCAGCCAGCTTTGATGCTGTCTGATATATCAGACCATTTCAAACGCGGATTCTCCTTTGTTTAAGGACTTCAAATGGGGCATCTGTCACACTGCTGTACTACAGTATATGATAATATTATTTAATTTCCACAGACCGTCTGATTATCCGCACAGAGCCCAAAAACAGTAATCTTTCAATTTGATCCAAATACATCAGTCCTTTGTTGTGGTATTTGAGCTGATGGCCTTAAACATATTGACTTTGAACCTTTTGATGGGAGTATGAGTAATTCTATTGTTGGTTTGTGTCTACCCTCGTCTCGTGCCCTTTCAAAGGATATTCCAGTGGGTCTAAATTAACTGCAGTGCATTAGCTGATCTCTTCCAGGCATCAGTAAAGGTGCACTGGCAAGGAATAGGCAAATCACCTCAGTATCCTATGACCTTTGCAGGAATTTGTATTAGTTTGGATGTTAGAGGAGGGGACCAAGATTGCCAATGCAGACTCCAAGCATGCACATCTGCCACCACTAGCTAGGCTCACACACAAAGAGCATCCACAAGAAGAAAGATATTCCCACTCATGGATTTGAGCACCTTTGCGGAGTTTTTTTAAACCAAATCACCCTCTTGGTACTCAAACACTCCAATGTGCTTCATAGAAGCATTAACAAACAAATCAAAGAACATAAGCTTTGAAATCCAAAGTCTGTTTTTAAGTTTGGTTTCCAGTAAAAGAGAACCTCGCAAGAGGCTCCCCTTCATACATTTAGTTCTTCGACAACTGAGAGCATTCATTATTTCAATCCCATTCTTACTAATTCATAGAATACAGAAGTAATATCTGTTTAAACAAAGATGTATTTTATACACATAATATATTAGTCATGGCAAAGAATTGAAAATAAGCTCATTTTACAAACATAGCTTGTCCCTCTATTGTTTACTTTGATGCTGATATGTGCAAAGGGATTGAACTAGCATTTGTCATTGACAGGCAATGTTATGTCAGAATGCATTTCAACAGCAGCAGCAGGCATACCGAGAAAGAGTGGTACAATAGCTTACCTGATTGACCATTGCTTCATAGTGCAGGATACCTGGGCTCAATCATGGCCTTGGGTGCTTTCTGTGCAGAATTTAAGAGTCAAGAGAGTCAAGAGTCAAGAGTCAAGAGTCAATTTAATTGTCATTTGGACCCCTGGAGGTCCAAACGAAATGCCGTTTCTGCAGCCATACATTACACACAAATAGACCCCAGACACAACATAATTACATTTAACATAAACATCCATCACATAGCTGTAATGGAAGGCCAAATAAACTTCTCTCTCCACTGCACTCTCCCCCCCCCCGATGTCAGAGTCAAAGTCATAGCCCCCGGCTGGCGATGGCGATTGTCCCGCGGCCATTAAAGCCACGCCGAGTGGTGCGAGGTCGCACACCGGGTCTTGATGTTGGAGCCCCCGGTGTGCGCTCGCAGAGTCCGCGGCCATTCCAGCCGCGCAGGGCAGTGGTGTCAGGCCCCGCTCCAGGAGCTCTTCGACCCCGCAACTCGGGCGGGAGAAGTCGCCGCCGCAGAAGCCCCGAAAAGCGGTCTCCCCCCAGGGGAGCCCACCGGCGCCGTCGTCCACAGACCTGTAGAGAGCCTCCGACTCTCCGGCAGCAGCAGCAGCAGCAGCAGCAGCAACAGCATCAGCAGCAGCAGCGCTCCTCCACCGCTCCGGACTCGGCCAGCTCCGCGACGGCAACGGTGAGTCGGCACCTGAGTCCCCGGCTTCTCCTGTTGGAGGCCGCTCCTCGATTTAAACGTTCTTCTTGTGACTGCATGGGTTTCCTCTAGGTGCTCCGGTTTCCTTTCACATCCCATAGACGTGCTGATTTATAGGTAAACCGGCCTCTGTAAATTGCTCTTATAAAGTGTGTAAGGAGTGGATGAGAAAGTGAGATAACATAGCGCTGATGTGAATGGGTGAATGTGAATGGTTGGCATGGTTTCAGTGGAACAAGGGCTTCTTTCCATGCAGACTAAACTAGACTAAACTAAACTAAACTAAACTAAACTAAACTAGACTAGACTAGACTAGACTAGACTAGACTAGACTAGACTAGACTAGACTAGACTAGACTAGACTAAACTAGAGTGAACCACTTGAAGAGCCACCTCGAAAAACTGCCTCTGGATAATGTGAATGCTAAATTGCAAAAACTAAGCAATCCTACAACCAAAAGATCTCATCAACACTCTTCAAATCTGCCACATCTAATAAATGATGATGCACAATTAAAAAGCCAACAAGAAGAAGAGGGTTATTTGCAATTTCATTCAGTTGGATGTGCTGAATGAATGATCTATCTCAGTCATTCTTAACATTCACTAAATCACTAAATCCAGTCTCCATCTCACCTCTCCAACTCCACCTCTCAGTGGTCAGCACTGAGCAGAAACTAAACTGGACTGGCCGCACAAGTACCAGATGTGCAATGAGGAAGAAACAATCACAGGAAAAAGTCATTGGCAGAATTACTAGAGAGGCTCCCTGAAGGTGGCTGTATTTAAGAAGGATATGAAACAACACATGGTTGATATATTAACCTAGAACAGGGATGGGGTTTGGTTAAAAAAAAAAGGTACTGCAATAATCATGGGCAATTTGAATTATCATTTACATTGCTAAAAGTAATCTTAAGGAAGAGTTTATAGAAATCATTCATAGAGTCATACAGCGTGGAAACAGGCCCTTCTGCCCAATTTGCCCATGCCGCCCAAGATGCCTCATCTATGCTCGTCCCTCCTGCCTGCATTTGGGCCATATCCCTCTAAACCTTTCCTATCCATGTACCTGTCCAAATGTCTATTAAATGTTGTTATGGTACATGCCTCAATTTCCTTCCCTGGCAGCTCATTCCATTTACCCACCATCTTCTGTGTGAAAATGTTGACCCCAGATTCCTATTTAATCTGTCCCTGCCCATCTTAAACCTACATCCTCTGGTTATTGCTTGCTCTGCTCTGGGTAGAATACTGTGTATTTACCCTATCTATTTCCCTCATGGTTTTATACGCCTCGTATAAAGATCACTGCTCAGCCCCCAGAGCTCCAAGGAATAAAGTCCTTCAGGATGTCTTCCTAGATCAATGCATTGAGGAAGCAACCAGGGAATAGGTGATTTTACATCTAATATTCTGCAATGAAATATAATTAATTAATAATCTCGTGAAGGATTACCTATGAAAGAGTGATCATATAATAGCAGAATTTCAAATATGGTTTGATGATGAGAAATTTTTTGAAATTTATCACAGTATATGTTACTGTTTACACTGTGTGCTTTATGTGAACAAAAGATTTCATTGCACCTGGTATATGATAATAAACTAATCTAATGTAATTTAAATAAACACAATTACAAACTGCTGAAAAGACAGCCTTTTCTGCAGTGAAATGAGAAAACAGATTAAAGTGTAAAATGGTAGATTAGCAGCTGCAGACATTTACGGAGATATTTCATTAATATCCGGAAAGGTATATTTCAGAGAAGAAGAAATACTTTTTAATAAAAATAATGCACCATCTTTGGGTAACTAAGGTAGTTAAGGATGATATCAAATTGGTACAATCCTTGCGGATAAATCAATAGCTCAAAGGATTAGGAGATTTTTAAGAAGCAGCAAAGGATGATTAAAAATGTTATAACGAGACATTGTGAATGCTTTGGTACAAATCAACAAAATTGTCCTAGATTGGGAAGAAATCCCAGAGGACAGGGAAAATAAAAATATTTCTAATTTTCTGTTTCGTATATTCTGCTATTTTCTCCTTGTTTCCCGAAACTCTTCCCCTCTTAAACAAAGGAACAACACTGACTACTCTCCAGTTATCCAGGACCTCGCCTGTGGCTTTTTGGGTTCTTTTATTTGCCTTTCCAAAGTAAAAGGAGTGGTCCAGTGGCACAGCGTATCCTGCTTCCTCCCACCTTCCAAAGATGTGCAGGTTCCAAAAATTGGCTTCTGTAATTTGCCCCTAGTGTGTAGGATGTGAAAGTGGGATAACATTGAACTAGTGTCCGAGTGGATCGATGGTCAGAGTGGACTTGGTGGGCCAAAGGGCTTGTTTCCTCGTAGTATCAGCTAAAGTAAACTAAAGAAGATGCAAAGATCTTCATCATTGCTCCTGCAATCTCCTCTCTTGCCTCTTTCAGTAACCTAGGATAGATCCCACCAGACTCTGTACTTTGTCTCCACTTTACAGCATTTATATGCAGGTGATCATAAAACCAAACAACATCACATTTAAAGGAATTATGTACACATGTTTGCATTATAATTTATATATCAATTTTCCCACTATTTTGATCATTAACTTATTTAGCCAAGTTCCCTATCATGCCTTGCAGTTATGAAGTTATAACTATCTACAAATATGTCCAAGAGGGGTTTGTTCAACACTTCACAAACATTAGCCTTCCGCAATTTTTTTGGATTTTTCATTCATCAATGAATTATTACTGTAAGAATCTGCAATCTTTGTAACTGTTCAAATGTGTATGTGTATGTTATTGATTGATGACCAAATAGTCTTCTACGATCATAGGTTGGATTGCTCTTCTCTGTCCTTGTATCCCGGTTCATGGGAGTCTTGTGGATCTGGGATCATTGTGTTGGAGCCACAGCACGGATATTCATCAAGGATTACTGCTATAAATCAGGTAAACAGCTTTCATATTTCACTGTTTTTGTAATTTTGTTCAAAGAGATACAGCGTGGAAACAGTTCCTTCGGCCCACCGAGTCCACGCCGACCATCAATCACCCATTCACACTAGTTCTAAGTTATCCCACTTTCTCATCCACTCCCTACACACTAGGGGCAATTTACAGAGGCCAATTAACCTACAAACCTGCACGTCTTTGGGATTGAGGAGGGAATTCTGGTTAAAAATGTTGGAATTGTGATACATACTGCTGTGCCGCTGCAAGTAAGAATTTCATTGTTTCATTTTGGCACATATGACAATAAAACACTCTTGACTTTTTGACTCTGGAATTATCTTGAACTAGGCTATTAATTTTTACAAAACTTATTTGGCATTCACATTTCAGCATCTGGAAATTTCAAAATAATGTAGTCATATCCAATATATAATACACAGTGTGTAAGAAACAATTGCAGATACTGGTTTAAATCGAAGATAGACACAAAATGCTAGAGTAACTCAGCAGGACAGGCAGCACTGGAGAAGGGTCTCGACCCGAAACGTCACCCATTCCTTCTCTCTTGTGTCTATATCAAACCCTGTACTACGATTGCCCTTTTGAGTCATGAGGAATGCTTCAAAACTACATGAAATGTGTAAAATCATGCACTAGATTGTGCTAAGTGTATGCTCACTATCTGAGAAAAGCTTAAAATATAACAATTATTTTGTCATTCTTTTATTTATCAACAGTTTTATCACCAAATCTGAAAGTTTTGCATATTTACACACAATCAGATTAATGTTGTAATTTTACAATCAAATGCAATTTCTTTTTCATTTAATTTATTAATTTCAAAGCTAGAATTGCAACTCATCTACCTGCCTTCAATAGTTCACCGTCTGTTAATACCAATTTGAATCTTATATTAAGAGTGTAAACTCAATCCCTTTAACTGGGATTGAACTTATAATGTTGAAATGTAACAAGAGAACTATCAAGTGAGCCAGGTGACATTGCTATCCAGTGAATAGCTCTCTTATCACATTCAGATAAAGTTGACTCCATAACTCCATTATACATATCTACAGAAGGAAATGAAAATTTAAATTAAAAAACCCTAAAGCCATGGCATGATTTACGTCATTAATCCTCTGTTCAATTCTTTGGATCAAGTTGAAAGAAAATTAAATAAAAACGTTGCCCCAGATTTAATGCAATCACGCAAAAGGGAATTATTACTTCTAGTTTTACTGGAGGTAACGAATAACAAGTCGTTCCCAATGATTTAGTTAGTTTCTCAGTGAACACCCAAGATTTTTTTTGTTGGGAAGACACTACATAAGTCATAAGGTCATGTGATTGAATTAGGCCATTCGGCCCATCAAGTCTACTCCGTCTTTCAATCGTGGCTGTTCTATCTCTCCCTCCTAACCCCATTCTCCTACCTTCTCCCCATCAAGAATCATTATTAATCAAGAATCTATCTATCTCTGCCTTAAAAATATTCACTGACTTGGCCTCCACAGCCTTCTGTAGCAAAGAATTCTACAGATTCACCACCCTCTGACTAAAAAAAATTCTCCTCATCTCCTTCCTAAAAGAACGTCCTTTCATTCTGAAGTTATGACCTCTTGTCCTAGACTCTCCCACTAGTGGAAAGATCCTCTACACATCCATTCTATTCACTATTTTAAGCATTTCCCTATTCTGTATGCTCTAATGAGCCCCCCCCCCCCCCCCCCCCCCCCCCCCCCCTCATTCTTCTAAACTCCAGCAAGTACATTCCCAGTGCCGACAAACGCTCATCATAGGTTAACCTACTCATTTCCGGGATAATTCTTGTAAACCTCCACTGGACCCTCTCCAGAGCCAGCACATCCTTCCACAGGTATGGTGCCCAAAATTGCTCACAATATTCCAACTGCAGCTTTACCAGTGCCTTATACAGCCTCAATATTACATCCCTACATCCATGCAGATCTAGTGTCTATGCAGTCAGCTAATTTTGGATCAAGCAGTAATAGGACATTCCAATTGACCTCTTCACTGCAGGGGGAATAAATCAGAGCTCCTTCTGATTCTTTTCCAAGAGGTTGATCTCAGAGACTGATCTCACGATATTTAAGCAAGTACTGCGTACTCAACTGAGGACAGAATGACACCTATAGAAATTCAGCATTGAATGAGACTTGGAACATGAAAGACAGGCACTTGGATGAGGCGCAATGTAAATAGAACCATGCTCCATGAAATTAAGATGCTTCCACAGAGTGCAGATTAGGAAAAAAATGAAATTTGCTGTGAGAATTTAAATGAAAGGAATGTAATGCAAAGGAAGCAGCTAAGAACATATATAGTTAGGCATATAAATCCAAATACAAATGACAGAAAATGACAGAGAAAGAACATAATGACTTCTGTTGAACAATGTGATGCAAAATGATGCCTTAATTGATTATAATTATGTGTAATGCTTCATTTTTGTGTAACCATGGAACACTGCACTGTAACAGGATAAAACAATAAAACGGTACATTGTGAATTGCAGAGATGTTTCCTCAAGCTAAATTATATCGTTGATTATGTCAGATTAGACAGATTAGACATTTGCAAATATTCAAAAATATTCCGGCTGTTTCAGCTTGATTAACCATTTTATATCTTTGCAGAGCAAAGTAATTTCATAAAATAATTTGAAAAGTTTAATGGCAAGGCATATGCTCTGATCATTATGCGGATGTTAAATCCAAACATATAATCTGTGAAATAAATGTGAAAAATTATTAATCAACAACTAAACACACTTTATGAATAAAATGGCCACTGGCTGTTAGGTAACACTGTCCTCTGTAAGTCACTTGGGAATATGTGAAAATGCTCATCAACTCACTCACATTTTATGCAGGCTACTGGGCTATCTATCAACATATTAGATATATAGATAAGTGATTTAAAATACTCTCTGTCCACCTTTCCCCTGATGCCCATACAACTTGCACCAGTACCATGGGGAAGGACTTTGATTGTCTGAATTTCTACACTTTTAGCCTGACTGGAAATCTAGGACATAGTCCTAACATGCTGTTAAAACCATCGTGGGAAAGATAGAATATTCCATTCAAGTTGAAAACTGAATTGTAAATCCACCAGTTACAGTAGTGCATGAATGCAAATGATCTGAGCATCCAGGCGAGTTCCCTTTTATGTTGCTTCTATTGAGATCAATCACATTTTACTCAACAGTTTGGCTGCTCTGCAGGAATTTAACCTCACCCAGTTATAGTAAATAGATGTCAAGATGGGCTTTTATTTCTCAATTACCCACCTTTATCCAGTAGGTGTCTTTTGCACACATTTCAGCTGGCCAGTTCAAATTACAACTTAATTAGAGTTACTTTGACTATTTACTCATCAGTTCCTGCCAGAATGATCCGATTAAATCAAGAGCCTTGGATTATAGGGTACACCTTTCAAAGACATTCCCTGGTTGTTGCTATATAGTTGCCTGTTGTCAGGCTACTCAAGGTAATCAATTCCAAGCTTATAGGTCACACTGAAGTTAAGCTGATCATTTCTTTTGTGCGTCAATAGCTATGCTATTTTGATCTCTTCCAACTTAAGGCTCATCAAGTATCTTTGGTGAAAAGTTGTGGAAATGAAGTACCAGCATTTTAAGGAATAGTTTGAAGTTCTCACAAACTCTGAAGTGCACAGTAATGATTGATAAACTGCAAGGTGATCAATAGGGTATCGGCATATCTGGATCTAAACAACAAAACAAAGCAGAGAAATCAATATGTTGAGGCCAAGGACCAAATCAATGACAAATGTCTTAGGAATGCATTCAGTAGATGTTTTACTCACTTTGACAGAAATAGTGAGATTTCAACTGCAGTGTTTCTTTGTTGAGCACTATAGGGGATAGAGCTGGTATGCAAAATGAATGTTAACATATATTTCATTTAAATTATTTTTAAATCATCTTGAAAATTATGAAAATAGAAATACTTCATAAATTTGTGATTTATTCAAAGATGTTCAAGGATATTCTGCCATTTAGTTTTAGACTAGACATTTTAAATACGCTGCCTGGGAATGTCCAAAATATAAGCCAAATATCAATGGGTTGGATTTAAAACAAGACCATTTTATTCTAATTATTTATGTCATGAATGTGTTACAAAGTCAAATTTCTGATTAACCAGCAAAGTAAACACCAAAACTAAAGTTGAGAACAGATAGTTCAATAAGTGATGTTCTATTTTTGGTAAGAAAGTTACTGAGATATTTACTGGTATTTTGCATTTCATAATTCAGTTTACTTATAATTAGTTATCTAAGGTTAAACACATTGTGTATTATGAGAAATGTTTTCCACCATTTTGTGGATCAAATATTACCTTTCCATATAATTGCACTTCAAAATTTTTGTTTTTGAATCTATCCTAATGCGGGCTTCCACTCACAGGTCCATGATCCTATTCCAACAATCCATCATTATTACAAACCCCTGCGCAGACCCCCAGCTCCCCCCTGCCCCCCCCTCCCTCCCCCCCCCCCCCCACATCCGTCTCCCTCCACAACACCAGAACAATTACGGAACCATTAGGAATAAGGATGCAGCTATGCACAAACCAGACATGATGAAATTCATGACTTGATGAATTGCAAAGAGAAAAGTACTCAAGGGCATAACAAAGATTAATGAGCAAACATCTTGCCTAATCATAGAGTTGAGAGAAGTTTCCCAGAGCCTGTCATTTCTGAAAGCCACTTTCCACACAGATCCTTAGCATCAGCCCACAGACACTCCATGTCATTGCATGGAAAGTCAACATTCAAAAATCCAATTAAAGCCATTATCCAGTCACCATCAGGTCACACCAGTCAATAGTCTACAGAGATCCAAAATTCAACACAGAGAGTTCCAGCATCAGTACACAGCAACCCAACACCTAACCAGAGACTCAACATCAGCCCTAGTCAATATCAATGCACAGAGACATAATATTACCTAGGAGAATGTCAAGATTTAATCGTTTAGACCAACCTCGTGATTAGTACGCCTGCCAGGGATTAAGGGGAGAATATGACATTGGCCCAAAACTCTGACAGCAGTTCAGGAGGATCCATCATTAACCTGCCGAGACCTAACATTATTTCAAGATGCAATTTTGAGATCTAGCATCAGCAAAGTGCTTCACTCTTGTCTGCCAAAATGTCAAAGTTAGTCCAAAATGATATTGAGGAGTGTGACATTTTGAATATAGAGGCATGGAGTCATACAGCATGGAAACAGGCTCTTCAGCCCAACTTGCCCACACCGACCAACATGTTCCATCTATACAAGGCCCACCTGCCTGCGTTTGGCCCATATAATTCTAAACCATGTACCTGTCTAATTGTTTCTTAAATGTTGCAATAGTCCCTGCAATACTACCTCATCTGGCAGCTTGTTCCATATACCCACAACCCTTTGTGTGAAAAAGTTGCCCCTCAGATTCCCCCTTCACCTTAAATCTATGTCCTATGGTCTTTTGACTTTTAGAGATAAATGTTGAATGTTCTTCACGATAAACCAATTTTGTGCGAGTTATAAATAAGATTTAATGAAAAATATTTTTGATAGTATTTAATATCCTTTTGTGGAATACAAACAAATGAGAAGATATATTGCGATTTTTTATTGTATGTGAGGAAACAGAGTTGAAGAGAGAACAGGTTGAATCCTCAATGTTATGCTGTGCCTCACTGAGTTTGTTCCTAAGTTATAAACCAATAATACAGCATTTACTTTGACACTACACCTGCCCAGGCATGCCTTTGTAATGCCGTACATTATTCCTGCATTCTGCAAAACATCATTCACATCACTGTGCAGCCTCATGATTATTACTCTGAACATTTTACTTAATACGTCACATGGAGGAATAACAGCATTCAAGCCCACATTTTCTGCACAACTATTAAATATCGGAGCCAGTGAATTGTTGAACAATTTAATTAACTGTGCTTTCAACCAAACAATGAACTCTTGTCTTTACTTCTTCCATAAAAACCTCTATTCAGTTTAGTATTTTTCCAGTTTGCAATATCTTTCCTTTCTGTTTTCTGCAAGATTATAGAATAAGAAACCCTCCGGTGAGTCAAATTTCACTGCATAAATCTGATGTACTGCATATTAATACAACCTGTATTAATCCGGTGAGATACTGCAGTTCCCCCAAGCATTAGCAAATACAGTTTGCTTAAATGCTGGGACACTGCAAAAGCTTGGAGGAATTGAAGGAACATATAACTCCAAAAGTACCATAGTACTTGTGTTACTTAAAACCCCATGTAATTATTTTCAAAAGGATAAATATTTTGCTTTCCATTCTTTTTGTCTTGATTTATCCATTGCATTCTCAGACCGATACGCGTTCTCAGCCGATAGTAATGAATGATACTCTATAATCAAACAGTTATCTAGACAATTCTGTTTTTTTTGGAAGTCCATCAATATTTTCCTATAGTCTAGAAATGTCACTATCATCTATGCTATCAATTTTGATGTCAGTTTAGCAAATGTTTTATTCATGAATGTTATATTTTGGTATGTCATCAATGTGCATCAAGAGAAGTGCTGGACTACTCTTCAGTCTTCCGCAACCGAGCAGTATCCTTTCTTTCAACACCTAATGATATTTGGTCTTTGCATTTTCCCACAAAACTAATTATCAATTGAATGTACTGCTTTCCTTCAGATCCCAATCTGCTCAATTGGACTTTCAAATGCATGTTAAAAATCCATGAAGACACAATCAAATAGGTTAGCTAGATTGATATTCGCTATTACTTGCTCGAAACGTTCATTCAATACTTGGTTTCTTGATAACAAATCCATGCTGATTGTCCTTGATTAACTAGTGCCTTTGTAAACTGGATTTATTTTGTTCCTCCAAATGTTTTCAAGTTATTTGCCTTCCACCAATTAGGTTAGATGAACCACAGTTTTTTGGTCTACACATTTTCTCTATTTTCTGTTGCACCACCTCAGCTGATGTTTCCCAGTTCTCCAGCACTGCTCCTGGAATATATTAGACTGCACCATTGCTATTTTATTCTTTGCTTCATTGTAAACCCTGGGATATTTTTTACCTGGATCTCTTAATATATCCAATATGGAAGATGTTGAACCTTTTAGTATATACTTATTTTCTCTAATCATCATTTCCTATTCTCTACAATCTATTTGCTTAATGTCACCATGTATATCATTCCTTCCTTCTTTGAAAACAGATGCAAATATCAGACTGGATGTAAAATTGTGCAGATCTTGCACCTTTACACATAGGTTATTATTTTTGATCCCTGATGGGACCTACTCTTTGCAATGTTACAACATTTTGATATTTTAAAAATCTGGTCTGTAATTTATCCCATCAGATAAAGCATACAAATAAGTTTAATTTGACACCTAATTCACTTTCATATCTTCAGTATTAAAAACGTTATGGCCATTTTCATACTCGGAAATTAGCATCTTGTTCCCTATTGCTTTTGCATTGACTTAACACAAAAGCTGTGATCGATGACAGTCAAAAGCCCATAACTTTCTTAAAAATTAAGATAACTGAAAGAAATGTTCAGTTATTATAGATTGAAGCATTCTGAAACAAATATGAAACAATCTTACTTAGATGACTTGAAATTAAAGCATATAATTAGTTAGTTACCTAATTGTAGCTAATTGCAAAATTCAATTACTAGATCTAAACATCTATCAATTTCTTAAGAATAGATTAACATTTTTAAATAGCTAAGTGTCCAAATGACATTCACACAAGAATTCACAATATAACATCATTTTTAAATCTCATTGTCATGGATTTATAGGCCAAATGGAAGGAATTTAATGTTTAATACCTGTAAATTAAACACCATTTAAATCAGCTTGCGAGTGGATTGTTCTGGAACGCGATCATTTGGAACTTTGCGGTTTGCGGTAATTTTATACCCGATATCGGCAGCAAAAATACTGCCAGTTCGTATGGGGACTAAATCACCATTTCGCAACTTAATATGTGAATTGAAGGCATCTTAAGGATCACTTTTATACATAAAATAAACGGCTTTATTTTACGTACGTGAAATCCGTCCCCGTTGTCGGCGTTGACGGCTTTAGAAGCTGATTTTAAAATTACTCCAGCGCTGAACAAGTCGGGCAATTAAAAAATAAAAATACACAGGACGACCGTCGGAACGATTCTTCAGCAAAAGCTTGCACTCCAACCAAATATATTCCAGGACAATGTAGGAAAAAAATGCGTTTTAACCCCACCCCCCCTCAAAGGCACCAAAATCGCGCACATGGCCAGTGGCAGAATTGCAGCACCGCTGAAGGTAAGTATTGTAACATTACTTGTCCCTTGTTGTACTTTAATTCACGTACTATTAAGCATGGCTTAGGATTTTCCTTGATTTTAACTGTTCACATCATCTCTTTGCCTCCCTTGTCTTTCTTGTTTCCTTTTTTGCTCTCACTTCTGCAATGCCGAATTTTAAGGGTCTCAGGGTCCTCACCTCAAATGTCACTTATCATTTTTCCCCAGAGATGCCACAGTGTTTGTGCCCAACATGATACCAAATGTATCCAGTCTCTTTTGCCTGCTTATAGTCATAGAGAAATACAGCATGGAAACACGGTCAAATTTTTGAACACGTTCAGTTTTTCGGAGCCCCGCGCAATGTCGGGACTAGCTCCGCACAACTCCATATGGCTCCGGCGATCGAAGTGGGACCGGCCCCGCGAGGACGTATGGCTCAAGCGACCACGTTTACTCGGGCTGGTTCAAAATAGACCTATTGCAAACCATTTCTTCGGAGATAGTGATTGAGAAGCTGCAACGCACCTCTCCATGCATGGTTCTCCTGCTCGTATTCAGTCCGACAATGGCAGACAGTTCACCAGCCAAGCTTTTAAAAACTTTGCTAAACGATGGGACATTCAGCAGTCCAACGGACTCGCCGAACGCACCGTTCGGAGTGCAAAACAACTCATGGAACGATCATACCTTGTCAAATCTGACGTATACCTGGACCTACTCAATCTACGGAACATTACACGGATTCCATATTAGGTTCTCCAGCCCAGCGACTGATGTCTCGCCAAACCCGTGCTCACCTGCCTGTTTCTCAGCAGATGTTGCAGCCACAAGTTTGTTCCCCGCCTGCGGTTCAGAAACAACTGCAAATTAAACGTGACACGCAGAAGCGGTTCTTCGACAAGTCCAGCAAACCTCTTGCATATGGACAAGTGATTCTTCTGCAAACCGACAAGGGCCATGCATGACTGGGACACATCCACAACCCTTCCAAAGAACCACGTCAAGTCAAGTCAAGTCAAGTCAAGTCAAGTTTATTTGTCACATACACATACGAGATGTGTAGTGAAATGAAAGTGGCAATGCTCGCGGACTTTTGTGCAAAAGACAAACAATCAAACAACCAAACAAACTATAAACACAATCATAACACACATATTCTTTTACATAATAAATAATGGAAGGAAAAACGTTCAGTAGAGTTAGTCCCTGGTGAGATAGGCGTTTACAGTCCAAATGGCCTCTGGGAAGAAACTCCTTCTCAACCTCTCCATTCTCACCGCATGGCAACGGAGGCGTTTGCTTGACCGTAGCAGCTGGAACAGTCCGTTGCAGGGGTGGAAGAGGTCTCTCATGATAGTGTTGGCTCTGGAGTTGCACCTCCTGATGTATAGTTCCTGCAGGGGGGCAAGTGAAGTTCCCATAGTGCGTTCAGCCGAACGCACTACTCTCTGCAGAGCCTTCTTGTCCTTGGCAGAGCAATTCCCAAACCAGATGGTAATGTTCCCGGACAAGATGCTTTCCACCGCCGCTGCGTAGAAGCACTGGAGGATCCTCGGAGACACTCTGAATTTCCTCAATTGCCTGAGGTGGTAAAGGCGCTGCCTTGCCTTACTCACGAGTGCTGAGGCGTGTGATGCCCATGTCATATCCTCGGAGATGTGGACTCCCAGATATTTAAAACAGTTCACCCTATCCACAGGATCCCCATTTATCCTCAATGGAGTGTACATCCTCGGATGATGTGCCCTCCTAAAGTCCATGATCAGCTCTTTCGTTTTTTTGATGTTCAAAAGGATGCTGTTATCCTGGCACCAGAGTGCTAGACCAGCCACCTCCTCCCGGTAGGCCTTCTCATCATTGTCTGAGATCAGGCCCACCACCACAGTGTCATCAGCAAACTTAATTATTGAGTTGGAGCTGAACCTAGCCACACAGTCATGTGTGTACAGGGAGTACAATAGGGGGCTGAGGACACAACCCTGGGGCGATCCTGTGCTCAGGGTGAGGGACTTCGATGTATTTCCTCCCGTCTTGACTACCTGGGGCCTGGCGGTGAGAAAGTCCAGGACCCAGGCACACAGGGAGGTGTTGAGTCCCAATTCCATTAGCTTCCCGTCCAGTCTGGTGGGGACTATCGTGTTGAAGGCTGAACTGTAATCTATGAACAGCATCCTCACGTAGCCCCCCCTTCTGGCTGTCCAGATGGGAGAGAGCGGTGTGCAAGACCTGGGAGACCGCATCGTCCGTGGACCTGTTCGGACGGTATGTGAACTGCAACGGGTCCATGTTCCGAGGGAGGAAGGCGCAGATGTGTTTCTTCACCAGCCTCTCAAAGCATTTCATGACTACCGAGGTAAGGGCCACCGGACGGTAGTCATTCAGATAGGCTGGGGAGGCATTTTTTGGTACCGGTACAATGATGGATTTTTTGAAGCAGGCAGGGACCACGGACTTGTCCAGGGAGAGGTTGAATAATGTTCATACATGGTCGAAGTGGACGGAGTCATCTACAGACGCAACTGTCAACACATCCTTCCGGTGAAGGAACCGCGTCCTGTGACTCCATATCCTGTTGCCCAGCGCCTCGTGCTCACTCCCACAGTCAGTTCCGCTCCCCCACCACCAACCGTCTTTCCTACCGCGGTCTCCCTACGTCGTTTGACACCTGGCTCGCATATTTCGTCTCCCGCCATGCCTGTCGGGTCGCCGGCTGTTTCCCCACTCCCCTCCCCGGTCTTTTCTCCCGTGAAAGGAGGTGAGATGGTTTCCTACCGCACGAGGGCTGGACGGGTTTGTAGGCCACCTGTTAGGTATGGCGATTTTGTATAACTTTGCTAGTATGTTGTTAACTTTCCACTTATATTGCTTAACCGTCGGTGTTTCTTTGTTTCTACAAGAAGAGACGAAGATTGGCTATTGCATGCTAGCCAATTATAGTGTTTGTTAGTAGTAACTCTGACTAGTATGTGCTTTATAATATCAAGAGCTCACCAACGCCAGCCAGTAGATGTAGCAGCTCGGAGCTGTAACGTACTGCAGATCATATGTTGTAAGTGATTTAATAAACATGTATTGTATCTTAACGTGTGTTCGGGTCACATCATTACAATATTGTCAAGCTGGAAATGATTCAGAAAAGATTTAGGAGGATGTTGCCAGGGATTAGAGGGTGTGAGCTATTGGGAGAGGTTGAGTAGGCTGGGTCTCTATTCCTTGGAGTGCAGAAGGATGAGGGGTGATCTTATAGAGTGTGTATAACATTAATGAGAGGAATAGATTGGGTAGATGCACATAGTCACTTGCCCAGAGTAGGGGAATCGAGGACCAGAGGACATAGGTTCAAGGTGAAGAGGAAAAGATTTAGTAAGAATCTGAGGGGTAACTTTTTCACACAGAGGGTGGTGGGTGTGTGGAACAAGTTGCCAGAGGAGGTAGTTGAGGCTGGGACTATCCCATCATTTAAGAAGCAGTTGGACAGGTACATGAATAGGACAGGTTTGGAGCGGTATGGACCAAGCGCCGGCATGTGGGACTAGTGTAGCTGGGACATGTTGGCCGGTATGGGCAAGTTGGGCCGAAGGGCCTGTTTCCGCACAGTATCACTCTATGACTCTATGACTCGATGACCAGCATCTGCTGTTCCTTGTTTCTCCAGTTTCTACATATTATAGTCTGTTTGCAGGAACACATTTAGAATCCAAATGACTTCCTGAAAAGCCAGCCCTTCACTCAGCTCATTTTTATTCACATTATGACGTATCAACAGAATGGAAAACTAATAGAATTAGCAATGTGATAGAATTAAAGAAGTGATGCAAAAGAAGAGTCTCAGAGAAAAACAAACAACTGTATAGAATTTTAAAATAATTAAAAAAAAACAAATCGGAACAGCGACAGGCAATGCCAAAGAATATGTGAAGGTCCCTTCACACAAAGGGTGTTGGGTGTATGGAACAAGCTGTCACAGGAGGTAGTTGAGGCTGGGACATTCCCATTGTTTAAGAAACAGTTAGACAGGTACATGGATAGGACAGGTTTGAGGAATATGTATCAAATTCGAGCTGGCGGGACAAGTGTAGCTGGGACATGTTGGCCGGTGTGGGCAAGTTGGGCCGAAGGGCCTTTCTCCACACTGTTTCACTCTATGACTTTATGACTATGAGATGGTGCCCAGGAGGACAGAAAAGTAAATTAAGATTAAAGAAAAAGTAAAGAACATAGAACAGTACAACAGAGGAACAGGCCCTTCAGCCCACGGTGTTTGTGCCCAACATGATACCAAATGTATCTAGTCTCTTTTGCCTGCTTGTAGTCATAGAGACATACAGCATGGAAACAGGCCCTTTGGCCCAACTTGCCCACACTGACCAACATGTCCCATCTACACTGATCCCATCTGCCTGCATTTGGCCCATATCCCTCTTGGTCTTGGTAATGGTCTTGCCATTAACGGTAGACTTTCCTCTTACATTTGATCTCTCGCAACACAATGCCTCACACTTTCCCGGATTAAACACAATCTGCCAATTCTCCATTCAGACCTGTAATGGGTCCATATCCTGAAGACAGCCACTTCTTTATCTGCAAGTCCGCCAATTTGTATGTCATCTGTAAACTTACTAACCAAACTATCTAAATTTATTTTAAAGTAATTTATCTATATCATGGACAACAGAGGTCCCAGCACATATCCCTGCAATTGTACAGATTAAGATGGAGTGGATTGAAGGAATGAGAGATCAAAAAGATCAAACAGGAAATGAAATGCATGAAATTAGCAAAGGATGAAATAAAAAGAGGAAGAAATGTTTCAAAAATACATTATAAAGATGTTCCTGCTCTATATTTTGCATTGGTGTAACCCAGGACTTGAAAGTCTTAAGAGTGCAACTTTATCCTACCACAACCAGAGAGCAGTCCTGAACTACTATCTACCTCTTTGGTGACCCTCAGACTATTTTTGACCGGACTTTGCTGGCTTTACCTTGCACTAAATGTTATCCCATTATCATGTATTTATACACTGTAAATGGCTCGATTGTAATCATATTTTGTCTTTCTGCAGACTGCAAGCATCAAAAGCTTTTCACTGTACATGTGACAATGAAGTATAAACTGTTATCCAAACGCAATCTTTCAACTCTCAAATTCTTACAGTATTGCACAGAACTTATAATGCTCAGATATGCTTGCATTGGGAGTTGACCTACTCTCTTTTCTATTGCTATAAAATCATAAGCTTTGTTATCTTCATGGTTATAATTTCAATTGAAATGAAAAAATCTTCCCTACCTGAATTAGCTTAATTAGCAATACTGTGGGTTGTTTGTATAAAGTTCTGATGTGGGTCAACAGAAGAGAATAGTGCTATGGTGTATGGGCAAAACCCATGTAATACCTTGACCCCTTCGACCTCTGTACCATGAGTGGCTCTGTGCCACAGTGCAATGCCATAGGGCTGATATTTGCAGCATCTTGAACAATATAGGAACGCTGTGCTCTTTGTCACTGATGCTCATGGACAAAGGCACAGCTCAGAAAAATGAGCCTGCAGTGGCACTGGGCAAACATCAATGCCCCAGTGGGGACCTTTCATTTGCATCTCTTTGCTGAATTGTAGTGCATTGTGTGACTTATTTTACTCTCTGAGAAAAATACAGGTCATAGATACCATCTTTAGCAGCCAAACTCGGTTGGAATTAGTTGTCATGGACAGGACAATGTCCAAAGAAACGCATCCGATAAACAAATGTCAGATGCGTTGTGGATCATATCCAGAGGTGCCCAGGGAAATTTTCCATTGATCAGAAATTGACCCAGAAGTAATCACTGTTGTGTGCACGGAATGCCTTTCTTCACACAAATTATGCTTAAAAGACATAAGCAAATATTTCTGTGTAAGTTAATCTTAAACAATGCCTAAATATATGGTTGCAAAGTCACCTAAGGTCAACTATAACACCAAAGAGAAGCTCTCAGCAAGTGCTGTGCCAGCGCATAAGGGAAGCACCCGGCGAGCAGGGTTGGCGGCAGCTGTGAACAAGAATGGCCGGTGGCCGAAGTGACCACTGAGAATGAAGACGAGCCGGACAAGGAGGACAAGAACCACCGAGAACGAAGAACAAGGACAGGCCTGGCGGTCGACAACAACAATGACAGAGTGGCAAAGAATTTCACTGTGCTGTGCATATGTGACAATAAAGAACCATCGAACCACTGAAAATTGTAATAATTCTGATTCACCTTCAGAATGGAATGAAGTTCCTGCTGATGGAAAAGAGTTTGTATGAATTAGTTGAAGAAAATTTCCACCAATCCATATCTGTCAAGTTAGAGAAAGGGAAGGGTCAAGACTTGATGGCCAGGTACTCACAATGAACTGATGTATGAATTAGGAATATTGAGTAGGCTATCCTACCCTCAAACCTGCTCCACCTCTCTATGTGTTTGTGGCTGATTCGTTTAAACCTCAACTTTGCTTTTCTAACCTCCCATAGTTACCTTTTATCCACATTCTGATAAGACACTGTCTCTACCTTAAACATATTCAAAATACTGCACTGTTTTGGACGAAAGCTCCAAAGACTCACAATTCTCGGAGAGAAAAAAAATCACTTCAACTCTTTCTGAAATTGGTGAGCCCTTATTTTTAAATAATAACTCTTCACTCAGGGTTCTTCCACAATCATCTTCACATCCACACTGATATAATTCCTCCAAAGTCTTATCTGTTTCAATCAAGGCACCTCACATTTTACTGTTCAATCTTTCCCTCACAAGACATCCCAAACCTGTATCAGCCTAATAAGCCCTCTCTGAATTGGTTCCAGCGAATTAATATCCTTCCTTAACATTACTCCATATGCAGTTTCACCAATGCACTAACTAACTGAAGCATAGCAATCCAATATTTGGATTCAATTCCTCTAGCAATAAACAATTACATTCTGTTTGTTAAATGTCCTAATTACTTGTACACACACAATAGATTTTCACTGTTCATGTACTGGAACACCCAGATCTCTTCATCTCAGATCTCTACAACCTTTCACCATTTAAATAATGCTTCCTTTTTCAGATTAGGTAATATCGACAAACATATTGCTGAAAGCAATTTATGTGAGAAATGAGAGAGGACCAATGATAGTTTCTTTGGAGACATCTGAGGCATATATATCATATATATATAATTTTTTGTGTGTTCATGTGTGTATTAAAGCTGGAGAAACACAGTGGGACAGGCAGCATTTCTGGAAAGAAGGAATGTATATATATGTATATAGAGAGAGAGTCATAGAATGATACAGTGTGGAAACAGGCCCTTCGGCCCATCTTGCCCATACCCGCCAACATGTCCCAGCTACGCTAGTCACACCTGCCTGCGTTGGTCCAGAAGCCTCCAAACTTGTCCTATCCATGTACCTGTTTAACGGTTTCTTAAATGTTGGGATAGTCCCAGCCTCTACTACCTCCTCTGGCAGCTTGCTCCATACAGCGATCCCCGCACATTAGCACTATCCTACACCCACTAGGAAAACATTTTACATGTACATCTTTGGAGTGTGGGAGGAATCCGAAGATCTCGAAGAAAACACATACAGGTCACGGGGAGAACATACAAACTCCATACAGGCAGCACCTGCAGTTGGGATCAAACCCTGGCCTCCGGCGCTGCATTCACTGTAAGGCAGCAACTCTACTGCTGCGCCCTTTCAAGCTGAACCCTTTTGAGCTTGACAATATCTTTCCTATAACATGGTGCCCAGAACTGAACACACTACTCTAAATGCAGTCTCACTAATGTCTTATACAACTGCAACATGACCTCCCAACTTCTTTACCCAATACTCTGACGGATGAAGGCCAATGTGCCAAAAGTCTTTTTGACCAGCTTTACTACCTGCAACTTGACCTCCAAGGAACCATGCACCTGCACTCCTGGATCCCTCTGCTCTACAACACTACCCAGAGGCCTACCATTCACTATGTAGGTCCTGACCTTGTTAGATGTCCCAAAATGCAACAACTCACATTTCTCTGTATTAAATTTCATCAACCAATCCTCTGCCCACCTGGCCAACAGATCCAGATCCTGCTGCAATCTTTCACAACCATCTTCACTATCTGCAAAACCACTCACTTTTGTATCAACAGCAAACTTGCCTGTGTGTGTGTGTGTGTGTGTGTGTGTGTGTGTGTGTGTGTGTGTGTGTGTGTGTGTGTGTGTGTATTTATGTATATATATATATAATCTCACACACACACACACACACACGTTTTTCCGTAAATAAGGGTACCAACCTATGGCATGGATGGCCAAATTTGAAGTTATTAAATTATAACGAAATGCCACATCATTTAAAAAGGGACTACCAATGCCCCTTTTGAGCAAATTTGTGTCCACAATCGACCAAAATTTGACCAAAATGTAATACTTTCAAAATCTGAAGGAAAAAAATGAGAACAAAAATATTTGCAATTTAAAATTATTAAAATTTTTTATTAATATATACATAAATGAGAAAGAATATAGTAACTTTCATCGAATTTTATGTTAATTTACTTGAAATTTGCCCGGAACCGAAAGCATCTGTGCAGACAGGAGCATACTTCTTCTTCTTGCTTATGGCGTGCACAGCCTAAATTTGTAAGTCAACTTTTTCTATTCAATCTTTTATTTGTGTACATCGGGTTGATTGCATTAATCGAAACAGGGTGGACCATGTGAAGGTTGCAATCTCCCACCCCAGGAGCATACTTTCAACCATACATGGCATTATCTAGAACCCGATCACTTTTGATTCCATTCGCTACAGTGCACACACTTTACAACAACATAGCAACAAGCAATGAAAGTTTGTTTTTAAATATTTTTATTAGAAGCATATACACATCAGAACCAAAACACAATTTGTTTACCAGTTACATATTAACACAGCTTCTGTTTTTTTCATGATTTTTTTTGAAAGATAGAGCTATAGGGAAAAAAGAAATAAGGGAAGAGAAAAGGGAAACTAAAAGCTGGCAGAGAAGGGAGGGAGCAAACAAATAAAATAGATTACCAACACAAATTTGGAGATAGGTCCATAGATTATAGAATGTAATTATTCATCTAGTCCTGGATTCAAGTTTCAGTCTAGCTTCCGTGTTGAACCAATTTACCCTTTCAGAAAATCAATAAATGGAGACCATATTCTAGCAAATAGTTCTGATCTGTCAATCAAGACAAGTCTAATTTTTTTCCAAATGTAAGGTCTCAGACATTTCCGTAATCCACATTTTAATTGTGGGGGTTGTTGGGTTTTTCCAAAATTTAAATATTAATTTTTTCCCAATTATTATACTATAATCAAGGACATTTATTTGGTTTATTGTAAGTTTTATGCTTTGTTCTGATATTCCTAATATTATTAGTTTTGGATCAGGATCCAATTGGATATTAACAACATCAGAAATAATTTTTAAAATATCCGTCCAAATATACAGTTTACAAAAGTATGTTAGATTAGTGTCTAAATATTGACATTTACAGATAGGAGAGATATTTGGAAAAATTCTGTTTAATTTTGTTTTAGAATAGAGCAGTCTATGTAGTATTTTAAATTGTATTAAAGAGTGTTTGGCATTTAACGAGCATTATGATGTAAACTTTCATCCCATATATCTTTCATAATGGGTTGAGCCAATTCATTTTCCCATGCTTGTCTATGTAATTCCATCGACGGGACCTCATTATCTAAAAGGATATTATAAATGTGAAATATTAATTTATCTGTGTTAGGATGTTTATTCAAATATTCGTCAAGGATTTCTGGCTCCCTAATTCTATATTCTCATGTATGTGATTTAACATAATCTCTAAGTTGTAAATATCTAAAAAAATTATTTGAGTGTAGTCTATAATTCTGTTGTAGCTCCTGAAATGAAAGAAAAATACCTTTTCGGTAAAGGTGTCCCACCTTTTTAATTCCAGGGTTTTTCCATTGTACAAACCTTTACCCAAAACAGAAGGTTTAAATGAAGGGTTATTTACAATGGGGAGAAGGAGTGAAAAATTATCCAATTTTAAAGTCATTTTTAATTGTTTCCAAGTTCGCATACCACTATATATTATCGGATTTTCACAATAGGTTTTTTTATTCAATTTTGTAGCGGTTAATAAGATCGAGCCAATTTCAAAAGGTAAACAATCTTCCTTTTCCATCTTTAACCAGTCTGGTTGTTGATCCATATCTTCCAACTAGAAGGTCATATTTTTAATATTAACTACCCAAAAATAAAATTAAACATTTGGGAAGACTAATCCTCCATTCATCTTGGACTTACATAAATGTTTTTTACTTATTCTATGGTTCTTGTAATCCCAAATAAAGCTTGTAACAATAGAGACAAGTTTAAAAAATAATAATTTGGGGAGATATATCGGAATTGATTGAAATAAGTACAGTAATTGTTGAAGGAAAATCATTTGTATGACATTAATTCTACCAAGCATTGAGATGGGGAGAGTTTTCCAATACTGAATATTCCTATGCAGTTTATTAAGTAAAGGAGGAAAACTTAATTTAAATAAAGACGTATATTTCTTAGTCACATACATTCCAAGATATTTAAATTTTTCACAGACTATTTTAAAAGGAGATTGTTGCAATGTATGTGGGTTTAGTTCCGTTATTGGCATAATTTCACTTTTATTCCAATTAATTCTATGTCCCGAGAACGAACCAAATTGAGTTATAAGATTTAGTAAATTTGGAATACTAGTTTGTGGGTTTGTAATGTATAACAAGCAATGAAAGTTTAACGGAATGTAAACATGTCTATAGTAAACAAGAAGCAACATTTACGAGAAAAGAACGTAAAAGTGCAAAAATATTTTTACCTAATGATTCCAAGCAAAAAAATGTGAACTCAGCGTTCTTCAGAACTCAGAGTGCCCACAAGTTTACCACTATATAGAAAAAGTGGTAACCAGCGTATATATACTGGTCATCTGTATTGTTTATTATAGCATTTACAGAGTGCTATGTTTACATACAGTATCTGTTGACTCTCTTGACTCTCTCTCTTGAATGTCAATTATTTTGCCGATTCGCTTTCACAGTTTGCACATCTCACACAGGCTATAATCATCCTGCTTGGTAGACGTATATTTTGTGTGAAATGGTTCCAAGTCTTCTTGACCTATTTTGCTCAGATTTTCAAATTAAAGCTTATCCACTAATCGCAGGAAAGAGATGGGATGAGTGCCCAGGGAGAGTATTTATTAAGTTAGGAACACAAAATTCTTATAAGCCAACTTGGAAAATAGTTATTTTTTATAACAGTTTTGAAGTGATTAGAGGCTTTGGGAATTGTTATTTATTAAACCAGATAATCACCACACCACAAATTACACAATAGTGAAAAACATTAAGCCATTTCAATAAATGTCAGTTCAATTGTGTTCTGCCACAGAAATTCTAACCCTGAAAACATATCAAACAAATCAATACAATGCAACCACAATGAAAGACAAATTGATCCCTGGATTATGAATCAATGATTGACATCCTAAAAAGTTTCAGATGGTCCATTATCGAAAGATAAGTAACTTAAAAAGGGGACTAATATATAATAAAACCTCTTTAACTTCTTCACTAACAATCCATCCGTTTGTAAATATTGGAGTTTTCTTATGTTTATGGTGGTCTGAATTGTGTTGATAGATAGCGATGGTTCCCAAGGGCTATCAGCTGTTTGTCTCAGATTCACTCGGGATTCTGCACATGCGTGGTGATGGTTGGAAGTCCGAGATGTTCTGGAGTTCAGCTGTTGGCACAGCTTCAATCCCTGGGCTCATCAATGATGGCAATGGGTGGGCAATGCATTGCAGGCGAGAGGGTTGAACCTAAATTGAAAAGGATCACCAAGCCTGTGGGAAAATGCTACGTGCACAGAACAGCTCTATTTAGTTGACTATATTTCAACATATCAACTATTTGTTAATTTGTTCTTTTCTTCTTTAATACTGTTTTACTTCTTCAGAAATGAAATTATATATTGAAATTTCCCAGGGTATTGGAATCAAGAAATAGAGGGCATAAGTTTAAGGTGAGAAGGGAAATATTTAATACATGGATTTGTATATAATATGTAAATAAGTATTAAATATGTATTAGATATCTAAATATATTAAATATTTAGATACATTGGTATGTATCAAATGGAGGGCAGCTAAAATGAGTCTAGATTAGATCAGATTAGAACAGGCTGCAAGTCCTGTTCCTTTGCCGTATTGTTCTGTGTTCTATGTGTGCAAGGATGATGATACAGTTTGATCTAGTTGTGATAGGTAAGCACGTGTGACAGACAGCTTTGAGTTTATCTGATGTGAAAACGAGTCTTGTAACTATATGCAAGGCAACCTGTCTCGAAGTATTTCTTTGGAGATGCTAGAAAGATGTCTTCTTCGCCCCCTCTCAAATCATAGGCAGCTTGTCTTACACCTGGCTGCTGCCAAATCCAATCTGTCCATAGTCCCTTAGTTCATCTATTAATAGCCAACATTTGTTGTACAAATGTTGATAACATATTGAGCCACTTAAATATTTATTACTAACAAAGAGAAAATGACAAAAAATACTCACAACATTTTCAAAAAATACGTCTTAATAATTCTGTACAGTACCAAGAATATTAAATTGAGTTATGGAGAACTCATCTGGCTGCAAGTATAAAATTAGGTCATCACTGGTACATCATGTTCTTGCAGAACATTCTAATGTCACACAACCATGAAGACGTTTCCTTAAAATCCTGTACAAGAGCAGACGTGCTCTTCTTCCCATCTCTGATTACTGTAGACAGTTTTCTTTTCTGTACTCAGCTCACATATGCCTTACCAGTCTGTTCCAAGTCGTCATATCCTATTTTATTTGAACTGAATCTGTCTGTTTAATTTTAGATCTTGGACCTGGATCTTTGATCATCATGACCACTGAATATTGAAGTGGAAGCAGAGTTCTCTAATCCCTATTTACTAATCAGATGCACTACATATTTAGAGCAGTAACATCCCCAAAGCACTGATGCAAATGCGCTCAATCTTGCATTAGTTCTTTGATTCCCACAGGTACACCACATGGCCCTCAAAGAAACACAGACATACATTAAAATATGTTTTTCACATAATAAAAATAATAATGATTAAAGCACAATAAACTGTATTTATTTCTTATATTAGTCATCTACTGAATTTCAGTGCCACTGATGTGTTATCCATCACCTTTCAAATCAATACTCCTCTGCAATGTACAAACCAGCCCACTGGTCTTGTAAATATATGTAACAGATGATACAGGAATTCTGAACAGTTGTGATTGAGACTACAAATGGAAAGACATTATTAGTAGTGACTGCTGTGAACATCTTCATGTAAATCCACTCTTCCCTCCTTTGATACAGTGTGGCAAAGAGCCAACAGGATACATGAGATGAGAATCTCATTAATATTTGAAGGTGAACTCGTTACATGCAGACCTCCATGCAAATCGTGAACTGGCCTGGTTGACCCACATGGAATGTATTTGTTTTTTTTCTCTTTAAGATAACTGAATTAATAATTTTCAGCAATCATCCAATCTCTTCAAATTGTGGAATGAAAGTAAAAGCTTCAAAAATGGATTTTTAAGATAGAGCCTAAGGCAGGTTTTAGGATTTCATTGAGTTTTCTTTTGAAGAGGAAACAAAATGAACTCTTGGTGAAGAGTTGGAAACTGTTAATCATGTATCTATCACATTGCTTCTGATATATTTCCTGCAAATTAACAAATATGTATGATGGAACACAGATCAACTTTGATGCAATCAATATTGATCAAGGCACAGGTGTACATCAGTAAATTAGAAACTTACAAAATTCTTAAGGGGTTGGACAGGCTAGATGCAGGAAGATTGTTCCCGATGTTGGGGAAGTCCAGGACAAGGGGTCACAGCTTAAGGATAGAGGGGAAATCCTTTAAGACCGAGATGAGAAAAAAAAAATTCACACAGAGAGTGGTGAATCTCTGGAATTCTCTGCCACAGACGATAGTTGAGGCCAGTTCATTGGCTATATTTAAGAGGGAGTTAGATGTGGCCTTTGTGGCTAAAGGGATCAGGGGGTATGGAGAGAAGGCAGGTACAGGATACTGAGTTGGATGATCAGCCATGATCATATTGAATGGCGGTGCAGGCTCGAAGGGCCGAATGGCCTACTCCTGAACCTATTTTCTATGTATCTATGTATCTATTATAATATCTCATTACTATAATACAATACAATACAATACAATACGGTTTTATTTGTCACGTTGCACATAAAGTGCAAGTGAAATGAATTTGTCAGCAGCGGTACAATGATAAAGAACACACAATAACAATTTAATACAATCACCACAGCATTCATCACTGTGGTGGAAGGCACAAAATTTGGCCAGTCCTCCTCCATTTCCCCCCGTGGTCAGGACCAGAGTTCAGAATCAGTCCAGAGTCAGCTCTTCCCCACCAGAGACCGCGGCTTTAGGTTGGTGTAGGCCGCAGGCCGGCGGTCGAAGATTTAAAGTCCCCGCCGCAGCCAGAAACACCGCAGACCGCAGGGCCAGCGGTTGAAGCTCCCCTCCAGGGGTGATGGTAAGTCCACGCCAGGTCCACGGTAGAAGTTGGCCGCGGGCCGGCATTCGGAGCTCTTTCTTCCCCTCGGGTGCCCCACGAGGGATCCCGGGCTGCAGACGCCGCGCCAGCTGGAGCAGTGCAGATCACAGCTTCAGGCTGCTGGCTGATGCGGGCCAGTGAAACCCCAGCAAGGGCTCGCCCGCTCCATGCCGAGAGTCCACGCTATGCCCACCGCTGAAGCCCCAGGTGCCTCTCCGGGAAAGGCCACCCGATCCTCGCTGTTAGGCCATGGGGGAGGCGACCTGGAAAAAGTCGCCTCTCCATGGAGGACGGGACCAAAACGGTTTCCCCCTCACCCCCCCACACCACCCCCCCCACACAAGACACACGCAGAAACATAAAAAACATACTTTAAAACATACAAAAAAAACAAAGTTGAAAAAGATGGACACGCTGCTGACAGGGCGCCGGCTTGCAGCGCCCCCACCCTATTATTATTATAATACACCAGGAGGCCCCAGTGGCAGATGCCTCCCAGGAAGCCGCTGAGATGCTAAACCACGGAGCCTCGCGGGTTGGAGCCTTGCTGGTTGGAGCCTTGCTGGTCTGGACAATGGAGAAACTGGCTTGGTGGGACTGCCGTGAGGGGGGGGGGGCAACAAAGGAAGACACGGAGTGGGGTACTTTGTCAGCGCCTTTTATTTGGCAACTATATGCATACCTTGGATATGCAAGCAAAGAATTTCACTGCAACTTGTCACATGTGACCATATAGTAAAGTATTCAATTCAGAAACTGTTTCATAATTCTTTATTTTGCAAAGACATTCCTTTCAATATCTCTTAACGTCTTCTTGTCAAACGACTTTGCAGCCACTCATCTTGGGCTGATATTTTGTGTGGAAATCTACATCTCGTGACATCTGGTGGTATCAGAGCTCTGGTATTAATGTGAAGCAGCTTCCGAGAAGCCCAGAGGGTGAGAGTGGGGAAGATGAGAATTGTAATTGCGTGGGAAAAAACCAGGCAATCACATCAGTAAATTAGAATCTCTGATCTCAGCTTGACTGAGGTGATGAATTTTGACCAGGATTTCGCAATACCAAATTGTCCAGTGGGTGCAATGTGTGTCACAAGTGCAACCTGTTTAAAGGGGAGATGGAGAACATGGAATATGGGACAGGTAACGTTTGGGGTTGAGAACTGAGAGTCGGGAGAGGGGGTTAGAAAAAGTACAAAGAACAAATAGTCTGTTTGTCGGTGTACAGTCAGTGCATGTGTGGATTTGAAAGAAAAGGCACTATGTAATATAATTCTCGGGTAAGCAGCTATTCCTGAGTATTCTGTTTGTCCTGGATTTGATGCACCTACTGGGGAGGATGGACGAGTGGTAGAAGGTCAGCAGCAGGTTAGAGTCCAGGTTGTGCTTCCTGAGGACCCTCAGGAAGTGCAGCCGCTGCTGAGCCTTCTTGATGACCGCCGTCGTGTTGTACGTCCAGGAGATGTCAGCCGCGATATGGACGCCGAGAACCCGGAAGGTGTTGAGTGTTGACCCTCTCCACACACTCGCCGTTAATGTGTGTAGGGGGACTAAGTCGGTGCTGTGCCTCCTGAAGTGAAGGTACTGAGCCCTCTCTGTATGTCAAAAAAGTCCAAAGAACTGCAGACACTGGTTTACCAAGAAAAGGCACAAAGTGTTGGAGTAACTCAGCGGGTCAGGCAGCATTCGTAGAGAACATGGCTAGATGATGTTTCAGGCCGGGACCCTTTTTCCATCTCAAGAAGGTTCCCAACCCAAAACGTTACCTCACCTGTCACCTTGTTCTCTAGGGATGCTGCCTGATTCACTGTGATATACCAGCATTCTGTATCTTTTCAGGAGAATCACAAATATTACATGAATTATCCCAGGCTATCAGCAGGAGATAGACACAAAATGCTGGAGTAAACTCAGCATCCTTGGAGAAAAGGAATAGGTGACGTTTTGGGTTGAGACCCTTCTTCAGACTGAGAGTCGGGGAGAGGGAAACTAAAGGTATGAAAAGGTACAAAGATCAAATAAATGAAAGGCATGTAAAGAACAAATCAAAATCAGTTAAAGATCAAGGAAGATCAGGAGAAGATCAGGAGAGATATTGTTCTCAAGCCACAGAGGTATGAAACCTATGCAAGAAAGAAAGAAAAACTGATGGAGAGTGATGGTTTGAATCCTTCCTAAATTCCCAGGGTGTGCTGTAAATATCACTAGCAGTCATTCTTTAATAAATTTCCCTGATTCACTTTGACCATTTCAGAAGGTGGTAAAGCACATTGCAGCTTCATCTAGCTTCACGTACAAGCCAGAAGGACAGCAGACAATCTAACCTAAAGACAATGATGAATTAATAGGCTTTTACATCAATGGCTTGACAAAAGTGCTGGAGACTCTCAGCGGGTGCAGCAGCATCTATGGAGTGAAGGAAATAGGCAACATTTCGTGCCGAAACCCTTCTTCAGACTGGTAGTCTATATCAATGGCTTCCCGCGGGTCCCTGCTGGGAGACCACTTTTCGGGGTTTCCGCAATGGCGACTTCTCCCGCCCGAGTTACGGGGTTGAAAATCACCTGGAGCGGGGCCTTACATCGCCCGGCGTGGCTTTAACGGCCGTGGGACTTGCTAGTGCCCGCCGGGGGCTCCAACACCAAGACCCGGAGCGGGGCCTTGCATCGCCCGGTGCGGCTTTAATGGCTCCAACACCAAGACCCGGAGCAGGGCCTTGCATCGCCCGGCGCGGCTTTAATGGCTGCGGGACATTTACCATCGCCCTCCGGGGGCTTTGACTCTGACATCGGGAGGAGAACGAGGAGTGCAGGGGAGAGATAAGACTTTGCCTTCCATCACAGTGAGGAGGAGATTCACTGTGATGGATGTTTGTGTAAATTGTATTGTGTCTTGGTTCTTTTCCTTCTTTGTATGGCTGCAGAAACCAAATTTCGTTTGAACCTCTGGGTTCAAATGACAACAAATAAATTGTATCGTATTGTATATTGTATTGTATTTTGATCTCTTTGATGTACTTTAAAGCCTTGTTTGTGTTGTGTCTCACAAATATTATGAGCTGAATTTGAAGAGGATTTTCTTTGTCTCCCACATATCTTAGATCTGAAAAAGTTGGATCACTGTATTCTGCAGAGTAGTTCTCTCTTGTCACCATCTGTCACTCTCACTCTCACTCTCTCCCTCACTATCTCTCGCTCTCCCTTTCCCCTTCTCCCTCTCCCCCTCTCTTTCTCCCTCTCCCTCTCCCTCTCTCCTTCTCTCCATCCCTCTCTCATGTGTTGAACTCACCATAATGTGTAATCACTGCTGTCAATGCAGTTATGCATATTTAAGCCAACACCGCCCTCTCCCACCTGCACCCACCAACCCCATCCTGATCGGGTCGATTTTAAAGGAACCAACAAGTAGAAAAAAATACCTGAACATTTGCTGGATAGAACAAAATCACCAGCTGCATTAAGCAAGCTTTCATTCAGATGACACCATCACAGCTTTAAATACTCACGTGAACTGGGTTTCAATCTCATCTCTGTTTCACTGGCGAGATTTATGAGCCTTGGGAAAGCAGTGTCGAAGACAATAAATTTGAAGATCAGTGAAATTCAATTTAAAAAGACCTAATTAATGTCTCAAAAGAATGTTAATTGCTGCAATGTAAACCCCCACCAAAGCTCACTCCACCAAACAAATTAAGTTACCAATTCACATGGTTTGAAATGTGCTTCTGTTAAACTAAGAAATTATAACCAGGATTCAATGAAAAACGTATACAATTATTTTAATTAAGTACCAGCCTCCATCAGCATCATCGTTCGAGGTTAAAGCTACTTCCTTGAATGGGGATTTCTATCCACTGTTTCCTATCACCAATTCTATTCAAATACAGCCACAAACTAGAAATTCTCAGGTAATTTTAAATGCCTGAGTATCGTATTATTGTAAGAATACCTATATTGTTATAGGGACAATTATGGTAAGTGAACTTAGTATTCTACATCACTCATAAGTACACTGCAGCCAATGGAGAAGGTGTGTATAGTTTATCTTAGCACCTGGTGGCCTGTAGGCTGAAAATGAACATGGTGTCCAATCAAGAGAATAAAATATCAACTAAAAAAAATCAAAGAGAAATGGCCAAGATTCTGCTACTAAGCCCTTCTTGCCCCTTTTCCTGAAAGAAAGCATTTAAAAATAAATTGGATAGGCATATGGATGAGAAGGGAAAGGAGGGTTATGGTATGAGTGCAGGCAGGTGGGACTAAGGGAAAAAAAAGTTGTTCGGCACGGACTTGTAGGGCCGAGATGGCCTGTTTCCGTGCTGTAATTGTTATATGGTTATATGGTTATATGGTTAAAGCAGGCGGAAGGACAGTTAACGCAGGCATCTTCCCTATTGCTTTCCCATCCTGATCTGATCTTTAGAATTTTAAACAGTGGCTGCCAACGCCTCTGATCTTTCTTTTGTTACAGCTAACATCCCTTTCATTTTCTGTGCATTTGTCACCTTGCATATTGTGAAAATATTGTCACATGCAGGTATTATAGCTTAAAAGACTTTATTAAGTCAATGGCTTTTTATTTCCATTATCATGTATCTATACACTGCAAATGGGTTGATTGTAATCATGTGTAGGAAGGAACTGCAGATACTGGTTTAAACCAAAGACAAAAAGCAGGAGTTACTCAGCGGGACAGGCAGCATCTCTGGGAGAAGGAATGGGTGATGCTTCGGGCCGAGACCGTTAAAGGGTCTCGACCCGAAACTTTACCCATTTCTTCTCTCCAGAGATGCTGCCTAGCCTGCTGAGTTACTCCAGCTTTTTGTGTCTATCTTCGATTGTAATCATGTATTCTCTTTCTGCTGACTAGTTAGCACGCAATAAATTTTTCACTGTACCTCGGTACATGTGACAATAAACTAAACTGAACTGAACTGATTTCTGTCTTTGATATCTTCATAGCTATTTTAAGGAATGCATTTTTTTTCCAAAGTGCATCGTCAGTTCTCTAGCTAACTCAGGATAAAACGAATTGAAATGATGGCATGAGCCTTTTTTGAGCAAAGGGATTGAACCTTGCTTTGAGCAAAAGGTTTAGCAGCATAGAAATATAGAAAGTAGGTGTAGGAGTAGGCCATTCAGCCCTTCGAGCCAGCACTGCGATCATGGCTGATCATCCAAAATCAGTACCCCGTTCCTGCTTTGATGACAGTGGAACAAAAATGGTAGGTGTTTCGAGGAATAATACAGAAGGTGCAAGATCAGTTCATTCCTAGGAGGAAGAAAGATTCCAAGGAGAGAAAGGGACAACCATGGCTGACAAGGGACGTCAGGGACAGTATAAAAATTAAAGCGAAGAAGTACAACGTAGCAAAGATGAGCGGGGTAAGCAAGAGGATTGGGTAATGTTTAAAGAACAACAGAAGATAACCAAAAAGACATTACAGGGAGAAAAGATGAGGTACGAAGGTAAACTAGCTAAGAATAAAAAGCAGGTTAGTACAAGCTGCTTTAGGTATGTGAAGAGGAAATTAGTTAAGACCAAAGTTGGACCCTTGAAGACCGAAAAAGGTGAATTTATTATGGGGAACAAGGAAATGGCAGATGAGTAGAACAGGTACTTTGGATCTGTCTTCACTAAGGAGGACACAAACAATCTTCCTGATATAGTAGTGGCAAGAGGATCTGGGGTGACGGAGGAACTGAAGGAAATCCACATTTGGCAGGAAATGGTGTTGGATAGACTGATGGGACTGAAGTCTGATAAATCCCCAGGGCCTGATGGTCTGCATCCCAGGGTTCTTAAGGAAGTGGCTCTAGAAATTGTGGATGCATTCGTGAAATTTTCCAATGTTCTATAGACTCAGGATCAGTTCCTGTGGATTGGAGGGTAGCTAATGTTATCCCACTTTTTAAGAAAGGTGGGAGAGAGAAAACAGGAAATTATAGACCAGTTAGCCTGATATCGGTGGTGGGGAAGATGCTGGAGTCAATTATAAAAGATGAGATAGCCAAACATTTGGATAGCAGTAACAGGATCGGTCCGAGTCAGCAGCATGGATTTACAGGGGAAATCATGCTTGACTAATCTTCTGGAATTTTTTGAAGATGTAACTAGAAAAATGGACAAGGGAGAGCCAGTGGATGTAGTGTACCTGGACTATCAGAAAGCATTTGATAAGGTCCCACATAGGAGATTAGTGGGAAAAATTAGGGCACATGGTATTGGGGGTAGAGTGCTGACAAGGAATAGAGAAGTGGTTGGCAGGCAGGAAACAGAGAGTAGGGATTAACAGCTCCCTTTCAGAATGGCAGGCAGTGACTAGTGGGGTACTTCAAGGCTCAGTGCTGGGACCGCAGCTATTTACAACATACATCAATGATTTGGATGAAGGGATTCAAAGTAACATTAGTAAACTTGCAGGACACAAAGCTGGGTGGCAGTGTGAACTGTGATGAGGATGCTATGGCAGTGCAGGATGACTTGGACAGGTTGGGGGGAGTGGGCAGATGCATGGCAGATGAAGTTTAATGTGGATAACTGTGAGGTTATCCACTATGGTAGCAAAAACAGGAAGGCGGATTACTATCTAAATGGCGTCAAGTTGGGAAAAGGGGAAGTATAACGGAATCTGGGGGTCCTTGTTCATCAGTCTATGAAAGTAAGCATGCAGGTACAGCAGGCAGTGAAGAAAGAGAATAGCATGTTGGCCTTTATAACAAGAGGAGTCAAGTATAGGAGCAAAGAGGTCCTTATGCAGTTGTACAGAGCCCTAGTGAGATCACACCTGGAGTATTGTGTGCAGTTTTGGTCCCCTAATTTGAGGAAGGACATTCTTGCTATTGAGGCAATATTAGGTTTACAAGGTTAATTCCCAGGATGGCGGGACTGTCATATGCTGAGAGAATGGAGCAGCTGGGCTTGTACACTCTGGAGTTTAGAAGGATGGGAAGGGATTTCATTGAAACATATAAGATTGTTAAGGGTTTGGACCCGCTAGAGGCAGGAAACGTGTTCCCGATGTTGGGGCAGTCCAGAACCAGGGGCCACAGTTTAAGTAAAAGGAGTAAGCCATTTAGAACAGAGACGAGGAAACACTGTTTCTCACAGAGAGTGGTGAGTCTGTGGAATTCTCTGCCTCAGAGGGCGGTGGGCAGGTTCTCTGGATACTTTCAAGAGAGCTAGATAGGGCTCTTAAAAAATAGCGGAGTCAGGGGATATGGGGAGAAGGCAGGAACGGGGTACTGATTGGGGATGATCAGCCATGTTCACATTGAATGGCGATGCTGGCTCGAAGGGTCAAATGGCCTACTCCTGCACCTATTGTCTATGTCTATTGTCTATTGCTTTCTCACCATATCCCTTGATTCCGTTAACCCTAATAGCTAAATCTCTTGAAAACATCCAGTGAATTGACCTCCACTGCCATCTGTGTCAGAGAATACCACAGATTCACAACTCTCTGGGTGAAAACGTTTTTCCTCATCCCTGTCCTAAATAGCCTACCCTTTATTCTTAAACTGCGACCCCTGGTTCTGGACTTTCCCAACACTGGGAATATTTTTCCTGCATCTAGTCTGTTCAATCCTTTAAGAATTTTAAATGTTTCTATAAGATATCCTCTCAACCTTATAAATTACAATTAATATAAGCCCAGTCAATCCATTCTTTCATCATATGTCAGTCCCGCCATCCCAGGAATTAACCTGGTGAACCTACGCTGCACTCCATCAATATCAAGAATGGCTATCCACAAATTAGTAAACCAAAACTGCACACAATACTTCAGGTGTGGTCTCACCAGGGCCCTGTACAATTGCAGTAGGACCTCCTTGCTCCTAAACTCAAATCCTCTCGCTATGAAGGCCAACATGCCATTTGATTTCTTAACTGCCTGCTGTACCTGAATGAATGAATGAACAATGAATGGACGAATGAGCTCATTGGCCAAGTATTCACATACAAGGAATTTGCCTGCCTGCTTACTTTCACTAACTGATGTACAAGGACACCCAGGTCTCGTTGTACCTCCACTTTTCCTAATCTGACACCATTCAGATAATAATCTGCCTTTTTGGTCTTGCCACCAAAGTGAATGTCACATTTATCCACATTGTACTGCATCTGCCATGCATCTGCCCACTTACCCAACCTATCCAAGTCACCTTGCAGTCTCATAGCATCCCCCTCACAGCTCACACTGCCACCCAGCTTTGTGTCATCAGCAAACTTGGAGATGTTACATTTAATTCCTTTTCTAAATCGTTAATGTATATTGTAAATAATTAGTTCCAGCACTAAGCCTTGCAGCTCCCCACTAGTCACTGTCTGCCATTCTGTAAAGGACCCGTTAATTCCTACTAGTTGCTTCCTGTCTGCCAATCAGTTCTCTATCCATGTCTATACGCTATCCCCTATAACATGTGCTCTAATTTGCCCCACTAATCTCTTTTGTGGGACCTTGTCTTTTAATGTCTATTTATTATGATTGCCATTTAGTTTTGAGAGGACAATATCTCAATTATTACATTGGAGGCTGAGGAGTCCATAGTGCCAAAAGGTGAGTAAATAACCATTGAATTCTAATCCTTGAAATGATATAGCAAGGTTCCTTCGGGATCAAAGTAAGGACCATAGCTCTTTCTGATTAATATTGATGACATGGACCTGGCAATAAGGACATGACTTCAAATTCTATGGAAGAAACAAAACGCAACAATTTGGTAAGCAATGGGAGGATAGTGATAGGGTTTCAGGAGAACACATTCAGCTGAGTGAAATGCTGAAGCATGTGAGCGAGAACAATGAGAATTGTAAAGTAAACGCATGCACTGGGAAGGAAGGACAAAGGGAGACCATATAAAGTAAATGAAGGAGTTTTAAATATGGTACAGGAATCAGAAATCTGGAGATACTTTAAAAAAAATGTGTGTGGAAGAACAAATTGAGAAAGTTGATAAAAATATTCCAATGGGATCCTTAACACTACTAACAGACGTGTGAGGCACACTGTATGTAGGGAATCAAGTTGAGAGCAGGAATGTCATGATACCATGGTGGGAACCATGAGGTAAGTTCATCATAACTATCTGTGGCATTTTAACTGACCAAAGAAACTCTTTTGTTTCTTTTATTTGCAGTGATTACGGTGCAGAGAACAATGCAGATTTGTATGTTGCAATTATTATTTAAGGGTATAACGTACTGGACCAATGGAAGAATGGAGTTGCGTGTTTGAAGAGTTTAAGGAAATAAAATGTAACAAAAGATTGAAGGCTGCAGTCCGCATTAAAACCATTTATTTTGATTAATGGGAGGAAGGAAAAGTCCAGGTGATTAGTGGTAGGACCTGCATTCTATAGGATGCAGGTGCAGGACATACATTATAGGAGCAGAATTAGGCCATTTGGCCCATCAAGTCGAATTTGGCATTCATTCCTGGCTGATCTATCTCTCACTCCTAACCCCATTCTCATGCCTTCTTCCCATTACTCCTGACACCCATATTAATCAAGAAATATCCATTGACTTGGCCTCTACAACCTTCTGTGGCAAAGAATTCCACAACATTCACCACCCTCTGACTAAAGAAATTCCTCCTCATCTCCTTCCCAAAAGAACGTCCTTTTATTCTGAGGCTATGATCTCTAGTCCTAGACTCTCCCACTAGTGGAAACATCCTCTCCACATCCACTCTATCCACACCTTTCACTATTCGGTTTCAATGAGGTCCCCCCTCATTCCTCTAAATTCACTGACCTAATCAAGCCAGCCAAGGTGAGTCAAGTGGCACAATTACCTACAGTGATCCCTAGCCATGCCTTGTCAAACTTGCTACATCACATCACAACTGCTTGTAATGGAGTAGGAGTGTTTGCCATGGCACTGAACATCTTGAATTCCTTCATTAGAAGCTCATACAAGCCTCAAGTAAATGGCAGATGAAGTAAAGCTCCTCCCAAACTACCCACCCATGCTTTCAAGCAGTTCAGTTTATCAGTTCAGTTTATTGTCACGTGTGCCGAGTTACAGTGAAAAGCGTTTGTTGCATGCTAACCAGCCATCGGAATGCCAATACACATGATTACAATTACAATCGAGCCATTTACAGCGTATAGATACATAAGGGAATAACGTTTAGTGCAAGGTAAAGTAAGTAAAGCCCAATCAAAGATAGTCCAAGGGTCACCAATGAGGTAGATAGTAGTTCAGGACTGTTCTCTAGTTGTGGAAAGACGGTTCAGTTGTTGATAACAAGTAGGAAGAAACTGTCCCTGAAACTGGAGGTGTGCGTTTTCACGCTCACACCTCCAGTAACACAGTTAGCTGTTCCCATGGCAGTGGCTGTGGGTCCCACATCAGCCTCATCAGTCACCTCAGAATGGACACAAGTCACCTTCAATCCTGAGTCACTCACGAAGGAGGCTTCCAGGGTTTCCCAGGGCAATATTCCTCAAATCTTTATATTTCTCATCCACTTGCTCTTCCTTGGTGACATCAAAGGAAACACAACATCGGGGTTTGCGTGTGTATCTAGCTGAGACTCACCATTTGACAGCACTGTGCTCTCTGATTTATCACACAGCCTATCCTGCAAGTAGGATGAGCAGCATTTCTTGCAATTAAATGTCTGGGTGGAGTACAGTATTGTTAATCACCGTTCCTGGTGACAGGTAACATGCCAAATCTATTTAAATAACATTGAAATATATAAACATGAACCTTGAACATTTGCATAAAAGTACTAGATTTGTGGAAAAAGCCACTGAATGTTATTTTTTAATTAAAATCTACACTCATGTATGTTAATAATTTTATCTCATCACTTTTGTTTGTTTTAGAAGTACGACTGGCACCATCCTTAAGCAATTATTAAAAACAATCTGCCAACTAATCTAATTTGCCACAAAGTGTCAATGTATTACTAAATTTTTAATTTCTCTTCTTTCATTCCTCCTCCCACTCGCTCAATAATCCCTCTGGAGAAGCTCCATTTTTATCTTTAAGATGTCCTGCAGATTTGACGTATGCCTTTGGGAAATTGGGAAAGAGGAACAGAAGGCAGCACAGACCCCAAAATAGCTAATGTTCTCTTGAATCGTGATTATTCTCTGCTTTCCATTAGTATTTTCATAACAGAGCAGTTTTCGTGTTTGCATAAGTCCCTATAAAACTATAATGGGTCAAAAGGTCTACTTATACAGAATGCTTCTTTTCTATCAATTTGTGAAATAGAACTGCGATTTGAAATCAAAAACTATAAATAACACAATGTATTGAACATTGCATTATTTTTGGGAAGGTTGGTTATGGACACAAACATACTAACTTTTTTTGGGTGTTAGTTTTTAGTTTAATTTTAATGCAATTTAGTTGAGTTTAGAGATGCAGCGTGGAAACAAGCCATTCGGCCCTCCATGCCAACTGTTGATCACCCGTATACTAGTTCCATGTTATCCCACTTTCACATCATGCACACTAGGAGCATTTTACAGAAGCCAATTTATCTACAAACTTGGTCTTTGGTTTGTGAGTGGAAACCCAGAGCACCTGGCAAACACCCAACTGGTCACAGGGAGAAAATACAAACTTCGTACAGACAATACTCATAGTCAGGATCAAACCCTGTGAGGCAGCAACTCTACCGCTGTGCCATTATGCCCTTTAACAACAAGGTTGTGCTTAAATGAGGCCTGAGGTTGTGCTTAAATGAGGCCATGGTCATCGGTGGCAGCACACTTGCTGGGGGTATCTGCTAAGGCCAGCAGAGTTAGGAAGATTAGGCTAAAATAAAAGCAGAGACAGTAGATGATAGAGTCATACAGGATGGCAACAGATCCTTCAGCCCAACGTGCTCACGCTGACCGAACACCATTAACACTAGGTCCCACTTGCCTGCATTTGGCCCATATTCCTCTAAGCCTTTCCCATCCATGTACCTCTCCAAATGTCCTTAAAATGTTATTGTTGTATCTGCCTCAACTACCTCCTCTGGCAGCTCATTCCATGCACCCACCACCATCCGTGTGAAAAGTTGATCCACAGAATCTTATCTTTCCCCTCTCTCCTTAAAACAATGTCCTCTGGTTCATGATTCCCTTACTCCGGGTAAAAAACTATTTCTGGGTAAAAGAGTCATTTATTTTATTTCTGTTTGCAGACTATATATTGGTTGACCCATTATATTTCAAAGATACTCGATCGTTTGTTGGTGCCACATTTTCATTCCTCCCCTCCCCCACCTCATCTATTCCTCTGTTTGCCAATCTCAGCCTAAACCAGTGCTATTCTAAAACTTTCCTCCACTCCCCCCACCTTCTGCATCTTGTGGAATACAGTCCACTCAAGCCTCACAGCAGTCGAGGAGCAGTTACAGGTCCCACCCTCCATCTTCCACACCAACAATATGTTCATAAATTCATGTTCCTGGAGCAGAATTAGCTAATTCAGCCCATCAAGTCTACTCTGCCATTCAATCATGGCTGATCTATCTCTCCCTCCTAACCCCATTCTCCTCCCTTCTCCCCATAACCTCTGACACCCGGAATAATCAAATGTAATAAATACAACCTCATTCAAACTCATGCGAACAAACATTTTCACCTTGGGGAATGGAATAGTTGAGTGTAATGTGTTATCCCAATAATTTAAGATAATAACCTGCCCAGCACCTTTTCCACCCACTTAGCTTCAATGTCAGAAGGACAGACAGTCTGCAACTTATTAAAACCTATGCTCGCTGTTATTTTAATGATGATATTAAAATTCAGCTTTAGCAGTTCCACAAGCCAACCCACAAAAACTGACAAAAAGACAAAACTCACTTGCTTTTCCCCACAGGGAGTGGAGAACTATAGATGGAACAAAAAAGAGCTGGGTCAGATAAAAATGGTTCAGGATAGTTATCAGCTGGGGGATTGATACGTTAGAAATGAAAAGTGAAGGGCAGCGCACCCAAAGTGTACTATATAAAATCAGAGTGTGAAGTTGTCACCCAGCACAAAAGGTAGGAAGCCATTGAATCCTGCGTCCAAAGGAAGGCAAGGAAGTAAAAGAAAGGTTAAGACTAACCTTAAATTATTTTTGAATGGATCTCAGGTCATTTAATTTGTTAAGGGACAGCTAATTGGTGATAAATTTGAATTATTTTAAGAAAACTGTAAACGTGTATTTCAGACTCTGTGCAAAAAAATACCAAGGGCTTCAGGGCAAAAAGAAAATCTCTGTCCACCAAGTTCACCCTTCCTTATAATTTGGACCCCCATGCAGTTGTCGAATGATGTTGCTCCTAACGGAAGCCTCACGCAGCCAGACATATACTCACATTGTCTCACATTCAATTCCTATAGATTCCAGAAATTATTTTACACACATTTTTGAACATGTGTGCATTACTCACAAGGCGCTATGTGCATTTTCTGATGAGTTGAAGATGCTGCTCTGAGTTTGCCTGCAGTCCAGCTCCCAAGTTAGCTAATGTGCAATTTTTTTTGCTGCCATGCAATTCTACTTGTCAAACTTTGGCAGATATATGAAAAAAAGCACTTCGGTAAGCGGAAACAACCGATTTTAAAAGATGCTTGTTTTTCAGAAAATATGTCCCATAATGTTAATTATAATGTTTATAACTCATGGTGAACTCGGGTGTTTTGCAATGATCAATAATCATTCTACCTAAGCACAGGTGTACAAGGTACGACTGGCACCAACCCCTGAGCCTGATTATTACAGTCAGTTGTAGATTCTTTGGGATGAATCATTTTAATGACATGGCCAAGCTGAAGATGTTAGCACAGTGCACATTAATTATTTACTGCATCTGCCACTCAAAAGGACAAAGAATGAACATGAAAGCTAATAGGAAATACAACTATAAAACATTTTCTACATTGGTCTTGGGATTGGATAGTGGAGAACCAGGGATCATAAAGAAGATTTACAGTACATCTATAACATTTGGCCCTTTATTATTGCTGAGAGAAATATCTTGCATGATGGAGCAAGATCAGACATTAGTATTAGAACGTGTGATTTTTCTTCCATTTAAATTAGGAGAAGCAAAACCTACTAAATTCTGAATGAAACTATCAATGCTTCTGATAAAATATTCACTGGTGGTTTGCCCAAGTTGGTTAACACACAGATGGTAAAGATGCAATCTATCATGTGTGTCCAGCCAGGATCCTTTATCTAGCAGATTTCCAAGGAATGAAGGGTATATTTTATATTTTGCTTGGAATAGAAACTCTTTCCACGCTAAGAAAATAATGGTATTCTGAAATGTATTACTGAAAATTAATAAGAAAATGAAAATAGATCACCGTCAGGAAAACCATCATCATTAATTTAAGCTCCTGAAACCGGTCGTATTTTTAACCTCATCAACTTTATTTTATCTTTATGTAGCATAAAACAAAGAAGGGATAAGAGGAGGAACTGATTAGGTAAACAGAAGATTGGAAATAAACATTAATCATTGAACAAAATGAAAGAATAAAAGGAATAATATTTGTCTGAAGTTGAAGATTGATTATATTATTTAAAGGCTTTTAGAAGGACTACAGTCAGCCATAAATTGCATTTTTCCATTTAATTGTAATATGTGCTGCAGAAAAATTGCTATTTATGTGCTCATCGACAGTCAGGTGTGTAGTTTTTGTTCTGAATATTGAGTTAAATGCTTTCTGGAGGTCACGATATTTATTATTGGCTGCTTGGGAAGTAAGGGACAAAGATTTTGAAGTAGAAGTTAAATTCAGAATGTTCATTACAGATTTTAAGATTTTGTGATCCATAATCAACGATCATCAATATTAATGTTGGAATGGATAATAGAAAACCGACTAAGACATGAGAAAGGAGTAAAGTGCATTAATTAAATTAAAACCCATAGGATTATTCATGATAGTTATTCATGTTTATCTTAGAATGAACCATTATAACCAATGATATGCAGTCATTACAAACCAAAGATGTTTCAAGGTATGTGTTAATAATTTATTAAGCATGCAGCTCATCAAGCTACATTATAAGTATGTAGGGCAATAGAACAAAGGTTATCAGAATGACTAAAATATTTCTTCATGTATTCAGAATTCAGGTTAAATCAGGGACGTTCTGTGAAAAAGTTGCTTCAATTTATGAACCCATTGGAAAACAAATGACAAGTGTGATTATAAAGTAACAGGGGTCTTGGTTAAAATGATTTTTTTATTACAGTTATTATTGATGTACAATTGACCAACAGTTAACTTGTTACCGCTTATTATATCAAAGGGAACAGATTAGGTAGTTTTGCAGCTTTGCAATATATTGTACCATCTGCAGTCAAATTAAAGTATGTTGAATTTTAATTTCATTTCAAAGGAATACCTAACTGCCATTGCTTTTTGAGGCATTTTATGTCTTTGCTTTGGCTAGTGAGCCTGGAGATTAATAGAGTGACACGGAGGCGCGACGGTAGAGTTGCCGCCTAACAGCGCTTACGGCACCAGAAACCCGGGTTCGATTCAGACTACGGGTGTTGTCTGTGCAGGGTTTCTCCCCAGTATCTCCGTGGGTTTTCTCCGAGATCTTCGGTTTTCTCCCACACTCCAAAGACATTGAGGTTCAAGTTCAAGTGAGTTTATTGTCATGTGTCCCTGTATAGGACAATGAAATTCTTGCTTTGCTTAAGCACACAGAAAATAGTAGGCATTTACTACAAAATAGATAAATGTGTCCATATACCATGATATAAATATATACACACATGAATAAATAAACTGGTAAAGTGCAAATAACAGAAAGTGGTTATTAATAATCAGAGTTTTGTCCGAGCCAGGTTTAATAGCCTGATGGCTGTGGGGGAAGTAGCTATTCCTGAACCTGGTTGTTGCAGTCTTCAAGCTCCTGTACCTTCTACCTGAAGGTAGCAGGGAGATGAGTGTGTGGCCAGGATGGTGTGAGTCTTTGATGATACTGCCCGCCTTTTTGAGGCAGCAACTGCGATAAATACCCTTCGATGGAAGGAAGGTCAGAGCCGATGATGGACTGGGCAGTGTTTACTACTTTTTGTAGTCTTTTCCTCTCCAGGGCGCTCAAATTGCCGAACCAAGCCACGATGCAACCGGTCAGCATGCTCTCTACTGTGCACCTGTAGAAGTTAGAGAGAGTCTTCCTTGACAATCCGACTCTCCGTAATCTTCTCAAGAAGTAGAGGCGCTGATGAGCTTTTTTGATAGTTGCGTTAGTGTTCTCGGACCAGGAAAGATCTTCAGAGATATGCACGCCCAGGAATTTAAAGTTCTTGACCCTTTCAACCATCGACCCGTTGATATAAATGGGGCTGTGGGTCCCCCTCCTACTCCTTCCAATGTCCACAATCAGTTCCTTGGTTTTGCTGGTGTTGAGGGCCAGGTTATTGCGCTGGCACCATATGGACAGTTGCTCGATCTCTCTTCTATACTCTGACTCAGCCCCATCAGTGATACGCCCCACAATAGTGGTGTCGTCAGCGAACTTGATGATGGAGTTCGCACTGGTGGTTGGCTACGCAGTCATGGGTGTAGAGTGAGTACAGTAGGGGGCTGAGCACGCAGCCTTGAGGTGCTCCCGTGCTGATTGTTATCGAGGCTGACACATTTCCACCAATACGAACAGACTGTGGTTTGTGGATGAGGAAGTCGAGGATCCAGTTGCAGAGGGATGCGCAGAGACCCAGTACTGCGAGTTTGGTAACCAGTTTGGAGGGGATGATTGTGTTAAATGCCGAGCTGTAATCAATGAATAACAGCCTGACATGAGTTTTTGGTGTCCAAGTGGTCCAGTGCGGAGTGGAGGGCCAGCGAGATCGCATCCACCGTTGATCAGTTGTGGCGGTACGCGAACAGGTTTTTGTCGAGGTACGAGTTGATTTGCTCCATGATCCACCTCTCAAAGCACTTCATCACCACCGGCGTTAGTGCCACTGGTCGATAGTCATTGAGGCACGTCACCTTACTCTTCTTGGGCACCGGTATAATTGATGCCCTTTTAAAGCAGGTGGGGACCTCAGCCCTCAGAAGTGAGAGGTTGAAAATGTCCGTAAAAATTCCCGCCAGTTGGTCCGCACAGGTTTTTAGAACACAACCGGGTATACCATCAGGTCCAGGCGCTTTTCGGGGGTTCACCCCTCTGAAGGATTTCCTGACGTCGGCCTCTGTGACTGAGACTGAAATACCATCACAGCGAATGGGGGATCGGGAAGGCACATCAGTATTCTCCCTGTCAAAGTGTGCGTAAAACGCATTGAGCTCGTCAGGGAGATGATGTTACACCGACATTTGAGCTGCCTCCTGGTTTCGCCTTGTAGGAGGTGATTGCATTCAGGCCCCGCCACAGCTGCCGAACATCTGTCTCGTCCTCCAGTTTGGAGCAGAAGTCCCTTTTGGCCTTTTTGATGGCCTTATCAAGGTCGTATCTGGTCTTCATGTAGGCCACTGTATCATTGGAGGTGAATGCCCTGTGTCTGGACTTCAGGAGAGTGCGGATCTCAAAGTTCATCCAAGGCTTCTGATTGGGAAACACTCGGAAGGTTTTTGTAGGGATGCAGTCCTCCACACATTTCTTTACGAAGTCTGTAATGACTGTGTTGTATTCGTTCAAGTCCGTTGCCGAGTCCCTGAACATTGGCCAGTCTACAGACTCCAAACAGTTCTGGAGTTGTTCCTCTGCCCCCCCCCCCTCCCCTCCCGACCAGCTCTGTACTGTCCTCACTTCTGGGGATGCGCTCTTCAATTGCTGCCTGTAGGCAGGAAGAAACAGCACTGCGGTATGGTTGGATTTACCGAAGTGAGGGCGAGGGATAGAACGATAGGCATTCTTAATGGTGGTGTAGCAGTGGTCGAGGGTGTTTGGTCCTCTGGTGCAGCAGGAGACATGTTGATGGAAATTGGGGAGTGATTTCTTGAGGTTCGCCTTATTGAAGTCCCCAGCAATGGTGGTAAATGCCTCGGGGTAAGACGTCTGGTGTTTGTTGACCATGGCGTGCAGCTCCTCCAGTGCCAGACGGACATCTGCCTAGGGTGGGATGTAGACCGCGGTCAGGATAACGGAGGTGAATTCCCTTGGGAGGTAGAAGGGACGGCACTTCACCGACAGATGTTCGAGGTGTGGAGAGCAGGAGTTGGACAGGACTGCCACGTCTGAGCACCACGCAGAGTTGACCATGAGGCAGACGCCCCCTCCTCTCCCTTTCCTAGATGCCAGTGTACGGTCCATACGGTGGATGGAGAACTTCAGGCTGGACCGCTGAGTCTGGGGAGCTGGGGGTGAGCCATGTCTCTGTGAAACAGAACACAGAGCATTCCCTCAGCTCCCTTTGATAAAGCAGCCTTGCCCTTAAGTCCTCCACTTTGTTTTCAAGGGACTGTACATTAGCCAGTAGGATAGTAGGGAGAGGGGGCTGAAGTCCCCTGCACTTCATTCTGACCTGGAGTCCTGCCCGTCGGCCATGTTTCCGGACACAATGGAGGCTTCCCCTTTGTTTCCAGGTACTGTGCTTGCTGTACCTGCTGTTTCTGCGGACCTGCGCTGGAACGGGGATTCCCTCACAGACGGCAGCTCCAGCTCCGTAACGAACGGGGGTTCCCTCAAAGTCGGCAGCTGCAGCTCCGTTGTTCCTGGAAGATCCAGCCCGTCGGCTCTGGGGGTCATCCCGGGGTTTCAAGGTACAGTACCTGTGATCCACAGTCGGGTCGGGAGTTCCACAGCCAGCGTGGGAAAATTTAAAGTCCGGGGTTCCCGCAGCTGCGGGAGATCGCGAAATTGCGAGAGCCTTGAGGTGCTCAAGCAGCTTGTCCGAAACGGCACCGATATCTGCCATTTTTCTGATCCAGGTAAGTTGTTGGAAGTTGTCGTTGAGCCTTTTCTTTTCCGGAGCTCCGCAAAAGTCGCCGCAGGCAGGCACCATCTTGCTAGGTTAACTGGCTTGGTTAAATGTAAATTGTTCCTAGTGGCTCTAGGATAGTTTTAACATGCGAGGATCGCTGGTCGGCAGGGACTCGGTGGGCCAAAGGACCTGTTTCCACGCTGTATCTCTAAGCTAAACTAAATTAAAATTAAAAGCTTGAATTATTTGAACCTGTGCATTGGGCAAAAGGTTTTGAATTTCTTTGTGTTCGTAAGATTAATGATCAGACACAAAGATCAGACAAAGGTCAGGTTTGAGCAAAAGACCACATCTGCCAAATATTTAGTTGGATTTTCTACTGGAGCCCACAGTCAGCCATACCTCTGTCCAATCTGAGCATGATTCAGTATGTCATAGAGAGCAGGGTGTCATGTCCTCTCCAGTTGTGGGACCTTAAATCTCCAGTTATAGCAAGTTATTCCCAGTGAAGGAATTTCTTTGACTCCAACTTTCTTTGTCCAGTAAAAGACACAATATGCTGGAGTAACTCAGCAGGTCAGGGAGCATCTGTGGAGGCAGCATCTGTGGAGAATGTTAATTGGTGACGTTTCGGTTCAGGACCCTTCTTCAGATTAATCAGATTTTTCATATTGACCTGAGCGATAGAAATCTGAGGGGCAACTATTTAACAGAGATTGGTGGGTTACCAGAATGAATGAGCTACCAGAGGAGGTAGTTCAGGCAAGTACTATAACAGCATTTAAAAGGAAATTGGACTGGCATTATGGATAGGAAAGTTTTAGAGGGATATAGGCCTAATGCAGGCGAATGAGACTTGATTAGATGGGGCATTTTGGTCTGCATGGATGCATTGGGCTGAAGGGTCTATTTTTATGCTGTATGGAACTATGACTCCATTAACTCTATGACCCTTATAAAGAATGTCAATTCATTGCTTTACATTGGACAATACCTAGCTGTAGTCTGTCAAAACATTCAAATGTGATCAAAACTTGTAATCAAAGGTATTTATTTTCAACAAAGCGATGTAAGACATTGTCATAAAAGCTATCAAGTGCCCCTTGCTCTCCAACAAACTGTTTGCTGATACTTAGTTTGCATTTTACTAGGATGATTCAACTCCAGAGTCGATTACAATCTTGGAATAAATATGGACCGAAGAGTGAGGCGAGAATGACGGCTTATGCAACCAAGACAGCATTTGGCTCAGAGTGACAACAGGGAGCCTTGGCAAAGCTGACATCAATGGGCAACAAGGAAAAAAACATTCTAATGGTCTGAGTCCTACTTCGCACAATAGAAGATGGATGTGGTTATAGGAAATTGATCATCCCAACATTCAATCCTTCACAAATAAGGGCATCTGGAATGTACATGGATAGAGCCATAATACATTCTACAAATGTTGAACGATCGATTGTGCTGGAGAACTGACCTGTTTGCATTCTAGACTGATGAGGTCAGGCATGGTATTGGGGATTTGTGTCCTAGATATGAGGAATGTTACTTATTTTGAACCTTTAATTATATATATTTTGGTACTTAGAATAGTTTTGGATGTCCTTAACTTTCAAAGTCATTTAACATCTTAAATACGTCTCCTTTGTGATTTGTGACGAGGTGAGACACCACCCTCAGGTTTGCTCCTGTTAAAGTTTGTCTGCGTGTTCCTGGACAGAACTGTCATTGACTCCGCACTGAGACTGACTACATGCCAGTGTTCAAACCCTACCATGGAGACTCAGCTCACTCACTCTTCCACAATTGTCTGCAGTAACTTTGGATGGGGGCCATGGGCAGAGAGTCCATACAACAAGCTGAAGTCATTCTATGAAACAAGACATGTACAGTCATTTTATTGGAGATACAAGGAACTGCAGATGCTGGTTGACAAAAAAAGACCAAAATTGCTGGAGTAATTCAGTGGGTCAGGAAACATATCTGGAGAAGATGGATAGTTGATGTGTCAGGTCGGGACTCTTACTCAGGTCCCGACCTGCAACGTCACCCATCCATATTTTCCAGCGATGCTGCCTGACCTGTTGAGTTACTCCACCACTTCATGCCATTTATTGGATCATGGTTAGTGCAACTTTCTAATTTCAGCACCAGAAAGCATGGCATTTTGATAGTCGGCAAATCGGTATTAAATGTAAATAAGACTAAAATGTCTGATTAGTGGGGCTACACGACTCATCAAGTCTACGGCTGGTTGATAGAATGATCATTTCCATTTGCAAAAGCAAACAAAAGAATGTCCATGTTTTAGATATATATGGATGTGTTAATGTGCGGGGATCGCTGGTCAGTGCGGACTCGGTGGGCTGAGGGGCCTGCAACCCTTCTTTGCCTTCCCAAACAGACAGGTCCCTATAAGATAAAATAAATAACTGAATCACTTAAATTGACCTGAGAAAAGTGATAAAAGTTAAAAGTTACATCTGATCTGTCCATCTTAGGATCATTTAGGTTAACCAGCTCAGAGCAGTTTTAATCACCCATTTTAAAATTCATGGAATGGGAGTTGGGATGTGCAATGCCCTGGTTTTGGGTGCCAAGCAATTTAATTTCAATGAAAAATAAAAGTTCACAATTTTTGCACCTGAATATTTATACATAGAAAATCCTGGATGTGTGCAGTAGTGTTGTATCAGTGGATACCATTTCCGTGACTTTCAATTACGCATGTCGCCCAAGGATCATGCAGGCTGCTCGTGTAAAGCAGTCTTGTCAGCACCAACAGCATAAACCTTCCTCTGATCATTAGCTCAATTACTCTACCATTCATAGACACAAAATGCTGGAGTAACTCAGCGGGCTGGGAAACATCTCTGGAGAAAAATGATAGGTGACATATTGTTTCGGAAACTTTTTCCGGAGGTGAGAAATGGTCAGAGCAAATCAGGGCTGGCAACGATTATCTTAGGACGTAGAGGCCCATTGTAGCTGGAGAAGGTGTGATAACAAGAGGGATTTTCACCCAGGGAGTTGTGAATCTGTGGAATTCCTTGCCACAGAAGGCTGTGGAGGCCAATACACTGGGTGTTTTCAAGAGACAGTTAGATTTAGCTCCTAGAGCTAACAGAATCAAGGGCTATGGGGGGAAAGCAGGAACGGGGTACTGATTTTGGATGATCAGCCATGATCATATTGAATGGTGGTGCTGGCTCAAAGGGCCATATGGTCTACTCCTGCATTTATTTTCTTTGTTTCTAAGATAGAAGGATGTGACCAGTGGAATTGGTACGGTTGGGGTGAGGAAGGGGATGGGAGAGGGAGGGGAGGGATGCAAGAGTAACTTGAAATTAAGAAATCAATGTTCGTGCTGCTGGGTAAATGAAATTATAGCAATCACGTTCTATTCCCATTTGGCTGTCCTGAACCTCCTCACCCCTCTTCTCCTCTGGTCACTGACCACCATCCCGCTATTGATGGTAGAATTCCCCCAAGACCAATGCGAATGATTACTGTACCTTCCTGCAAAGATTAAGGCTTCCCTACTATGAGATCTATTTAGCAGTGCTAAATGTTGCAGCAGAACATTTTAATTTTATTTTAGCTCCTCGCCAAAGTGATTTATTAAGTCTTAGTGCACTTGCAAAATGTCCTTTCAGCTTTCTGTCTTGTGTGCAAAGGTCAAACAAGTGGCAATCCGGAGCAAAGGTTTGCTGCCTGATTAAATTATGTAGAATGTTATCCTGTAATGTTATACTTCAAGAATGTTTAGCCATACATTTGTCATGATGACAGAAACTGATGACTGAGAGCATGGAAACCTGTACCTCCAACTGAGCAACTCGGAACAAAGAATCATGTAGGAAATAAGCTGTTAAGAGTGGCAACATTGCAGGAAGGGATTCAAGTATCAAAATAAGAGAAGCAACATAGAATTAATGGGACATTACAATCCATGGATTGTCTCAATGATATAACTGTAATTTCATACGTTGACCATATATTTTATTTTTTACTTCTTTATAAAGTTTACCTAGTCAGCGGCATGAAATGCAATATTTAGTAGCAGTTATGTTTCACTCCCATTCCAACATTTCTGTTTAAAACAATTTGAAAAGACCACTCAGATGCTACCACAGCAAAACTGTTCTAATCCACTGTACGTTTATTTGGAAAACCTTTGGTTCTGTATCTTGACCATTGGTGACCTCTCCTGTGTTCCATCAAAACTTTCCCGCCCTCCTTTAAAACGTACCTGGACCCCGGTTCCTGCATTCCTCTGAAACTCACCATGGTCCCAGATCCTTCACTCACCTGCAGTTCACCGTGTTCCTGCTTCCTGCGTTCCATTGAGGCTCAAATGTTCACTGGAAAATCTATAATAATATTCTGTAACATCTACAAGAAGTGAATTATAGGTGTTAATAGTGGCATTAAATGTGCCAGATTATCAAAGTTTTATTGCCTTTAACATGCTTTGGGCTCGTAACCTAGAGGGATAAACTTCGAGGCAATATACTTTCAAAGAACATTTTATAAAGAGCCATATGCAGAGTTTTTTTTAGCAAATTGAAACGTACTGGATTTGGTGTAGTGTAGCAGTAAAGCTGCTGTCTCCCTATGACCATGTGGGGTTTCTCCAGGTGCTTTGGTTTCTTTCTGCATGCCATAGACGTGTAGGTTTGTTGAATAATTGGCTTCGGTATAATTGCGAATTGTCTCTATTGTGTGCGAGTGCGAGTGCGAGTGGTGGATATTACGGGATGATCGCTGGTTCTTGTAGACTCGGTGGGTGGAAGGGCCTGTTTTCGCACTGTAACTCTAAAGTCTTAGTGATGGTGACTGTATGATTACAAAATTTACTGTTGGATAAAAAGATTAAGGTAGTTGCGATTGTGTCTCAGGCTGCTCTTCCCAAAGACTCGATGCAAACTCATACAAAATTAAAATTGCTTTAATAAGTATTTCTCAATTCAACTGAAATATATTTGTATATCACTATCTTCAAATGTTTCAATGAACCATTGCATCTACTAGATTGGCGGTTTGATTAAATAGCTGAATATAGATTTATTGAAAAAAAAAGCAAGCATTTTTAATCAATGTAAATTCAACACCCTTGAGTAACCTAATTTTAAATGTCTGAATATGAGATGTAAACAATATATGAAACAACATTCTATTTATTGTAGAATGGATTAATAAACTCCTCAGCAAATAAAATCAAAAAATACATTTAGAAGCAGTTAGAATGCGCCTTTTACACCACCTGTATCCAGAGGACAATTTTAATGTTTAAAGCCATCCCACAGGCCGGCAAATGAGCACATTTAGCTGAAATTCCCAGTGGTGATTATTTCATCCTGCGAGTGTGATATATTTTGCCTGCCAGGCCTACTTCCAACCGGGATGATGTTAGAAACATAGAAACATAGAAATTTGCAGGAGTAAGCCAGGGCCCTTCGAGCCTGCACCGCCATTCAATATGATCATGGCTGATCATCCAACTCAGTATCCGACCTGCCTTCTCTCCATACCCCCTGATCCCCTTAACCACAAGGGCCACATCTAACTCCCTCTTAAATATAGCCAATGAACTGGCCTCAACTACCCTCTGTGGCAGAGAGTTCCAGAAATTCACCACTCTGTGTGAAAAAATGTTATGACAAAAGATCACAATGGATCGACACTCATCACATATGTTTATAGCAATTAAAACAGAACTGAAAACAGGAACAATGCAAATAAGTATTCTGAAGAAGGGTCTTGATCCGAAACGTCACTTATTCCTTTTCTCCAGAGATGCTGCCTGTCCCACTGAGTTATTCCAGCATTTTGTGTCCATAATGCAATTATATATTCTATTAGCCAATATTCATCGAGTCATAGTCATACAGCAAGAAAGCAGGCTTTTAGGCCCAACGAGTCCAAGATATAAGACGGTCCCATTTACCTGCACCAGGCCCATATTCCTCTAAACATTTCCTATCTGTGGAGTAATCCAAATGTGTTTTTAATTTTTTTTGATTGTGCCTGCCTCAACTATATTCTGTGGAATTCTCTGCCTCGTGGGCGGTGGAGGCCGGTTCTCTGGATACTTGCAAGAGAGAGCTAGATAGGGTTCTTAAAGATAGCGGAGTTAGGTGATATGGGAAGAAGGCAGGAATGGGGTACTGATTGAGGATGATCAGCCATGATCACATTAAATGGTGGTGTTGGCTCAAAGAGTCGAATGGCCTACTCCTGCAACTATTGTCTATTGTCCACTGTCTATAATCCCGTTCCCATATACACGTCACCCTTTGTGTGAAAAAACTTTCCTCTCAGGTGTCCATTAATGTTTTCCTCTCTCACCATAAACTTATGCTTCCTAATTCTTGAATCTGTTACCCTGGGGGGAAAAAAACTTTACTTTCATGCAAACTGTGCCCCCCATAATTTTATACAATGATCACCCATTGCTGTGTTCCAAGGGATAACGTCCTAGCCTGCCCAACCCCTTCTAATAGTTTGGGCCCTCATTTCATGACAACATCCTTGAAAATCTTCTTTGCCAATCGTATCCAAATTAAAGTTAAAAGTCTCATATTAATGTCAGATATCTTATTCTAGTATCTTTTAATTTCTCTATTAATTTATTTTACTTCATGTCTCTGCTTGTCTCGGTTATTGGGCTTCCTTAGGACCATTACTGACCAGTAAGGGGCTGTGTGATAAGTTCCTAGTTTAGATTAGAAATACAGCATGGAAACAGGCCCTTTCGCCCACCAAGACCACACCACTCATTGATCACCCATACACACTAGTCCTATGCTGCCCCACTTTCCTTTCCACTCCCTACACACTGGGAGAAAGCTACAGAGGCCGATTAACCAACAATCCTACATGTCTTTTGGATGTTGGAGGAAACCGGAGGACCCACAGGAAACCTATGTGGTCATAAGGAGACATGCAAACTCCACACAAACAACACCCAAGGTCAGGATCGAACCTGGGCCTCTGGTGCTGTGGAGCAGCAGCTCTATCAGTTTCACTATGTGCATACCATCAGTAGTTTAACTTCTGGATATGTACTTTGTAAAGGTTTTTTGTATGCGATTAGTGCATCAGCAAGATATATTAATGAATTAGCAGAGAACATTGATGAGGTAAATGCTGTACCTTGTGTAGAAATTAATCCCCGGTCGTTATTAATAAAGTAATACATCTTGGATGAAGAGAACTGAACCAATTTTCAGCAATATTTCCTTATCTCATAGTGCAATGCCATTGCAGCCCGTCAAGTCAATGCTGGCTCTCAGAGCAATCTTATTCCCCAACTAATTTTCACTGTAACTTACACTTCTATCATTCCCATCACCTTTTTTTTCCAGATTCTAGCACTCATCTACACACTAGGGACAATGCACAGTGGGCAATTAATCCACCAACCAAGTCCGAGGTGAACATCTAGGCAAAAAGCACTCAAAGGTCATTTGATTAAGAACCATATAAAATATTTGTCTTAACTAAATTGTCTAAGAAAACAGATAGATGAATGAAGTTTTGAATATTTACCAAACTGCAGTGAATGTCTATGATATGTTATTAATGACTTTCACTCTAGTTTTCAAAGTTGGCAGATAGCACTTAGTTTTGAAAACTTAGAAAAAGTAGTCTGATGAAATGGCAAAAAATGTAGCTGACAAAATACAGGATAAAGAATTCTGAAGTTACACATCCTTTCAGCAACCTGGAGGTCATCGAATATAACAACAATATCAACTTGATTTAATATAATACTATTTACATGACAAAACATCTCAAATAGCTTCATTAAAACATCAAATTTGGCACTGAACTGCATTAACAGATATTAGAGGAAACAACCAAAGTTTTTTTCTTTAATGGAGCAACAAAAGGACACATAGCACAAGTGTAAGGAGGGAGTTTACTCTGGCCTTCCCAAATGGGGTGCGGTTCGATCCTGATTACGGATGCTGCCTTTACGGCATTTGCACGTTCTCCATCTGACTACATAGGTTTTCTCCAGGTGCTCCGGTTTCCTCCCACATACTAAAGATGTGCCGGTTTGTAGGTTCTAGGCTTCTGTAAATTGTCCCTAGTTTGTAGGATATAACTCGTACATGGATGATCATTGTTCGGCGTGGACTCAGTGGGCCTAAGGGGCCAGTTTCCACGCTGTATCTCTAAACTAAATTAAACTAAACTAAACGAAACTAAACTAAACTAAGGTGTTTAAAGTTATGATGGTTTTTGCCAGAGTAACTGAGGATAAACCGAGTCAGAATCCAGGCAGCACTGATTTAAGGCAATTGGAAAAGATGCAGAGTCATGAAGAAGCATAGCTTGTGCAGCAGCTTATTAGGATTTTGAATGTTTTGCCTTAATTTTGTTGGATATAACTTAAAAAAAAAAGAGTTGGATGCTTATTTGAAATAGAACCATTTGCAGGGTTATAGCAAAAGAACAAATGCTGTGCTCTGTCATTCAATGATTTAATTGTGGGTTGATCTTCGCTTGCCCTTTCATGCTTTCATTTCATAATTACACGAATTAGAAGGGCATTTGATCAATTTAGTCTATGCAGACCTTGACCAATTCCCAATCCCTTTCATGGATTTCCCTGTAACCAACAGTTTTCGCATCCCTATCAACTTCATCCTGTTTCTCCCACCACCATCTACATAATATACAGTGAGCAATGAATCCAACATATTTTTTCAATGTGAAAGAAAATCAGAGTATCCAGAAAACACCCATGTAGTCACGTGACAATAAACAAAACTAAACTAACATGGTAGTTTAACGGACTGGTTAATGGACTGTGTCCCCTCCCCATATATCATACACCAACACATCTAACCTCGCCCATACTTTGACAGCTAGGCACCTGTCAAAGCAAAGCCACTGTTCGGTCTGAATGTCTGTTTTTATTTCAATTATTAGGCCTATTTTAGATATGGTAATTTTAATTTTTAAAGCTATATGTATTTATTCTGTTTTTATTAACTGCACTGACGGGAGTTGATTGAGAAACAATTTTTTCGTTTCATCTGTGTATGTAAGTACTCAGTTAAAATGACATTAAAGTAAATACTGAATACTGAATACTGAATACTAGACAAGAATGCTGGAGAAACTCAGCGGGTGCAGCAGCATGTATGGAGCGAAGGAAATAGGCAACGTTTCGGGCCAAAACCCTTCTTCAGACTAACATGGAGCAGCTTTCCTAAACTAACTTGGAGCAGCATTCAGTGGCTAATGTCACAACATCTATTCCAGCACAGGTAAAAGCCACTCAAGGTCTGAATAATGCAGTAAAGCCTTTGACCTCTGCATCGAATCTTAGCCTGATGCTGACAGGGCTTTGGATATCATTGTTATATTTTACTCTTTGAAGGTGTCATGATATTCAAACAATCTGGCCTCCTGCAGATTGTTAGGTTTGAAGAATCCTGGCCTGAAGTATTGGCAACCGTTCTATGGACTGTAAATCTCCTGTTTCCTCTGCATTACAGCCACTTCACACCCATCACAACCATTATAACCAAGCCTTTGCTGCTGTCTACAGTCAGTTAGAAACATAGAAACATAGAAAATAAGTGCAGGAGTAGGCCACTCGGCCACTTCGAGCCAGCACCGCCATTCAATATGATCATGGCTGATCATCAAAAAACAGGACCCCGTTCCTGCATTTTCCCCATGTCCCTTGATTCCGTTAGCCTTAAGAGCTAAATCTAACTCTCTTGAAAACATCCAATGACTTGGCCTCCACTGCCTTCCACAGATTCACAACTCGCTGGGTGAAAAAGGTTTTCAGGCCACTGTATATTGTTAATTTCCAATGGGGATGAAGATAGTCCAGGAGACTCAGAAACCCGCAGATGGCCACAACATGCATGAGTTCTTTCCGGCTCTCGAATTCATCCATGGTCCGAATATCTAATGCCACACTGTATGCACATAGAACAGTACAGCACAGGAATAGGCCCTGTGGTCCACCATATCTAGATAGATAGATAGATCCTTTATTGTCATTCAGACCGAAGTCTGAATGAAATTTCAGCAGTCATACATATAATACAATAGAAACAACAAAAACAACAATAAACACACATTAACATCCACCACAGTGAGTCCACCCAACATCTCCTCAGTGTGATGGAGGTAAAAGTCTTAGGTCTGCAGTCTCTTCCCTCCTTTTCTCCCTCTGCGCTGAGGCGATACACCCCCGGGCGATGTTACAAATCAGTCCCGCGGCTCAAACACCGCGGCCCGGGGTGGTCGAAGCTGCCGCCCACCAGTCCTGCAAACGCAGCCGCTGGCCCACGGCCAAACCCCGGACTCAGGCCACCACCGCCAGAACACCGTCCCAGCCACCCTCACGTGAGTACCGTACCGTCTTCAGCCTCGGGCTGGGCCGCCCCGACATGGGCGCCGAACCTCCCCCGGGCCGGGCCGCCCCAACATGGGCGTCGCTTCTTCCCCGGGCCGGGCCGCCCCGACTTGGGCATCGCTTCTCCCTCTGGCCAGGCTGCCCCGACTTGGGCGCCGCTCCTCCCCGAGCTTGGCCGCTCCGACGGGAGCCTCGTTCCACCCTCGGGCTGGCCGCCCTCACGGGAGCATCACAACCTCTCACGGGAGCACTGTTCCAGCCCTGAGCCGGACCGCCCTCACGGGAGCGAGCTCAGGGCGAGTCCTGACGGGTTCTGCCTCCGGAGCCTCGAGGTCGCCAGCTCCATTAGGCCTCAGCACAAACGGAGGCAGAGAAGGGGAATACGACGAAAAAGGCGCATTTCCCCCGCAGGGAGAGACCGCAAACCCCGTTACCAAACATGATGCTAAGTTACACTAATCACTTTTGCATGCCCATGATCCATATCCCTCTCTTCCCTGAATTTCCATGTACCTATCCAAAAGACTCTTAAACATCACTGTTGTATCTGTCTCTACCATCACCACTACTGCAGAGTGCTCCAGGCACCCACTACTCTCTGTGAAAAAAAACTTGCCCTGCACATCTCCTTTAAACTTTGCTCATTGCCCCTTCCATTGAGTCAAGAATGTGGGGTGAATCCATCAAGAACAGAGAGACACCTACTGAAAGGAACATTGAAGATCTCCCCATGCACGAATCAGCCCTTGTCATGACCAGCTTGATGACTACATTTTATTTATTTTATTTATTTAACCTTTATTTAACCAGGAGAGTCCTGGCCAAGACAGGCAGCAGCACAGTTCCACAGTTACAGACAATAATTTAAAAACAACAGAGAACATATAAATAGTCACACAGTAACAAATAGGGGCCAGCCTTGCCCCACTCCCGATTGACTAAAAGGGCCACATGGCTCCTCTAAAATAACATATGAATAGAGGGCCTGAAATCAGTCACAAATCCATACTATCATCACCTACAACTGGGAAAAGGGGATATATGAGCGCCAGAGACCTGGGTTCAATCCTGACCTTGGGTGCTGTTCTGTATGGAGTTTGTACCTTCTCCGTGACCGCGTGGGCTTCCACCGGGTGCTCCGGTTTCCTCTCACACTGCAAAGATGTACAGGTTTGTAGGTTAATTGCCTTTGGTTAAAAAATGTAAATTGCCCGATGTGTGTAGTGTACAGGGTGTTAGTGTACAGGGTGATCGCTGGTTGGTGCAAACTCAGTGGGCTGTAGGGCCTGTTTTCCTGCTGTATCTCTGCTGTATAAAGTCTAAAATCTAGTAGTCTAAAGCCCCAAAATGCAGGCATTACACCAGGCACTCTTCATGACCCTTTTTTTGACCTCACAAAAGCCATTGATTTCATTAATCGGGAGCAGATTCTTGATAAGCAGAAAGGTGAAAGGTTACTGCAGGTGTATGGAAATCAAGTGTTAAGGTTACAAAGGGATCTAATCTTATTAAATGACAGTAGGCATAGAGCCTATTTTGCCTCTAATGTGTATGTTTGTAAAATAAATCATTTCCTAAATGATTTCCTCTCTCAATGGCAGATTTAATCTTGTTTAAGATTGATGCCAAAATACTAATGAGAAGATTGAAATGCAACAATAAATGAAGTAAAAAAAAAAATTAATGTGTTATTAGCCTTAATCATTATAATCCAAATATTAAGAATAATGACAATTTATTTACCTGGTCAAGATCTTTAAAAGTTGCTCCAACATAAATATTTTAGTAATCAAAGGGAAATAATTAGAAAAAATCTGTGGGACCCATTTATTTATCTTTCTTCCTGACAATGTTAGTCTCAAAATCTAATATTGCGATGCTTGTCTTTTCAGGAACAATGTGATTGCGTTTCAACTTTGCTCAAATAAGATTGCACAGGAGACCATTTCTGGATAAAGGTGCACCACATATGGACTAGACTCCTATATGTTCTAATCCTGTACGCATCTGGTATTTTCATGCCATTAGGAATATCCCACATCATAAATTATTCTTGTAACAAACTTGTCTTTCAAAATTGACATATATCAAAACAGCAAGGTCCACACTCTAAGTGTTATGGAACTGATGACATTTTGGGTCAGGACAGTTCCGATTGTTCAGACTGAAGAAGGGACCTGACCTGAAATATCTTCTGCCCATTTCCCTCTACAAATTCTGCCTGAACCCACTGAATTCGTCCAGTGGCTTGCTTCTTGCTCAATATTCCAGCATCTGCAGTCCCTTGTGCCATTGCACAATATCGGACTTGTATTCCTTTTGCCATGTAAAGAGACAGCCTGCTGGCATTGGAAAATTTGGCCTTTCTACCTTGAGAAGCAACGTGGAGTATTCAAACACCTTTCAAAACATAGAGAATGTGTCAAAGTAATAAGGAATATTTTCTCCAGCATTTATTTGTTGAAGTAGTCGTTAGGTGGATTGTCACTGGTGACAATGTTGGCAGCACTGCGTAACTGGAAGTACCATTATAGTGATGGGTCCTCACAAACTGTGAGATGGAGATCTCAGAGCATAAGCCAAACACATGATCGTCCAAGAAGAACCTACTCCCAGAAAGTATTTTAACAAATCACAGCCTACCTGGACCTCTCTGCTGAACAAATGACTCACATAGTTTTCTCAGGCTTGTCAGCACTGAGAAAGATGGTGGTCTGTGAGAAAAACTTCAGTTATGCTGTCAGGCCCGAACTGTTCTGTCCTTTGGCATCCAGGTTACATTAACTCTTAACTCCTTTGTCACAGCATTGCTACAAGCGACCACAGTAGATCTCTGAGTTTTGTTCTGAGATCAAATGGGTCATAACAATAATATGATTCTACAATTACACATTCTAATAGACAAGTATGAATTTAAAAAAACATCAGCAAAGCTCGGATGTAGCTGACAGGCATTGCTCCTAAATCAGTACAATTCATAAAGCCCACAAATGGATACCCGAATTCTTATGTACCTGCAGATAGTTGCATATTATTATAAACAATCCTATTATTTTGAAAATATTTCTTATGATGTTGATTCAAACATAGTATGCATGATCTTTTTTGATGAGCCAAAAGCATTACCTATGTTGATTAATATATATATTTGATCTTATTACAAAGCACATACCAACATTGGCATTAAAATTGTTTAATTCAATTTTATTGTAAAGAATAATGCAGTCAATAATGCAAGTGAACAGAGAAAATGTAATCAACCTAAACTGTATAGGTACGTTATGGTTGACAATGCTAATATTGTAGCGGCACCAGTTGATGCACGCTGGTATCGAACCCGGTGTTCGGAAGCCGCGGTCACGTGACTCGGGAGGGGATGCCGTATTCGTGCAGTTTCGCTTTCGCATGGCAGTTGTTCTGCTGACCACCGTTGTGATCAGACGTGTATGCATAGACCTGTTGACTAAGGAGCGAGTGGTTAATAAAGATCGTTCAGAAAACATAGTCGTCATCTCTGCATCCGCTAAAATATAAACAAAAACAGAAAATGTAGAAAACATGCCTGATTTAGCATGTCACAAGTTCACAAGTTATAGCAGTAGAATCAGGCCATTTGGCCTATCACGTCTTCTCTGCCATTCAATCATGGATGATCTCTGCCTCCTAATCCCATTTTCTGCCTTCTCCCCATAACCTTTGTCAGGCAGCATCTGTAAAAAGAGAAACAGAATTAATATTGCAGTTCAAAGATTCTACACAAGAACAAATAAAAACAAATGAACTTTTGGTAAAACGTGGAAATATAATCAATAATTCCTTGCATGTTACTCTCAACATCTGTTTTGATGGCATTAATTTAAGGAATTTACATCATGATGAGAATAAAGCTTTGTTTCTCTCAAATGGATCTGATTAAAAATTAAATACTTGCTCCTAAATTACATCAACCATCTGTTAAACTAAACACTTCATATAGTAGTGGTAGTGTGCTGTACTCTGCTATTAATATTAGTGGTGTGAATTTCACTCACTGTCATTATCATATAACTTTTTTAACATTGCTCACCAGCGATTAATTTCTAGACTTTCATTTTTGATTTAAAATTTTATTCTGATAAAAGGTAATTGACCTTAACAGGTTACTTCTGTTTCTCCCTCCAAATTTCTGCCTGATCATTTTTTGATTTGATTTTTATTTCTAGAATCTGCAGCATTTTCATGTTGCATATTTTACAATTTACATTGACAGCACATCCTTTACATTGCTGAGATGCTCCAAAGAGCTTCACAACTAACGAATTATGGGCAAAGTCCTTTTGTAATTAAAAGGAACAACCCACTGCACGCAGTTAAATTCTGAAGTGCTAAGGAATATAAATCAAAAAACTTTACTTGCAAAACTAATTGTGAAAAGAAGAATGTTGATCAAGATACAAAAGCTCCCTATTTTGCTTCAAATAGTGCCAATGGATTATTTAGTTCCAATCAGATAGGAAGAGGTAACCTCACTTTAATACTTGATCAAAAGAAAAGCCCTTCCATTAATGTAGCCTTTCTGCTATGATTTGGAATGGAGTTTGAATCTTCAGCTTTTTAATTCTGAGCCAAGGGCATTACTACTCAGAGATAATAAGGAATGCAAAAAGGGACATTTAATGAAGTACATTGGTAATGAAGAACCATTTTGATACGGATTTGCATTTTGCATGAAGTGAATTGCAAATGTACACCACTCATCATCTTTTGTCACTTTTCCCAACACAAATTTACATTTAACATTTAAATAAATACCTCGCACTTACACTGGCAGCTTGTTTTTGCCTCCCTTTAAACATCAGAATAGGTGATGATTATTATTTTAATTAGTTAAATGCAAACTATACGGTCAAGCATTTTTTATAATTGCAGATCACATAATTATCATATCAAATTTTAGAGAACTTAAAACAAGCCGGCTACCATTTAAGATCATTTTGAAATCACCTATGGAACCAAAATTCTCTGTTGAGAAGGTAAATCTATTAACAGCTGAAGTTATTAGATTTTCATTATAGCATCATTAGACTTTCATTTAAATCAATTAAATCAGTTTAACTTTGTTATAGCTTGTGGTTCAAAGTACAGCTAAGCAATTAGAAATTCTAAGTGTGCTAAAATCTTTGATCAAGAATTCAAACCTGCCACAAAGCTCAATATCTACTCACTCTTCTATATACCTCAGAGTCATGGACAACCTACAGTGGGCAACTCAATGCATTAGAGATGCCTCTTCAATCTTATTTCAATAAGATCCTCCAAATAGCTAAATGATGAACACATAGACATTACGAAGGGACCAGACTCGAAACGTCACCCATCATTTTCCTCCAGTGATGCTCCAGACCCGCTGAGATACTCCCACACTGTGTGTCTATTTTCGGTATATACCAGCATCTGCAGTTCCTTTTTACATATTCTAAACCAATGTCAACTTCCAGGGGCCACAGTTTAAGAATAAGGCGTAAGCCATTTAGAACGGAGACGAGGAAACACTTTTTCTCACAGAGAGTTGTGAGTCTGTGGAATTCTCTGCCTCAGAGGGCGGATGCTTTCAAGAGAGAGCTGGATAGAGCTCTTAAATATAGCTGAGTCAGGGCATATGGGGAAAAGGCAGGAACGGGGTACTGATTGTGGATGATCAGCTATGATCACATTGAATGGCGGTGCTTGCTCGAAGGGCCGAATGGCCTACTCCTGCACCTATTGTCTATTGTGTATTGTCTATTGTATCTCCCTGGCCAATTCCCCAGTACTGATCCTCTGATCATATTCAATCAGTTCTGAATGAAAAAAATCTTATTCTGAGACTTGTCATGGCAAGAGAGTTCTAGGAAGACAGCAAAAATACGTCTAGATCCTTCTCAAGGCCTAGTTGGGAAAAATGGTCATCTCTACAGTTATTACTCAGCTATAAGTCTACAGTAATTACTCAGAATTGAGAAGAAACCCTCAGGAAGGCACCTGAAGGTTGTGCATAGAAGCCAAACACAAACAGCAGAAAGAGCACACATCATTCCACCCACCCAACCCATCCATTCATCCCATCAAATACCTACCCTACACTCATACATCAGCCTCATCAACCTCCTCAGGTGCCAAATTATTGGAGTGGAAGCAAGTCATTCAGATTCAGATTCAGATTCAATTTTAATTGTCATTGTCAGTGTACAGTACAGAGACAACGAAATGCATTTAGCATCTCCCTTGAAGAGCGACATAGCAAATGATTTGAATAAAAAAATAATAAGTGTCCGGGGGGGGGGTGGTGATTGGCAGTCACCGAGGTACGTTGTTGAGTAGAGTGACAGCCGCCGGAAAGAATCTGTTCCTCGACCTGCTGGTTCGGCAACGGAGAGACCTGTAGCGCCTCCCGGATGGTAGGAGGGTAAACAGTCCATGGTTGGGGTGAGAGCAGTCCTTGGCGATGCTGAGCGCCCTCCACAGACAGCGCTTGCTTTGGACAGACACAATGGAGGGGAGCGTGGAACCGGTGATGCGTTGGGCAATTTTCACCACCCTCTGCAATGCTTTCCAGTCGGAGACAGAGCAGTTGCCATACCATACTGTGATGCAGTTGGTAAGGATGCTCTCGATGGTGCAGCGGTAGAAGTTCACCAGGATCTGAGGAGAAAGATGGACCTTCTTCAGCCTCCTCAGGAAGAAGAGATGCTGATGAGCCTTCTTGATCAGAGTAGAGGTATTGTGGGTCCAAGAGAGGTCATCGGAGATGTTGACTCCCAGGAACCTGAAGCTAGAAACACGTTCCACTTCCGTCCCTCCGTCCCCAAGTCATCCTTGATTGGAGGAAAAATAAAAGCCCTTGATAACGAGATCTTTCATCTTCTTGCCAGCCTGGGGCTCCCATTGTAAAAGTCATTTCACAGCATAGGTTCTGTTTTGTAACACTGAAAGTCTCTGAAGTACATTGCATTTTTTTTGATGTATGGTGTTTATGCTGCAATTATTCAGAGGCCTTTGTTTGTATTCACCAGTATTCAGATTTATTTTACAATTCATTTTACATGTGTCCAAACTTTTTGAAGATTACTTCTTAACACCATGCCAGCCAAATGTTTACCTTCAAGTTCAAGTAAACTGAAGATATTTATTTATGTAGGATTGCCCTAGAGCATTGTCTTAACTCCATTCTGTTCTTTTCACTTCCACTTTCCTCTGTACTTATATTTTCCAGACTAGACATTCCTGCTGTTTCCAATCACTCTGTGGTGTCTAATGCATTTCCTTACCTTCAAGCTATAGAGGTTTCTGCTGGTCTGTTTGCATATGAATCATGTTCATTATGCAGTCAAGTGCATTAAGAAGTGACAGTTTTGGATAACTCCGATTCCTTTGTTAATCACTTCTTATTTTTGTAGTCTGAAAATTACTGCTTTGTTAATCTATCATTATTGTTGCTACAGTAATTATAAAACCCAGGCTGCTTTCTATTTATTTATGAAAGGCCATGATAATAATGGTTTTGAGCAAAAGACAAAGTGCTGGAGGAACTCAGTGGGCCTGCAGAGGAATGGACGGATGATGTTTTGTGTCTGGAACTTCCTTCCTTAGTTTCTTGTGTCTACATAATAATGGTGTTATTCAGCTTGGCTAAAAACAACAAATGCTCATGAAGCAAAAGTTGCAGATCCTGTAAATCTGAATGAAAAAAAAAAACAATTCACTCAAAATACTCAGAACGTCATGGAGTATCTGTGTAGAAAAATATAGTTTCCTCTAAGGTTGATGACCATTCATTTGAACTGATCGCCAACCTGAATAGTTAACGCTATTATTTCCTACACAGTTACTGCCTAATCTGCTAAATATTTCTAGAATTTATAATTTCCTCTTTAGAAGACTATAAAGCCTTGATCGATAATTTAATGGATTCTGGTTGACCTCAATAAACAAACATATGCTCTCCTTGCAAAACTCTGTTGTAACCAAATTTTCTCACCTGCAATTTTATATTGTCTTGTGCGATTAGATGCACTAAGATTGCACTGGATATGCTGAGGATAACAAAATGTTTTGGAAACTAGCCCTGGGCATCTTCAGAGGGGAAAACGTGTAAAATGAAAATTGAAAAATGTAAAAATGCAGCTAAGGTAGTATTATGTTCTGCCAATTTTGGATAAAATAAATATATATTGTGTTACAAGCTCTGCAGCATGTAGCACAATGCATTATATTATCTAATACTTGGAGAACAGCAATGGACAACACCTACATAAAGATGCAGTTATCATGCCTATTTGTTTTAATGCTCATTTATTAACTTTGACACACTTTGACATGACCTTAATGGAATGACATTTGCTGTTGAAGATGCCATTTGTCTATTTTGTACAATTGTGATCACTCGGCAACATCCACAGTGATGAGTTTTCAAGAATAAATGTATCCAATAAATTGAGTGAAATTATATGGAGAATTGTTTCAAATAAATATGCTGATTGATTGACCATTTCACTCCTGGAATGCTGTGAATATTGCCAGTATGACATTACCAACAGCCCATTGATGGTGGTAGAAGTGATGATATTATTAAAGCACTCCTATCTATGCTTGTATTGCACATGGATAAATAGAATGCTCATTACTTACAGGAAGATCATTTGCAATCTCAAGGTCAGGCTACTCAAATACTTATATTATATATGATTTTCAAACAACAAATAGTCTCTTATTTATTATTTTGTATCTCTGGTTTAGTTTGTTACCCTGCCTTGAATATTGGCAATCTTTCAACCCCTGAAGTTAGTACAAAGCTTTTCTTACAGCTGTGATCAATAACAGAGATTAGGAACATCTAATTCAGAAGGCTGGCTTGATGTGCTTGTGCTTTTCTCTGATTAAGATGCAATGATTTGAGGATATTGCTTTCTGTATCAATCTCATCCACACATTCTGTCAGTTCTACACTTGTCACAATGCATTTTGACAGATATTGTACATTTTGCAATGCACATATATCCCTCTTCAACCAAAGCAATTGCCTCAGGATTTGCTTCCTACATTGCTTCCGTGTTATTGTGCTATTACTTTGCATTTTTTTAAAATATATTTAAAAAAATGCATTTTGTAACATGAACATGGGCCAAATCCTGCCACTGTAAGGCATCTAACTACATTTCCTATTTTGTTGCACTTAGGTCTAGGTTTATTATTGTCATGTGTGCAGAGGTACAGTGAAAAGCTTTGTTTTGTATGCTGTTCAATATATTCAGATAATTCTATACATAAATATAATGAATCCAAACTCAAGTACAACAGATAGAGTGATGACGAATATACAGAGTGCAGAATATAGTGGCATTGCAGCACAACAGTTTCAGAGACACAATGTGGGTAGACTATACCCTAACTTATGGAAGGACAGTGGAAAAGAGTCTATTACTCAATATGGTGAAGTGTGTTTTCAAACTTCTACACATCCACAGATAAAGATCAGCTTTGTCAGCAGCAGATACATCATAGTCTCACTCTCGGGTTTGGATATTTTTTCAAACCCCTATCTTTTGGATCAATATTACTTGCTATGTCAAAGATACCATCTACAGACTAAAATAGTTGACCCTAAAAATCAGCATTCTATAAGTCAATTATATCAATTGCAATATCAATTTTCATAAAGACCAACATCATAGTTTAAGATCTCCCAAAACTCCCCAGTACCATGACAGTCCCTTTAATGAGATAACTTGTTAGAACATGAAACTTTAGCTCAGGAAGGTTAGTCCATAAAGTTGCTGAATTAGCAGCTTCATAATAGCCTAGGAAACAGGCTGATTTGAATAGGGAAACTAACAATGTCTCCTTAACCAACCAGATTGAAGGTTTGGAAAATAAATAATACAAGGGTTTAGGCGGTAGGTGAATTGACATTAAATCAGCAATAGAAATACAGAAGGAAAGAAGAACAAGACAGAAAATAACATTAAACTTAAAACTAATACTTAAAAATATCTGCCAAGAATTTTAAATCCGAAAGAATAAATCTTAATATCATTCATTTTCAGCCATTTTGAGATTGTCATTAACAATTGTTTAATTGTTAAATGTGCACTTAAATTACTAATTACCAATACCAATTATCTGTAGTGCAGTTTGTTCACATTCATTGGTAAATATACAGCCACCCCATGACATTTAATAGTAAGATTAAACGAGTACTTACCAGTATGAAGTTTGATCTGTATTTTATGAGGAGTTACGGTGAGGTATTACGTGAAGATCCCAGCCCCAGTGCGCATGTGCGGCATACTTCGAAGCAGCGGTGTGAAATCACAGGATAGACACAATATTTGAAGTAAGATAGTAAAGATCATGAGACATCAGTTTATTAGTTTGATCTATATAATGAGGGTGGGAGCGGCGGGCACGTAATACCTCACCGTAACTCCTCATAAAATACAGATCAAACTTCATACTGGTAAGTACTCGTTTAATCTTACTATTTTACTTCGGAGTCACGTGAGTGATTCCGTGAAGACTTCAAAGGTCTGTGATTTCAAACCGTGTAACAGTTTTTATTTCACTCACTGCCGAAGTTTTTGAGGGAGGAAGTGTTATCGTAATCAACCAGTGGATCTGCTTTCACAAGAAACAGAAAGGTATTTGTTAACAATAACAACATAAAGAGCTCCCCTGAGCTTAAATTAATATTGCAGTTTGTAATATTCTTTCTGCAATTAAATCAGGTTTATCAACGGTTTATAATAAAAAATGTTCTGAACGTCGTTCCCTTGACCATTCTGCCGTATTGAGAATGTGGTCAACCGGGATGTCCATTCGTTCAGCCGCTGATACCAATGCTGCCCTAGTGGAATGGGATTAAATGTATTATCTATTCCGGCAGCTTTCAGTACCTGTTTGAGCCACCTTGGAGTGGTTTGGCTCGTACCCCATCTTGGGGTTTCTGTGGTTGACCCATAGGCTTTCCTCTCCCTCTAAGATTGTGGGTTGTGTCTATATATAGTAGTAGATGGGTCACCACACTCAACCTGGACTCTGGTGGGTAGGCCCGGAATCCCACCAGTGAATTGGGCGTTCCTGGTCCATATAGCCATATAACGATTACAGCACGGAAAACACAGGCGATCTCGACCCTACTAGTTCGTGCCGAACTCATAATCTCGCCTAGTCCCATATACCTGCGAGTTAGATTTTACCAGACCTAGAATATGAACGTGATGCGTCTGGGGTAATCACCATGTTATCCAGTCTAGTTTTATGGAGTGACCAAACTCTGTGAGCGTGTACGAGAGCCATAAGCATGAGCGTTTTTAACATAGATTAAGCAAGCTGAGGGATCTGGCTGGTGCCATTCTCTGAGATATGTCAATATCACACCAATATCCCATACATGGGTATACCTGGGTTTTTGGGGGCTTATTATTATAGTTGCCCTTCATAAGTTTACCTTCAGTGGATGGGATCCCATGCTCTGCTGTCATGCTGTTTTAGATAAGCAGATAAGGCGCTCCATGCTGTATTTACGGCACTGTAACTCACCTTTTAGTCATGGTGTAGATGTTCCAGGAACTCCAATACGTCAGTGGTTGAATAGTTCGGTATGTTGTCCCTGCGTCGTGGCAGTATTTTACCCATGTTAGCTTTTAGTGACTGTTCGCAGGGATGCCGACATGGTGGTAATGGTTCCTTAGATAATCCCAGTCCCTGGTAAGGTCTATTCAAACCCTGCACTCAGGAGTTTGATATTTCCCTGGCATGGGTGGCTTGTGCCTGATACTGGGTTGAGTCAGCAACCATGGTCCACTAGGGAAATCCATAGGTGACTCGCCCACCGTGTCGTGATGAACTGGGAACCATGGCTGTGTAGGCCGGTCGGGCACGTTCAATATCTCGGAGACTCCCATCTGTATTGCGAAGTGCCCGTCTGATGAGGCAGAAGGGAGGAAGGCAAAGCAGAAATTCCCCCTTCCAGCGTGTAGGCATCTATCGCTGCTGCCTCTAATCTGGTTCCTATGTCACATACATAGGTTACTGGTGATTCCGTCTTGTGCAACCAAATTGATATCTGGCTTTCAAACTGCTTAATACCTTTAGCAGATATTTTGGGTTTGACATCTATTCAATGTAATCATAAATTTTACCCCGTGACATGGTGTCTCCCACTGTGTCCTAGCTTCCTAGGACATAGGCAGCTGATAGTTAAAATGTCTTTTGACACACCATTGCCAGATTTGTTTGACCAATTTGTTGCACAACAATGATTATTATGCTCCCCATATGGTTGATATAAGCCACCACCATAGTATTATCAATCCGTAACCACATATGTACGTGCTGCATTTGAAATGCATATGCTTTTTAGCCCAATAGGCGATCACCAATCCCAAGTAGTTGATGCCCGGTATGTGTAGTAACGATGTTTGTGAATTGGTCCATCTGTTACCTGTGCTGGATATGGAGTTTAGTTGCTCCCCAGCCTAAAGTACTGGCATCGGTTTTTAATAACCAAGTTGGGATTGGTGATGATAATAGGGCTGAAAACTATGCCAAATATATGTCTACCCACCACCTTAATTGTGATATAGCTTCAGTGGGTACATTCATGATTTGATTATAGTGACCCAAGTACCTTGGCAAAGTAACAGTCATATGGACGGAATTATTATTGAAGCCCAGATAATCCTTGGTAGTTAACGCTTCAATTCTGGTTTATCTGGGCGTGGGATAAACCTCAGAGCTTTAGGGAGCTGTTTCGTAGCTAGAACTGCTGCCACAGCTAATTCCTTTGTTTCCCCTAAAAAAAAAAATGAAATGATTCAATTTATTGTCATTGTCAGTGTACAGTACAGAGACAACGAAATGCATTTTTAGCATCTCCCTTGAAAGGGAGACACAGGGCGTCGCGGTGTGCCCGCGCCTGCCGCCGTAACATTCCATTACAGGCAAAGGTGGGTGAAGTGTCTTGCCCAAGGACACAACGACAGTATGCACTCCAAGCGGGATTTGAACCGGCTACCTTCCGGTCGCCAGCCGAACTCTTAGCCCATTGTGCTATCTGTCGTCCAATATGAGGATATCATCCAAATATGCCATGATTATGCTTGTTTTCTTAATATTTTCATGGCCGTTTTTAATATTTATAATAGTTTAGGGCTGAGGTTAGACCATAGGGAATGCTCTATGCTCCCATGGTTGCCCTAACCGGGATATCCATTATCCAGGTAAAATTTTTTAGGTATCTATAATGATCCTAGTGTATGGGTATAAGATAGTTAGCATCTTCCATATCAATGCTCCCCATAGGTATCCTTGGGAGATCAGATGTCTGGCAGTGACAAAAAACCCGTCTCCATCTTAAAGTGTATATACTCAACAGATTTATTTAGTGATATTAGATCAATGATGATGCTACATTCACCATCTTTTGTAGTTTTTGTGAATATATTCGATACAAATTCCAATGGTTCATGTTTACTCCCATGATCCGTTTAGTAATGAGCCTTTCTAGTTCAGCTTGACCTTCTCACTTCTCTTTTCTTAGAGGGAGAAAATGCCCTTTGGGCGCATTGCTGAACTGGCGGTAATATGCCCAATTTGAATTCGTTTTTATCCTCTAATACTGTTGAGTATATTTTAGTTATTTGTGACAGCATCCCATGCTTTATCAACAAGTGTAATGCCCCCCCCCCCCCGCAGTTAGTAGAACACCTTATTTAGTGTAAACTGGGAGGAACCAGACTACCTACCTCCATGTTTATTGTTTTTTCATGAAGGCCTAGTTTGCTGGTATGCTGGTGCTGTCGCTGGGGCGGCGCATTTTCCCACGGCTCCGCTCTGGGCCCCTGTCTAAAAAAGAACTTTGGGGGTAATGTGAAGCGGTCGCCAGGCTTTCACCAGTCCTTGTTTGATATTGCTGGTGGATGCCGAGGGGTGCTGCCAGCTGGGTGTTGGATGCGATGTCCTGCTCGTTCCATGGCCTGCCCTCATGAGGCGCACAGGTTTAGCTGCCTCTCTTCCCGCAGCAGCGGTTTGCATAGCCCCGTATATTTGGGGTTGCGGGCAGGTCTATATGCACCATTGTTCAGTCGAGTATCCCAAATTTGGGAACATCTTAGGCGTCAGCACCCTGGTAGTGCAACGGGATAGTCTCATCCTGGGAGAACCACCTTGGTGATCATGGCGTCTCGCCTGCCAGGTGAGTATGATCCGTGGAAAAAAACGAGCAAAGGCGGTAACATCTTGACCCTTCTGTTAGGAGCTTCAGAATTCGCTGCTTGTCTGCGAGTCTGCTGACCCAGCTGCCTGCGGATTTGCCTCTAGAAAGGCCTGCTCCTGCAGGGCTTTGTTGGGAAGATGGTCGCGTGGAGGAGCCATGTAGTGGCCCACGACACCCAGTAGCTCTTCCTGATCCTGCTCCCCTGGCATACTGCTGTTCTCGTCCGCCTGCCCAGCGTTTAAGCCAGCCCAGCCCTGGCCTCCTTAGCTAGCCTCAAAAGAGGGAGCAAAAGGGTGTGCTATAAATTGGAGGAGGCATAGCTCAAACTCCGCTGTTGCATCAATCCCTCGTCAAGGGAGATGGCTAGTGCAATAGCACTGGGGTAGGAGTGTCAGCTCCCTTGGCATTCAGCCAGTGCCCCTTTTTTCCTGGAGGTGAATTCCATGACCTCCTCTGGCTTGGGGAGACAGACATACTTATTTTTGCTGTCTCCAACCTGTTCCAGTTTTGGAGGAAGTTGGCTCCTGTAGAACCTGTTAAATTGGGAAGATTTTTGTCTTACCTGTATGTAGAGGCTGCCTGCCGTTTTTCAGGCGGCATTGTAGCGGTTCCCGGGCGGCGATTCTCCTTGTCAGGAGTCTGCAGGGCTGCCGGTCGGGTTTTTAAACTTCCCGCCGGTCCGCTGCTGTTCACCAAACAGCTGTTCAGCGGACCGGCATCAGCGCAGCTCCTTGCAGCGGTCCGCAGCGTTTGCGGTCCGGTTAGCGCCTTTCCCCCTCCACTGTCGGCTCCTTCGCTGTAGTCGAAACGGGGGCCGCTGCCTCTCTACTTTGCTCCCCCTGGAGCAAAAACCACAAGGCCCGATTAAGGTAAGTACTTACCTCACGTTCCTTGGATGCGGGAACTGCCGACTCCCGCTGGCCGCGTTCTGCACAGCTGTGCGATTATGCCGCACATGCGCACTGGGGCTGGGATCTTCACGGAATCACTCACGTGACTCCGAAGTAAAATCTATCTATCTATCTTCTATCTATACATAACTAAAACTATATTCTTGTGCTTTTCTAGTTTGCGCGTTTTTTCTAGTTGCACAAAAATGGTAGGCGATAGTGGTACAATTTTTTATCAGGGTCACTCACCGTTTCCCTGTGCTGCGAGTGCAACATGTTTCGTTCCGATCGGTTGTATATTGTAAAAGTTAGTGAGGTTTAAAAATGATAAAAACAGCGCGTGTGCAGATCGATCTCCTCTCCTGCCAGTCAGCGCCGTGCGGATTGGTCTCTTTTCCTGTCACTCCCCGGGACGGTCCATCCCCTCCTGCGCCATCGGGTCTTTACTGGAGCTGAGGGACGCCGCGGGTGGCAGGCAAGTCTCCAACCGCAATCGCAACACCCTGCAACTCCAGCTCCTTCCACTCTGATCCCCCTCGCTGGCTCCTGCCCCCTCCCCCGTGATACCATCCTCTCCCCCATGGCTCTTCCCCTGTCTATTCTCCGAGCTCTCCACCCCCCCCAACCCTTCTCCCGCCCCCACCCACAGGCGCGGACGTAGCTGCTGGTGCTTCCGAGCCAAGGATCCGAGGCCTGGCTCTAAGGGCACCGACGGCGGAGGCTCCTCTGGGGCGCGTAAGATGGGAGAGGAACGGCAACCTCGAGATCCGGGGGAGGGAGAGTGGGGGAGGAGCGGGGATAGAGGGAGGGGAGGGGAGTAGGGAGGGGAGTAGGAGGGAGGAGGGAAGGGAGGGAGGGAGGGAGGGAGGGAGGGAGGGAGTGACTGAGGGTAGTGGAAAGGAGAGGGAGAGAGAGGTGAGGGAGGGATTGGGGAAGGGTAGGAGGAGAGGGAAAAGAAGAGGGAGGAGGCAAGGAGGGAGAGTTGGGGAGGAGAGGAAATAGAGGGAGATGAGGGTGGAGTATAGGAGGGGGAGAGTGGGGAAGGTAGGGAGTGGGGAATAGAGGGGGATAGGGGCAGTGGGGGAGGTGAGGAGGGATAGGGGGAGGTGGGGGATAGAGAGATAGGCGGGGGATAGAGGGATAGGAGGGGGGTAGGGAGGGGAGAGATGGTGGAAGGGAGGGAGTGACTGAGGGCAGGGGAAAGGAGAGGGAGAGAGAGGTGAGGGAGGGATTTGGGAGGGGAGAAGGAGAGGGGGAAGAGGGTGGGTGAAGAGGAGGGGGAGAGAGTGCGCCTGTATAGTTGGGGCCTATGGGTGAGTGGTGGAATATTGCGTTGGGGGACCAAGCCTCCTGTGTGACAGGGACCCAATGGGTCCCACTTAGTCTAGTGTTTGTTAAAAGCACAGATATCTGCAAAATACCTTTTTACACCAAGATGACAGCTGAATTTGAGTTCTCCCATTTAATTGTGCATCTGTTCCTGAGCTGAGTTGCTGTACTGTGTAAAAGCATTCCTACCTTAATATTCAAGTTTAATGCCAACTTTACTGCCAAAATAACAGTGACTATACTGTGTTTAAGAAGGAACTGCAGATGCTGGAGAATCGAAGGTACACAAAAAAGCTGGAGCTGTACCCGCTGAGTTTCTCCAGCTTTTTTGTGTACCAGTGACTATACTGTACTATCTATGGCATTAAATTCTAGCCTGTTAAACATTAAGGTGTGAATGTTTTACTTTACCTAATCTTAACCAGTGGGACTGAAATAGTTAAAATAGGCCACTGCCCCATTCCAAAAATACAACACAAAAAACATTAACTTTGTGACCAGCTGATACATCACAACGTCATTACCGAGTTTGGATACATTTTAGAAACATAGACGCATAGAAGATAGGTGCACAAGTAGGCCATTTGACCCTTCGAGACAGCACCGTCATTCAATATGATCATAGATGATCATCTAAAATCAGTACGCCGTCCCTGCTTTTCCCCCATATCCCTTGATTCCGTTAGCCCTAAGAGCTAAATCTAACTCTCTCTTGAAAACATCCAGTGAATTGACCTCCACTGCCTACTGTGGCAGAGAATTCCACAGATTCACAACTCTCTGGGTGAAAACATTTTTCCTCATCTCAGTCCTAAATGGCCTAGCCCTTATTCTTAAACTGTGACCCCTGGTTCTGGACTCCCCCAACATCGGGAACATGTCCAATCCTTTAAGAATTTTATATGTTTCTATAAGATACCCTCTCATCCTTCTAAATTCCAGTGAATACAAGCCCAGTCGACCCATTCTTTCATCATATGTCAGTTCCGCCATCCCGGGAATTAACCTGATGAACCTACTCTGCACTCCCTCAATAGCAATAATATCCTTCCTCAAATTAGGAGACCAAAATTGCACACAATACTCCAGGTGTGGTCTCACCAGGGCCCTGTACAACTGCAGTCGGACCTCCTTGCTCCTAAACTCAAATCCTTTCGCAATGAAGGAAAACATGCCAGTAGCTTTCTTCACTGCCTGCTGTACCTGCATGCTTACTTTCAGTGACTGATGTACAAGCACACCCAGGCCTTGTTGGACCTCCCCTTTTCCTAATCTGATACCATTCCATACCTCATATCTTTCAGTTAGCAATTGATTTAATCAAGTTTTTTTTTTTGCAAGTTCATTTTCTAACTGACATTTTAGAGTTAATCAGACTGTAGTCTGATAGGAAAATGCAAAGTAACTTTTTAAATCACCGCTGTGGCACTTTGGAGAGTACTTCACTCTATCAATGCTGACCAAGGAAAGTGTAACGCTTATTAATTAGTTTTAACTTGCAGTCAAAGTGATTGTGCAAAAAGGAACAAATTGGGGAAATTAGTAGGTTTTAGACAAAGTGCAGGAAATTTAGTACGATCATCATAAAAAAGACAGGGATCGGAATTGAATAAAGAAATTTAGTTAAAACTTAAACTGAACTTAATTGGGATGGAAGGAAAAGGACAACTCAAATCCACCCAGAACAAATATTCTGGCCATTAACTAATGTTGTTTTTTGATGTTGTTATCTAACCAGCCTCAACCACTTCATTGAGCTGTTCATTTCATATACCCACCATCCTGTCTATGATGAAGCTGCCCCTCAGATTCCTATTAAATCTTTCCCCTTTAACTTATGGCCTCTAGATTTTGATTGCCCTTCACTGGAAAAAGATGGTGTGGATTCACCTTATCTAAGGCCTTCGTGGTTATATGCACCTCTACAAGTTCACCACTCAGTTAGGTAAGTGACGTGTAATGTGGTTGTAGTGCATGCTGGGCTTTGCTCAGCAAAGTTGCCTTTTCCTCTCCCAGGGCCAATTCTGTCATTTAATTTAAGAGTTGATTGAATTGGACCCCTCTCCAAGAGGCTCGGCGCGTGGATTGGACACGGCCTGCAGTGGCATGGAGCAAAGGTGGAGGACACCATCAACTTCGCTTGGCCAAGCCGATCCTGCAAAGCCGCCGGGACAACAGACCTTTATGGCAAAGTTGAGAACTAAAATTATAACAACTGTAGACCTTAGAACCACGAAAAACTATGCCAGAAACATGGCGACTATTGTTCACTGTCTCAGTTGTACTAAACTATGAATGCGTTTATGTATTGTAATATTTCTACTGATCTGTATGCTCATCAAGGAATTTCACTGTACCTCTGTACATGTGACAATAAATTACCATTGAACCCATTAAGAAATAAAGTCCGAGTCCGTGTAATCTCTCTTGAAAATTCTGGGCCTCATGTCCTCGCAATGTTCTTGTGAAACATCTTTGCATGACTTCCATTGAATTATGTCTTTCTTGTGGCAAAGTAACCAAAACTATACACACTATACTGCAGCCTCACCAACATCTTGCACAACTGCAACATATCATCCTAATATTTCAATGCCCCTGCTAATGAAATCAAGCATGCTATACGCCTTTTTCACCTTTCTATCTATGTGGCAACACATTCAAGAAGCTATGTAATTGTACTCCTACGGCCCACTAAAAACTCTACAGCGTTTTACAACAGACCTGATGGCTGTGAAAGTCCTGTCGTGGTTTGATTTCCATAAATGCAGCTCCTTTCACTTATCTGAATTTAATGTTCCCGATGTTGGGCAGTACAGAACCAGGGGCCACGGTTTAAGAATAAGGGGTAAGCCATTTAGAACGGAGATGAGGAAACACTTTTTCACACAGAGTTGTGAGTCTGTGGAATTCTCTGCCTCAGAGGGCGGTGGAGGCCAGTTCTCTGGATACTTTCAAGAGAGAGCTAGATAGGGCTCTTGAAGATAGCAGAGTCAGGAGATATGGGGAGAAGGCAGGAACGGGGTACTGATTGTGGATGATCAGCCATGATCACATTGAATGCGGTGCTGGCTCGAAGGGCTGAATGGCCTACTCCTGCACCTATTGTCTATTGCCTATCTATTGTCTATCGTCTCTTGCCATTTCTCAGCTATCTATCTGATCAAGATCCCACAGTACTTTTTGATATTCTTCTTCACCGTCTATGAAACCACCTATTTTCGAGTCTTCTGCTAACTTACTAACATGTTATTTACATAAATGATGAACAATAATGGGCCCAGCAATGACACTTTGTAGCACAATACGAGACAAATGCTTCCAGTTCAACAAGCAACCTTCCACCACCACCCTCTGCTTCCTGTCACCCCCAAGACAATTATGCATCAAATTAGCCAGCTGTCCCCGGCTCCCATGCAATTTAACCTTGCAGACTAACTTACCAGGCAAGAGCTTGTCGAAGGTCTTGATAAAGCCATATAGACAATATCCTTTGCCCTGCCCTCATCAATCCTTAGGTCCCTCTTCAAAAAACAGATTTATGACATACACCAATTTACCATGCAAAAAGTGGTGTTGAATACTGCCCTGCCCATTACAGGTACTGACTGTCCCACCATTGAAGGAATCCTCAGGAGTCGCTGCCTCAAAAAGGCAACCAGTGTCATCAGAGACCCACACCGCCCTGCCCACACTCTAATTTTCACTCCTGCCATCAGGAAGAAGGTACAGGAGCCTGAAAACTATAATGCCCAGGTTTAGGGGCAGCTTCTTCCCTACAACTATTGGGCTATTAAGCAGCATAAACTCCAAATACGCTCTGAATTACATAGACTCGGGGGCATCTATATATATAAAATATCATAAAATATTCTTAACACGACTCTTTACTCCTTGTCTATTCAAATGCTGATGGATCCTGTCCCTCTGAATTCCCTCCTGCAATGTACCTACCACTCAGGCTTACTGTCATGCTGTAGTTCCATGGCTTTCTCTTCCTGGACTTCTTAAATGAACATACAACAGTAGTCTTCCTTCAGTCTTCTGGAACTTTACCTGTGGCTAAAGATTACGTAAATATCTCTGCAAAGGCCTCTGCAATTTCTTGCCTAGCTTCCCACAACGTCTGTGGATGCACTTGGTCAGGCCCTGAGGAAGTAACCCTCTTAATGTGCTTTACGATTATCATTATGACATGACTTTATAATGACTTTTTAATAGATCTTCAATGAAAAGGGAAATAGTAATAGCTGAAATATAAAATATATTCTGCTTTTCCATAGATATCAGATAAAAGGAACTCAAGAGTTGACCATGTGTCAACCAAAGAAGCCAATCTGTTCCAAACACATTTTAACACCTGTGGTAAATGATTTAGTTTAGTTTAGAGATACAGCGCGGAAACAGGCCGTTCGGCCCACCGGTTCCACGCCGACCAGCAATCCTTGCATATTAACATTATCCTACACACCCTAGGGACAATTTTTACATTTACCAAGCCAATAAACCTACATACCTGTACGTATTTGGAGTGTGGAAGGAAACCGAGGATCTCGGAGAAAACCCACGCAGGTCAGGGGGAGAAAGCGCAAACTCCGTACAGACAGCACCCGTAGTCGGGATCAGACCCAGGTCTCTGGTGCTGCATCGCTATAAGGCAGCAACTCTACCGTTGTGCCACCATGATGCCCAATTATTGGGTTTGTGATCCCCCACCATGAATGCTTGCTTTACTCTATTCTCATTCTTCTATTCTCATTCACACAGCTAAATGTTGAGATTTTGATTGGAACATAAATTAACCTTGGAAATCATCTATAGACATTATATGGGAAGTTTCCAATAACTATGTTAAGAAAAGTTAGATATCGTACCTGGTGTCGCCAATAAATCCAATTTCCTTGGACTTTTATGATAAACAATAGACAATAGGTGCAGGAGTAGGCCATTCGGCCATTCGAGCCAGCACCGCCATGCAATGTGATCATGGCTGATCATCTACAATAAGTAATGTGGATGTTGCCAAGACACGAGTGCCTCAGCCACAGGGAGTGTTTGGGCAAGCTAGGACTTTATTTCCTCGGAGAGCAGGATGCTAAGAGGTGATATTATAGATGTGTATAAATTAATGAGGGGAATTGATAAGGTGAATGCACAATCTTTTACCCAGAATAGGAAAATCAAGAACCAGGGAATATTGGCTTAAGGTGAGAGGGGAAAGATTTAATAGGAACCTGCGAGGCAACCTTTTCACTTATTTCTAATTGCCTCCTCAAGGCAACATCAGCCTTGATTTCTGAATTTGACATTCTTTGTGCATGAGTATAGTCTATGTGAATCTGCCCACAGTGGGCGAAACCCCAATCCTCTTGACAATCAAAAATGAAACAAACATTCAGCAGGCATCACATAGATGAAAGGAAAGTGTGGCAACTCTCTTGTTTCTTGCCACAACTTGAAGAAAGAGGTTTACAGCTGGACTTTATTTTGACTTGATTTCTCACAGACAAACAAATTGTTCATGGATTTATACATAGAACATGTAACACTTGCTTTTTATATTGTTGCCATGTTTAATACTTCTGTGATAAGTCATGTTGACAATTTGGCATACTTATAATGCAGCATTTCTTCAAACTGCGAGAGGGTGGATTCCGAAACACCAGAGAAGCAGTAAAACCACTAAACACAAAACCTCTGAGTGCATAATTATCTCAGAGTTGTAATTTGCAGATGTATTTATGTCTGCCATACCATCCTCAATGGTTGGGAAAGAATGCTCAAGCACCACTTCCTGGGGCTTGTGGTCAGACACTTAGCTTCCCATTCAACTACACGAATATTTGAAATGTTTAGACTTTGTAACAAAAAACACTTACCCAGAATATTTGCAGTTCTGACTCTATATAAATGACGTTAGTTGCAAACTGCTGGAGTAACTCAGCGAGACTAGCAGCATCTCTCGAAAGGAGGAATGGGTGACGTATCGGGGGATGGGCGAGACAGAGATAGAATGTAGTCGGAGACAGTAAGACTGGTGGGAGAACTGGGAAGAGGGAGGGGATGTAGAGAGAGTGAATATGAATGGCATTTGATCACGGTAACATTTTGATTAATTGAATGTAGCTGTAGCAGACCTATTCATTCCCCTCAGGGATAAATCCTGAACAAAGCATTCTTCTTTTTGCAAAGAAGCTTTTTTTTTCGTTAGCAGTCATTATTGACATTTTCAAAACAAAAATTGAAGTTAAACAACATTTTTGTCTGTTCCATGTCCATCAAAGGCAAGTTTTATTGCTCCTCTCCAGGGTCCCTGAGAAGATGCTGGTAAACCTCCATCTTAAATCACCACAGCATAAATTTAATCGAATTGGTTTTCTCACTAAAAACAGAAAATACTGAAAATGTTAAAAATACAGGGGACAATTATGGAAACAGGCCCTTGACCAAGATGCCCCATCGACACTAGTCCCACCAGCCAGCGTTTGGCCCATATCACTCTAAATCTTTCCTATCCATGTACCTGTCAAAATGTATTTTAAATGTTTTTTTCAAAAAGGTAAAAGTTAGAAAAAAATAGATTTCAACTTTCAAAGAAAGGGTTGAGTAGAAATTAGAAGGGCTGTAATAGAGCAGAAAACAAGAGAGTGGAAAATACATATGAGATGATAGTACAGGTGCACAACCTTTTATCCGGTGTTCCGGAAACCGAAAACCTCCGAAAACCGGCCATTTTTTCCAGGATGTCATCGGCACACCAAAGCTCGCGTTTGGCGCCAAACTTGACCTGAAACGACCCACGATCAACCCAGGTCTGTACTACTGTAGCGGCTGCCTCCTCCCCGGAGACCGGGGAGACACTTAAACATCTGTAAATCATTGCTTAAATGTTAGTCAGTTAGTTTGGAGGGCTTTTATGTGAAGGGGGGGTTGAAGGGGTAAACTTTAATTCTTAGTCCCCTACCTGGTCGGAGAGGCGGGGAGCGGTCAATGCCTTACCGGGTCGCCGTGCAGTAAGCTCCGCAGCGCTGTGGCTGGTGGGGCTGCGGGCGGCGCCGGTTGTAGCTTCGACCCCGGCAACTCTACCCCTGGCTGCGAGGCGCTCCAAATCCACCGCCGCCCGCGGCCGGACACCCCCCACCCCAGCTCAGCAAATGTTGGGAGTCGGCAGCGTCGCAGCGCTGGGATACCAGCGGGAAGCGGGCAATGCCTTACCGGGTCGCTGTGCGGTAAGCTCCAGGGCGCGGAGACCGCCTTCTCCCAACATTCGCGGAGCTGGGGCCGCGGGCGGCGCTGGATTTGGAGCGCCTCGCAGCCAGGGGTAGAGTTGCCGGGGTCGGAGCTACAACCGGCGCCGCCCGCGGCCGGACGGAGCCCCCGGCTCCGCGATGTTGGTAGGCGCCGACCAGGTAGGGGACTAAGAATTAAAGTTTCCCCCTTCATCCACCAACCCCACCACCACCACATAAAATCCCTCCAAACTAACTGACTAACATTTATGCAATGATTTACAATGATTCCCCGGTCTCCGGGGAGGAGGCAGTCGCTCCAGACTTTTCAAGCCGCCCGCGCTACCTACCTAATCTATGCTAAAAATCTTCCATTCGGAAATCCGAAAATGTCCGAAATCCGACAAGTGTCTGGTCCAAAGGCTTTCGGATAAAAGGTTGTGCACCTGTACATGAGGAAAGAGGTTGCAATGAGGATTCCAGGAACAAAAGGTCACTTCGATGGATGTATAAATGGAGGAAAGCACAATAATTCTATGAAATTGCAGTGGAATTTAAAGTGCAAAGGCTAAAAAATTGAAATGAAAATGCTACTAATTTGGTAATGATGAACTCATTGTCATGTAGCATGTTTAGATTCTCAGGTTATTCAGGTTTTCAAACTTATATTGAGCATCCTTGGAACACATTATGTGGCCCAAGCAGAGAAGTCAGAGTCGGAATGTTTACTTTAGTTTAGTTTAGAGATACAGTGTAGAAACAGGCCAGTCGGCCCACTCAGTCCACGACGACCAGCAATATCTCGTGCACTGGTTCTATCTTACACACTAGGGATAATTTACAGTAGCCATTAAACCTGTACATCTTTGGAATGTGGGAGGAAACTGGAGCACTCAGAGGAAACCCTCGCAGGTCACGGGGAGAATGTACAAACTCCATAAAGACAGCACCTGTAATCAGGATCGAACCTGGGTCTCTGGTGCTGTAAGGTTGCAGCTCTGGGACTATAGCGAATGTAAGAGAAGGTGATGGAAGCTCAGGGTCAAGATTGCAGATTGAACAAGGCGGTTCCATTAAGAAACCAACTGTTCAAATCATCTGGGAAGGAATGGTCACTTTGGGTACTTCCTTTCCTACTGAAACATAATGATCATTGGCGGACAAGAATTTTCTACTGATTGCATTTATTAAATTTTGAATATTTTCACATCACTATGGTGGGTTGTGAAACCGCATTCTCTGGAATTAATCAGCATCTAGGTCACTCACCTCGCGTACAGTTACATAGTTCCCTTAAAGGTGTTACAGGCAAATAGAGTGGTCACGGAGTCTTTTGGTACATTGGTCATCATTAGTCAGTAGAAAAGGCATAATGTTATTTTACTTCGGAGACACGTAAGTGACTACGTGAAGAATCCCGCCAGGATGCATGCGTGTCATATCGCTACATGCATTGCGAAACAGTCATGCAGGTGGAACGACGTTCCCCCTCAAGCGGCAGAATTTAAAAGCCGGGAACTGCAGGTAAGAAATACTCTGCGTTCTTTTTTTGTTCCACTTACTGTGTTACAGGTGGAGCCAATGGACAGGACAAAGAGAAATAAGAAGACTGCGACAAAGCTGGCAGGGGAGGACCGCGGAGTTGCGGGCAGCCAGCAGCAGCCAACGGCACATGAATCGCCCGTAATGGGAACAGCTGTGCCCGACTTCGCCCCCGCACCGGCCAGATCTACACCGCGGCCGGGCGGTAAGGCAAAGCAAAAATCTGATAGAATTGTTGACTCCGATGAGTCCGACTTTCAGCAGCCGCGAGCGGCCAGTGACCGACAGGATGCACTTGCTTTATTCTGTAACACTCAATACGAAATAAACAGTATTAGGAAGAGTGCCATCCAACCCGCTTTAGACCCTAAATTTGCAGGTCTGTGCAAACCTGGAACCCCTAAACCACCAATTCTACTATTTGGAGGTAATCTATCCAAACAAGTGAAATAACTCGATGAGGAGGCAAAAACCCTGGGGCTCATCAAAGCAACATCAGCTAAAACCTACTTCGGCCACAAACAGCACCCTTACGCACCCACCAGTCGAACAAGACAAACTGGTGAAAGCTCGAAGGCCAGGTACACTGAACATCGGTCTTTTTTAGGCCATGGCCCAGACCGGCCTTCCTGGAAAATGCGCAAACCCCCAACACCAACCCAACCACAGACCCAGACACCAGCGCCTCAACGTCCACGAAGGATACCGAGAAAGAAGTAAACCTTGATTGTTGAGGGAATACGTGCCCTCCGCTCCCACCCTTGATCATATACTCAACTGGTATCTTCTTCTCTAATCTTACTATGTTTAAGTCATTACAGTTATCTGTGATTTCACACCGCTGCTTTGAAGAATGACACGCAAGCATCCTGGCGGGGTTCTTCACATATTCCCTCAACGTACTCCTCATAAAATAACGATCAAACTTCGAACTGGTTCTCGTTTAATCTGGGTATATGGGACTAGGGGTGATTATGTGTTCGGCACGGACTAGAAGGGTCGAGATGGCCTGTTTCCATGCTGTAATTGTTATATGGTTTTATGGTTATATGGTAATCTTACTATTTTACAGTTGTACAAGATGTTGGCGAGGCTGCACTTGTAGTATTGTGTTCAGTTTTTGTCACCCTGCTATAAGAAGAATGTTATTAAGCTGGAAAAAGTGCAGAGAAGATTTACGAGAATGTTGCCAGGACTTGAGGGGCTGAGCAATGAAGGGGCTGCTCCACTTGGGCGACCTAATCCGCAAGTTAAGAAGAGTGTCTTCAACCTTCAAGTTCGAGGGCACTCGCCTGGAAAGCCTCGAGCTGGATCGACAGCCCGTGTTGAAACCGCGAGCTGGATCGACCGACCGCACACACACATACACATAAACATATTGCAAAGGCGGGGGCCAGGGAAAGTGGGGGAGTGCTGTCTGAAATTCACACCCACGATGAAGAGGAAGGTAAAACGGTTGCACAGTAACAATAAATCCCTTAGAGAGCGTGGAAGGGGGTGGGGGGGGGAGAACGGGAGAGAGAGAGGAGAGAGGGGGAGAGAAGGAGAGAGAAGGAGAAAGAAGGAGAGAGAAGGGGGGAGAAGGGGAGAGAAGGGGGAGAAGGGGGAAGAAGGGGAGAGAATGGGGGCAGAAGGGGGGAGAGAGAGAGGGAAGAGGGGGGAGAAGGGTGGGTAGAAGGGGGAGGAGAAGGGAGGGGGAGAAAGGGGTGAGAAAGGGGGGGAGGGTAGAGAAGGGGAGAAGAGGGGGAGAAAAGGGGGAGGAGAAGGGGGGGGGGAAGGGGGGGGGGGGGGGGAGAAGGGGGGGGGGGGGGGGGGGGGGGGGAGAAGGAAGGAGTGGAGACACTTATAAGAAATATCATAAAGTTTAGCGGACATTTTACCTACCTTGGTTTCCTTGGTCCTGAAAACTCCAAAACGCCAATGAAAATGCGCGGTCAGCGAAGGAGATTGCCTACGGCTGCCCTCGACTGCATGTAACTAAATAGCGACTCCACTCCACTGCACTACGAGTTCAAAAGTACCATGCCGACCAAATTTTACTCGCGTAAAATTGTTCAACATGCTGAAAAAGGTTCCGCAACCTAGCTGAGGCCACAAGTATTTGGGAACATCCCTCGAGCATGAAGGGGAGTTCCAGTGACCTCATAGGATCTCATAGTGCTCCTAGGACCACGTGTCGACCATGCTGTGAGTTTGAAGATCGAAGACACTCTTCTAAACTCACAGATTAGGTCGCCCAACTGGGACAGCCCCTTAAGGAGAGGTTGGGCAGACTAGGACTTCATTCCTTGGAGCACAGGAGACAGATCTTACAAAAGTATATTATATCACAAGTGGAATAGATAGGGTGAATGCATAGAGTCCTTTACCCAAGGTGAGGGAATAAAAATAAGAAATCACATGTTTAAGGTGAGAAGGACAAGATTGAATATAAACCTGAAGGGCAACCTTTTCGCTCAGAGGGTGGTGGGTAAATGGAAAGAGTTGCCAGAGGAGATAATTGATATATATATTGTAACATAATTGAAAAGACTTGGATAGGTACATGGATAGGAAGGTTTAGAGGAATATGAGCAAACATGGGCAAATTGGATGTGTAGGAAAGAACTGCAGATGGTGCTTTAAATTGAAGGTAGACACAAAATGCTGGAGCAACTCAGCGGGTCGGGCAGCATCTCTGGAGAGAAGGAATGGGTGATGTCACCCATTCCTTCTCTTCAAAGATGCTGCCTGACTGTCTGAGTTGCTGCAGCATTTTGTGTCTATGGGCAAATAGGACCTGCTTACATGGGAAGTCTTTTTCAGCATGGATGATTTGGGTTGAAGGGCCTGATTCCATAGCTTAATCTTTTTAGCAATGCATTTGGTTACCTCTGTCCTTGTTTCAGTTGTTAAGGTTGCAGTGTATTGTCAGGTCCCAGTCCACACTCCAATTTCTTCCTATTTCAACCACGTTTGCCTATTTCCATTCTATGCCTTTGTTTCCCAACAAGTCTGCCTTTCTGCACTCACCATCCCATCAATAATATTCTCCACCTTTTCCATTTACTATGTAAAGAATCAACAATGCCTTAATAATAGATACATGTTAGACTAAAACACCAAGTTATAGTCATACAGATACAGCACAGAAGCAGACCCTTTGGCCTAACCTGTCCATGTGGACCAAAGTGCCCCATCAAAACTACTCTAATTTACATGCGTTTGTCCCATATCCCTCTAAACCCTCCCTATCAATGTAATTGTCCAAATCTTCTTTAAAAGATGCCCTGGATTGGCAGCTTAAGTTTAAAGCAGAATATGGCACTTTGCCCAATCAACAAATTTCCTTGTTAAGTATTTCTGCTGTGTTTTTTTTTAGTGGCTGAGCTCTACTTTCTAAATCCCTGAAGTAATCTATGATGAGTATTATACAATGTTATAGAAGTATGCTACCTCCATTGATAGACGTGATACTGTTTTGAAGGGCAGTGGAGTCATCCCGAGTGATCTAGACAATATTTAAATCAATCAACATCATTTGTGAAAATGATTAGCCCAGATTTTGTTGGCACAAGTTCATTAGCTATATTTACCACCCAGAGACACTCTATGCCAGATATTCACTACAATCAGCAGCAAGGATCTAAATAATGTTTGAGTTTCAGTTCACACAATGAAAAATCCCTGCCTTTCCCAAAGCTTTGATGACCTTCTGCAGCTGTTGAAGCCCCAACACAAGCTTGTGCTCTGTCAAAGTTGACAGAGTACTTAAATTACACAAATGATTTAGATTAGTTTCGAGATACGGCTTGGAAGTAGATCCTTCGGCCCGCCGAGTCCACACCGACCAGTGATCACCCTGTACACTAACATTATCCTGCACATTTGGAACAATTTACCATTCTTACTGAAGTCAATTAACCGAGAAACATGCACATCTCTGGAGTGTGGGAGAAAACTGGAGCACCCGGAGAAAACCCACGTGGTCAGGGGGAGAATGTACAAACTCCATAAAGATCGTGCCTGTAGTCAGGATCAAACTCGGGTCTCTGGTGCTGTAAGGCCACAACTCTACTGCTGCACCACCTTTAAAAATATTTAAAAATGGACTCTAAAATTAAAAATTCATATTAAATTATTTCAAATAATTAAAATTCAAGTAAAGCAGTAAGAAAAACCCATTTGAATCATTTTGTAATAAACAATAATATAAACATTACAAATGTAAATATATACTTTATCTCCATGGTCTTTCTATGCCCACTGAAATCATAGTCATAGAGCAAGGGTAAAGGACCTTCAATCTATCTTGTTTATGCTGTTTATCAAGAATCTATCTATACCATTCCTACTTTTTAGCACTTGACCCATAGCCTTCTAGGTCATGCCATATCAAATACACATCTAAATATTGGAAATCATGACAGAAGCCTCCTTGTGGCGATCCCCGGAAACGACGACACGAAGCACTCTGTGAAGCGTCGGGCGACCACTTCTGTCAACATGTTGAATGACGATGGAAACCAACAGCGAGCTATGCATCGTCTGACACACGAGCGAACAATCTCAATGTCTAAATGTCTTGAGAGCATCGGGCATGATACCCCTTTCCTAATCAACTCCTCAGGCAGTACAATCTGGATTTTAAGCACCTCTGGCTGAAAAGTGGTTCAGAACATTCCCTCTAAATCACCTACATCATCAGTGATGAATATTCAGTTTGGAGAAGGGTCCCAAACTGACACATCGTCTATCCATTGCCTCCACAAATGCATCCTGACTTGCTGAGCTACTGCAGCACTTTGTGTTTTTTCTCAAGATTCTAGCATCTGTATTGCCTTGTGCATCTCTTAAATCTATTTCTATCCCATTAGTTCTACCCCACACACGAGGAACATTTTTTACAGAAGCCAATTAAAAACCAAAAGCCTGCACGTCTTTTTGAATGTGGGAGGAATGTGAGAGTACCAGGAGAAAACCGGCCTTCATATCGTTCTGTGGCAAAGAAATCCACAGATTCACCACCCTCTGACTAAAGAAGATTATTTCCTGTAATGTGTTAACTAATATTTTGTGCCAACGAATGCAAAGTAGATTTGCGACTTCTGCATTTCTGATCAACTCCAGCAATTGCAGCCATTGAGAAAAATAAACCATGTTTGGAGCCAAGAACACCTATCAAAATCCAAGCAGTGATGTCCTTTCACTGGGCTATTTGCAGAAATGATGTTGAGGATCCCAGAAAAGACTATGCATCAACATTGGCTGTGAAGCACATGGGAGCATCCTGAAAGGTGTTTAAGTTCCACACAACCTCCAGCGAGCGCCAGCAGGATAATGTCAGGATGCTCTTCAAAGTAGTACCATTAATTATCTGCCTTCACCTGAGAGAGCAGGGAGGTCTTCACTTTAATAGCTCATCAGAAAGACAGTACATCCATCATTGCAGAGGTCCTCCTGTAGCACATTAGAATGTCAACTTGGAATATTATTTTCGAGTTTCATTGAACAGGATTTGAACCCAAAATTTTATGACGGTTTAGAGACAACTGTGTTTTTTAACTTAAGAATGGAAATTGGGTGAATTTATTCCAATGCCATTTCTGCAAGGCATGAATCTACATACTGTATATTTTCAGCTGGAATATTTCTGTAACATCAACTCACTCTGAGGAACAATTCTCTTACAATCAATTTGATGCATTTGTAGGCCACTTACTGAGCGAACCCTCGGCACTTGGACTGGCAGGGTCACGTGACTGTGTTTGGCGGGAGGAGTCATCACGTGGTTAAGGGGTGTGCCCTGATATATATTGAGAGCCCTGGGAAAACCCTCCAGAGTCGCTTGTGTGATGTTCTCTGTATTGCCTTAATGAAGATCACTTTGATTCACAACACGTGGCTCGCTATACATTGCTTATTTTGTTCCTTCCTTTCAATGGAGCACATCAGAACGCACTATAATTTTAACTGCAAAGGAAAAACTGAATAATAAATGATTATTTTATAAGAACATTACTTGTCATGATCAAATTCAATAAATTTCTGAAAAGCACTATTCCTTTCTAAAAAATCCTTTTCTATGCAATTGTTACTCGATGTTGATTATAGGTTATTTTACCGGATAACCAGATAATGGTGTTGTAACCCATGCTAAGTTGTCGCAGGGGTATACTGAGGACGAGGTGTACAAGTTGCTAATGTAAGGCTTGGCCCATCTCTCCAAACACAGTGGCAGATGGCAGAGATCCGAGAATTACATTTCTATTCATGGTCTCTTTTGCATCAGCTACATGTGGTCAGAATAATCCCTGCCTTTCACATCTGAAAAATAAATATATCTGTGCACATTATTCCTTTACTGACTATCATTTAGGTTACATGTTTTTGTGTTCTTATTTCCTTCTTTAAAACCAATTTAAAACCAGCAAATTTAGTAAATCAGATGTTGGCATTCAGGATCAAATTCAAAAGCCTAACCTGAGAGAAGTAATATTGGGACCAAGAACAATGATCGTGCATCTTGTATATTAACAAATTTAACCTGTTCAGTGCCACCCCCCCAGTATACTCGGGTCATGGCTGATAGTGAAAAAAGAAAACCTGGCAGTGAACAGGTTAATGGTGTATGCTGGCTTTGAGCTTATGTGGCCAAACAAAGAGAAAAAGACAGAGTACATCAATAGGAAGTGATGAGAGGGACTGTGGGAGCTGGGTGTTCTGCCAATGCTTGGAGTGGGTGTTGCCATTCCCCAGGAAAGGCCCACATTCACCCTGCCAGCGAGCAGCAAATAGTCCCATGTCCCAATGCAGAGTCGCCACACTGCTCATCCCTGCCCACCCAATATCAGTCCTCACAGAAAGCCTCTCCACAAGGGCACCAGTGGAGAGCAGCCTTTCACTTCAGATTTCTGGCACAGCAACATGTAACAACAAAGAGAGCAGGTTCCTGGAACAGCAGTACACAACATGAGCAGATGTCTTCTTGCAATCCTTGAGGGTGTATGGTCTGGAGGGTTAAGAGGCATAATTGATAAGTTTGCAGATGACACTAAAAGAGGTGGTATCATGGACAGCGAAGATGGTTATCAAGAATAGCAGTATAGCGGGATCTTGATCAGCTCTGTAAGTGGGCTGAGGAATAGCTAATAGAGTTTAATTCAGACAAGTGTGAGGTGTTGCATACATGGTAAGTCAATCTGGTGCAGGACCTTCACAGGTGATGGAAACTGGGAGTGTTACAGAGCAGAGGAATTGCAGTACAAGGACATAATTCCCATAAAGTGGCATTGCTGGTAGAGAGAGTGGTGAAGAAGTCTTTTGGTTACTGGCCTTCATCAGTCAGGGAATTGAGTATAGAATTTGGGTTGTTATGTTACAGATGTATAAGAAGCCACACTTGGACTGGTGATTTCAGATTTGGTCACCCTGCTACAGGAAAGATGTCACTAAGCTGGAAAGAGTGCAGATAAGGTTTACAAAGATGTTGCCGGACCTGAGCTATAGGGAGAGGTAGGGAAAGCTAGGAGTTTATTCCTTGGAGTGCAGGAGGCTAATCTTACATAGGTGCATAAAATCATAAGGGGAATAGGTAGGCTAAAGGCACCTATTTGACTCCTGAACGATGTTCTTCAGTGTTATCTGAACAGCTTTCCATCGGTCTATCTTCTCTTTCATCTCTTCCTTCACCATTTGTGGAGCCGGATCTCTCTGAACTGTGCCAGAATTCATTGTTATCCATGTTACTTTCAATAAACAATAGACAATAGGTGCAGGAGTAGGCCATTCGGTCCTTTGAGCCAGCACCGCCATTCAATGTGACCATGGCTGATCATCCCCAATCAGTACCCAGTTCCTGCCTTTTCCCCATATCCCCTAACTCCGCTATCTTTAAGAGCCCTATCTAGCTCTCTCTTGAAAGCATCCAGAGAACCTGCCTCCACCGCCCTCTGAGGCAGAGAATTCCACACACTCACAACTCTCTGTGAGAAAAAGGTGTTTCCTCATCTCCGTTCTAAATGGTGTACCCCTTATTCTTAAACTGTGCCCCCTGGTTCTGGACTCCCCCAACATCGGGAACATGTTTCCTGCCTCCAGCTTGTCCAAACCCTTAACAATCTTATATATTTCAATAAGGTCCCCTCTCATCCTTCTAAACTCCAGAGTGTACAGGCCCAGCTGCTTCATTCTCTCAGCATATGACAGTCCCATCATCCCGGGAATTAACCTTGTAAACCTACGCTGCACTCCCTCAATAGCAAGAATAGCCTTCCTCACATTAGGGAACCAAAACTGCACACAATACTCCAGGTGTGGTCTCATTAGGGCTCTGTACAACTGCAGAAGGACCTCTTTGCTCCTATACTCGACTCCTCTTGTTAGAAAGGCCAACACGCCATTCGCTTTCTTCATTGCCTGCTGTACCTGCATGCTTACTTTCATAGACTGATGCTATATTTGTTGAATGCCTGCCAAGAGTCAAGAGATTTAGAAGTGTTTAACTGTCATATGTACCGACAACGGAACAATTAAAAACTTACTTGAATATCATTCAAGATGAAATTCATTTCCTGATCTCACTATAATATGCCTCTAATTAAAAGATGAAGGCTATCTGCAAGCTAATGAGTCATGACCTTTTACGCTGAAATGTTCAACCAAAGAATAGCTTTGCGTTGACTGTGTCCTCTGAATTTAATAATTAGTTATCACAGAGTTAGAGAGTTGCCTGCAATGCACTGAAAGAGCATAATTTAATCATCAATTGTGGTCTCCCTGAATTTAATCAAGGGGCAAATGTATTTAATCTTCTGCGATTCTTCACTTCGAATCCCTTGTACATCCTTGATATATTTTGCTCTTGGAAATTGTGCCTTTAGCTTTCAGTGCCCTAAGTACTGGGAGCTTCTTCACTTATCCTGTTGTTCCTCTAACTCTATTTCCTCCTTTCAGACTCAGAGCTTAAAACTCCTCCCTAGATCATAACTTCTTCTGTTCATCTTTTGTATTATCTCGTTGCATGCCTCAATGTAGAAATCTGGTCTGATTGATGCTTGTGTGAGGCATCTAGGACGCTTTTACTATATTCAAGATGCTATGTATGTTTAGAATGAGATTTGTAGATTCTTAGATCAAACGACCAGCTGTTTTTCACTTGTTAGCATTTTAGAGGTCAATTTTGGCTTCTTAAAATGAGGAATGGTTCAAGCCTGACATGTACTACATCAACAGTACATTTGAGAAATTAGGCTGCATGACTTGGTCACAATGTTTTTTTTTTCTCAGGCAACTGGATTATGGTGCAAACTGGGATGAAATACATTTGTCTAAAAGAATAGTGTGAAAAATTGCCAAAACACACACTGAATGCTTCAACAACCTTTTCCCTTGACAGAACAATAGCAATGGATTAACCTGTTTAGCAGGTTATAAAATATAGCAAAAATAGCAGCAATTAACCTGTCTTTTTTGCTAAGGGCATGAATAAGTATTTATCTTCCCCACTTGCTGGTCTCAATAATGCAACAAATTTTGATGAAAGAGGAGAATTAGCTGTTCCTCTTGTAAGAGTGCAATAGGATTTAGGGCAGCATAGTGGTGCTGTGGCAGAGGTTCTGCCTCCAAGTTCAATCCTGACCATGGGAGCTGGCTTCATGGAGTTTGTATATTCTCCCTGTGACAATAGACAATAGACAAAAGACAATAGACAATAGGTGTAGGAGTAGGCCATTCGGCCCTTCGAGCCAGCACCGCCATTCAATGTGATCATGGCTGATCATCCCCAATCAGTACCCCGTTCCTGCCTTCTCCCCATATCCCCTGACTCTGCTATCTTTAAGAGCCCTCTCTAGCTTTCTCTTGAAAGCATTCAGAGAACCTGCCTCCACTGCCATCTGAGGCAGAGAATTCCACAGACACACAACTCTCTGTGAGAAAAAGTGTTTCCTCATCTACGTTCTAAATGGCTTACCCCTTATTCTTAAACTGCGGCCCCTGGTTCTGGACTCCCCCAACATCAGGAACATGTTTCCTGCCTCTAGCGTGTCCAAACCCTTAACAATCTTATATGTTTCAATAAGATCCCCTCTCATCCTTCTAAACTCCAGAGTGTACAAACCCAGCCGCTCCATTCTCACAACATATGACAGTCCCGCCATCCCCGAAAGTAACCTTGTAAACCTACGCTGCACTCCCTCAATAGCAAGAAGGTCCTTCCTCAAATTAGGTGACCAAAACTGCACACAATATTCCAGGTGTGGTCTCACTAGGGCTCTGTAGAACTGCAGAAGGACCTCTTTGCTCCTATACTTGACTACTCTTGTTATAAAGGCCAACATGCCATTCACTTTCTTCACTGCCTGCTGTACCTGCATGCTTATTTTCATAGACTGATGAACAAGGACCCCCAGATCCCGTTGTACTTCCCCTTTTCCCAACTTGATGCCATTTAGATAGTAATCTGCCTTCCTGTTTTTTATACCAAAGTGGATAACCTCACATTTATCCACAATAAACATCATCTGCCATGCATCTGCCCACTCCCCCAACCTGTCTAAGTCACCCTGCATTCTCATAGCATCCTCATCACAGTTCACACTGCCACCCAGCTTTGTGTCATCTGCAAATTTTCTAATGTTACTTTGAATCCCTTCATCCAAGTCATTGATGTATATTGTAAATAGTTGCGGTCCCAGCAACGAGCCTTGCGGTACCCCACTAGTCACTGCCTGCCATTCTGAAAGGGACCCGTTAATCCCTACTCTTTGTTTCCTGTCTGCCAACCAATTTTCTATCCATGTCAGCACTCTACTCCCAATACCATGTGCACTCATTTTGCCCACTAATCTACTATTTTGGACCTTATCAAATGCTTTCTGAACGTTCAGGTGCACTACATCCACTGGCTCTCCCTTGTCCATTTTCCTAGTTACATCTTCAAAAAATTCCAGAAGATTAGTCAAGCATGATTTCCCTTTCGTAAATCCATGCTGACTCGGACCGATCCTGTTACTGCTATCCAAATGTTTGGCTATCTTATCTTTTATAATTGACTCCAGCATTAGCTACCCCCCAATCCACAGGAACTGATCCTGAATCTATAGAATATTGGAAAATTATCACCAATGCATCCACAATTTCTAGAGCCACTTCCTTAAGTAAGTACCCTGAGATGCAGACCATCAGGCCCCGGGCATTTGTCAGCCTTCAGTCCCATCAGTCTACCCAACACCATTCCCTGCCTAATGTGGATTTCCTTCAGTTCCTGTGTCACCCCAGATCCTCTGGCTACTACTATATCAGGAAGATTATTTGTGTCCTCCTTAGTGAAGATGGATCCAAAGTACCTGTTCAACCCATCTGCCATTTCCTTGCTCCCCATAATAAATTCACCTTTTTTGGTCTTCAAAGGCCAACTTTGGTCTTAACTAATTTTTTTCTCTTCACATACCTAAAGAAGCTTTTACTATCCTCCTTTATATTAACCATATAACCATATAACAATTACAGCACGGAAACAGGTCATCTCGACCTTTCTAGACCGTGCCGAACACGTACTCTCCCCTAATCCCATATACCTGAGCTCAGACCATAACCCTCCATTCCTTTCCCGTCCATATAACTATCCAATTTATTTTTAAATGATAAAAACGAACCTGCCTCTACCACCTTCACTGGAAGCTCATTCCACACAGCCACCACTCTCTGAGTAAAGAAGTTCCCCCTCATGTTACCCCTAAACTTCAGTCCCTTAATTCTCAAGTCATGTCCCCTTGTTTGAATCTTCCCTACTCTCAGTGGGAAAAGCTTATCTACGTCAACTCTGTCTATCCCTCTCATCATTTTAAAGACCTCTATCAAGTCCCCCCTTAACCTTCTGCGCTCCAAAGAATAAAGCCCTAACTTGTTCAACCTTTCTCTGTAACTTAGTTGCTGAAACCCAGGCAACATTCTAGTAAATCTCCTCTGTACTCTCTCTATTTTGTTGACATCCTTCCTATAATTAGGCGACCAAAATTGTACACCATACTCCAGAATTGGCCTCACCAATGCCTTGTACAATTTTAACATTCCATCCCAACCTATACTCAATGCTCTGATTTATAAAGGCCAGCACACCAAAAGCTTTCTTTACCACCCTTGGCTAGCTTACCTTCGTACCTCATCTTTTCTCACTGTATTGTCTTTTTGGTTATCTTCTGTTGCTCTTTAAACATTACCCAATCCTCTTGCTTCCCGCTCATCTTTGCTACATTGTACTTCTCTTTTATTTTTATACTCGCTAGAATTTAGGAGATTGAGGGGGCATCTTATAGAATCTTACAAAAACATTTTTCACACAGAGAGTGGTGAATCTCTGGAACTCTCTCCCACAGAAGGTAGTTGAGGCCGGTTCATTGGCTATATTTAAGATGTGGCCCTTGTGGCTTAAGGGATCAGGGGGTATGGAGAGAAGGCAGGTACGGGATACTGAGTTGGATGATCAGCCATGATCATATTGAATGGCGGTGTAGGCTCGAAGGGTCGAATGTCCTACTCCTGCACCTATGTTCTATGTTTCTATGTTTCTATGTCAACCATGATCGCCCCTTACTCCCCTTGGAATCTTTCTTCCTCCTAGGAATGAACTGATCCTGCACCTTCTGTATTATTCCGCATAGGTTTTCCCCAGGTGCTCTGGTTTCCTCCCACATTTCAAAGACGTCAAAGACGTACAGGTTTATAGGTTAATTGGCTTCGGTAAAATAGTTAATTGTCCCTAGTGTGGAGGATAGTGCTACTACACGGGGTGATTGCTGCACGGCTCGACTCGCTGGGCTGAAGAGCCTGCTACCACGTTGTATCTCTAAAGTCTAAAGTAAAGGATGTTTGGCTCTCACTTGAACAGGTGAGGTGTTATCTAATCTTCTCACAACGTTATCTGAAAGTCAGGATCTTCGGTATTACAGTATTTCTTTTCTACAGAATAAAAGAAAGTGTGGTAAGACTATTCCCTGGCTTGGTAGGATGTTGAATCAGAAGAGATTTAGCTAAGTAGGCTTTTATTTATTAAAACATAAAAAAATAAAAGGATATCCTATGAAATATACAAAAGCCTGACAGGGAGATTGAAAGGCTGGATGGTGGAATTTAAAACAAGTCACATTCTCAGGGTCAGGGACAAGATGTTATAACTGAGATGCGGATGAATGTGTTCACTCAAATCTGTGTCATGTCTGCCACAGAAAAGCTGTGGAAGTCAAGATGCTGAATGAACTTAAGAAGGAGACAGAGAGATTTATAGACACAAAATGTAACAGAGATTTTGGGGAGATAGTGTAATTGATGGTATTGAGATAGAAGTTAATCACAAACATTGATAGCTGGAACAGGCTTGAAGAACGGAATGGCCCACTACTAATCCAATTTTTGTTTGTTCCCAAAATATACAATTTGTGTGGTAGAGAACTGAAGGGAATGCTGCAACTCGGGGCACTAAGGTGAAAAATCACTGCTGCTGAAAGCTTAATGGCAACATTGGTGGAACAGTCAGAGTGGACAACGGGAGCAGTGGCAATGTCAAACAATTAAAAAGAAAGTTTCAGAGAAAAAGACTAGCAACCCTTGCCAATAGTGATACAGAGAAATAGGAGCACATGTATGCAGAGTCAGCCAAGAATGTGTCAGTATCTTTGCAAAGGCGAGGTTAGTAGCACAGGATTGTGTTGCAGACAGAGAATTCAAGGTACAATATTGTATATCTTTATTGTCATTTCCTGAGTATTCACATACCCAGAGGAAACAAAAAAACGTTGCTCAACCAGTGTCCATTCAGTGTGCATTAAAAATAAATATAAATAAAAATACATATATCATGAACAAATTTAACACTCTACTAAACATTCAACAGGCGTTCTGATCGGCAGCGGCACAACAGTGGCTCTGCTGCAGTGTGTCCAGGTTGGTGGTTGGTGCGCGATACTTTGGCAGGGGGCAAAGTCCATTTAGCAGTCTTATAGCCTGTGGGAAGAAGCTGAGGAGCATCCTGCTGGTTTTGCAGCTAATGCTCCTGTACCTCTTCCCAGATGGCAGGATGGAGAATATGTGATGCGATGGGTGGTAGGGGTCTTTGATGATGGAGATGGCTCTGCTGATACATCTCTTCCTGTATATGTCCAGCAGGAAAGGGAGTGGAGCACCAATAATCCTGCTGGCGGTCTTCACAATCCTGTCTAGTTGGTGCCGTTCGTACGCCTTGCAGCTCCCGAACCAGGAAGTGATGCCGTAGGTCAATGTGCTCTCGATTGTCCCCCTATAAAAAGTCCGTAGGTGTGTAGTGGGGAGACCTGCTTTACGTAGTCTTCGGAGAGGGTGTAGTCGCTGCTGGGCTCTCTTGACCAGTGCTGTGGTGTTGGCCGTGGACGTCAGGTCATCAGACAGATGTAGTCCTAGGTCTGGTAGCTCCATCGATGTGCAGAGGTGTATGGTGTTGTTTCCCCGCCCTCCTGAAGTCAACCACCATCTCCTTAGTTTTTCCCACGTTGAGAATGAGGTTGTGGGATTTGCACCATCCTGTGAGCAGCTCCACCTCCATCCTGTACGCCGATTCATCATTGTCACTGATGAGACCTATTGTTTGCCACCATTCTTTCTTGCTCATAAAAACAGAGGAACATGGAAATACTTAATGGATCAGGCAACATTGTTAGAAAGACAAACAGAGGAGAGAGAGAAAGAGAGAGAGAGGGAGAGGGCGAGCAGGACGGAAGGAGAGGGAGTAAGAGAGAGAGAGGGAGAGAAGGAGGGACAGGGAGAGGGAGGAGGGAGGAGAGAGAGAGAGAGAGAGAGAGAGAGAGAGAGAGAGAGAGAGAGAGAGAGAGAGAGAGAGAGAGAGAGAGAGAGAGAGATGTATATATATAGAGATAGAGAGAGAGAGAGAGAGAGAGAGAGAGAGAGAGAGAGAGAGAGAGAGAGAAAGAGAGAAAGAGAGAGAGAGAAAGAGAGATGCATACCTCAATCTATCCCCATCACAGACGTTATGTTGCAACTGAACCATCTTTTCAGCAGTTAGAGTACGGTCCCCACCTCCCATCTACCTTTCAACGATCATTAATCATTCTTTATCGGACTTTCTCTTAGACTAAATGTTGTGCCCTTTATCCCTTTATCTGTACACAGTGGAAGGCTTGATTGTAATCACGTATAGTCTTTTCTTTGACTTGAAAGCACACAACAAAAAGCTTTTCAGTGTACCTCGGTACACATGACAATAATGAACTATACTAACCTAAACTAACCTAAACTAAACTTTCCCGACGTCAAATTGCCCACAAACACCCCACTCCAATTAACTTTAGCAAGTTCCTTTCTAATATCATCAAAGTTGGCCTTGCTCCAATTCAGACTTTTAACTTGTGTGTCCGCTCTGTCCTTATCCTTATCTCTTTTAAAGCTAATGGATTTGTAGTTGCTGGCCCCAAAAGGCGTGATATTGATTGTCAGAGAGGTGTGTAGTGTAGTGGTGGTACATGTCATTCACAGGCCTGACACTAAGGTTCCAATATAAATCATCTCCTCTGAACACTGTCGTAGCAAGAGATTGCCACATAAACAAGGAAAATGCTGCATGGATAGTCACAAAGGGCACTCAAAAAAAAAGTCACATTCTTGCTGACTCATAAGAATCCCTAAGCAGTCAAACTGCCACAGAAGCATTCAGGAAGGAAGCAAGAACTTTAAATCTTTCCAGTGGGAATTCGTGGAGGGAAAGCACAAACACTGGAAGGAACGCACACATTTCCAAATAACTCATCTACCTAAACACCCGTGGCAGAATCTGCATATGGTTTATTAGTCATTAAATAACCCACGTGGAAGGAACAATTCCAGGACTGTTTGGAGTCTGTAAACTGGGCAATGTTCAGGGACTCAGCACTGGAACTGAATGAATACGCCACAGTCGTTATAGACTTCATAAAGAAATGTGTGGAGGACTGCATCCCAACAAAAACATTCAGAGTGTTTTCTCACCAGAAGCCTTGGATGAACCATGAGATCTGCATTCTTCTGAAGGCAAGATCCCGGGCATTCAGGTCTGGAGATACAGAGGCCTACAAGAAATCCAGATACGACCTTGGTAAAGCCATCAAAAAGGCTAAAAGGGACTTCTGCTCCAAGCTAGAGGATGAGATGGATGTTCAGCAACTGTGGCGGGGCCTGAATGTAATCACCTCCTACAAGGCGAACTCAGGAGGTGGCTCAATTGTCAGAGAAGCATCACTCCCTGATGAGCACATTGCGTTTTACGCACACTTTGATAGGGAGAATACTGATGTGCCTTCCCGAGCCCCCATTCGCCGTGATGTTATTTCAGTCACAGTCACAGAGGCCAATGTCAGAAGATCCTTCGGGGGGGTGAACCCTCGAAAAGCACCTGGACCTGATGGTATACCCAGTCGTGTTCTAAAAACCTGTGTGGACCAACTGGCTGGAGTGTTTATGGACATTTTCATCCTCACTTTTGAGGTCTGAGGTTCCCACCTGCTTTAAAAGGGAATCAATTATACTGGTGCCCAAGAAGAGCAAGGTGACGTGCCTCAATGACTATCGACCAGTGGCACTAACGTCTGTGGTGATGAAGTGCTTTGAAAGGTTGATTATGGCGCATATGAACTCCTACCTCGACAAGAACCTCGACCCACTGCAGTTCGCTTACTGCCACAACAGATCTCACTGGCAATCTCACTGGCTCTCCACTCCACTCTGGACCACTTGGACAACAAAAACTCATATGTCAGGCTGTTATTCATTGACTACAGCTCGGCGTTTAATACCATCATCCCTCCAAGCTGGTTACCAAGCTCTCAGATCTGGGTCTTTGCACATCCCTCTGCAATTGGATCATCGACTTCCTTATCCACAGACCACAGTCTGGCCGTATTGGTGGAAATGTGTCATCCTCGATAGCATCCTCGGGAGCAACTCAAGGCTATGTGCTCAGCCCCCTGCTGTACTCACTCTATACTCATGACTGTGTAGCCGGATATAGTGCGAACTCCATCATCAAGTTCGTTGATGACACCACTGTTGTGGGACAAATCACTGATGGTGACAAGCAGATTATAGAAGTGAGATCGACGATTGATCAAATGGTGCCAGCACACTGACCTGGATCTCAACATCAACAAAACCAAGTAACTGATTGTGAACTTTGGAAGGGGTAGGATAGGGACCCACAATCCCATCTATATCAACGGGACGATGGTGGAAAGGGTCAAGAACTTCAAATTCCGAATTTGTTTGAAATTTCCGAATATTTCCGAAGATCTTTCCTGGTCCCAGCACACTGATGCAATTATAAAGAAAGCACATCAGCGCCTCTACTTCCTTTGAAGGTTACGGAGAGTCGGTTTGTCAAAGAGGACTCTCTCAAACTTCTACAGGTGCACAATAATGAGCACGCTGACTGCTTGCATCTTGGCTTGGTTTGGCAACTTGAGCGTCCAGGAGCAGAAAAGAATGCAGAAAGTTGTGACCACTGCGCAGTCCATCATCGACTCTGCCCTCCCCAGCATCGAAGGGATTATCGCAGTCGATGCCTCAAAAAGGCTGCCAACATCATCAAGGACCCACACCATCCTGGCCACACACTCATCTCTCCGCTGCCATCAGGTAGAAAGAACAGGAGCCTGAGATCTGGTACATCCAGGTTCAGGAACAGCTTGTTCCCCACAGCCATCAGACTATCAAACCCGCCATCAAACCAACTGAACTATAATAGCCTATTGCACTTTATCTGTTTACTTATGGGTATATATATGGTCTATGCTATATAGATACAATGAACTGTTCTGTATTTATGCTTACAATACTCTGTTGTGCTGCAGCAAGCAAGAATTTCATTGCCCTATCTGGGTCACATGACAATAAACTCTCTTGACTTGACTTGATTTTACTTGACCTACATGTGACAATAAACTAAACTAAACTATGTAACTGGAGTGGAAGCTAAGAATTATTTAGCTCTGGATTGGTTCAGAAGAAACTGATGGTTAAATGTGGGCATCCTTGGATGATTGTACGTATTACCAATAGCTTTTTCCCATAACTCCAGCAGAATTTTTACAACCCCTCCCCAAGCTGAAAGACCCCCTCTTTATAAAACAAAATTATCAATCTCTGTTAATTTATCTTAAGACCCTGATCAGAATCCTTCTGTCCACCTCTTTACAGACAACCTTCCTTTCTTTTTGCATATTGATTTCTGTTTTCTCAAGATGTTAGGTACCTGTACATGTCTTCTTAGCTCCCTTCTCTTAACATATGTGAAACACTGTTACTTGGATAGCTTGTTCCAATTAACTGTTGTTCCCAAGAATAACATGCCTTAAATTCCATTCGCTAAGGGGACATGAATTCCTCAGAAATAAATTACCTTAAAAATAGATATCTTGAAAATTGCCATTTTAAACTTGTTTGTGGTCTTTATCACAATGTCATTCTGATGGTTCCCTAGTAGTTCAAAAAATGATAAGCAAACAAATAGATTCCATGTATAAACAGATGCTTTACGAGTTCCTTCCATTGCCACATTTCAAAGTTTGGCATGTGGAAATGCTACATGCCTGTATTTCTTTTAACAAGTTATGTATGCCTGTGAGCAGACCATGTCAACAAACACCTATTTTCCGTTTCATGCTCTTGTTATTTGCAAGCTTACAAAGGGAGTTCATGTGCAAATGTGCAGGCCATCTGATTTCCCCATCATTTAATTAATAAATAAGATGGGAAGGCAAGTGCAGCATACTCGTGGTATACGGGTTAGAATATTTCCCGAATATCTCATTTTCATGGATCTGCCATCTGTACATCTTCCATCTAAGGGAATCAAAGAGTCACTTGTCTTTGACTCCCAATATAATAATGTGCAGTTATGCTTCATCTCTCTGGTTGTTAGAAAATACATGATATCACATTTCTGAGGTCCAATTGATAAACATTCCTTCTTATAAGCCAAGCCTTTTTAGATTGAGGAACATTTATTGGTATACCAAAGATATATTTGAAGAAGGTCTGAAGAAGGGTCTCGACCCAAAACATCACCTATTCCTTCTCTCCAAAGATGCTGCCTGTCCCACTCAGTTCCTCCAGCACTTTGTGTGTATATATTCAATGATATTTAGTTTGTGGGTCTTGACTCATGGGTCCTTCAGGCTGGTAGTACTGTAGGTGCTTTGCATGCTTATGCCAACCAGTGTATCCCTGGATCCATGCAGAAAGATGTTCTTCATGTAAATGACAGTAATTTGATTGGAAGATCTAATCATTACTCCTTAGCTTTCATGGTAACTTACAGAACTCTGCTGAAAAGGAAGTCAATGGGTATTGAAGGTGAAAACACTCCAGTGCCAGGAGAAACATGGAACTGTGGATGCTAGTTAATACACAAAAGAACATAAAGTGCTGGAGTAACTGATCAGGTCAGGCAGCATTTCTGGAGAACATGGATAGGCGATGTTTCAGATTGAGACCCTTCTTGACCCGAAACAGAACCTATCCATGTTCTCCAGAGATGCTGCCTGACCCGCAGAGTTACTCCAGCACTTTGTGTCCTACAGTGCTGGGACACTTATGAAACATTGTGGAAGATGTTTGTTGGTGTTGAAGGTCATCATCCCAGACCAAGGACAACACTACAGGTCTGAAGAAGGATCCTGACCCGAAACATCACCAGTTCCTTCTATCCAGAGATGCTGTCTGTCCCGCTGAGTTTTTCCAGCATTATCCTAATGTGGGCAAATTGGATTAGTGTGCATGGACAAAAATGAAAGCATGGATATGGTGTGCTGAAGTTCCCATTTCAGGCTGCATCACCTCTGACTCCATGAAACCCATGCTGCCACAGGGAGAACGTGTAAGCTCCACACAGACAGCATCAGAGGCCAGGGTTGGACATGGTTCTCTGGAGCTGTGAGGCTACTAACAACACCACTGTGCTGCAATCAGCGTCCTGTGCTGGAAGTTCCTGATCACTCATTGTTAAATTTGAATTAGATTCCAAATCACTCTTATGTGAATGTAATTGAAATATATCAATGAAGGGCTACGTATTTAGATGGGAGGATTCTCAAACAAAAAAAAACCAGAGCATTACATCATGAAAGTTAGCAGAGGATATGGGACACAAACTGCATTTTAAAATGTTCAATCCTCCCCACCCCAATGTACTCATCATGGTGGTAGTGAGTGATGGGGTCAGGGGAGGAGTAGTGCTTCCGCTCATGGAGGATATTTCTGAGAACATTTGTTCTCTCCCTTATTCTATATGGCAACAAACGATGTACAAAATAACAAAGGAACTTTGCCTGGACTGGAGGGTCTGCACTGTAGACAGAGGTTGAGTATGCTGGGATTATTCTTTGGAGTGTAGGAGGATGAGGGGTAATCTTATTGAGGTGTATAATACCATGAGAGTAATAGACTGGGTAGACACACAGTCTCTTGCCCAGAGTAGGTACTGTAAATCAAGGACCAGAGGACATAGGTTTAAGGTGAAGGGGAAAAGAATTAATAGGAATCCGAGGGGTAACTTTTTCACACACAGGGTGGTGGGTGTATGGACCAAGCTGCCAGAGGAGGTAGTTGAGGTAGGGACTATCCCAACATTTAAGAAACAGTTGGACAGGTACATGGATAGGACAGATTTGAAACATAGAAACATAGAAATTAGGTGCAGGAGTAGGTCATTCGGCCTTTCGAGCCTGCACCGCCATTCAATATGATCATTTGGAGGGATGTGGACCAAATGCTGGCAGGTGGGACCAGTGCAGCTGGGACATGATGGCCGGTGAGGGCAAGTTGGGCTTAAGGGCCTGTTTCCACACTGTATCACTCTATGATTCCATGATCATGAATAGATAGGGTTAATGCAGAATCTTAATAGGAAGCTGAGGGGCAACTTTTCACTCAGAAGGTGGTGGGTATATGGAGTGAGCTGCCAGAGGAGGTAGTTGCATTTAAAAGATACTTGGATGTAAATGGATAGAAAAGGTTTAGGGGGGTATGGGTCAAACATTGGCAAATGGGACTAGCTTAGATAGCGCATCTTGGTCAGCAAGGACAAGTTGGGCCAAATGGCCTATTTCCCTGTTATATGACTATGACTCTAAAGGAAAGTTTGGGGCTAAGGGTGCAAAACTAAAACTAAACCTCTGCTTCATGTATTGATACTTCCAGGTATGATAGTTATTTAGTCAGTACATTCATGAATTAGGCATAAATCTGGTCTAATAGTTGGTACTTTTGACAAAGCTGATCATCTTGGTCATCCGGTGGTGCTGTTACTATCTGCCTCCGCCCACAGTCTGGTTGTCTTTTTGTTTTTTTGTAATGTTTAAAGTATGTTTTTTAATTTTTTTCAGTATCTTATGTGGGGGGAAGAGGGTGGTAAGGGGGAAACTGTACTTCAGTCATCCTCGGGGTCTACTAACTGTTGGTGCGGTTTTCAGTCATGGAACTCGCGGTTTGGCCGCTACTAACTGGATTGGTGCGGAGCTTTCGCTGCCAACATCGCGGAATCCAGGGAGCTTTGCAGGGGGTCGCCAGCGGGAATCTCCGTCCAGCGCACCCTGTGGCCCTCGGGAGCCGCGGACTCCGGTGGAAGGGGGCCGATTCAGAGGTCCAAGCCGCTGAGGATGTTCTCCCGTTCGATGTCAGTGTTCCATCGTTTCCGGCGAGAGGGCCTGAACATCGGGCCACACGTAGCGACAACTACGGGGTGCTCGGAAATGATGCTTCTTTTTCCTTTTTCTCCAACATTGCAGAGCTTCTGTGGTTTGTGCGGCGAGCTCCCAACATCGCGGGCGTGCGCTGACCTCAACTTGACATCGCGGAGTCCTGGGACCCTTTGCCGGGGGGTCGCCAGCGGGAATCTCCGTCCAGCGCACCCTGTGGACAAACTCGGGAGCCGCGGACTCCGGTGGGAGGTGGCCGATTCAGATGTCCGGGCCGCTGAGGATGTTCTCCCGTTTGATGTCAGTGTTCCATCGTTCCCGGCGAGACGGCCTGAACATCGGGCCACACGTAGCGACAACTACGGGGTGCTCGGAAATGCGTCTTTTTCCTTTTTCTTCCCTCCCACAAATATGTAATATGTGAATAAGTGAATCTGTTCCATTCTGTTTGTAGTTTGTTTGTTTGTTTTTTGCACAATTTGCGAGCATTGCCACTTTTCTTTTCACTGCACATCTCGTATGTGTATGTGACGAATAAACTTGACTTGACTTGACTTGACTTGACTCGGGAGGCCCCGATCATGGGTGAACATTGGGGAACATCAGTGAGGAGGTTGACTGGACCTTTGGTTCCTTCCCTCACAGTGGGGAACTTTGGTGCCGCTGTGGGGATGTTTGTGTTGTGGACTACTGTGTTTTTGTGTTTTTGTGTTTTTTAAAATTATTTGTATGACTAAGGGAAAAATAATTTTGTTGTCTCTTGAAGACAATGACAATAAATTAAATCAAATCAAATCAAATCTCATTTAATGCTTTGTCCTCATTTGAATGTCCAGCTTAAAAAATGATTCTATCATCCATCAAAAATTTACCATTAAGTATCAATAATTTTCCTAATTATTCTTTTTTCCCTCATGGCATTAGCAATGCAAATAGATGTAATCTATTTACCATGGAATTAATACATTATTCTCTTTAGTGGAGCCTATCAAATTCCTGCAGATTAGACAAAGCTTTGATATTGCCCAGTTTGATTTCTATTTTTGACACACATGTCCGGAAGTTGGATACAAGATACAAGATACATTTATTAGTATCACATGTACCAATTGGTACATGTGTGGTCATCATACAGCCATACGAATAAAAAAGAACACAACACACGATAGACTCCAACATAAAACATCCCCACAGTAGAATCAAAGTTTCCCACTGAGGGGAAGGCACCAAAGTTCAGTCATCTTCCTCTGATGTTCTTTGTTGTTCACCCGTGGTCGGGGGACTCTCGAGCCCGCCGTAGTCGCCGCTGTTCAGCCCGATGTTCAGGCCTGCTCGCCGGGATGATGGAACTCCGACGTCAGAACGGGAGAACAACCTCATCGGCATGGAGCTCCGAATCGGCCACTTCCTACAGTAGTCTGCAGCTCCCGAAGTCCACAGGCCACGCTGGGCGGAGATTCACGCCTCGGCAAAGGGATCCCAGGACTCCGTGATGTTGAAGTCAGCGCCGCCCGCGCTGGAAGCTGTACAAACCAAAGCTCTGCGATGTTGAAGCAGCGGCCCAACACTCCAGAGCTACAAACGGCGATCCAGGTAGGCATCGCCCGCTCTGCGATGAATCCAGCGCTCCGCCGCCACTGCTGAAGCTCTGGCCCGGTCCCCGTTCCCCGGCAGGAAAGGCCGCGCCAATCCAGTTGGTAGGCCGCAAGGAGGGGGCGAGGATGCGACTCGGAGAATAGTCGCTTCCTCGCCAAGAAGTGACTGGGAAACAATTTCCCTCTTACCCTACCCCCCTCCCCCTCCCCCACATAAAAAACTAAATAAACCTCCAAAACATACTGTTAAGACAGACTAAAATTAAAAAATATATAGAAAAAACAAACAGACTGTAGGCAGACGCTGCCATCAATGTGGCGCCCCTAGATGTATCCATGCGTGGTTTATATCAAGTACAGTAATAGATCATGGTAGTGAGTTGATCAGTTGATCAGTGACAATTGAGAATTTTTTCACACAGGATCCATGATGATGTGTCTCATGTTTTCGTGCCATCATATCCAGTGATCTCATTTGGGGCACAGCGTCATCAACTGCCATTATCAATAGCTATTTGATATTAAAGGCAAGGTCTGACACCACTGTTTATTACGCATTTTATAACATGTGTAGGAAGGAACTGCAGATGCTGGTTTAAACCGAAGATAGACACAAAATGCTGGAGCAACTCAGCCGAACGGGCTGCATCTCTGGAGAGAAGGAATGGGTAACGTTTCAGGTCGAGACTAGTCAGGTGACTAGTCCGGAGAAGGGTCTTGATCCGAAAAGTCACCCATTCCTTCTCTCCAGAGATGCTGCCAGTCCCGCTGAGTTACTCCAGCATTTTATGTCCATCATGCTATAACATGATATGAACCTCATAACAGGTCAGCAAAGGGATGTGACTTAATGATTCTGACTGTTTCATGGAAATCTGCATCTGTCAGCCCTCAGATTGAATTCATCAGCATGACTGGGTTTCTCATTATTTATAGCAGCATTCTAATAGATCACTGCACAGGTGCCTGCTGTGATCTCTGCCAGTGTAATGAGACCACTGGAGATGCAAGACTCTGCTCTGTGAAGCTGATCCTATGAGCAATTGGTGGTCAAGCACACAGAAGATGCATGTTCCCATCTTCCTGTATTTTCCCTCTTCACACTGACAGTCACTCCATGGCTGCATGGAAGATTTCCTTTGATGTTGCATCTGCTTTCCCAAGCTTCATGTGGCAATGATGTAGCAGCTGTAATCTCTGCAGACACCTACTGTTGCGAATTACACAAAAAATAATTTTAACATGTTAACGTGAATTACAACTACTGAAATGATATTGATTTTTTTTAAATTAACAATTTTATTTAGCATACCACTACACACTATATATTGGCCATAACCCAATAAATTTAGCAAAATCCTCCTAACAAACAGCATAGGATTGACATCTAAATTGGGAAAGCTCGGACAATCCTCATAATCAGCTGAGCTAATATCAATTCAGACAATCCTAATAATTGGGAATGCACGTACAATCCTAATAATTCTCACATAATAATATTTACAAACAATGTCTCCCATCCGAAATCCTCATCTCACTAACAAGATATGCCACCAGGTGTGGCGGTGCAGGTTATAAATAGGTTGGAGGGAGTAGCCCTTAAAGTTTTCAACATGAACTTCAGACACCATAAAGTCCCATGGTAGACAAAAATGCTGGAGAAACTCAGCGGGTGAGGCAGCATCTATGGAACGAAGGAAATAGGCAAAGTTTCGGGTCAAAACCGTTCTTCAGACTTCCTCAGACTTCTTTAGCCTGAAGAAGGGTTTCGACCCGAAACATTGCCTATTTCCTTCGCTTCATAGATGCTGCCTAACCTGCTGAGTTTCTCCAGCATTTTTGTCTACCTTTGATTTTCCAGCATCTGCAGTTCCTTCTTAAACATAAAGTCCCTTGATGTTAGGTTTGACCATCACCAAGAATGTCATGGCAGCACCACCACACAGTATGTCCCGAAAGACGTAATGTGGCCTGTGGCACATAGTGAGTGACCTTCCTTGCATGATAAGGTCAGAAGTGGGAATGTTTGTGGTAACACATGACCTCTAATACTAAGGTCCAGAGCAGCATCGTGTGAGAACTCCATTACGCATATTCAAGTGCACGGGTCTTCGCAAAATCCCACAGCTCCGCTCTTGCTTCACCTCCCCCCATTCGTAACGAGTCCCCCTGCCCCTCACCTTCCACATCATCAGCCGTTGCATACAGCATATAATCCTCCAACATTTTTGCCACCTCCACCAGGATCTTACTACTGACCTCATCTACCCAGCTCCATTCCTTTCTGCTGTCTGCAGAGACCGTTCCCTCTGCAGCTCCCTGGTCAACTTGTCCCTTCCCACTCAAACCACCCCCTCTCCAGGTACTTTACCCTGCAGCTGCAGGAGATACAACACCTGTCCCTTTACCTCCCCCCTCGACTCCATCCAAGGACCCCGACAGTCAGGGCCGGATTTAGGTGAAGAGAGCCCCCAGACTATTCCACTTGTGAGGCCCCTCCCAATCGTCCACCCCCATGACGAGAGGAAGATGGAAGAGTCCACCAGATTGACACCGATTTGCAGCCGAGCGTGGCCAATGTGATAAGGGCTGGAAAGCTGCGCCTTTTATTTATTGCCAGTGCTAGTGTTGAGTTATCATCTTAAAACACTATTATTCTGAAGTGGAGGGCAAGGAAAATTTCTGAAGTGTTGTTTAGAGACTACAGTGCGTTGTGACAGCATATGTAAGAAAGGCCTATGACAGTCAAAAATATTATACACCAGGCCCGTACGAAGCTTTTCAAAAAGGGGGATGGCATGGCAGGATTACAAAAGTGTTATGTGAAATAAATGCACGCAGCGCATATCACAAGCGTAAAGGTCAAAGTCCCTTGTTGCCGTGGTTCAGGGCCCACTTAAGGGCCCTGGAAGCTCTGGGGTTTTAGATGCTCTCTGGTGCATTCTGAGCCTTATTTTGGAGCATTTTTGCACCAAATTTATGACCAACATTTTTGAAATAATTTTGATTGAGTCAAGAGTAATGAGTGGTTGGAATGGGATGATTGGGATCGTTGTTGTATACATTTTTTTAAATCAAGAATTGAAGCAGTCCTTGTTTTAATCATCACGTTGTTCTGTAAATTGTTATGTAAAATGTTATAAAGGAGCATGCAAACACTGCAAATAAAATACTGTAAGTTTTTGCAGTAAATAAAACCCTTTTTTAGAAAATGTTTTGTGTGTTGATTTGATTGCCTGTTACTGTTCGACTGTGTTAGTGTGTGCACATTAAAAATATGATGCAAAATGAAAGTCGCAAACTATGGAATACATATTTTTCAGTATTGTTATCAAGGAAAATAAAGTAGTTCCAATTGTTTGATATTATTCATATGGTGGAGAAAATATAATTGTTCCAAAACCTATCTTAATTTTGCAATCTCACTAAAGATTGTGTCCCGTTCCGTCTCCCCCCTCCAATTTCCCCCTCCCTCTCCCTCCACCTCTCTCTCCCTCCCCATCTCTCCCATCCTCACCCCTTCCCCCTCTCTCTCTCTCCCCCCTCCCCTCCCTCTCTCTCCCCCTTCTGCCCCAACTCCCCCTTTCCCCTCTCACATCCCCCCTCTCTCTCTCCCCTCTCTCTCTCTCCCTCCCATGCAGCGAGGCTCCGACTCTGCACTGCAACCCCAATTCTTTTTTCTCTGGATTATTTTTACTCTGCGAAATAAAACACCTTGGCCGGAGGCCCCCAAGATTTTGAGGCCTTAGGCTTCAGCCTATAAAGCCTATAGGTAACTCCAACCCTGCCGAGGCCCCCCTAGATCTCGAGGCCCTAAGCTTAAGCTTGTGAAGCTTTTACGTAAATCCGGCCCTGCCGACAATCTTTTCAGGTGAGGCAGAGGTTCACTTACACCTCCTCCAACCTCATCTACTGTATACGCTGTTCCAGGTGTCAACCATTGTACATCGGCAAGACCAAGTGCAGGCTCGGCGATCTTTTCACTGAACACCTCCACTCAGTCCGCTTTAACTTACCCGATCTCCCGATTGCTTAGTACTTTAACTACCCGTCCAATTCCCAATCTGATCTTACTGTCCTGGGCCTCCTCCATTGTCAGAGTGAGGCCCAGCACAAATTGAAGGAACTGCACGTCATATTTCACTTGGGAAGTTACATCCCGGGAGTGTTAACATTGACTTCTCTAACTTCAAAATAGCCCTTGCTTTCCCTCTCTCGCCATCCCCTCCCCCTTCCCAGTTCTCCCACCAGCCTTACTCTCTCCGACTACACTCTATCTTTGTCTCGCCCACTCCACTGACATCCCTGTAAACCTATCCTATCCTTATAGCTTTCCAAATGTTTCTCAAACGTTGTGAAATTACCTGCACTCAGTACTCAAGCCCTGATTTTAGCTCCTGAAGCAATCTGCCCTGATGGCATTCCAGCCTGCATCAAATGTAAGAGAGTTTTGCATTGATTCACTGAGGTCTGGCTATTAATATAGATCAAGCCTTCCAGTGAATGCTTTTGCAGTGTACATTCCACATTGAAATTAGGGCTTCATATGCCAGCCTTGTGGTCACCTTTGAGCCAAAACGCCAAACCTACTCCAAAATATAAGATGTGTAGGAAGGGAACTACAGATGCTGGTATAAACCAAAGATAGACACAAAATACCAGAGTATCTCAGCGAGACAGGCAGCATCTCCGGAGAGAAGGAATGGGTGACGTTTCAGGTCGAGACCCTTCTTCAAACTGAAGACAAGATTTAATAGATAGAAGATTTTAACTAGAAGAAAGAAAAAGGGAGAGTTAAAATGTTTATTTTTAAGTACATTTGTCTTGGGTGTTCATTTCAATTTTGTTTATTTAATATAACTGAAGAAAAACAATATTTAATATTAAGGTTTGTGAATGGCAAGTATTTAAAAAGTTGGAACTTTCTTGAAGGTAGAATACCCTGAGGCTATTGAAAGTCTAAGGATAAATGTTGTTTTATGTGACAATTTTTCCTCACAGTAAATTAATTTTATATTTAATTTTATACATTGGCGACAGTAAAAATGGATATTCTAATGTTCAGTGATATCAGTTGTTGAACAGCAAAATATTTACTTTTTGCCCATCTGTGACTGTTACCTCCAGAGTCTTCGGTGGTTATTCAGACCGGTGAAAATGGTAACTACACAGTGAACCTGTGAGACTACCACTTACTTGTTTTAAAATCCTGCATCACTAAATAGAAACACAAAATATTCAAGCTGAAACCATAGATGGAGGACATTGACAGACAGTCTCTTGTTTTAAAAACCAACATACACTGCCTCCCCTCTCGTGTCTCTCTGCTGTTACACTGTCAAATTCCTCCACTAACTTGGATAATATCACTTTGTGAATACCAAAATATAGCAGCTTTTATTTTATTCCAGATCTTGGGAAACCTCCATTATATCAGACAATTTATTTTATATGAAGGAAATGAAGCAACAAACATTTATCCAGCTCCTTCTTACATTGTCAGATTATCTTTAAACAGTTCACTACAATAAATTATGTTTGAGTGCAGAAAAATGAAGCAGATACAACATATATCATTAGATTTTGCAGAAAAATGCCATTCACAGTGCAATTGCTGAAAATACAAAGTAGTTCATAATTTCATGTTATAGGAGCAGAATTATGCCATTTGGCCCATTAAGTCTACTCTGCCATTCAATCATAGCTGCTCACTATCTTCACTTCTCAACCCCATTCTCCTCCCTTGGCCTCCACATTAATCTATGGTAATAAATTCCACACACTCACCATTCTCTGACTAAAGAACGAGTATGAGTATATGCATAAGCAACACAGTTTCAATCAGCTCTTTCTCCGGGTAAATTCTGATCCTGGAGTCCTCTTGAGATCCATTGACAGAGTGTCAGCCCCCTTAAACACCCTCAACTGGGTTGGAGTTAGCACAAGGTTCTTTCACCATTAATTTCATTGGAGTGGAATTGCTAATATATACATGGTAAACATTAATTAGCTTTATTTAAATATTGGTGATTTAAAGTGTTCTAGGATTATAAAAGGATTTAATAATTTTCCCTTCTCTTTCAGTAACTCACCACTTTACTTTCATTTTCACTACTTTCTCACCATTCACCTATGCTCACGCTCATGCTATCTCATTCATATGTTCATATTCACTCACTCACAGAATAGCTCACAGATGTACAAATCCTATAACTCTCTCACTAACACACTCTAAGCACCAAATCCAATTAAGGGGATTGTACTCCCATTCCATCGATTGAGGAAAACTGATCATTGTAATTTCTCTTTGCATCCTTTTGCCCCTCCATAACTAAATCAATATCCTAAGGTAACTAAATCAAGGGTGTGAGCAAAAGGGAAAAGTTTGGCCAGCTAGGACTTTATTCCTTGGAGTGCAGCAAGCTGAGGGCTGATCTTACAGAGTTTTTTTTTTAATTATGAGGTGAATATATATGAGATGAATGCACAATCTTTCACACAAGGTGGGGAATCAAAATTGGACAAATCGCATAAAAACCATGGGCAAAGGTGTATAAGGTTAGGTATCCCATGGCACGTCACTCACCTCATGGATTCCATCATTTACAAAACACAGAGATTATATTTCAGATTATATTTTCTCTTGACCTTGGAATGTAAAGCATGTGTTACATTGGTCATAAGAATGTATTGGCATAGAAACGCTGACATTTTTCGGAGGAATATTTTGGTTCCAAGTAAGACATTAGGATGAAGTGAAATAATTTGATATAAAGCATTTGATGTATTTAGGATTTAAGTTTGACATTTTTGGTATTAAGGTCAGTGTATTCATTATACATAGGAGAAGAATTTACATTGAAAATTCCAGAACTAATAAAAAATATAACATTCCCTCTGTCAATCTCATATAGATGTTGGTTTTGCAACGTAATTATTTTGAGGTGGACGATGCTCTGCAAATAGTGGGTGATGTGGATTTGGATCAAACATTGAATCATTCTGGTAGATTAATAAAAGAACACTTTATCTTCCCAATGTATTGTTCAAGATGATTCAGAGCCAGCAATTCAATCTGTGTAGCATTTGTGTAAATTGTTATCTTTTCCTTCATAGATTACTCACTCGGGAATCTACATTAGTAATTATTGCTCCGTTCTTTTGAGTGGAGTTCTGTCTTTGTTGATTGTCCAAATAAGGTTATCAAAACTTTAAGAAGCCCTATTCAAACCTCATGTTATCAGAAACTGTTGAGTCAAGCATGCCATCAATGATGTAATAATTACAAATATGGGAATGGCATTCGATCTGTTTTAATTTACCCATTTGCAGAGATTCTGACAATCCTGTAAATCAAAAATTGAAACAGAAAATATTGGGAAAATTCAGCAAACACACATCTTTTGAGAGAGAAACCAAGTTCATGCTTCAGGTAGATTACCTTTCATTGGACTATCTAACTGTTTCATAAATAATTCTAGATTCTTGCCTCTGCTGCTTTTTCTCGAAGTTTCATCTAGACAGTGAAAAAAATCGTTATGATTCCAAACAGTCTTCTCGCTTGATACAGTCAATAATTGCTAAGCCATTTAATTTATGTTCTTTTGTCCTTTTTGTATCTTGAAATTAATAGAAAATAAGACTAGGTAGGATATGAAACTGATATCCCATTCAATCCTTTTAGATTCCTAAATTAGGTGACATATGACTAAATAAAGCTACAACAGCAGGAACTATATGTGATCTATATATCATCGGCATGCCATGGAATGTGCACCATATTTGTCCTACTTTGTATAATCAGGCTACCAAACTGCGTTTTAAAGGTCATCTAAACCTCATGCAGCATTCCAAATTGGCTTAAATCAGTGTCAATGTTTGTACTAATATACAATCTTGCCACATTTCACAGGAATGCCTTATGTTGCATTTTTTGTTGACATTTTAGAAAAATCCAGAACATATTGGAAACACACAGTAGGTCAGTGAGTGTCTGTGGAAAGACAAACACAGTTAGTTTCAGGTTTTCAGAAATAACTTTGTATTAAGTTGCATAGAGGGTGGGTGAGAGATGGATTCAGCAAGAGAATATCTCTGGTAGGGTCGAAGCCATCAATGTATATATTGATAGAAGATATCCATTGATGGCACCCTTAACAGCATCAATGTGCAGAGAGATCTTGGAATCCAGGACCACAGTTCCTTGAAAGTGGTAATGCAAGTAAATAGAGTGGTGAAGCAGGCCTATGGTATATTTACCTTCATTGGTCAGGTCATTGAGTATAAAAATCAGGAAGTAATGATGCAACTTTATAAGACTTTGGTTAGGGTGCATTTGGAGTATTGAATTGAGTTGTGGTTGCTCCATTACCGGAAGGATGTGGAAGCATTGAAGAGGGTGCACAAGAGGTTTATCTGAATGGCGCTAGGATTAGGAGGTTTTATCCACAAGGAAAGGTTGGACAAAATTGGACTGTTTTCTCTAGAACATGGGAGGTTGAGATCTGATTGAAATATATCCAATTATGAGATATTATAGATAGGGTAGGCAGCTAGAATCTTTATCTTAAGTGGAAATATCAAAGACTAGATGACATATCTTTTAAAGCAAGAGGGGCAATGTTTAAAGGAAATGTATGGGTCAAGTGTTTGCTAGGTGCCTGGAACACGCTTGTGGAGTCAGATACGACAGTGGCATTTAGATAAGCATACGAATATGCAGGAAATGGAGGGATATGGATCATCTGCAGACGGATGACATTAGTTTAATATGTTCGGCACTGAAACTGTGGGTCAAAGGGCCCGTTCCTTTATTGTTTCTACATTCTACGTGATATGTACTCCATTAGTCAGAAAAGACCCCAACTCGAAACGTCATCTGTTCATTCCCTCCACAGATGTTTCCTGACCCTGTGAGTTCCTACAGAACTTTGTTTTTTGCTCAAGATTTCTGCCTCTGCAGTTTCTTGCATCTCCTGTGTAAACAAATTATCCTTACAGGTGAAGCAGCGATTCCCTTGTCACCTCTGCAATGGAAAAAACATATGCAGATTGGGTGAACTACTGTCCTGAACTATTATCTACCTCATTGGTGACCCTCGGACTAACCTTGATCGGACATTTCTGTCTTTACTTTGCACTAAACTTTATTCCCTTATCATGTATCCATATACTTATAGGTGGCTCAATTGTAATTATGTATTGTCTTTTTCAACTGGCCGGATAGCAAGCAACAAAAGCTTTTCACTGTGCCTTGGTACACATGACAATAAACTAAACCGAACTGAAAATAAACTAAACTGAACTGATTGCTTTGGGTGCATCTGCATTCAGTCCACAGGAGCAACCCTGAGCTTTCAATTACCTACAACTTTAATGTTCTATCCCACTCTGACAAATCAGTCTCTGACTTCCTGCACTATTCCATAACTGTCTACTTAGACTTGAGGAATAACACCCCAACTTCAGTCCATATATATTTGCAGCTTTCAGATCTCAATGCTAAATCCAACAATTTTGTTAAAGTTACTTTATCTGTTTATGTAAAAAAAGACCAGTTCTGCTATAAGTGATGAGTGGCACGGTGGCGTAGATGGGCAACATGGTGGTGTAGCAGTAGCGCAACTATCCTACAGCGCCAGAGACCCGGGTGATGTCTGTGCGGAGTTTTACGTTCTCCCCGTGACCTGCGTGGGTTTTCTCCGAGATCTTTGGTTTCCTCCCACACTCCAAAGACGTACAAGTTTGTAAGTTAATTGGCTTGGTATAAATGTATAATTGTCCCTAGTTTATGTACAGTAAAGTTAATGTGCGGGGATCGCTGGTTGGTGCGGACACGGTGGTGCAAAGGGCCTGTTTATGCGCTGTATCTCTAAATTAAACTAAACTAAACTAAAATAAAATATATGAATAACATTAATTCAGTTTTGTTTTCTCTCCTCATAGATGCTGGCTGATCTGTTGGCTATTCTCACAATTCTCTTCCGAGTTTAAGACTTAAGAATAGTTCTGACCTGCATTTCACAGCTTGAACATGTCCTTTTCTCTGTTTTCTTTGTCTCTCTCTCTCTCTCACTATGTCATCGTCAATCTATTCACCAGGGAGTTACAGAAACATGAAAGCACTGGGATATCCTGACCATAAGATATATTTTCTTTGCCCTACCCATTAATTCTTTGCCTTTTCTGTAACATAAAACTAATTTGCATTCTCCCTTCCCCTTTTCTACTGAAGGGGCTTTGATCTATAATGGTAATAGAATGATGCAGCATGGGATAGGGCTGTTAGCCTACTGACTCCCCATCAACCATCCATTTATTCTAATCCTGCATTAATCTTTGTTTTTATTCTACCCGCATTCTCATTGACTCACTCCAGATTCTACCTTTGCTCTACACACCCAACCAAATTTATAGCGGCTAATTAATCTATCAACCTGCATGTCTTTGAAATGTGAAAGGAAACAGGAGCATCTGGAAGAAACCAGCAGAATATGCAAACTCCATGCAGACTGCACGTGAGGTCACGAAAGAGCCCAGGGACTGGCACTGAAGCAGTGACTTTGCTGGAAGTGCCTCTATCTTATAATCATTAACTCTGTTTTTCTTTCCGCAGATGCTGCCCGACGTGAAAGTGTTTCCAGCATTTTATGCTTTCATTTCAGATTTCCCGCGCATTCACTGGATTTCAATTATTTTGTGGAATAAATTGATTTGTAATTCAGTCATTGTAAATATATAGAAAAACCTTGTCATCATTTTGCACCTGACAAATCTACTCAAGGGGCATTGAGTGGAATGGAAAGTTATTTTGGTTTTAATGGCGTCAAAGGATCTATGAGTGAGCGAGCCAAGGTGACATGAACTTACTGCTATCGTAGAATGGGATCTTCCAAATAAGTACAGAAAAAGCAGAGAACGCTTCTGCTTCATTCTTCATAAGAAACCTGCTATCTCCTTGATGGTACCATTCAGGGCTGGCATGCCTGTCTTTATTAAGACCGCAAGCTGCTCTTGCGGATTTAAACTTACAATCTTCTCTCATGTGATTCCAATCCACAATCCTTTGGCCAAAGGTAAGAGGGCTGACGTGTGAAAACTAGAGTCTGGCAACGATAATGTCTAGGCAATTGACTTGAACCTTAACAGCTCCACGCTTACATTATTTCACACTGCAATGTCGTACCAAACTAAATTCCTGAAGAATAGTGAGAAAAAGGTGCTAACAAATTTGTCCTTATTTTATCAGAGTTGATTTCTCTAATTTATTTTTTAAATGTTTCACTACCACACAAAAAACATATGAGCAAACCGATTAGCTGTTGTAAACCAATCTTGCCACCTCAGCAATATACTAAAAATGACCTAATTGTAATCTGAACATTGCATTCCCATTTAGGTATAGTTATGGACCTCTCCCACTTACGTAATTTTTTTGGGTGACTACAGATGGCAGTGGCGACAATTTGAGCTGTTGTTGGTTGTCGTAGGTGCTGTCGTAGGTGGTCGCCAGGTTAACATAGGTTGTCGCCAGGTGATGTAGGTTGTCGCTGGTGCTGACTTTGGTGAATTCCATTGTCCTAGTCGCTGGCAGTCGCCTAGAAAATCGCCGAAGTGGGACAGGCTCATAGGTTTTCATCCCCGTTTCATCAAGAATCTATCTATGGTTGTCTGTGAAATATTCAAAAGATTTTAAAAAGAGAATTCCAAAGAGTTGTTATCCCTCTGAGAGAGAAAACTTGGCTTCAACTCCGTCAACAAAGTGCACCCCATCATTTTTAATCAATAGTCCTTTTTTTCTAAATTTTCCAACAAAAGAAAACATCTTCTCCACAATCACACTGTCAATATCTTGGGATCTCACATATTTGAATCAGATCTCCTAGCTCCCGATACTCGACAGAAATTTAATCAATCCAATCTTTCCTGATCAGGCAACCTGGCCTTTCCAGGGAAGCAAAACAGTTCTCCTACTGTGATCATACCAACATCTTACATAACTGAAGAGTAATTCCCTACTTTCAACAACAATAAGATTCTGCTAGCACTCCTCATTACTCACTGTATTTGTATGCTAGCCTTTTGTAAATCATAACCATATAACCATATAACAATTACAGCACGGAAACAGACCATCTCGACCCTTCTAGTCCGTGCCAAACACGTATTCTCCCCTAGTCCCATATACCTGAGCTCAGACCATAACCCTCCAATCCTTTCCCGTCCATATAACTATCCAATTTATTTTTAAATTATAAAAACGAACCTGCCTCCACCACCTTCACTGGAAGCTCATTCCACACAGCCACCACTCTCTGAGTAAAGAAGTTCCCCCTCATGTTACCCCTAATCTTCTGTCCCTTAATTCTCAAGTCATGTCCCCTTGTTTGAATCTTCCCTACTCTCAGTGGGAAAAGCTTATCCACGTCAACTCTGTCTATCCCTCTCATCATTTTAAAGACCTCTATCAAGACCCCCTTAACCTTCTGCGCTCCAAACAATAAAGCCCTAACTTGTTCAACCTTTCTCTGTAACTTAGTTGCTGAAACCCAGGCAACATTCTAGTAAATCTCCTCTGTACTCTCTCTATTTTGTTGACTTCCTTCCTATAATTAGGCGAACCAAAATTGTACACCATACTCCAGAATTAGCCTCACCAATGCCTTGTACAATTTTAACATTACATCCCAACTCCTATACTCAATGCTCTGATTTATAAAGGCCAGCACACCAAAAGCTTTCTTTACCACCCTATCGACATGAGATTCCACTTTCAGGGAACTTGATTTTGATTTGTCCTGCCAAGATGTAGCACCTCACACTTATCAGCATTAAACTCCATCTGCCATCTTTCAGCCCACTCTTCCAACTGGCATAAACCTCGCTGTAGACTTTGAAAATCTACTTCATTATCCACAACCCCACCTATCTTAGTATCATCTGCATACTTACTAATCCAATTTACCACACCATCATCCAGATCATCCAAGTCTGCTGCTACTTGGTGACTTAAATATTCACATGGACTCCCCCACCTGCAAGCTCGCATCTGAATTCACCTTTTTACTTGACAACTTATCTCTCACTCAGCACGTCACCTTTCCCACCCATGATAAAGGTCACATCCTTGACCTGGTCTGCTCCACAAATCAACCGGTACTCGACCTCTATCCATGCCTCTTCCCCCTCTCTGATCATAAGCTTATATGGTTCACCATCCCTTCTCCTCCACCTCGCCCCCGCTTCCTCCGAGAAATCACCTTCCGTAATCTAAAATCCATCGATCCCCACCATCTCTCTGACCTGCTCTCCACCATTCTCCCCCTGGACTCAACCCATATCTCACCTGATGATCTCACAAACCATCTCAACTCCACCTTGTCTACCTCCCTTAACATTCTGGCCCCCCTCAAAACAAGAACCGTAACTTTCAACACATCTTCACCCTGGTACACACCTGCACTTCGTAAACTGAAATAGACTGGTCGCCGACTTGAACGACTCACAAAGAAATCATCTCTCACAGTCCACCATGAAGCTTACAAACTCCACCACACTGCCTACAAAGATGCCCTCATTTATGTAAAATCTGCCTACCTCTCCTCCATATTAACCGACCCCTGCCTAAACCACGGAACCCTCTTCTCCACAGTGGGCAACCTCCTCAAGCCTCGAGCCAGCACTCTCCCTACCTCTATTCCGAACCTCTGCAACTCATTCCTCCACTTTTTCCATGATAAAATCAGCACCATCTATCAATCTTTATCCCCGGTACCTGACTCCCCAGCATCTACTCCACCACCTACCAAGGCCCCTCCTTTCAACATCTCCACTGACCTCCTTATCCCTCCTCCACACGGCTTCCTCTCCCAGTTTGACCTGGTCACCCCTACTGAAATCTCCAAACTCATTAGCTCTTCCAAACCCACTACCTGCTCCCTTGTCCATCTCCCCACTCCCCTGCTGAAGTCCTGCCTCCCCGTTCTCTGCCCCTACCTCACTAATCTCTTCAACTCCTCATTGTCCCAAGGAATTGTCCCCTCCGCTTTCAAAACTGCTGCTGTCACACCAATCTTAAAGAAACCTGGTCTTGATCCCTCCTCTCTCATTAACTACCGCCCAATCTCAAACCTCCCCTTTCTTTCAAAAACCCTGGAGCGTATCGTTGCGTCACAACTTCATTCCCACCTCCTTGCGTATAACCTATTTGAACCCCTCCAATCTGGCTTTCGCCCCCTCCATAGCACAGAAACTGCTCTCCTCAAAGTCCTCAACGACTTCCTCACCTCTGCTGACACTGGTTCCCTCAACATCCTCATCCTCCTCGACCTGAGTGCAGCCTTCGATACAGTGAACCATAACATCCTGCTTACCAGACTTGGGGACCTTGGCATTGAAGGCTCTGCACTCAGCTGGCTCCATTCCTACCTTTCCAACAGATCCCACTTCATCTCTCTCCATAACCACACCTCTGCTACAGCCACAGTCACTCAAGGCGTTCCCCAAGGCTCCGTACTCGGCCCCCTCCTCTTCATCATCTACATCCTCACCATTGGTCAGATACTCCGCCACTTCAACCTGGACTTCCACTGTTACGCTGATGACACCCAGATCTACCTCGGCACCAAATCCTCCCACAACCCCCCCCTCTCCCATATCAACTCCTGTTTGTCAGCTATAAAAACCTGGATGCAACATAACTTCCTCAAACTCAACAGCGATAAAACAGAATTCCTCCTCATAGGCTCCAAATCCACACTCAACAAAATCAATAACCCCACTCTCACCATCGACGGCACCACTGTCTCCCCATCTCCCCAGGCCCGCAACCTTGGCGTGATCTTTGATTCCACCCTCTCCCTTGAGCCTCACAACCGCCATGTCATTAAAACCTCCTTCTTTCACCTCCGCAACATCTCCAAACTCAGACCCTCTCTCACACCGCCCGCTGCTGAAAGACTCATCCATGCCTTCATCTCCTCCCGACTGGACTATTGCAACTCACTTCTCCTTGGCATCAGCTCCACCTACATCAACTGACTCCAACTGGTCCAGAACGCAGCCGCCCGACTCATCACCCACACCAAATCCTGGCATCACATCACTCCAGTTCTCAAACAACTTCACTGGCTTCCCATCTCCCACCGGATCACCTACAAAATCCTGGTCCTCACCTACAAAGCCCTCCACCATCTGTCCCCCCCCCCCCCCCCCCCATATCCCACTGACCTCCTCTCCCCCTACCAAACCCTCACGGTCCCTCAGATCCACATCAGCCGGTCTCCTCTCCATCCACAAGTCCAACCTCGGCAGTTTTGGGGACAGAGCCTTCTCCAGGGCAGCTCCCAGGCTCTGGAACTCCCTCCCCCAACTGATCCCCAATTCCGTGTCCCTCACCATCTTCCAGTCCCGCCTCAAGACCCATCTCTTCACCTCTGCCTATCCTTAGCCCCACGTCCCCCTCCCTTTTCATCTGTGCTTGAATTGCCTCATATTGTGTTTTGAATTGAATTCTGTCTTTAATTTGTGTACGAGTCATGTCTCTACTATTTATTTCATTCCGCTTACATGTTTTTCCTCTACTTGCTAAATTTTTGTAAGGTGTCCTTGAGACTCTTGAAAAGTGCCCATAAATAAAATGTATTATTATTATTATTATTATTATTATTATTATCATTGATGTACATGACAAACAACAGTGGACCCAACACAGATCCCTGTGGCACCCCACTAGTCACTGGCCTCCAACCTGACAAACAACCATCCACCATTACTCTCTGGCATCTCCCATTCAGCCACTGTTGAATCCATCTTGCTATTCCACCATTAATACCCAACAATTGAACCTTCTTAACCAACCTTCCGTGAGGAACCTTGTCAAAGGCCTTACTGAAGTCCATATATACAACATCCACTGCCAGAGTGGGTAGTTGAGGCCAGTTCATTGGCTATATTTAAGAGGGAGTTAGATATGGCCCTTGTGGCCAAGGGGATCAGAGGGTATGGAGAGAAGGCAGGTACGGGATATTGAGTTGGATGATCAGCCATGATCATATTGAATGGCGGTGCAGGCTCGAAGGGCCGAATGGCCTACTCCTGCACCTAATTTCTATGTTTCTATGTTTCTATTTTTACCCTCATCAATTTCCCGAGTAACCTCTTCAAAAAATAACGGACAACTGAATCCCTCAGCATCTCAGAGTTCTGCAATCTCAACTACTTAAATAATCATAAGATCATAAGGTCATAAGGAATAGTAGAATAAGGCCATTCAGCGCATCAAGATAACTAAAAAGGCAATACGGGGAGAAAATATGAGGTTCGAAGGTAAGTTAGCCAAGTATATAAAGGAGGATAGTAAAAGATTCTTTAGGTATGTGAAGAGAAAAAAAATTAGTTAAGACCAAAATTGGACACTTGAAGACAGAAACAGGTGAATTTATTGTGGGGAACAAGGAAGTGGCAGATGAGTTGAACAGGTACTTTGGATCCGTCTTCACAAAAGAGGACACAAACAATTTTCCTGATGTACTAGTGGCCAGGTGATCGGGGGTGACAGAGGAACTGAATGAAATTCCCATTAAGCAGGAAATAGTGTTGGGTAGACAGATGGGACTGAAGGCTGATAAATCCCCAAGGCCTGATGGTCTGCATTCCAGGGTACTTAAGAAAGTGGCTCTAGAAATCGTGGATGCATTGGCGATCATTTTCCAATGCCCTACAGATTCAGGATCAGTCCCTGTGGATTGGAGGGTAGCTAATGTTATCCCACTTTTTAAGAAACGTGGGAGAGAGAAAACAAGTAATTATAGACCAGTTAGCCTAACATCGGTGGTGGGGAAGATGCTGGAGTCAATCATAAAAGATGAAATAGCGGCACATTTGGATAGCGGTAACAGTCCTAGTCAGCATGGATTTACAAAGGGGAAATCATGCTTGACTAATCTTCTGGAATTTTTTGAGGATGTAACTAGGAAAATGGACAAGGTAGAGCCAGTGGATGTAGTGTACCTGGATTTTCAGAAAGCATTTGATAAGGTTCCACATTGGAGAATAGTGGGCAAAATGAGTGCACATGGTATTGGGGGTAGAGTGCTGACATGGATAGAAAATTGGTTGGCAGACAGGAAACAAAGAGTAGGGATTAACGGGTCCCTTTCAGAATGGCAGGCAGTGACTGGTGGGGTGCTGGGAACGTAGCTATTTACAATATACATCAATGATTTAGATGACGGGATTCAAAGTAACATTAGCAAATTTGCAGATAACACAAAGCTGGGTGGCAGTGTGAACTGTGAGGAGGATGCTATGAGAATGCAGGGTGACTTGGACAGGTTGGATGAGTGGGCAGATGCATGACAGATGCAGTTTAATGTGGATAAATGTTAAGTTATCTACTTTGGTAGCAAAACAGGAAGGCAGATTATTATCTAAATGGTGTCAAGTTGGGAAAAGGGGAAGTACCACGTGATCTGGGGGACTTTGTTCATCAGTCAATGAAAGTAAGCATGCAGGTACAGCAGGCAGTGAAGAAAGCGAATGGCATGTTGGCCTTCATAGCAAGAGGAGTTGAGTATGGGAGCAAAGAGGTAATTCTGCAGTTGTACAGGGCCCTAGCGAGACCACACCTGGAGTATTGTGTACAGTTTTGGTCCCCTAATTTGAGGAAGGACATGCTTGTTATTGAGGGAGTGCAGAATAGGTTTACAAGGTTAATTCCCGGGATGGCTGGACTGTCATATGCTGAGAGAATGGAGTGGCTGGGCTTGTAACTCTGGAATTTAGAAGGATGAGAGGATATCTTATTGAAACATATAAGATTATTAAGGGTTTGAATATGCTAGAGGCAGGAAATATGTTCCCGATGTTGGGGTAGTCCAGAACCAGGGGCCACAATTTAAGAATAAGGGGTAAGCCATATAGAACGGAGATGAGGAAACACTTTTTCACACTGAGAGTTGTGAGTCTGTGGAATTCTTAATTCTTTCAAGAGAAAGCTAGATAGAGCTCTTAAAGACAGAATCAGTGGATATGGGGAGAAGGCAGGAACGGGGCACTGATTGGGGATGATCAGCCATGATCACATTGATGGCGGTGCTGTCTCGAAGGCCCGAATGGCCTACTCCTGCACCTATTGCCTATTGTCTATTGTCAAGTCTATTCCACCATTCAATCATGGCTGATCTATCTCTCCCTACTAACCCTATGATATATGATATGCCTATGATATAGTTGGGATCACGGAGACATGGCTCCAGGGTGACCAAGGCTGGGAGCTGAACATCCAGGGATATTCAATATTCAGGATGTGGAATCGGTATGGGTAGAGCTGCAAAACACTAAGGGGCAGAAAACGCTGGTGGGTGTTGTGTACAGGCCACCTAACAGTAGTAGTGAAGTTGGAGATGGTATCAAACAGGAAATTAGAAATGCGTGCGACGAAGGCAAAACGGTTATAATGGGTGACTTCAATCTACATATAGATTGGGTGAATCAAATTGGCAGGGGTGCTGAGGAAGAGGATTTCTTGGAATGTATGCGGGATAGTTATCTAAATCAACATGTAGAGGAACCAACGAGAGAGCAGGCTATTTTAGACTGGGTATTGAGTAATGAGGAAGGTTAGTTAGCAATCTTGTTGTACGTGCCCCCTTGGGCAAGAGTGACCATAATATGGTTGAGTTCTTCATTAGGATGGAGAGTGACATTGTTAATTCAGAAACAATGGTTCTGAACTTAAAGAAAGGTAACTTTGAGGGTATGAGACGTGAATTGGCCAAGATTGACTGGCAATTAATTCTAAAAGGGTTGACGGTGGATATGCAATGGAAGACATTTAAAGACTGCATGGATGAACTACAAAAATTGTTCATCCCAGTTTGGCAAAAGAATAAATCAGGGAAGGTAGTACATCCATGGATAACAAGGGAAATCAGGGATAGTATCAAAGCGAAGGATGATGCGTACAAATTAGCCAGAAAAAGCAGCATACCGGAGGACTGGGAGAAATTCAAAGACCAGCAGAGGAGGACAAAGGGCTTAATTAGGAAAGGAAAAATAGATTATGAAAGAAAACTGGCAGGGAACATAAAAACTGACTGCAAAAGTTTTTATAGATATGTGAAAAGAAAGAGATTAGTTAAAACAAATGTAGGTCCCTTGCAGTCAGAAACAGGGGAGTTGATCATGGGGAACAAGGATATGGCGGACCAATTGAATAACTACTTTGGTTCCGTCTTCACTAAGGAAGACATAAATAATTTGCCGGAAATAGCAGGGGACCGCGGGTCAAAGGAGTTGGAGGAATTGAGTGAAATCCAGGTTAGCCGGGAAGTGGTGTTGGGTAAATTGAATGTATTAAAGGCCGATAAATCCCCAGGGCCAGACAGGCTGCATCCCAGAGTACTTAAGGAAGTAGCTCCAGAAATAGTGGATGCATTAGTAATAATCTTTCAAAACTCTTTAGATTCTGGAGTAGTTCCTGAAGATTGGCGGGTAGCAAACGTAACCCCACTTTTTAAGAAGGGAGGGAGAGAGAAAATGGGGAATTACAGACCAGTTAGTCTAACATCGGTAGTGGGGAAACTGCTAGAGTCAGTTATTAAAGATGGGATAGCAGCACATTTGGAAAGTGGTGAAATAATTGGACAAAGTCAGCATGGATTTACGAAAGGTAAATCATGTCTGACGAATCTTATAGAATTTTTCGAGGATGTAACTAGTAGCGTGGATAGGGGAGAACCAGTGGATGTGGTGTATCTGGACTTCCAGAAGGCTTTCGACAAGGTCCCACATAAGAAATTAGTGTACAAACTTAAAGCACAAGGCATTGGGGGTTCAGTATTGATGTGGATAGAGAACTGGCTGGCAAACTGGAAGCAAAGAGTAGGAGTAAACGGGTCCTTTTCACAATGGCAGGCAGTGACTAGTGGGGTACCCCAAGGCTCAGTACTGGGACCCCAGCTATTTACAATATATATTAATTATCTGGATGAGGGAATTGAAGGCAATATCTCCAAGTTTGCGGATGACACTAAGCTGGGGGGCAGTGTTAGCTGTGAGGAGGATGCTAGGAGGCTGCAAGGTGACTTGGATAGGTGAGTGGGCAAATGTTTGGCAGATGCAGTATAATGTGGATAAATGTGAGGTTATCCATTTTGGTGGCAAAAACAGGAAAGCAGACTATTATCTAAATGGTGGCCGATTGGGAAAGGGGGAGATGGAGCGAGACCTGGGTGTCATGGTACACCAGTCATTGAAGGTAGGCATGCAGGTGCAGCAGGCAGTAAAGAAAGCGAATGGTATGTTAGCTTTCATTGCAAAAGGATTTGAGTATAGGAGCAGAGAGGTTCTACTGCAGTTGTACAGGGTCTTGGTGAGACCACACCTGGAGTATTGTGTACAGTTTTGGTCTCCAAATCTGAGGAAGGACATTATTGCCATAGAGGGAGTGCAGAGACGGTTCACCAGACTGATTCCTGGGATGTCAGGACTGTCTTATGAAGAAAGACTGGATAGACTTGGTTTATACTCTCTAGAATTTAGAAGATTGGGAGGGGATCTTATAGAAACTTACAAAATTCTTAAGGGGTTGGACAGGCTAGATGCAGGAAGATTGTTCACGATGTTAGGGAAGTCCAGGACAAGGGGTCACAGCTTAAGGATAAAGGGGAAATCCTTTAAAACCGAGATGAGAAGAACTTTTTTCACGCAGAGAGTGGTGAATCTCTGGAACTCTCTGCCACAGAGGGTAGTTGAGGCCAGTTCGTTGGCTATATTTAAGAGGGAGTTAGATGTGGCCCTTGTGGCTAAGGGGATCAGGGGGTATGGAGAGAAGGCAGGTACGGGATACTGAGTTGGATGATCAGCCATGATCATATTGAATGGCGGTGCAGGCTCGAAGGGCCGAATGGCCTACTCCTGCACCTAATTTCTATGTTTCTATGTTTCTAACCCCATTCTCTTGCCTTCTCCCCATAACCTCTGGTACCTGTACTATTCATGAAATAATAATGTGCTTCATCTTTATTTTTCTTATCTAAAAAATCAACCTACCTTGGTAAGGTACATGAATAGCTAAAGGTTTAGAGGGATATGGGCAATATGTGGGCAGGTGGGCCTAGTGTAATTGGGCATCTTTGTCAGCATGGGGAAGTTGGGCCGATGCTGTCTTACTCTGACTCTAATGGCCAATTTCACATTTCCTTTATTAATCTTTGCCCAATTATTTAACCTATTGGAAAGAGTCATAGTTATACAGCCTTGAAACGGGCCTTTTTAGCCCAACTTGTAGATGCCAACCAACTTTACCTTCCTGCATTTGGTGATCCCTTTAAACCATGCTCCTGTCCAATTGTCTTTGGAATACTGTAATTGTACCCAACCCTCTCACTATCTCTGGCATCTTCTATACGCACCATACTCTGTGGGAAACAGTTCACCTTTCAGATCCAGTCTCGCTTTAAACCTATTCACATGTGATCCTTAGATTGGATATCACAAGCATACATGGTGACTTTAGCATTGTTCCTGAATAATTATAAATAACTAAGATCTAATAGAGAAGTTAAAAAAAAACAATAGTAAGGAAAATAGTTTAATTAGTATGGGTGCCAGCGGTCATGTGAAGGCAGGAGAATGGGGTTAGGAGTAAGAGATAGATCTGCCATGATTGAAAGGTGTAGTACGCTTGATGGGCCGAATGGCCTAATTCTGCTCCTATCACTCATGAACTTATGAACTCATGAAAAGGAAAAAAAAATAATTGTAAATACTGCCAATGTATAAATACTTATACTAACATATAAAGTATATGATGCATGATTAAATGATTTTTGGATAGATTGTAGAATGAGTTTTTCTTCCTGGTGTTCAGTAAGCCATTTGGAAATATTGCAAACAGCACTTTCTATGGCTCTTAAAATCTCGCCATAAGCCCTGTCCATTTTTGTTTGTGAGCAAACCAATGCCAATTATTAATACTTTACAGTGATTGCTCTTGTTTTTACTCAAAATGCTAACAAGATTATCCACGTTTAAAGAATAGAATCCAATGTGTATGCATGAGGGTTGCTTTATTAAACTCTGCGTGTTAATCAACCGAAAAGTAAAAGCTAATTAATGTGTCTCCTTTTACAGATTGTCAAGGAACAAAACACTTAATGGTCTTTTGCGTAATTACTTAGTAAAGTCTGTCATAAACAAGCTGAAGTTAACAACTTTAACCTTTTCAAGACTAATTCGCATACATACAAAATTCAGCTCACTGACATACATTTATTTAAATTCTGTCCAGCACTTATCTCAAGAAATTTAACTTGCAAAGCCATTATTCCTTTCACTCGCACATCCATATCTTATCGCCCAGCAGGCTGACTACATTCTCATAAAATGAGTTTGAGTTTTATCTGGGCTGGTCGGTCGGTGTGCAGGACGGGATGTAGAAAAGATACACAGGGCCAGACAAATGGTTAGCGACCTCTGAATGGACACGGGACTGAAATCCCTGGCGATCTCAGTGTGTGGAGCCTCCCTTGAATAGATTTCTTTTTGAGAATCTGTGGCTTCACACAAAGATTAAATTAAAAATTTGGCAGGCGACAGTGAGAAGCTGGCAGGAGTTAGTCACAGTCAGGAGCCCTGGGGAATGATTCCTGACTGACTACAGTCAAAGGCAAGGAAGGTGAGGAGAGGGTATGGGTAGCAGCGGAGTGGGTGATTGTAATTGGGGGAGATTTTGGGACCAAGATCTTAATGGAAGATGGCTCCAGGATTAATATTACAGTTTTAACATGATTTTAGAAAAAAAGGCTCTGGATGTGATTTAGAAGGCTGTTAGTCGTTGAATAAGGAAGCACATTTGTCCCTAGCCCACATGGAGACCCAAAATAGAAATTGTGGGATGAAGGGAAGGCAATAAGAACATTGTAACCATATTTATCAGGAACATGTGGGGGGTAAATAATGTTGATTCAGCAAATCAGAGTCAGCAAAGAAAACTACGAGGACAGAAATTTTGAAAGTGAAAGTATCTCGACCAAGACTAATGTTAAGGGCCTGTCCCACTTAGGAGACCTAATCCGCGAGTTCTGGCGAGTTTGCCCTCGACTCATACTCGCAGCATGGTCGAAACGAGGTCATAGGAGGTCTTCGTAACTCTCCTTCATGCTCGAGAGTGGTCTCCGCGTACTCGAGACCTCAGCTAAGTTGCGGCATTTTTTCCAATATGTAAAAAAATGCCCGCGAGTAAAAAAAGGTCGCCATGGAAAAAATCGATACTTTTTTTACTTGTAGGTTTAGTCGTAGTAGGTCGTATTAGGTCGTAGTTGGTCGGCATGTTAGTCGTAGGTAATCAAGGGTAGTCGAAGGTCGTCCAAGGTAATCGTAGATAGTCTTCATCATAGTCGAAGGGAGGTCGAAGGTGATCGAAGGAGGTCATTTTCACTCTCCACTATTCGGTGTCCAATTTTCCCGAAGTTAGTTGTAGCTGGTCGTAGCTAGTCAAAGCTGGTCTTCAACATAGTCGAAGGAGGTCGAAGGAGGTCTTCAACATAGTCGAAGGAGGTCTTCAACATGTCATTTTTTCAAACTCTTCTAAACTCGCCAATTAGGTCTCCAAAGTGGGACAGCCCCTTTAATCCGTAGAACAATGTCAGGACATGAATGTGGATGTAAAAGCCAATAATGCCTGTTCTGTGTGCTCTTACTGTCTGTTCTGACATAGTGGATAGATGGAAGAATCATAGTGTAGATAGCTGTAATAGAGGCTGGCCCAATAAGTTTCTCAAAGAGCAATCTGAGTGAAGCTACAGCATTGCCCTCTGTAGTCAATTGTGCTTTATTGTCACATGTGCAAACGTGTTGCGAAATTCCTTTTTTTGCATATATTTCAGTAATGTTTTGCCATCCCTTGGCACTGTCCCCAATTAGAAAAGTGCACAGAAATAGTCCTCTGAGACCACATACAAGAGGTGCCAAGTTTTTGTGCCATTTTCAGTCTAGTCCTCGCTCCAGGTCATATGAGCAGTGCCGATCCAGGCAAATCCCAGGCTGCTGCAGGGCCTCCAGTCATTGCCTTCCTTGGATGTGTGGATCGTCCAGCAAACTGAAGTCACTCTCCTCGCTCAACCACTTTTGAGCCATAACGGGCATCTCCCGCAGCTGACCTTGAGGGATGTCAGACCCCGGTTTACCCTCCTGCCGGCTTTGCTCCTCACATCCGTCATCACCACTGCTCTCCTTTCTGGTCTCTGGTCTTCAGGGGATGAGCAGGGCGCTGGCTTCACTGATAAAATGCAGGGCATCATCAAACCCTGCACAGTCAAGAGGTTCTCAGGTCTGATCTACGAGGAGACCTGCAGGGTGCTGAATGTTTAACGTCAATGTTAACATTATGGGATTATCATGGGAGATGCTGGCCTCTCCCTTTAAGGGGCAATACTTTGTTGCATGGTAACCACTTCTCATCATCGTTCCTGCTCACCTTCGCCATCGCTCCCACTTGCTTTTACTGTATGTCTACATTTTTTTAGTTCTCCTGGAACATTCTACCATAATACCAGTACTGTGCTAGTGTGTGCTAAAGGAAATTTCTCAGCTATATGTTATTCAACAGATACGTTTAGCTAAGTTTAAATTTATGAGGCACAATGTTCTGACTTACCAAGAGGTTGAACAAATTTGGTTCATTTTCTCTGTGGCTTTGGAGACCTAGGGATGACCAGATTATGAGAAGCATAGATAGGGGAAATAGTCAGTCTTTCTCCCAGGGTGGAAAGGACAAATACTGAAGCACAGAACTTGAAGGGGAAAGTTTAAAGGAGATTTATATGGCAAGTATTTTATTACACAATGTCTGGAATGAACCGCTATGGGAAGTGGTGGAAGCAAATATGATGGCACTGTTTAAAAGGCATTTAGACAGACAAATATACAGGCAGAAAATTGATGGATACAGACGGCATGCAGTTTAAATTGGCATCATGGCTGGTAGAGACACAGTGGGCTAAAGGGCCTGTTACTGCCATGTGTCCACGTTCTACTTTCTATGTAAGCAAGCTTCCATTTAATTATTTTATGATCACTTCTTTATTTTTATAAAATATATTAAATTATATAAAAACAACAAATCTTGATAAACCCCAAGCCAATTTTGATTAAAGAAAAGTTGGATTACATCAGGAGTGAAATTGTATTTGAAACACTTGGAAAGCAATCTCAAGAAGAAAGTGATTTTATCAACAATAATCTTGAAAGCAATCTGCAAAGGCCATTTGTAACGAATTAGAATGTTGAAGTAAATTTTGTTTCATCATAAGTAGAAATAACTTCCTACACCAATTGAGGTAAGTTACCAATCAAGATAACTGGACCTCTCCGTGTTTATAAAAATTGCTCTTTATTCATGAATAAATATGGAAGAACAAATTAAATAAGGTTTGGTATTATGCCATTAATGGGTCAATAACTTTGCAGACTGCATTGTTTCTAAAAAAAAAAGACCAGTCATGATCAGAAAAGATTTTCAACATCTCAACAATCGATGATCACCTGAAGGAAACATGGAGATTAAATGTTCTCGTTTGCTTCTTGTCATGCTCTTGTTATGTTGATTTATAACCACAATGTGAGAAAAATAGATAAATGAAAACTAAACATAATGGTGGTTAGTACAGTATGTTAAACTGGGAGGATCCTTTCTCATTTCATTAAGATTTTAATTTCATTGGCCTAAATCTTTCACTTAGAAATGGGCAAGCCTGTTTAGATGGCTGGATATAGAGGTGTGTTTTAAATCAGTAAGTTTAAACATATTTAATTGTTTAAATATGCATGGCTACACAAATTAATTTGGAGCATGTTTAAGCCATTCAGTCTCATCCTTTTAAACTCCAGTGGTAAAAAGCCTAACCTACCCAGTCTTTCCCCCATAAAACTTGTTGTTCATGATATTCAGTCCAGTATACCTGGAAATCTAGTTGCATGGTTTTGACCCAAAGCATCAACCATTCAATACAATACAATACAATACAATACAATACAATACCGTTTATTGTCATTTGAACCTCAAATGAAGTTCAAACGAAATGTGGTTTCTGCAGTCATACAACAAGAAAAGAACCAAGACACACACCAACACAATTTACACAAACATCCATCACAGTGAATCTCCTCCTCACTGTGATGGAAGGCAAAGTCTTGTCTCTCCCCTGCTCTCCATTTTTCTCCCGATGTCAAAGCCCTTGGCAGGCGATGGCAAGTCCCGCGGCCATTAAGGCCGTGCCGGGCGATGCAAGGCCGCGCTCCGGGTCTTGTTGTTGGAGCCCCAAGCGGGTGCAAGGCCGCGCTGTAAGGCCCCGCTCCGAGTCACCCTCGACCTCGCAACTCGGGGGGGAGAAGTTGCCGTTGCGGGAGCTCCGAAAAGCGGTCTCCCACCAGGGAGCTCCCGATGTTACCGTCCACTGGAGTCGGGCCACAGCAGCGCACCACCACAGATCTCCACGCTCCAAGCCCCACTATGGTGGGTCCGCAGACTCCGCAACTGGAGCCTCCAGCTCGTTCCGGTCAGAGGCCGCTCCACGGTGCTAGGCCCAAACGACAACGGAAACCCGACAGAGAAAAGGTCGGGTCTCTCCTCACAGGGAAAAGATTTTAAAAGTTTCCCCACCCCCCCCCCCCCCCCCCCCCCCCAACCCCCCCCCCCCCCACATATACACAGTTAAACACAATTTACAAAACACTACAAACTACACTCAACGAGACAAAAAAAAAAGACAGATGGACTGCAGAGGCCGCTGCAACGTCAGTCGCGCCGCCCACCTTCGTTTCTTTTCATTTCTTTCTACCCACAGATTCTGTTTGACGCATTGATTGTCTCCAGGAGATTGTTGCTTAGACTAAGCAAATCTTCTTTGAACTGCTTCCAAGTCAATACCATTCTTATTTGAATAAGAATATCGGCACCATAAAAAATACTCATGATTATTTTTGCTTCCTTAATTATTTGCTGCATCTGCACATTGGCCTTTGCTGAATTGTGCATGATGACACCTAGATCTCTTTGCAATTTGGAGCTCTGCAATTCAATGACACTTTATTGTCACATGTACCTAGGTACGGTGAAATCCTTTGTGTTGTATACAACCCGGTAAAATCATGTAGCAGACCTCACCTAAGCAGTTACTGACAAAGTAATCTCTTACAATTAACATAATATGCTTCATTCTTATTTTTCTGGATATTTCTACATTTTCTGACAATGTAATCCATTTGTCAGACCTTTACCAACTCGCTTTTTTTTCTATTGTAGCCTCCTTTTGCCATCCTCACAACTTGTTTTCTTACGTATCTTTGTGTCATCAGCAAATTTAGCAACCGCATCTTTGTTGCCTTGAAAAAAGTTAATGCAGATTGTAAAAAGATGAGATTCCAGTATTGGTACTTGTGGCAAACAACTCACTACATCTTGTCAAACTGGACCAGACCTATTTATGTTGATTGTCTGTATTCAGTTCACTAGCCAATATTCAATTCACACTATTATGTTACCTTTGAGGTTTTACTGAAGTTCTATTTTCTGCAATAATTTTTGATGTAGCACCTTGTCAAATCCTTTCTGCAAAACTAAGTATAATACTTCTAACTGTTTGTCTTTCAAAATCTCCAAAATATTGGTTAAAAATAACTTCCCTTTCACAAAATCATGTTGACCTTGCCTGATTACCATATTTTTTTCCAAATATCCTGCCGTAATCTTTTTAATAGCAACCTCTAAAATTCAATTACATTGACTAATTGTTCTATGGTTTAATGCTTTCTGTCTTATGTTTGATATTTTCAAATCTTATGGAATTTTCCCTGAATCTAACAATTTACAGATAATTAAAAGATTGTTTACATAGAACATAGAACAGTACAGCACATAATGTTTGGCCCATTATGCCCGCTTGTGCCGAACATGATGCCAAGTTCAACTGATCTGTACGTGATCCATATCCCTTTATTCCTGCACTTCTATGTGCCTATGTGCCTAAAAGCCTCAAAAGCTAGTATCCTATATGCCTCCATCACCACCCATGGCAATGTGTTCAAGGTCCTCCTACTCTGTATAAAAAACTTCCCCACACATCTCCATTAACCATTTTTCCTCTCACTTTATAGCTACCATGACCGTCTGTAGGGGGGGTGTGATGGGTGTGGTTGCACACCCTTTTTTTTACCAGAGTAAAAAAAAAGTCCAGAGTGAAAAAAGCACAATATTTTTTATTCTACACCAGGACAGAGGGAGCCTTGACTTTGGGCTTCTTGGCCCTCTTGCAGCTGTACAGACACTGGATGACCCTGGCGTTGAGCTCGATGACCGAGAGGGCAGAGGCTTGTTCTTCCCCCGGAGTGGCTTGTTGTGACTATCGCTGCTCATTCTCTGAGTCTGGGCAGCTCATGCTGCAAAACTTGAGGGCAAGGCTTTCGTAGGCGGCATCGGCGGCAAACCTCTTCCTGGCCTGGTTCTAGATCACCTCGGGCTCGAGCCCGCAGTGCTTGAAGAAACTGTTGAAGCCCGAGCTGGCGTGGTTAGTTGTGCACCCTAGGATGCTGCTGGTGTGGCGAGTGGGGGGGTGGGGTGGGTGGGGGGGGGGGTGTGGGGGAAAGGACGTATGGGAGAGGAAGGAGGGGAGATGAAGGAAGTCAATAAAAGGGGAGGTGAGAGGAGGGGGGTAGTGGAGAGGAGAGAAGGGGAGGGGATGGGAGGGAAGAGGAGGGGAGAGAGGAGGGGAAAAGGAGGGGGGGAGAGGAAGAGGGGGAGGAGGAGAGAGGGGAGGGGGGCAGGAAGAGGAGAGAGGAGGGGAGAGGAGGGGAGAGGAGGGGAGGGGGGGGGAGGGGGGGAGGAGGGGGGGAGAGGAGCAGCGGGGAGCGCGAGCGTCAACCAAAGGAGGAGGGAGAGGTGCAGGGGGGGGGGGGGGGTGATGATGCTGACAACGCGAGCAAGACGGATCAGACCAACGTTTTTTCAAGGTTTTTATTAATAACTCAAGAAATAAAGCATGACATTTTCAGATAAGGCGATTTTGGACTCCAGGGGAAATATCTCTACCGGTATATGTAAAAAATGTTACCGTTAGCGCATCGTTTTTTCGAGAAGATGTGATTATACACAAACAAACACACACACATGAATAGACACAAACACACATCCAAGATCAGACTTGATATTATATTAATATTAATAATTTGCTCCTTTTACCCCATCCCTGCCTTATCCACTCATGCTTAGCCCCCAACTCACAGGCGCATCTAGAGAGGGAGAGGGATGGGGGTGGTAGGGAGAGGGGGCAGAGACACACAGAGAAGGGCAGAGACACAGAGAGAGGTGCAGAGACACAGAGAGGGGGGCAGAGACACAGAGGGGCAGAGAGAGAAAGAGGGGCAGAGAGAGAGGGTGTGAGGGGCAAATAGAGAGAGAGAGGGACACAGAGAGAGAGAGTGAGGGACACAGAGAGAGAGAGAGAGAGGGACACAGAGAGAGAGAGAGGGGGGCAGAGAGAGAGAGAGAGGGGGGCAGAGAGAGAGGGGCAGAGAGAGAGGCAGAGAGAGAGAGGTAGTGGTCGGGGGGTGACGTCATTCGTAGCATGTGGATCATAGCGCAGGCTGCGTGAAGCAGATCCATTGTGATGTCATCATGTCATCAGTCAAAGGAAGCCATTTCTTTCAAATTCTTTCATATTTTTTGACCATTTTGATTAATAACACGAGAAACAAAGCATTAACTTTTCAGACAAGATGATTTTGGAGTCCACGGGATGAATCTCTACTGGAATATGCAAAGATTTTACTGTTAGGGCGTTGTTTTTTTTAAGAAGATGTGATTATACACACACACACACACACACACACACACACACACACACACACACACACACACACACACACACACACACGCACACGCACACACGCGCACACACATGGAGTGTGGTCGGAGGATTAGAGTCTTTCCATTTAAATAAAATAGATATTCTGGCAATTAATGTGGTAAAAGCAATCAGCCGATGGGCGGAACGGGACAGATGAATAGAGTCTAACATTGGTAGCCCAACAATTGCAGTAATAGGATGAGGTTGTAAATCAATACCTAAAACTACAGAAATAGTATCAAAAATTTATTTCCAATATTTTTCCAAAAGAGGGAAAGACCAAAACATATGAGTCAATGAGGCCACTTCAGAATTACATCTGTCACAGGTAGGATTTATATGACGATAAATACGAGCTAACTTATCTTTTGACATATGAGCTCTGTGAACCACCTTGAATTGTATCAAAGCGTGTCTTGCACACATTGATGAAGTATCAACTAATTGAAGAATCCTCTCCCATTTCTCTATAGATAAAGAAATTTGAAGTTCTCTCTCCCTGTCATTCTTAATTTTATCAAATGTATCTTTTTTTAATTTCAAAATCAACTCATAAATAGTCGTTATTAAGCCCTTATGAAAAGGGTTCAAATGTAATTTGTTTTCCAAGATATCGGTTGGATGTGGTAATGGAAAAAAGGGTATAGTACCCCTCAAAAAATGTCTAATTTGTAAATATCTAAAGAAATGTGAGTGGTAGATTATATTTATTGGAGAGTTGTTCAAAAGACATAAAACAACCATCCAAAAACAAATCATGTAAAGCTACTAATCTCTTCCTCTTCCATAACAGTAAGGCTTGATCAATACTAGAAAGTTGGAAGAAACAATTAGATATGATAGGACTCGATAAGATAAAATCATTCAATCCAAAAAACTTACGAAATTGAAACCATATTCGGAGTGTATGTCTTATTATTGGGTTAGTCGTATATTTATTCAATCTCATCATTGTAAAAGATAACGAGGCCCTTAGAATAGAAGCCAATGATAGCCCTTGCATAGAATCACGTTTAAGACTTATCTATCCTGGAATGGGTATCGTCTAAATCTTTTGTCCAAAACATTAGATAGCGAGCATTAACTGCCCAATAGTAGAATCTAAAGTTCCACAGTGCCATACCACCATCTTTTTTTTATTTCTGTAAGTATTTTTTACTTAGTCTGGAATTTTTATTCTGCCAGATATATAAGGACATTTTGGAGTCAATAATATCAAAGAAAGATTTAGCAATTAAAAATTGGTATCGTCTGAAATAAATATAAAAATTTAGGTAAGATAAACATTTAAATAGCATTGATTTGGCCTATTAAAGATAAGGACATTGGTGACCATTTAGTGAACTGTTGTTTGATGTGGTCAATTAAAGGTGTAAAATTGGCTTTAAATAAATCCTTGTGTTTCTTGGTAATCTTAATGCCTAAATAAGTAAAGCATTCGGTAGTTAATGTAAATGGAAACAGTCCATATATCGAAACTAGATTGTTTAATGGAAAATGCTCACACGTACTAAGATTTAGTTTATAACCAGAAAATCTACTAAATTGATCAAGTAGAGCTACTATTGCCGGAATAGATTTCTCAGGGTTAGAGATAAATAATAACAGATCATCTGCATAAAGAGATAGCTTATGTGCCTTATTCTCACGGACAATACCAGAAATATTACGGGATACCCTAATGGCGGTGGCCAAAGGTTCTAAAGCGATATCAACCAGTAAAGGACTTATTTTATGGTATATTTTATTTGCAGTGTTTGCATGCTCCTTTATAACATTTTACATAACATTTTACAACAGATCAACTTAATTATTAAAACAAGGACAACTTCAATTCTTGATTTTAAAAAAATGTATACAACAATAACCCAAATCACCCCATTTCACCCACTCATTACTCTTGACACAACCAAAATTATTTCTGAAATATTGGTCATAAATTTGGTGCAAAAATGCTCCAAATTAAGGCTCAGAATGCACCAGAGAGCATCTAAAACCCCAGAGCTTCCAGGGCCCTTAAGTGGGCCCTGGACCCCGGCCGCAAGGGACTTCAAGCTTCATGCCTGTGATGTGCACTGTGTGAACATTATTTCACATAAATTATTTGTAATCCTGTCATGCCACCCCCATTTTTGAAAAGCTTCATATGGGCCTGGCTATGCACTCTAGTGTTGGTCATTTCCACCGTGGGAAAAAGGTTTCTAACTGTCTACCCTCTCATAATGTTAAATACTTCTGTCGAGTCTCCCCTCAACCGCCGACATTTTAATATATTTCTTTATCTTTATAAAATCCAAGTTATTTTAACATATGTGAATATCAAAGAGATTCAGTCATTCGATTTCAACTGCAGCTTTGGCAGCTGGATATTCAACCCAATAAGCTGTCACATCTATCCTGGCAGTAAAGACAGACAATTATGAATGGACAGTACCTGCTCTGCAATTCATTCTGATGGACACTCTTCAAAGGGCAGGCAGTCGATTCACAGTGCAAGACCACACCTGGCAATAAAACAGTGCAATATTACTCTGTGTGACCAACATTCATCGGATCAATGGAAGGTCTGAACTATTGATTCTTGATAAGATTAGATGTAGCCTTTTGGTCAAAATACAAATAACAGAACTGGGAAGCATTATTACATCTATTACTTGCTAAAAAAGCTATTTTTAAATTTCTCCTCAATAGTATGTTGTTATCTATCGAAAACTTGGTCATTCTTGTAAAATCTGAAGGTAGATGCTGGAGTAACTCAGCGGGACAGGCAGCATCTCTGGAGAGAAGGAATGGGTGATGTTTCGGGTCGAGACCCTTCTTCAAATTGGTAAAGTCTGATCTTCTTCCTAGCCTTCGACAAACCAGCCAGCTGAGTTTGTTATCGAAAAGCTGCTGCATATTGAGTCTGATATATAATTTAGTTTGACGGACAACTATTTTGCAGTAGTCACACTGCATAAATAGAACCTCCAATTTCCATTGGAATTATTTTATATGAGTGACTATGTGAAGAACCCCACCAGGACGCATGCATGTCATATCGCTACACGCATTGCAACGAGTCACAGCAGGGGGAGCGACGTTCCCCTTAGCGGCAGAATTTAAAAGCCGGGAACAGCAGGTAAGGAGACTCTGCGTCTTTCCCCACTTACCTTACAGGTGGAAGCATGGACAGATCCACGAGAAGGAAGGCTGCGAAAAAGCTTGCGGGGGAGAACCACGGAGTTGCGGGCAGTCAGCAGCAGCAGCAGCAGCCGACGGCACGCCCATCTCCCGAAATGGGAACAGCTGTGCCCGACTTCGCTCCCGCACCGGCCAAATCCACACCTCAGCCGGGCGGGAAGGCGAAGCAAAAAACAGACAGAATTGCAGACTGACTTTGAGTCTGACTTTGAGCAGCCGCGAGCGGCCAGTGCCCGTGAGCGTTGGAGCCGGTTGGAGCGGCTGCAGGATCAGGAACAGCCGCGAGCGGCCAGTGCCCATGAGCATTGGAGCCAGTTGGAGCGGCTGCAGGATCAGGAACAGCCGCGAGCGGCCAGTGCCCGTGAGCATTGTAGCCGGTTGGAGCGGCTGCTGGAGGAAATACTCCAAAGTGGCAGGCTCCGGGAGATGGAGGCTAGCCACAGTGGGCAGTTAGTAAGCCCCACAGCAGTACCTCTTGTGGGGCTGCACAGTGTTTCTCCCTCATCAGAGGGGAGCACGGAGGGTTAATTCTGGGCTGACCCTGAAGAGGGGAGTGATCAACATACCCCTAGTATGCCTGGGGTGAAAGAAAACATGTTGGATATGATGTCCCAGTTTATCCAACCCGACCAAACTGGCCAAAATCTGGAGCCAAAATAGCAGCAAGCATTGACTACATGTCTTTTAACCAACTACAGGAACAGGCATTATCGGACACCACGGCACGACAATTACCACCAGGGAACTGCAAGTCGCTAAATGTTCCCAGTGTCAACCAGTGCATCTGGAAACATGTCGGGGCATCAATTAGAACCAGGGAGTTAAAAATACAGAAGTCCTATAAGTCCTAACAGCAGGAATTACGGCTTTTGCCCGCACATTGAATGAGCAAAACATGACCCTAGACCACCAAGATGCACTGGCTTTACTCTGCAACTCACAATACGAGTTAAACAATATTAGGAAAAGTGCTATCCAACCGGCTTTAGACCCCAAATTTGCAGGCCTCTGCAAACCTGGAACCTCCAAACCATCAATACTACTATTTGGAGGGGATTTATCAAAACAAGTCAAAGAACTTAACGAAGAGGCGAAAACCCTGGGGCTCATAAAAGCAGCATCCAAAAACTACTATGGCCAAAAACATCACCCCTACGCACCCACCAGTCAGCCAAGACAAACTGGAGAAAGCACAAAAACCAGGAACACCCAACATCGGTCTTTTTTAGGCCATGGCCCAGACCGACCTTCCTGGAAAATGCGCAAACCCTCAACACCAACCCAACTACAGACCCAGACAACGGCGCCTCAACGTCCACGGAGGATGCCGAAGAAGTAACACACCTACCACTGGTAACCATGGAGGTAGGTGGGTCTGGTTCCTTAAGAATTAAAGGGAGCATGGAAGTTGGTGGGAGATTACGATATTATTTGGATGCATGGAATAAGTTAACTACCGACACATATTCTAAGCAGTATCCAGGGTTATACCATAGAATTTATACAAAAACATAACCCTCCAGTTCAGCATGTACCGAACCGAATGTTCGTGCTCACAGGCATAGAAAAATCTAAAGCACATGCTGAACTACAAATATAAAAAAAGAGTGATTGAGAAAACCCAACACGAATCACAGGAATGTGTGTCCAACATCTTTATAAAAAACAAGAAAGATGGTGGTTGCCGCATCATCATCGATTTGACTACTTTGAATACCTTTGTACAATATATTCATTTCAAGATGGAAACCTTTGTTACTGCTAAGCAATTGATTTCCGAAGGCTACTACATGGCAAGCATCGATTTAAAAGATGCTTACTATACAGTACCCATAAGAGGTGACCACAGATGTTATTTAAAATTCAACTGGATGGGTCAGCACTGGCAATACAGGGCACTACCTAATGATCTAACATCAGCCCCCAGGCTGTTCACAAAAATTTTGAAACCAGCCCTAACGTTACTGCGGAAACAAAAACACATGGTAATGGCATATCTAGATGACATACTTATTGTTGGCAAAACTTTGGAATTGGCTAAACAAGCAGTAACAGCCACAAAACAATTGTTTGATAAACTGGGGTTTATCATCCATCCAGTTGAGTCTAAATTAACACCTTAAACAAAAATGGATTATCTGGGATTCACCATTAACTCAGTTCTCATGTCAGTGACTTTGCCGAAAGAAAATGTTACAACCTTAATAGAGGCTTGTAGCGAAATCATTGACATCACCAAACCATCCATTAGACTGGTGGCTAGAATAATTGGGAAGATAGTGGCTGCATTTCCAGCCACTCAAAATTAACGGTGGCCATTTTGACAGACCAATGAAGCTACCAACAGAGGCCATAATGGAACTAAAATGGTGGGAACATAACATCAGGTATTGTTCCAATCCAATAATTATCAGCAACCCGTCTATGGTACTACAAACTGATGCCAGTGCACTTGGTTGGGGTGCTACCAATTCCATCTCCAGCTGTGGAGGGAGATGGAATGCACAGGAGGCATCATTATTACAAACACTGGGCATAAACTACCTGGAGATGTTAAGTGCATTCCATGGCCTTAAGTCATATTGTTCTGGGTTAAATCACCAGCATGTTAGACTACAAATTGACAACACCACCGTGGTAGCATATATCAACCATATGGGTGGAAACAAATCGACATCATGTGACAATCTGGCCAACACAATTTGGCAATGGTGTATCCAGAGATATATTTGGATATCAGCTACCTACTTACCAGGTAAACTAAATTTAGTGGCAGACACCAGGTCACGCAAATTCAATGAAAACACTGAATGGATGTTGGATAAAAATGTATTGCTGAAATTACAACACGATATGGAACACCAGATATCGATGTTTTCGCATCCAGGCTCAATCACCAGTTAACGAATTATGTTTCATGGGAACCATACCCTGGGGCAGCGGCAACAGGTGCATTTTCGCTGCATTGGGGGAAATTGTTTATTTATGCATTCCCTCCCTTCTGCCTCATCAGTCGGGTATTAAGAAAAATACAGCAAGACTCTGCGTCTGGTATTTTGATAGTACCCGATTGGCCTACTCAACCATGGTTCCCGGTGATACTCGACATGGTATTAGAACCATGCATCACCATCCATCATAGACCTAATTTACTGGTTCATCCCGTCACAAAGGAAAGTCACCCATGTCATAATTATACAAACCTATTAATTTGTAGAGTTTGAAAGCACCTCTACAACACCTGGGACTGACGGACCGAACAATGGATATGATTGCATCGGCCCACAGACAGTCCACCAAAAAACAGTACTTGGTGTACATCAACTGTAGTGCCATCAACTGCGCCAGAAGTGCTCTGTCAACATACCCGTGGCAAGGAACAGAGCAGCATTCTGTAGGGACACACCCCCTGGTAACCAAACTCATGAGGGGCATTTTCAATACTAATCCCCCAAGAACCAGGTACACCCAAATTTGGGATGTGAGCATTGTACTGACCATGTTAAGAAACTGGTCTCCACCTACAGCTCTGTCCCTACAGAAACTAACAATGAAAACGGTCATGCTGATGGCCTTGGTCACGGCACAAAGGGTCCAGTCACTACAAAAACTAAGGCTGGACAACTTGACTGTTTCATCTTGGAATTTGACTTTTCATATCAATGAATTAGTCAAACAGAATAGACAGGGGTCAGCGGGGCTAAAAATAGATTTCAGGGCCTACCCGACGGATGATCGTCTCTGTATAGTAATTCACTTACTATTATATATGGAATATAGAAGGATCATCAGATACAAAGAAATGGCAATTTTAATCAGCTACAAACAGCCACACAAAAAAAGTGACAGTCCAGACCATCTCAAGATGGCTAAAACAGGTCCTAATAAAGGCTGGAGTAGACACTAACATTTTTAAATCTCACTCCACCAGGGCTGCAGCTACATCAGCAGCATTGCAGTTGGACGTTCCAATGGACCAAATCCTCAAGACAGCAGGATGGTCAACGGAGAGAACTTTCCAACGATTTTATAATAAACCAGTCATTGAACCTGGAACATTGAACAGCATGAAGTAAATGAGGTGCTTGAGGAGTATAAGGAATGTAAAAAGAATCTTAAGAAAGAAATTAGAAAAGCTAAAAGAAGATATGAGGTTGCTTTGGCAAGTAAGGTCAATCCAAAGGGTTTCTACAGCTATATTAATAGCAAAAGGATATGGAGGGATATAATTGGTCCCATTGGAGAGACAGAGTGGACAGCTATCTGCAGAGCCAAAAGAGATGGGGGAGATATTGAACAATTTTTTTTCTTCGGTATTCACCAAGGAGAAGGATATTGAATTATGTGAGGTAAGGGAAACTAGTAGAGTAGCTATGGATACTATGAGGTTCAAAGTAAAAGAAGTACTGACACTTTTGAAAAATATAAAAGTGGATAAGTCTCCAGGTCCTGACAGGATATTCCCTAGGACATTGAGGGAAGTTAGTGTAGAAATAGCCGGGGCTATGACAGAAATATTTCAAATGTCATTAGAAACGGGAATAGTCCCCGAGGATTGGCGTACTGCGCATGTTGTTCCATTGTTTAAAAAGGGTTCTAAGAGTAAACCTAGCAATTATAGACCTGTTAGTTTGACTTCAGTGGTGGGCAAATTAATGGAAAAGATACTTAGAGACAATATATATAAGCATCTAGATAAACAGGGTCTGATTAGGAACAGTCAACGTGGATTTGTGCCTGGAAGGTCATGTTTGACTAATCTTCTTGAATTTTTTGAAGAGGTTACTAGGGAAATTGACGAGGGTAAAGCAGTGGATGTTGTCTATATGGACTTTAGTAAGGCCTTTGACAAGGTTCCTCATGGAAGGTTGGTTAAGAAGGTTCAACTTTTGGGTATAAATGCAGGAATAGCAAGATGGATTCAACAGTGGCTGAATGGGAGAAGCCAGAGGGTAATGGTGGATGGCTGTTTATCGGGTTGGAGGCAGGTGACTAGTGGGGTGCCTCAGGGATCTGTGTTGGGTCCTTTGTTGTTTGTCATGTACATCAATGATCTGGATGAAGGTGTGGTAAATTGGATTAGTAAGTATGCAGATGATACCAAGATAGGGGGTGTTGTGGATAATGAAGAGGATTTCCAAAGTCTACAGAGTGATTTAGGCCATTTGGAAAAATGGGCTGAAAGATGGCAGATGGAGTTTAATGCTGATAAATGTGAGGTGCTACACCTTGGCAGGACAAATCAAAATAGGACGTACATGGTAAATGGTAGGGAATTGAAGAATACAGTTGAACAGAGGGATCTGGGTATAACCGTGCATAGTTCCTTGAAGGTGGAATCTCATATAGATAGGGTGGTAAAGAAAGCTTTTGGTATGCTAGCCTTTATAAATCAGAGCATTGAGTATAGAAGCTGGGATGTAATGTTAAAATTGTACAAGGCATTGGTGAGACCTAATCTGGAGTATGGGGTACAATTTTGGTCGCCAAATTATAGGAAGGATGTCAACAAAATAGAGAGAGTACAGAGGAGATTTACTAGAATGTTGCCTGGGTTTCAACAACTAAGTTACAGAGATAGGTTGAATAAGTTAGGTCTTTATTCTCTGGAGCGCAGAAGGTTAAGGGGGGACCTGATAGAGGTCTTTAAAATGATGAGAGGGTTAGACAGAGTTGATGTGGACAAGCTTTTCCCTTTGAGAATAGGGAAGATTCAAACAAGAGGACATGACTTCAGAATTAAGGGACAGAAGTTTAGGGGTAATATGAGGGGGAACTTCTTTACGCAGAGAGTGGTGGCGGTGTGGAATGAGCTCCCAGTGGAAGTGGTGGAGGCAGGTTCATTGGTATCATTTAAAAATAAATTGGATAGGCATATGGATGAGAAGGGAATGGAGGGTTATGGTACGAGTGCAGGCAGGTGGGACTAAGGGGAAATAAATTTGTTCGGCATGGACTTGTAGGGCCGAGATGGCCTGTTTCCGTGCTGTAATTGTTATATGGTTATATGGTTATATGGTTATATTTGCAGAAACACTTTTAAGTTCTGTATTATGATTTTACCCCATAAATAGGGGCTATTATTTGGTGTTAATAAATTTTTCGTTGTTTCAATATCGTATTGATATCTAATGATGTTAACACTATTCTCCCCATAATCAAGGCAGATGTGATGCGTGGACTCATTTCCACGGCATGAAATCACAGAGCTTTAAAATCTTCATGTAGTCACTCACGTGACTCCGAAGTAAAATAGTAAGATTAAATGAGAACTTACCAGTTTGAAGTTTGATCGTTATTTTATGAGGAGTAACGTTGAGCGAATACGTGCCCTCTGCTCCCACCCTTGATCATATACTCAACTGCTTTCTCTTCTCTAATCTTACTATGTTTAGTCATTACAGTTATCTGTGATTTCACACCACTGCTTTGAAGAATGACACGCATGCGTCATGGCGGGGTTCTTCACGTATTCCCTCAACGTTACTCCTCATAAAATAACGATCAAACTTCAAACTGGTAAGTTCTCGTTTAATCTTACTATTCTTTTACATTTTATTAAATTTTGTAATTTGAGAATGATGTATTTACGTAAGCATAATCAAATCGTATTAACTTGATTAGCTTTCACTTATTACTGCAGCAATTTACATATTTTTCCCAAAAAGGATCTTTCAGGATTGTGATACACAATATTTGTGCCGAGTTTGGAATCCAGGCTTTGTCTTTGGTAATATTGACAGGACAGGTAATTTTAATTTATGACCTTTGGCATTTGACCAAAATCCACCCTCTGCTTTCTCTTTTCTTTTGTCTGCATTCAGCAATAATAACGTGCTTTTGGCATACCTATTATTTTTGGCCAGAACATAAATTATCTCTAAAAATATTATTGAAGGTCCAATTCATCTTCTCATGATATATTTACAAAAGCTCAATTATTTCATAATGGACTGTTTAGCTTATATTCCCTAAATTGCATAATAATTGCAGCTAATTGTAATCAGTTCCTCGTGAGTAGTATTAGAATTCCATATGGTTAATCAAGAACAACAGCGTTCTTAAACTTCTTTCCCTTGTACTTCCACCACTCTGCCATCATTTATCAACAGATATGCATTATGCAAAGTCCTGAATTACAGCTGTAGCTGATAAAATTGATGATGCTGTTCTCATGGAGCTTTTGTACCCATCTGTTATATCTTGCCCTTTTAACCAATGCTTCTAAAATTAGCAAGGTAATAATTTTCCATGATAGCTATAACAGGTTCATTTTGAAGTATTTTGTAAAGCAATGCACAAGAACATCTAAGTAATCTGAATATTTTGTTTAGTGATTTGAAAATACGATGTTTGTTTAATGCATCATATGGTGGGTTCACTCAAGGCCACAAGTGCCATGCTTGCTAGAATTGTGCCGTCAAACCAATTGGTTTCCCAGAGCAAAAGAGGTTGAAGCTTTGGAATTCTCTACCTTAAACAGTTTTGGAGGCGAGGTCACTGGATAAAATTTAAAGACAAGGACTTAAGTTATTGAAATATTTGGGAATAAAGGGCAATGAGAAACTGCAAACGAAGAGGAGTTATGGCCTGAACAATGATCAAACATAATCTGGGGATTTCGGGGTCAGGTTTCCTTCTCCTGTTTTCTTTTTTCTTGTGCTCTTATGAGATATTTTATGCCACAGAATATTTGAGAATATTTTCAGTGCAATGTGAAAAAAACAACCATTTATAATTTTATCTAATTATGTACAAGCTTAATCGTGCTTGTTAAAACGAATATCATCAGTTCTGTCAGCTGATCTGCATACATTCTGAGCTGATGTTTAGTTTAGTTTAGTTTTGAGATACAGCGTGGAAACAGGCCCTACGGCCCACAGAGTCTGCTCTGACCAATGATTCCCATACACTAATCCTATCCTACACATACTAGGGACAATTTACAATTTTACCAAGTCAACTCTCCTCCAAACCTGTATGTCTTTGGTGTGTGGGAGGAAACTGATCCCGGGGAAACCGCACGCAGGTCACGGGAGAAAGTACAAACTCTGTACAGACAGCTTCTGGAGTCAGGATCAAACCTGTCTTCCTGGTGCTGTAAGGCAGCAACTTTACTGGTGCGCCACCGTGTCGCCCCTAATGTTATGAGGATTCCTGATCACAGATCAGGGAGATTTATAGCATCAACTCAGAATACCTTTAGGTCAGCTAATAAGTGATTAGAGAGTAGGATTTAAAACGCAACACTGTTACACTGTATACGTTTAATGGGACAAAACCATTACATGGGAATTAAAACATTTAAGAATAATGAGCAGAATGCGACAAGTTGATCAAAAAGGGAAAAAGCAAAAAAAAAATGTATGCTGTAATTATGAAATAAACCCAGTAAATGCTGTAGCTACTCAGTTGGTCAGGCAGCATCTCTGCAAGCAGAAACAGAGTAAAGTTTCCAGGACAAGGAATATTTAGAGAGAAGGAAGAGGGATGAGGTGAATAAAATAAATGTCAGTGGCAGTGAATGTGCGGCACACTGGTGCAGCAATTAGTGATGGTGCCCAATAGCTCTGGAGGCAGAGATTTTATTCTGATTTCAGGTGCCTGTGGGTCTGCAATGTCTCTGTGTTTATGGGTTTCTACTGGTTGCCCCAGTTTCCTTCCACATCCTTCAGATGTGCTGGAGTTAATTATCAATTGGAAGTTGCCCTGACTGTACAGTCGCCCTCAGTTTAAGAAAGCAGTAAAGAGATTCAATAGGAAGTTGTGGGCATGTGAGGGAGAATAATCTGTAGCTACAAGAAGTTATGGGAAGTTTGAACAGCATATTCTGCTGGAAACCAACACAGCACTGATTGGTTAAATGACCATCTTCTGCATTAATGTAAGGAAGAAACAAGTGGATTACACCAATTGGAATCAACAAGGAGAGGGTGGTAATAATACACTTGGCTTCTGTTGTTTTAGATCTGCAGTTTTTTTTGTTTTTCATTCTCTGATACAGCAGCTTTTTCCCCACAAAGGCTACCTGACCAAATGGCTTTCCCCAACTAGTTCAGATTTCAAGCAACCACTGCCTTCTGCACCTCATGGCTTCAGTATTTTTTTTGTCCTCTCTATTGTCCTCCCTCTATTCACATCTCCTCCAGACAGGTTAGCTGCCATTAACAAGCCTTCGCTACACTCTCCCCATTGGTATCAAGGAGGCCAAGTCAATGGATATTTTTAAGGCGAAGATTGACAGATTCTTAATTAGTAAGGGTGTCAGGGTTACGGGGAGAAGGTAGGAGAATGGTGTTGGGAGGGAAATATAGATCAGCCATGATTGAATAGCAGAGTAGACATGATTGGCTGAATGGCCTAATTCTGCTCCTAGAACTTATGAACATCAACTTTCTTCTCGAAACATAATTGATACTGGCATTGATCTAAATCAAAGTCCATGTGGCATGGAAGAGAACTTACAAGTGGTGATATTTCCACGCATCTCATGCCCTTCTCAGTTGTAGTGTAGTGTGCTGTGAACAGGTAGTAGAGCTGCTGCCTCACTGCTCCAGTGACTTGAGGAAAATCCTGACCTAAGAAGCTGTTCGAATGTTGTCTGCACGCTCTCCCTGTGACCACTTGAGTTTCCTCCAGGTCCATCGGTTCTCCAATGTCCCAATGATGTGTGGGTTGTTAGGTTAATTGGCCACTGTAAATTTTCCCTAATTTGTCATTAACTGATGGGATATCAGGGGGGTTGATGGGCAGAATACAAAGGGATTAGTGTAAAGAGGTGCTTGATGGCCAGTGGGAATTCTGTTCCATGCCGTATGACCCAGTGAAGTTACATGCTTGGGAGGACCTGCAAAAAAACACCAGAGATTTGCTGCAGTATATTTTGTCGACAGTCCCCAGTGCAGCCACAGAATGCCATAACTGAATAGTATGAATGTTTAGGGTGCTGGTTATTCTGCTGATGATGCCAGTTGCTTTGTCTAGGGTGTTGTGCTGATTCAGTGTTGTTGGGGATGTATTGTTCTGGGTCACCGGATACAGTTTTCGTTTATTTTTATCAGCAGCTCTATTCATATTTTATTTTTTTTTAGGAAAGGCACCTTACAACAATGGCTTTCAGCTCTCCAGTTCCAGAGCTGTAGCACAGAGCTTGTGTGAAGTTGGAAAAGGTTAAGGGAAAGGAAATAAAATTAGGAATAAATTAAAGAAAGATGATTACCATATATGGTAATCATCCCAAAGCTGCTCTATATTTATTGCAGGTATTTCACCATTTAAAAAACATCCCAGTGGATGTGACCTGAGAGTGTGGTTATTAAATCTAAATAATTGGACTATTTTGAACTGATATTTGAAGGAAGCTAAAATCCCCATGAAATCCCCATTTTTGCTATCAAGAAATAGTACGAGCAGAATTATAGGAAACTAAGTGAGTTTTCATCCTCCCTGGCTGGATGATCCCATCTGCTTAATGTAGAATCAATTGCTTTTCAATGCTTTAATTTTGTTGCATGAGTTCCATAATCAACTGCATAGTGAAAAGCTTTTGTTGTGTGCTAACCAGCCAGCGGAAAGATTATACATGATTACATATACCACCTAGAGGGGGGATCTTATAGAAACTTACAAAATTCTTAAGGGGTTGGACAGGCTAGATGCCGGAAGATTATTTCCGATGTTGGGGAAGCCCAGAACTAGGGGTCACGGTTTAAGGATAAGAGGGAAGTCCGATTCAGATTCAGATTCAATTTTAATTGTCATTGTCAGTGTACAGTACAGAGACAACGAAATGCATTTAGCATCTCCCTGGAAGAGCGACATAGCAAACGATTTGAATAAATAATAATGTGTCCGGGGGGGGGGGTGATTGGCAGTCACCGAGGTACGTTGTTGAGTAGAGTGACAGCCGCCAGAAAGAAGCTGTTCCTTGACCTGCTGGTTTGGCAACGGAGAGACCTGTAGTGCCTCCCGGATGGTAGGAGGGTAAACAGTCCATGGTTGGGGTGAGAGCAGTCCTTGGCGATGCTGAGCGCCCTCCGCAGACAGCGCTTGCTTTGGACAGACTCAATGGAGGGGAGCGTGGAACCGGTGATGCGTTGGGCAATTTTCACCACCCTCTGCAATGCCTTCCGGTCGGAGACAGAGCAGTTGCCATACCATACTGTGATGCATTTGGTAAGGATGCTCTCGATGGTGCAGCGGTAGAAGTTCACCTGGATCTGAGGAGACAGATGGACCTTCTTCAGTCTCCTCAGGAAGAAGAGACGCTGATGAGCCTTCTTGATCAGAGTAGAGGTATTGTGGGTCCAAGAGAGGTCATCGGAGATGTTGACTGCCAGGAACCTGAAGCTAGAAACACGTTCCCCCTCCGTCCCGTTAATGTGGATGGGGGTGTGCGTGCCGCCTCTGGACTTCCTGAAGTCTACAATGAGCTCCTTGGTCTTCTTGGAGTTAAGGGCCAGGTTGTTGTCAGCGCACCATGCTGCTAAGTGCTGGACCTCCTCCCTGTAGGCCAGCTCATCGTTGTTGCTGATGAGGACAATCACCGTTGTATCATCTGCATACTTGATGATGGTGTTAGTACCATGTACAGGTGTGCAGTCATAGGTGAAGAGGGAGTAGAGGAGGAGGCTCAGCACACAGCCCTGTGGAACGCTGGTGTTCAGGGTGAGGGTTGAAGAGGTGTGCTTATCTAACCTCACAGACTGGGGTCTGTTGGTTAGAAAGTCCAGTATCCAGTTGCAGAGGGAGGGGTCGATGCCCAGGTTACCGAGTTTGGTGATCAGTTTTGATGGTATAATGGTGTTGAATGCTGAGCTGTAATCGATGAACAGCATTCTTACGTAAGTGTCTCTGTTGTCGAGGTGGGAGAGGGCGGAGTGAAGTGCCGTTGAGATGGCATCCTCCGTACTCCTGTTCTTGCGGTAGGCAAACTGATAGAGATCCAGTGTGGGGGGTAGGCAGCTTTTGAGGTGTGCCAGGACCAGCCTCTCGAAGCAATTGGTGATGATGGGGGTAAGTGCAACTGGGCGGAAGTCGTTGAGGCTTGCCGCAGTGGAGTGTTTTGGCACTGGCACGATGGAGGTGGTTTTAAGGCAAGTGGGGACAACTGCTTGGGCAAGTGACAGGTTGAAGATGTCAGTCCAGACAACTGTCAGCTGCGCAGCACAGGCCCTGAGCACGCGCCCGGGGAAGTATTTTAGGACCGAGATGAGAAAATCATTTTTTATACAGAGAGTGGTGAATCTGTAGAATTCTCTGCCACAGAAGGTAGTTGAGGCCAATCCATTGGCTATATTTAAGAGGGAGTTAGATGTGGCCCTTGTGGCTAAAGGGATCAGGGGGTATGGAGAGAAGGCAGGGATGGGATACTGAGTTGGATGATCAGCCATGATCATATCGAATGTCGGTGCAGGCTCGAAGGGCCGAATGGCCTACTCCTGCACCTATTTTCTATGTTTCTATGTTTCTATGTTTCTAGACAGTTAATTGTTTTCAGCAAAGCCTGTTCCAGTGAGATATTTGATGCTGAAGAAGGGTCTTGACCCGAAAGGTCACCCATTTATTCTCTCCAAAGATGCTGTCTGTCCCCCTGAGCTACTCCAGCATTTTGTGTCTATCTTCAGTTTAAACCAGCATCTGCAGTTCTTTTCTACCTCCTCATCTACATCCAGTGAGATGTTTACTTGATTTAATGTTTTCTCGAAAGATACAGACACAAGCAACTATAGATGTTGGAATCTTGAATAAAACACAAAGTGCTGGATAAATGAGGGTCAGGCAGCATCTCTGGAGGAATGGATAGGCAACGTTTCGGTTCAGGATTCTTCTACAGACTGATTGTAATTGGGGAACAAAGCTGGAAGAGTGGTGGGGGCAGGACAAAGCCTGGCAAGTGATAGGTGCATATAGGTGGGGGGAGGGTTTCAATATTCTTTAGCTCCTATCTCAGTTGAATATATAACTAAGTTTATAAATTGTATTATCTTATGCGTGGTGAACATATATTTTATGATGCAAAAGAAAATACTTCCAATGCCGGAATGCTGAAATAAAAACAGATAGTGCAAATATTCAGCTGGTCAGACAGCATTTGTGGAAAGAGAAACGGTCAATGTTTCAGATAGATGGCCCCTCATCAGAAAAAAACAAAGTGCAGGAAAACTCAACTAGCCAGGCGGTTTCTATCGAAGGAAATGGTTTAGGTTTAAATTTATTATTGTCACAAGTACCGGAATGAAAATATTTGTTTTGCATGTTTTCTGATCAAATCAAATAATACTACACGTAAATACAATTAAGCCAAACATAAGCACAATAGGTGGAGTGAAGGGAAAGATATAGAGTGTAGAATGTGCTTCTCAGCATTGTAGTGCATCAGTTCCAGAGACAAAGTTCAATGTCCGCACTGAGGTAAAGGCGAATCGGATTGTACCCTAGGTTATGGAAGAACCATATAGAAGCCTGATAACGGAGGGGAAGAAGCTGTTCCTGAGTCTGGTGGTGCTCACTTTCAAGCTTCTGGATATTCTGCCCGATAGGAACGGGGTGAGGAAGGACAGATGACGTATCAATGTATATATTTCCTATCATGGATGTTGTCTGGCCCACTGAGATCCCACTGTGTTTTGATGCTGAAGATTTCAGCATCTCAAGTCTCTTGTGACTCACCCTTTTATCAGATTTGTTCAACATTTTAGTGTTGAGACAAATCAAAGGTGCACATTCCTTTCAAATGGCTGTCCTATATTTTGTCCGCAGCAGCGTGAGTCACAAGGGGTTCAGAGAAACATAACCACATGCAGGGAACAAAGGACAACAGTAACCACCAGATCCAATAACATCTTCTTCACGGCAACCATCAGGCTCTTAAACACTGCACACCACTAACCCAGTGTTATTAATGAGATTGTTAAGATGCAGAAAGTAAGAATTTAATTGTTCCATTGCTGGTACATAATGCAATTACATATCTTGATTCTTGACTGAATACATTTTACTTTGCAATCTTCTGTTCATGCTTCCTTTTGGCTATTGGGTTTCCAGTGCAGATGCATGCATCTGGCCTGTATGGGACATGAAACAATGCCTAAGTCTGGATAGATTAACTCTGTGCATCTTGCCTCCAGATATCATACTACCTGCACCTTCCCCATACAATTAAAACCAGCGCAGGGCTACATTTCCCACGTTTGTGTTACTAACCTATCACCCCATTTCTTCTGGGAATGGGAATGGGAAGTGAGGATTGGTGAATTATTTATATGACCCCAAAAAAACAGAGAATCTAACGTTACTGATAATTATCATATATTATATTTCTTTAAACTATTAAAACCACCTTTAAAAGCACAGATTTTCTTTCTTTTTTAATCGGTGTTGTACAATCCTGTCAAGATAACTTTGAAACAGATGTATGGATGGGAAAAGTTTAGAGGGACATGGGCCAAATGCAAACAGTTGGCACTAGTGTGGATGGGGCATCTTGGTTGGCATGGGCATGTTAGGGCAAAGGGCCTATTACGGTGCTATATGACTCTGTAACTGTTAGAATCCACTGTGAAATGAAGGTATTGGCCAGAAGAAAGTTAGCCAGAGAGTTCTTCACTTTCCCTTCTGTGCAGAGGCAACTATGGGAATGGGGTATTACAGTAGAGTGAAATTGAGTAACAATGATCTGCCGTGATTGAATGGCGGATGGGTTGAATGGCCTAATTCTGCTCCTACAACTTATGAATTTATAACCATTCCCACATACCTGCTCTGAGTTTGTTCACTGTGGGGCTACTGTACCTCAAGTCCTCATCCACGTACATTTAAATATGGTGAGGCTATCTGTCTCCAGGCAGTGAGTTCTAGTCTGAAGAAGGGTTTCGGCCCGAAACGTTGCCTATCTCCTTCGCTCCATAGATGCTGCTGCACCCGCCGAGTTTCTCCAGCATTTTTATGTACCTTCGATTTTCCAGCATCTGCAGTTTCTTCTTAAACAGTGAGTTCTAGCCATCAAGCCATATAAGTGATCTTCAGGTGATATATATTTTTTCCTCCATTCTCTTCTAACCCTCCTCCCAATTAATTTAATTTATGTCACCTAGTGATTAACCCCTCTGTCCAACCCATTCAGGACTCTCATAATTGTATATACATAAATTAAAACTTCAGCCAAAGAAACCCACTCCAGTCCAGCCAATGTTCCATACGTAACTAAAACTCATGAATGTTCTGTCTGGTACCATCACATCCTTCCTGCCAGTATGCTAATTGTACACTTCTCTGAATGTGGCCTGATTAATGTTTTATGATCACCCAACCCACTAGTACTATAACCTTGAGGAAGCTGCAAAAATCGTCTGGGGAAATTGAACTTCCTCTTCTCCAAAAACAAATGTCTTTAGGTATTGTCTTAATGTTTTATCTGATGGCTAATACCTTACACAAAGCAGAGTCCCCGGGAGGTCAGCTGAGAATTTAACTTGGATCAAACTCAATGATGTGAAAGGGTGAAAGGCACTATGTAAATTAAGATTTTTCCCTCCCATTTTTAGAATAAATTAGCATCTCATTATTCAGCAAACAATAATTCAGAATGTATTCAATGATAATAATATTCAACCCAACTGATATGATAAACTGAATTATAGTATTTACTTTTAATTAATTTTTAAATCTGCACTTAGAACAGCGCATAATTTCCTTATTGTGCTTTGCAGTCTACCACGTGATACTATTATTCTTCAACAATAATGTCATAATAACCTCTAAATCTGCAGGTCACGTCATTAATTCAATACCTTGAACTACCATTACCATTCTTTTAATTTTAGTTCCATGTATTCATTGTAATGTTATTTTTATAGATGGTAGAAACTAAGTATATAGATATAAATTAATTCAAAACTTCAGATGATGCTCTTAAATCACAGGTTTTGCATTTATGGCCTTTGATACCATCTGAAGTTCTTGATTAAATTGAAACCTTATTACTTGCTTAGTATCATCTATAATTTCCTTTATGTTCTTTGTGTGGGAAGACAATTTGCCTGCTGCAAATAAAGCCACATTTTTCTGGCATGACATCAAACTGACAGGGTGACAGGCTGGAAAATGACAAATTGAAGAACAATCTTTAACACTTTCTGCTTTGGAATCTTTTCCAGAAGCAAAAGAGCAACTGTCTTGCAAAAGCAATGTTGGTTTTTCTTCTAAGATAGACACAAAATGTTACAGTAACTTTACGAGACAGGCATTCACTGGATTGAAGGAAGCGGTGACATTTGGGATCAAGATCCATCTTCCGAATGAGAGTCAGGGGAGAGGGAAACAAGAGATATGGAAGGATTAGGTGTGAAAACAAGTGATCAAAGGAGACAACGATAAAGGAAAATGAAGAACAGAGCATTGTTAGCAGGGGGAAGGTGACAACATGGCATACACAGTAAAATGTTATGTATTTTGCCTGTTTACATTAAAACATTGAAAGTCTGTTAGTCAGCAGACTTTGTGTTTAATATAGAAACATAGAAAATAGGTGCAGGAGTAGGCCATTCAGTTCTTCGAGCCAGCGCCGCAATTCAATAGGATCATGGCTGATCATCCAAAATCAGTACCGTTCCTGGTATCCATTGATTCTATTAGCCCTACGAGCTATATCTAACTCTCTCGAATCCACCCAACGAAATGGCCTCCACTGCCTTTTGTGGGTGAAAAACGTTTTCCTCATCTCAGTCTGAAATGGCCCCACTTATTCTTACACCGTGATCGCTGGTGCTGGACTCCCCCAACATCGGGAACATTTTACTGCATCTAGCCTGTCCAATCCCTTAAGAATTTTATATGTTTTATAACATCCATCTAAATACCCTCTCATCCTTCAAAATTCCAGTGAATCTAAGCCTAATTGGTCCATTCTTTCATCATATGTCAGTCCCGCCAAGCCAGGAATTATCCTGGTCGACCTACGCTGCACTCCCTCAATAGCAAGAATGACCTTCCTCAAATTAGGAGATCAAACCTACACACATTACTCCAGGTGTGGTCTCACCAGGGCCCTGCACAACTGCAGAAGGCCAACATGCTATTTCCTTCCTTCACTGCCTGCTGTACCTGCATGCTTACTTTCAGTTTGATTGAATGAATACATTATTGAGACCATCTTCAGTGAATCAATGGTCAACATATTCATTTTTATTACCATGCAAGTAAAAAAAAAAGAAATAAATGTCCTTAAGAATGAAAATAGGACAGAATTTATTAAAAGTTTAATGAAATAGTAAAACTAAACCCACCCAATCTGCAGTAGAGAAACATTGAGTGGACTCTGGCTACTTCACAACCATAAGAAGGGACACATGGAAAATAATGTTAAACAATTGCTTTGGCATTGGTATTAACTTATTATTGTCACATGTACTGAGATACAGAGAAAATCATTGCTTGCATCCTATCTATTCAAATCATAATATATGTGTAAAAGCAAATAAAAGTCAAATAAAATTGGTAGTGTAAAGGGAAAAATACCAGATTGCAAAATATTGTGTTGCAGAGTTATAGTTAAGGCCCTGTCCCACGGTACAAGTTCTTTCCAAGAGTTCTCCCGAGTTTGCCCTGATTCAAACTCGGAGATTTACGGTAATGGCCACTCGTCGGTACTCGGAGCTCTCGTGGACATTTTTCATCATGTTGAAAAATCTTCACGAGTCTTCCCGTGCTTACCTGCCGTTAGCGAGTCTTCCCGAGTACCTGCCGTTAGCACTAAGAGACGTTCCCGAGCTCCGACGTACCCGCTAAGTTCATTCTCTGTGCTAACCACGAGTTTGATTTTATTTGAACTCGGGAGAGCTCTTGGAATGACCTCATACCGTGGGACAGGACTTTTACAGAGAAACCTGTGCAGATAAGAAAAAATATGTTAGGACTACAATGGAAACACTTTTTCCAAATAACTACCAGGCTATTGATCACTATAACACCAACTAAACTCCAAACTATGAGCCTTCTTAGTTACACTAGGGGCTTTGGGCTTTTGTTTTGTATTGCACCAATATTGTTTTTTTTATCTACTTAAATTAGTTTGTTTTGTTTATTAATGTTATCTAATGAATACTGTGTTTACAGATCTGGTTACGCTGCTGCAAGTAAGAATTTCATCCCACCGTTTCGGTACACATGACAATTAAGCATTCTTGACTCTTGACATTTGGACATCTGAGGACCCAAAGGATACCGTCTCCTACAGACATCTGCCATGTAGCAGATTGACCAGCCAGCTCTCCTTTTCGTCACAGGTAAAAAGTGATACTTTTTTTGCAGGGAAATAGGCAGTCAACATTTTTAGTTCATAAGCTCATAAGTTGTAGGAGCAGTGATTGTAGGATAAGACTGTTGCTGTGCAACGCCTTGGCACAGTACTTGGCACGGTGGCGCAGCGGTAGAGTTGCTGCCTTACAGCACCAGAGACCCGGCTTCAATCCTGACCTCAGGTGCTGTCTGTACGTAGTTTGTACATTCTCCCTATGACCGTGTGGGTTTCCTCTGGGTGCTTCGGTTTCTTCCCACACCCCAAAGACGTAAAGATTTTGTAGGTTATAACCATATAACCATATAACAATTACAGCACGGAAACAAGCCATCTCGACCCTTCTAGTCCGTGCCGAACACATAATCTCCCCTAGTCCCATATACCTGTGCTCAGACCATAACCCTCCATTCCTTTCCCGTCCATATAACTATCCAATTTATTTTTAAATGATAAAAACAAACATGCCTCCACCACCTTCACTGGAAGCTCATTCACACAGCCACCACTCTCTGAGTAAAGAAGGTCCCCTCATGTTACCCCTAAACTTTTGTCCCTTAATTCTCAAGTCAAGTACTCTTGTTTTAAATCTTCCCTACTCTCAGTGGGAAAAGCTTATCCACGTCAACTCTGCCTATCCCTCTCATCATTTTAAAGACCTAAATCAAGTCCCCCCTTAACCTTCTGTGCTCCAAAGAATAAAGCCCTAACTTGTTCAACCTTTCTCTGTAACTTAGTTGCTGAAACTCAGGCAACATTCTAGTAAATCTCTTCTGTACTCTCTCTATTTTGTTGACATCCTTCCTATAATTAGGCGACCAAAATTGTACACTATACTCCAGAATTGGCCTCACCAATGCCTTGTACAATTTTAACATTACATCCCAACTTCTATACTCAATGATCTGATTTATAAAGGCCAGCACACCAAAAGCTTTCTTTACCACCCTATCTACATGAGATTCCACTTTCAGGCAACTGTGCACAGTTATTCCTAGATCCCTCTGTTCACCTGCATTCTTCAATTCCCTACCATTTACCATGTACATCCTATTTTGATTTGTCCTGCCAAGATGTAGCACCTCACACTTATCAGCATTAAACTCCATCTGCCATCTTTCAGCCCACTCTTCCAACTGGCATAAATCTCTCTGTAGACTTTGAAAATCTACTTCATTATCCACCACTCCACCTATCTTAGTATCATCTGCATACTTACTAATCCAATTTACCACACCATCATCCAGATCATTGATGTACATGACAAGCAACAGTGGACCCAACACAGATCCCTGTGTCACCCCACTGGCCTCCAACCTGACAAATAATTACTCTCTGGCATCTCCCATTCAGCCACTGTTGAATCCATCTTGCTACTCCACCATTAATACTCAACAATTGAACCTTCTTAACCATCCTTCCGTGAGGAAACTTGTCAAAGGCCTTACTGAAGTCCATATATACAACATCCACTGCTTTACCCTCATCAATTTCTCGAGTGACCTCTTCAAAAAATTCAAGAAGATTAGTCAAACATGACCTTCCAGGCACAAATCCATGTTGACTGTTCCTAATCAGACGCTGTTTATCCAGATGCTTATATATATTGTCTCTAAGTATCCTTTCCATTAATTTGCCCACCACTGACGTCAAACTAACAGATCTATAATTGCTAGGTTTACTCTTAGACCCCTTTTTAAACAATGGAACAACATGCGCAGTACGCCAATCCTCCGACACTATTCCCGTTTCTAATGATATTTGAAATATTTCTGTCATAGCCCCTGCTATTTCTACACTAACTTCCCTCAATGTCCTAGAGAATATCCTGTCTGGATCTGGAGACTTATCCACTTTTATATTTCTCAAAAGTGTCAGTACTTCCTCTTCTTTGAATCTCATAGTTTCCATAGCTACTCTACTTGTTTCCCTTACCTCACATAATTCAATATCCTTCTCCTTGATGAATATCGAAGAAAATAAATTGTTCAATATCTCCCCCATCTCTTTTGGCTCTGCAGATAGCTGTCCACTCTGACTCTCTAATGGACCAATTTTATTCCTCGTTATCCTTTTGCTATTAATATAGCCGTAGAAACCCTTTGGATTTACTTTCACCTTACTTGCCAAAGCAACCTCATATCTTCTTTTAGCTTTTCTAATTTCTTTCTTAAGATTCTTTTTACATTCTTTATACTCCTCAAGCACCTCATTTACTCCATGCTGCCTATAATTATTGTAGATCTCTCTCTTTTTCTGAACCGTGTCCAATTTCCCTTGAAAACCATGGCTCTTTCCAATTTTTACTATTTCCTTTCAACCGCAGGGACATAAAGATTCTGTACTCTTAAAATTTCACCTTTAAATGTCTTCCATTTCTCTTCCACATCTTTCCCATAAAACAAACTCTCCCAATTTACTCCTTTTAAATCCTTTCACATCTCCTCAAAGTTAGCCTTTCTCCAATCAAAAATCTCAACCCTAGGTCCAGTTCTGACCCTCTCCATAATTATATTGAAACTAATGGTATTGTGATCACTGGTCCTGAACTGTTCCCCAACGCATACCTTTGCCACCTGACCCGTCTCATTTCCTAACAGGAGGTCCAGCACCGCCCCTTCTCTAATAGGTACTTCTATGTATTGCTGCAAAAAACTATCCTGCACACATTTTACAAACTCCAACCCATCCAGCCCATTTACAGAATGTGTTTCCCAGTCCATGTGTGGAAAATTGAAATCTCCCACAATCACTACCTTGTGCTTACTACTAATATCTGCAATCTCCTTACATATTTGCTCTTCCAATTCTCGCTCCCCATTTGGCGGTCTATAATACACCCCTATAAGTGTTGCTACCCCTTTCCCATTTCTCAGTTCCACCCAAATAGCCTCCCTAGACAAGCCCTCTAATCTATCCTGCCAAAGCACTGCTGTAATATCTTCCCTGATAAGCAATGCAACACCTCCAACTCTTGCCCCTACAATTCTATCACACCTGAAGCAACGAAATCCTGGAATATTAAGTTTCCAATCACAGCCCTCCTGCAACCATGTTTCACTGATTGCCACAACATCATACTTCCAGGTGTCAATCCAGGCTCTAAGTTCATCCACCTTTCTTACAATGCTCCTAGCATTAAAATATACACATTTAAGAAACCCACCCTCTCTTATTCTCTGTTTATTGTCTTTTTCTTCTCCCTCCCCTACATTTTGGGTCAGAGTGCTACCATTCTCTGCCTCCTGCCTCACACACTGACTGCTAGCTTTCCCAATTTGAGTCCCTCCCCCCAACCATACTAGTTCAAAGTCTCCCCAGTAGCCATTGACTTCGGTAAAAAATTGTAAATTGCCCCCTGTGTTTAGGATGTTAGTGTACGGTATGATCGTTGGCTGATGTGCACTCGATAGGCTGTAGGGTCTGTTTCTGGGCTGTATCTCTAAAGTTTAGTTTAAAAGTCTAAAGCTCCAAATGCAGGACAAAAGGTCTTTGTCTTCTTCTTGCGTATGGGGTGCACAGCCTAAAGTTGTAGGTCAACTTGTTCTATTTGATCTTGTTTGTGCACATCGGGTTGATTGCATTAGTCGAAACAAGGTGGACGACGTGAAGATTGCAATCTCCCACCCCGGGCTTAAGGTCATAAGTGATAGGAGCAGAAGTAGTCCATTCAGCCCATCAATTCTACTCCTCCATTCAATCTTGGCTGATCTATCTCTCCCTCCTAACCCCATTCTCCTGCCTTCTCCCCATTACCCCGTAGTAATCAAGCATTCGTCACTCTCCGCCTTAAAAATATCCATTGACTTGGCCTCCACAGCCTTCTGTAGCAATGAATTTTAGGACTGAACTCTTCATCTAGATGCTAAAGATGCAAAATAACAGAAAATAAATACCATCAGAGCAGTAAACCTCTCGAAATAAATTAATGGTTTGAAATGGGAGACACGGATAAATTATGGATCAGCATAACCAATGAGGAAATAATTGAGAATATGAACTGATTGCTCAGAAGTAATAGAATAAGATGCACATAGAAGGCTTGGTCATAGTTTAAGGGTACAAAGCAACTCAACTACAGACTTTGAGAAGAAGGAATTCTACTTCCCCAAGAGATATTTGCACATTCCAATTAAAGTAGCATGGAAGAAGTGATCAGGAAGAGCTGTTGGATATCAGACTGCAGAAGACTGCAATGCGGCAATGAGACAATGAGGAGGATGGTTGAGGTCAAATTGTGAAAGTAACTTTCTTCAAGCAGGTTAGAAAGAAGTGTAACAGCTGATTGTATTCTCTATTAATCGCAGCTGAAGCCAGTACTTTAGTAATTATTGTGTAGGAGGGAACTGCAGATGCTGGTTTAAACCGAAGATAGACACAAAAAGCTGGAGTAACTCAGCAGGACAGTCAGCATCTCTGGAGAGAAGGAATGGGTGACGTTTCGGGTCGAGACCCTTACTTAGTAATTATTGCCTGGGATTCCTTTACACATTTCTTCACCCAAATTTTATTACTTTACCCACTCCCTCATCATTCAAGAAGGGACAGTGCCATGTGGCAGGGCATGTCATTGATGGTGGATGCATTGTATCACCTAGTTAAAAAGACTTCAAACATTCGCCTGAGTAACGAGCCAGTTAGCTGATAGATAGATAGATAGATAGATAGCCTTTTATTGTCATTCAGACCGAAGTCTGAACGAAATTGCAGCAGTCATACATATAATACCATACAATAAAACAACAATAAACACACATTAACATCCACCACAGTGAGTCCACCCAGCATCTCCTCACTGTGATGGAGGCAAAATTCTTAGGTCGCAGTCTCTTCCCTCCTCTTCTCCCTCTGCGCTGAGGCGATACCCCCCCCTACCCCCCCGGGCGATGTTAAGAACAGTCCCGCGGCTCAAACGCCGCGGCCCGGGGTGGTTGAAGCTGCCGCCCACCAGTCCTGCAGAAGCAGCTGCTGGCCCGCGGCCGAACCCCGGACTCAGGCCACCGCCGCCAGAACACCGACCCAGCCACCCTCACGTGAGTACTGCGCCGTCTTCAGCCTCGGGCTGGGCCGCCCCGACTTGGGCGCCGAACCTCCCCCGGACCGGGCCGCCCCGACTTGGGCGCCGAACCTCCCCCGGACCGGGCCGCCCCGACATGGGCGTCGCTTCTCCCCCGGACCGGGCCGCCCCAACTTGGGCGTCGCTTCTCCCCCGGACCGGATCGGGCCGCCCCGACTTGGGCGTCGCTTCTCCCCCCGGACCGGGCCGCCCCGACTTGGGCGTCGCTTCTTCCCCGGGCTGGGCTGCCCCGACTTGGGTGCCGAACCTCCCTCGGGCTGCCAGCGCTGCACCTTCCCGAGCTCGTCCGCTCCGACGGGAGCCTCGTTCCACCCTCGGGCTGGCTCCTCACGGGAGCGTCCCAACCTCTTCCAGCCCTGAGCCGGACCACACTCACGGGAGCGAGCTCAGAGCGAGTCCTGGCGGTGCTCTGCCTCCGGAGCCTCGAGGTCGTCAGCTCCATTAGGCCTCAGCACAGACGGAGGCAGAGAAGGGGAATACGACAAAAAGGTCATATTCCCCCGCAGGGAGAGACTGCAAACCCCGTTTCAACCCCCCCCCCAAAAAAAAACACAAGCTAAAACCAAAAAACTAGACTAACCAAACAAAATAAACAACATAAAAAACACAAAGACAAGACAACGGGACCGCCGGTAAGCCACTGTAGCCAGAGCCGCGCCGCCACTCCGGATCCTTTACAAATGAGTGCCAGACACATACACACACACAGGCACGCACACACACAAACGCAGGCACACGCACATTCGCGCACACACACGCACATTCACGCACACACACACACACTTAGACATACGCACATTCATGCACACACACACGCAGGCACACAAACACAGACACACGAACATTCACACACACACGCACATTCACACATACACACACACACTGGCATGGTGGAGAAAAGATTTTGAAAATAGTAAGAATGAAAAGAGATGACCTACATCTATTTTGATGATTTCATTAAGTTGGCAGGTATGTGACGAGCTGATTAGGAGCCACAGATTTCAAATAATAGGTGAAAAAAATCTATAGAGGAAATGAACAGATTCTTCATCATGAGCTTTGTAAAATCTGGATGCACTTAAAAGTCTGTGCATTTGGAAACGAAACCCCAAGGAAGATTTAAAGCCAATTGCACATTAGTTTCCATGAAATAATCAATTAGTAAGATTATGGAGTTTGGGACCAATTAAACACGGCTTTCAAAGAGCTGGCTCAAATAAAGTGGACTGAATATCTTTGATTCTGTTAACCTACATATTGAACATCTTTTAGATATTCCTGCGCATGCCAGTATTGAATAGCACAATAGTCAAACATAAACCAAGGATAGATACTTAAAAGGAGATTTGACCAACCTTCCATTAAAATTATGTTGCCCATAGTACCATCAAATAAATTCTTGGCAAAAATCAGATGCAGCAACCACAATCAAAGATGCTAAACAGCCTTTGGTCAAGTGCTAAAACGGAGTCTTTGCATTCCTGGGCCTTTTGAAACAATTTCTGGAATCATTTAAATGCAAATCAAATATCAATCTGCTTGGATTTCTTCTAACATTTCTGTTTCAGAGGGCTGGCTTCAATATTAGGCCTTTCCATTTTCCTCCACTTCTTGAGTTATGTGGTATCTCTGCTTTATGTCAAATGTTGACTTTCTTCTCTGGGTTCAGTCCCAAGGATCAGGCTTGGAACTGGTTCTGATCATAGAGTCCTACAGCATAGAAACATAACTCAACTCATCCATGTCAACCAAGATGCCGCATCTAAGGTTATCCCGTTTGCTCATTTTGGCCACCCATATCCTTCTAAACCATTCCTGTCCAAGTGGCTTTTTTTTTATGATGTTGTTGTACCTGCTTCAACTACTTCTCTGGCAGCTCATTCCATTTACCCATCGACCACCCTCTGAGTGAAAACATTGTCCCTCTGGGTTAAATTAAAATTTGCCCCTCTCACCTTTAGCATATATGCCTCTTGTTTTTTGATTCTCCTATCCTGGGTAAAAGGCTGTACTTTTGCAAAATAAATGTTGAAAGATTTACTGACTGTACGTGCCAATAATATTAATTTCTTGGTTCACAGATTAATTGCCCAGAATTAGTCTTGGATAATATGTCAAAGAATAAGATCAGGCAATGAAGCATTTATAGTTATGTTTTATAGAATATATGTACATTTACTAGAAAAGAAATTCACAACTGCAGTGTTCACTACCATTGCCATAGCAACTCTAACTGGATTACAGCAACCTCATATAAATTGATTTAAAGGGGATTACACAAGTATTTTGCAGTAGAGAGAGGAATTGGATAAAATAATCAAAGGGAGACAGAAAGGTAAAGCTGGAGGAAAACAGAAATACTAAAAAGAATGGAAGATGCATTGATAATTATGGGAAAAGATATATACAGACTTTGTTTCTGTGCGTGAGTAATGCAGGAGGAGATAAAATGATTTGAAGTAATAGGTGTTTATTATAAAAGAGAAATTTGTCATTAGGAAACATTTCCCTAGGGCAGGAATTAGTACAAAATAACAATGTATCCTATTTGACTATCATCAGCTGGTATGTCCCAAAGACAAATGACCCAGTTATATGCACTATTATCCTACTAAAATCCAAAATTAGGTTTTATAAAGGAGGCCAACCTAATTTAGATAAAACTGAAGAAGTTACAAGAACAATATTTACCTTAAAAATGTAGAGAAGTTGGGAATGCAATGTGAAAGGGGATCCCAATTAAGGGATTGTCGTAAAGAATAGTGAGATTTGTTACATTCAAAATGTTTTACTAAAGGGAAAAAATAACTGAGAAAGCTGTATGGCAAAAGAGAAATATATATATTCCCCATCAAAGATTTATGTCTCATTTGCTTCCCTTCTTTCTTATAAACAACACTACAAGATACTTAGGCACGAAACCCAATCCACGGTTATCCAGTTGAAGATAAGCATGGAATATGCGGTCAAGGACACAAAATGGCTGAGGTGCATCCGTTAATTTACCAGATGCAACCCAAAGACTGAATGGAGTTCAAATCCCACTATGTCAGCTGGATAGGATAAAGAGACTTTGATGGATTCTTACCATCACAGAATTTAACTGGCTGGTTGATCTCTTTCTGATCAATGGCGATGTCCAGAATATTGTTATTAAGGGGATAAGCAATGACAAAACTGCTGAATACGTAGAAGAAATGTTAAGATAGTGATCAATGCAGATGGCCTCTACCTGAAATTTATTTGACATCATAGAACAGAGCAGGACAGTACAAGACTGGGGACTGCGGCCCATTATGTATGCACCAACCATGATGCTAATCTGGAACATGGAACAGAGAACAATACATGAACAGGCCCCTTGACTCACGATGTCTGTGCCAAATCCCTTTTGCGCATACATGTTCTAAATCCCCCCGCTCCCTGTGCATTCACATGTCTATCTAAAAGCCTCAAATGTCATTATCATACCTACTTCCACCATCACTCATGACAGTGTGTTCCAGGCACCTAATCTACAGTAATCCCATCTGCATGCACATGATCCACATTCCTCTATTCCCCATCTGTTCATGTATCTGTATAAATGTCTCTTAAACATTGTTGTTGTAACAGTTTCCACCACCCACCACCAAACTAACCCATTCCAGCCACGCATTCTAGCTACCTACCATTCTCTGTGTTAAATGAAAAAGCCTTGTAAATCTCTTTTCAGCTTTCCCTCTCTCACCTTAAAGCTATGCCCTCGAGTATTTGGCATTTCTAGATAGGAAAGCAACTGAATATTTACCCTATCTGTGCTTCTCATAATGTTATGCACTTTTTCTGGTAAATTCTCAACATCCAACGCTAGAGAAAAATATTCTAAATTTGGATGTAAAGAGGGCACACAATTCACTATATTCTTTCATCTTGCGTTTGAACTCACACCTGCTTGTGTTAAACTCCATATGCCATTTCTCTTCCAAATTTTTCCAACTGACTGATATCCTGCTGTTTCCTTTGACAATATTCCATGTTGTCTGCAACTCCATCAACTTTCGGGTCATCTGCAATAATTGTAATTATGAAACTTGGGATAGTCTTACTGTTTGTGGACATGGACTGTCTGCGGCTTCTGACAGAGAGAGAAAAATAAAAGTTTTTTATTTTCCTCAAGCAGAAAGTATCCATTATTCTATACCCTCGACAAAGTGCTGAGTTTTGCAGCACGTGGCATACAACCACAGCTTCATGGATAGGTCCAGAGGCTTAAGGGGCTGTCCCACTGCGGCGAGTTCTGGCAAGTTTTCCCTCGACTCATACTCGCAGCATGGTCGACACAAAGTCCTAGGAGGTCTTTGTAACTCTCCTTCATGCTCGAGAGTAGACCCCGCGTACTTGAGGTCTCGGCTAGGTTGCGGTGTATTTTTCAACATGTTGAAAAATGCCCGCCAGTAAAAAAAGGTTGCCATGGAAAAAATCGATACTTTTTTTACTCGTAGGTTTATTCGAAGTAGGCCATAGTAGGTCGGCATATTATTCATAGGTAATCGAGGGTAGTCGAAGGTAATCGAAGGTAGTCGAAGGTAGTCATAGATAGTCTTCAACATAGTCGAAGGGAGGTCGAAGGGTGGTCAAATGGAGGTCGAAGGAGATCGAAGGAGTTCGAAGGAGGTCGTCTTCACTTTCCACTATTCGGTGTCCTATTTTCCCGAAGCTAGTCGTAGCTAGTCGAAGCTAGTCTTCAACATCGACGATGGAGGTCGAAGGAGGTCTTCAACATAGTCAAAGGAAGTCTTCAACATGACATTTTTTCAAACTCTCCTAAACTCTTCTAAACTCGCCAATTAGGTTGCCACAGTGGGTCAGCCCCTTTAGAAGCTCAGGCTAAAGGACGATTTATATATGCAACTAGTGGAAGATCCTTATCATATGTGCCTTATTTTTGACTCCAGGTCCACCTCTGTGGTTGACTGTTTGTGCCTCATGAATTGCTCAACAAGCCATTTAACTGTCAGCACAATTACAGATGATGGATAAAGTTAATCTGACTGAATCACTCAAATGCCTTAACAAAAAAAAAAACAATAAGAAAACATGGCTAGACATTTACATTGGTAGTTTGAATATCTTAATGGTTAAGTTAAATTAAAATTCAATTTAGGATGCATGTGGTTCTCCACTCATAGAATCTTGACAATGAAACTTCAGCCAGTGCAGTACAGCATTTACTTAGAAAGCTGACAAACCAACCAACCTCCAATACTGCACCTAAACTGTTCCCCTGAGTGCCTCTAGGAAAGTTTTTCATTGCAGAAGTCGTTGCTTCTTTCCTTGTGAAAGTCTGAGAAGATTAGCGCCAAACTTTTTCTTCAGTCGACACTGCTTGCTTCCTGCAATTCACAAGTCAAAGAGTCATAGTCGGACCAACCCATCCATGTTGACCCAAATACCCCATCGAAGCTCATCCCATTTATTTGCATTTGGCACCATATCCCTCTCAATCTTTTCTATCTATGTACTTGTACATCACCATCAAATCGTGAAGGTGACTGACCACAGGTGTGGGACTCTGAGGAGGGTTGACTGGCTAACATTGGGGTCTCAGGACCAGCAGCAGTCTGCTGCTAACCTACCTCCAGATGTATGATAGAGAAGGCTGCATAACAGGAGGGCAACTTGCAGGAGGTTGCACCCTGCACATAGATCACAGAGAAGCTTTGTTTGTTTGGTATTTCAAAACATCAGCAGCTCAGCAAGTATTGGCAAGCCTATGAGGTCTACGTGAATATGACCTCTTGCCTGCTGACTATGGTGGATGCATCTTATCTGTCACAGTCAATGTGATCACTGTCCTCAACTTCCATGCTTTGGGTAGATGGTAATAATGACATGGTACATCGATTTCATCGCCAAACACAACAGTTGATTTAGATTTTCTCTTCTATCTATGTTTTTGCAGAGTTCAATGTTTCTAACTCGAATTTGTGTTAACAAAGCATTCCCTAAAAAGCCTGGAGGTTTGTCAGTCAGTGAAATTAATCCATTGCATTAATTTACAGCTCGTATGCAACCACCGTTGGCTGTTTCTCCAGGTGTGTGCAAGATTGCTGATGTTTCTTTCATCCTGCAGCATGCCAGTCTTATCGATCTGGCGATAACCAGTCTTATCACAATTGTTATCGCCCGCCGAGGGCTCTGACTTTGACTCTGACATCGGGGGGAGAGGGAAGTGCAGGGGAGAGACACGTTTTTTTTTGCCTTCCATCACAGCGAGGTGGAGATGCGCTGTGATGGATGTCTGTGTAAATTGCGTTGTGTCTTGGGTCTTTTTTTTCTTGTATGTATGACTGCAGAAACAACATTTCACTTGAGCCTCTATGAGGTTCAAGTGAGAAATAAATTGTATTGTAGATTGTATTGTATTGTATTGTATTGTATTGTATCTATTCAAACAACCAAGCAGATTTAGCCCACTTCATCCTTCTCCTTTCCCTCCTCTCATTCCCCCTGCTCCTAGCACTTTGGGGATTTTATGATTAGAAATTTAAAAGACAGGCATTCTGAAAGTTTGGTTCAGAGGGTGCACAGTGGCTCAGCTAGGAGGGCTGCTACCCCACAGGGCCAGAGACCTCGGTTTAATCTTAACCTGGGCACTGTGTGGAGTTTGCATGTTTTTTCCTGTGACCACGTGAGTTTCCATCAGATGCTCTGGTTTGCTCCCACATCGTAATGATATGCAGATTCAGTGGTTAATTGAACACTTTCTACCCCTAAGGGGTAGCATCTGGATGGAGTTGGCGAGCATTCAGGAAAAACAAAAATGAGATTAATATAAGATTGATATAAATGGACAACTGATGGTCAGCATGGACAGGGCAGGCTGAAGGGCCTGTTCATGTCTTGCATGTATCTATGACTCTCATCAGGTGCAACAAATGTGATACGTGTTGCAAAAAAAACTGAAATCACACACAAAGCGTAACTCTGATCAGAGAAAAATAAATAAACCAGGGATCTGTGGAGGCTCAATAAATATTTTGGACATATTTGTTGAAAAGACACATGTGTCTCAATATTAAAGTTAAAAGATAAACTCGATTCTTCTACCACAATGAAAAGATGAAAAAAGTGACTACCTCAATCCTTCTGCAAACATCCCCAGCAAATATGGTTACAGGAGACTGAAGATTCATGAAGATAAACCCCATATGATTAAAAGTGTTTAGTGAGGCAACATTGAGAAGGGAATTACCAAAGAAGCTAAGATTAGAATTGATTATAGCATTACAGAAATCTGGGACAGCCATCCTCTGGAGTGTAAAATTTATCAGCCCATCAATATAGTTTATATGATCCAGCTAAAATCTTAACAAGAGGACTGAAATAACCACAGGCAGCTTTGCTAGCTTCATCCATAGATAGCCGAGGATGGAGCATTTGACAACTCATGCATGTACCTGCCATAAAAAGAAAGCTGGAAATGCAGCATCTGAGGAAGGAGAAACGGCGATAATGTTTCACCTTTAAGACTCGTTTAGAACCGATAGCTGGGAAATTGAAAGGTTTCCCTCCTGGTTTTGGTGAATCATGAAGACTTTAAGCCATTAAACAATTTGAAAGACTTGAATATTAAACTTATTTTCCTAGTTTAATTATGGTGCATTATATTGCAGCTGTCAAGCAATCATAACTGGATAAACCTCACTAGCTATCAATCTCATTACCAAATAAAGGTTTACATCTCTTCACAAAAATATTATAAGAACTAATAAAACTATGCACTGAATACAATCTGCCAGTGGTAAAAATAACTCCATTTGGTGAAATGTCTTCATTTTGTGTGAAAATTACTTTGTCAACCATTTATCATGTTGATAAATCACAACATGATTTTCTCTTAATCTCTTAACCTAAGCATTCTGCAGAATCCCCCACAGATGAGATGGTAATATTTCTCGTGATTTAGCTTTAATAATAGAAAAAATATTAACTGCAGATGCCAGATATCTGAAATGAAAATAGAGAATGCTGGAAGTACAGGCTGTATCTGTGGCGAGATAAACCAAATTAAGGTTTCAGACCCTTCATCAGAACATTGCCCTCACAGTGAAGACTATTTTGATGGAAGGGCAATGTCCAGATTGAGTTTATTGTGGAGTAAGGAAGACCCTGATTGTTGTTGTGGTTTGTGCAATGAAGGAGAGTGCCCACTTTAGGAAGGGAATTTGTGGCAGACCTCATTCATTGGTGAAATGAAATGAAATGAAATGATTCAATTTATTGTCATTGTCAGTGTACAGTACAGAGACAACGAAATGCATTTTTAGCATCTCCCTTGAAAGGGAGACACAGGGCGTCGCGGTGTGCCCGCGCCTGCCGCCATTCCATTACAGGCAAAGGTGGGTGAAGTGTCTTGCCCAAGGACACAACGACAGTATGCACTCCAAGCGGGATTTGAACCGGCTACCTTCCGGTCGCCAGCCGAACTCTTAGCCCATTGTGCTATCTGTCGCCTAGAATACTCCTTTCAATGTATTTGGCAAATATTAGAAAGTATTCTTTATGTGGTGCCACCTGCCTTCAAGAATTCTCCAAGTATGCTTTGCAACCCAAATGCACTCTTTCTTTGGTCTTGTACTTCTTCACTTGAGGTATTGATTTTCCTTTATTGTTTCTAATCCTCCTTCATCTACCCAGGCATCCGATTGACTGTTGTACTTGTAAGGTTTATATAAAACTCCACCCATCACATGTTGTAAATAGTTAAGTTAAGATCATAAGATCATAAGTGATGCATCAAGTCTACTCTGCCATTCAATCATGGCTGATCTCTCTCTCTCTTAACCCCATTCTCCTGCCCCCCATAACCTCTGACACCTGTACTAATCAAGAATCTATCTATCTCTGCCTTAAATATATCCACTGACTTTGCCTCCACAGCCTTCTGCGGAAAAAAATTCCACAGTTAAGTTAAAGATAAGAGATACAGCGTGGAAACTTGTTCTTTGGCCCACCGAGTCAGTGCTGCTCAACGATCACCCATAACCTAGCTCTATCCTACACACTAGGGGCAATTTACAGAAGCCAATTAACCTACAAACCTGTACATCTTTGGAGTATGGGAGGAAACCAGAGCTCCCGGAGAAAACCCACACAGTCACAGGGAGAACTGTACAGACAGCACCCATAGTCAAGATAACCCCAGGTATCTGGCGCTGTAAGGCAGCAACTCTACCGCTGCACCACTGTGCCGCCCTAACTGACCAATCTTGCCTTCTTTTTACTGTTGTTCTTGCATTGATATGTAGCTGGGAAGTTCTGTTTTAAAATGATTGCAAGCTAGCAACTAAAGCAAGGAAGAGAACATTGTGTTTTATAATCTCCAGATTATAACCTGTAGCATGTGCAAATTGATATCGGTATGAATAGAAAGGGAGATAAGCAAGTGACAGAATTAACAGTGTAGGAAAGGGGGTTCTGTTTCAAGTGATATTAGCTACTTCACCAAGGAAACGCATCATGCTCTACTTCTCCACACATTTCCGCCTTCCACTCAACAATCACACCCTAACATCATATCCAGCACAGCCAACAATGGACCATTGTGGGTTCTACCTGCCCTGGGTCATCGGTCGGCTCTGATTTGCTCTGTACCTTTTCATACCTCTAATTTCCCTCTCCCTTGACTCTCAGTCTGAAGAAGGGTCTCAACCCGAAACATCTCCTATTCCTTTTATCCAGAGATGCTGCCTAACCGGCTGAGTTACTCCAGCATTTTGTGCTACCCACCCCAACGACGCCACACTTGGTCTCTTGGGCTGTTCATTGCATTGTTCTGCTCAACCCTCAAAGATTTCTGGTATAAACCACACAATTTCACGTGTACTTTGAAACTCTTCACAAGCCTATCGTAATATAAAGTTTCAGACACTCCTTTTGGTCTCTTCCTGCATGTTGTACTTATCTGTTTCCGTATCTTAGTTCCATTTGAACCACCTTGGAATCTGTTGTGTACATTAAAGGCTTCCCATCGATGTATTAAAAGAAACAGATGGAAATTATGTGTTGTGTGTGGCCTGTCATTTCCAGGGATACATTCCTGATGATGCCAATTCCATGCTGCAAACCTGGAACCATCCCTTTAATATTAACTATGGGCTGATCAATGAGTTGCTACACTCTGTCGATGAGCGTTGACAAGATCTCGACAATTAAATAGTGATATAGTCATTTCATGTCATGACACATTATAATCTGACAAACCAGCTTTTGAAACACCTGACAATTGAATAGATTTCTCAATGCTGAATTTGACACTTTGTACAAGTTCAACCTCCACAAGGTCAGTCAAATCACAGACAAGGTTGTTTGCTATGCAAATGTAACATCAGTGAAAATTACCTTTGTTGTGGGGAATTATCTATACACATGGCTGTAGCTCTTGAAACAAAATGGTAACGCTTCATCTGGTGAAAGGTCACAAGTTGAACACATCAGTGAGAAATAATGCAAGAGAATAACTATAACTCATCTCAGTGAGGCTCAGTGAAAGGTATACAAGATATTTCGACAGCAAATGGATGTGACAGCAAAGGCAAGCTGCAAAGAATATGTGGAGAAATGTTAAAGCAATTTCAAGGAAATTCAGTCAAATTCTGAATACATTCATGTCTTTCTCCTGCGGAAAGATTCTTCCTGGTTATTCGAGATGAATGAAGCAATAGGCGTATTAACTGATAATTACTCTGGCACAAACATAGGAGAGCGTCTGAAGAAGGATTTCGACCCGAAACGTTGCCTATTTCCTTCGTTCCATAGATGCTGCCTCACCTGCTGAGTTTCTCCAGCATTTTTGTCTACCTTCAATTTTCTAGCATCTGCAGTTCCTTCTTTAACAGAGCGTTTAATCAGTTTTATTTCCAAAGTCAAGTCCATTCACTTCAGGCTTTTTATTACATGGTGCAACCTGGTAAATCGAATATCCATGCTCACCTCATCCTTAATTGCAAATCCTGACAACATGAAGATTTGGCTCAGTGCATTCACTCTTGGTTATGGAATAGATGCAAAGTTGCTGTTAAAGTCCCAGGGTTATTTGCTAATCAGCATACACAGTCCCATTGGATGAAGCCTGATATTTTTTTAAAGTTCTCTAAATATAGTGCCACAATTCTTGGCGATGGCACAGCAAATGTTCTCCAGCAAGCAAAAAACACCAATCTGCTGGAGGAGCTCCATGGGCCAGGCCATTGTACTTTCTGCATTTCATATCCTCCCCCTGGACTGAAAAAGTGGAATGATCAGTATAAAGAGGAGTAGGTGGGTAAATGGGGCAAGAGCTGGCATGTGATAGAGAAATCCCAGTGAGTAGTTGAGAAGAGATGCAGCCTCTGTTACATTGGTCAGACCTAATGTTAAGCAGCAAAATATTTTGCTCTCTCTGCCAAGGAGCTCCTGGTTGCTACCCACTTAATTTCTTCTCCCCATTCCTGCCCTCTCTAGGTTGCCATCGGTCTCCCCCTACTGTCATGATTGGTTGATAATTGGGAATTGTAAGAACTGTTTCCATGCTGTATTTCTCCATCAATGAGCAGGCTAGGACTTTATTCTTTGGAGCACAGGTGGATGAGGGATGATCTTATAAAGGTGTATAAGATCGTGAAATGATTAAATAGGGTAAATGCACAGAGCCTCTTACCCAGAATAGGTGAATCAAGAACCAGATGACATAGGTTTAAGGTGAGAGGGAAAAGATCTAATAGGAACCTGAGGGACAATGTTTTTTACACCAAGGGTGATAGGTATATGGACCAGCTGCCAGAGGAGTCAGGTACTATCACAACATTTAATAAACAATTGGACAGATACAGGGATAGGAAAAGTTTGGAGGGAGATGGGCAAAACGCAGGCAGGTGGTACTTGTGTAGATGGGGCATGTTGGTCAGTGTGAGCAAGTTGGGTCGAAGGGCCTGTTTCCATGCTGTAATAATCTATGACAATCTGCAGAGAGCAATCCATGGTGTGTTTCGTGCAATGATAAATGCTGTTGTCATAGCTTATTCCAAATAACCACAATGCATACGACCCTGCACAAAACCTTCTGCAACTGAATGACACAGTATTATTTCCGATCACAAAGCTTCTTTGTCCGTGCTTCAATAATTCGAGGTTCCGTCAAAGAAATGGCTCACAGTAATTACACCCCAACATTCCTCTTCACCACAGTTAAACAATTCAGTTTGAGAGCGGCACTGTGCTGCAGCGGTAGAGTTGCTGACTACGGGTGCTGTCTGTACGAAGTTTGTACATTCTCCCTGTGACCATGTGGGTTTTCTCCAGGTGCTCTGGTTTCCTCCCACACTCCAAAGGTTTGTAGGTTAATTGGCTTCAGTGAGTTGTAAAAAATTGTCCTTAGTGAGTGCAGATTAGTGTATGGGGTGGGGGGGAAATCGCTGGTCGGTGTGGACTCAGTAGGTCGAAGGGCCTGTTTCCACGCTGTAGCTCTAAAGTCTAAAGTCTAAATTCATCAACATAGTAAATAGTAAACAGTTAAACAGTATAGTAATAAAAATGGGTCTTTTTTTTTGGTATAGTATTCTTCCTCAGTTAATCCTCTGTCTTTGGGATTCTTTAACATGGCAAGTCAAACCTACTCTCTATGGGATTATGTTGATTAAGCCATGACCCCAGTTTACTGTTCTGTGTTACATGTTGGATGATTAGATTGTGTTTATTTCCAGCTTAGAAAACCATAGCAATAACAAAGTTATTTGTTCGTTTTCATCAGTTAAACAAAAAACAGCAGCTTGCCCTAGCTGGGAGTGAAAAACACGTCTTAAGAATTTATTTGTCCTCAGGCTCATGGTCTCTTTATTTTCTCTGTCGTGGTTCCCATGAAGAGAGTTAAAAAAACGATTCTGGATGGCAGAATTTATACTTTGATTTTAAATTTTGAACCTATGTTTGTTTATAGTCTCTGAAGACTGAAATTAGCATTTGTAAGCAAAAAGCTCACTACTTATTAGACATACAATTTGAATTGTGCCTGAACATGAAAGATCTTAAGGTGATACACATTCCTGCATGCCACAGACCTCTCTGTGGTGTCTAATTGTATTGCTATTAATCAATGCAATTTCAGCTTTGCTTTGACACCCGGCACTGCAAAGGTCTTTAAAAGATAGATGTGATGGATATTGTTAATTGTGGTCGCCACTAACTTGTTGTCAAAATGGCTGTATTGAACAATTTTGCAAAATACAGTGGTACAGTTAGAAACGACTGTTGGTGCATTCACAAGAATGTTTAATATTTGGAATTATGCTCTACTATTTTAATGGAGGTGTTGACCGGGATTATATTTTCAAATGAAATAAAGGAGAGAAATAGTTAATATAAATGAGGTTAGTTTTTATATGACCACTTTGCCAATAGTAATTCCTATTCATATCATTTCTCACAGCCGTGCAACGTGCACATTGTATTAATGTTAAAAATGAAATTCTAAACTGACTGCAATACTAATGCATTATGGCGGACTGCTGCAGAAATTGTCTCACAACATTGTGAGATTATGTGAATTATTACATTATTATTGCATGTGAATTATGTCTCTTTCTTAATATTGTTTTGATCATTTTAGAAGTCTTGCCCATTAAGACTGTAATGGGAACTGAACAACAAATTTATCTAAAAGAAAATATCTGCAGATCTGAAATAAAAATGAAACGCAGTAAATTCTTATCAGATCAAGCAAAATATATGAAGAAAGAAATACAATTAATATTTCAGGTTGAATACCTTTCACCAGTGTGTGTTTATATACTCTATATACTCTATATAAAGATGTTCATGGGTTTGGAAAAATAGGACAAAAAAATCTTGACCTGTTGTCCCACAAGTATTAGCTGCGAGGATTATTAAATGTGTGCAATTCTCCCCATAAATGTGGCAATGATTGGATTTAAAAATCTATCACTTTGATGCTAGATAGGTATCACGGATGTAGAATTCCACAAGAGACTCCTTTGTGTCTGACTGAGTCGGGCAATCGTTGAAAATCACCTGATCCAGAAAATCTCTACAATGGTAAAACTAGAAAGGGCGCAAGAAAGATTTACAAATATATTACTGGGCCCGGAGGGTTTGAGTTAAAGAATTGGCTGTATAGGCTGCAGAAAAAAAAAACTGCAGATGTTGATTGATGGGGAGGGCATGGGAGTGCCCCAATCAAGGCCAGCAACAAATTGGAGCCCTGGAGCAGGAGGCAACTGTGGCTGACAAGTAGGAATTAGGGATAGAATAAAACTAAAAGAAAAGATGTATAACACAGCAAAGAGTAGCCAGAAGCCAGAGGATTGGGAAACTTTCATAGGACAACAGAAGGAAACAAATCATGCAATAGGGGCTGAAAAGATGAAGTACGAGGGGAAGCTGGCCAGGCATATAAAGAAGGACAGTAAAAGCTTCTTTAGATATGTTAAGGGAAAAGGAATAGCAAAGTCAAATGTGAGCCTTGGTTCTTGGTTTCTTGGTCCTCCAAAATATTCCAAATTGAATTTAAACTGGAGGTGGTGAAGGGAGGGCTTAGGAGTCCCTTGAAGGCAGACACGGGTGAAATTATTATGGGGAACAAGGAAATGGCATAAGAGTTGAACAGGTACTTTGAATCTGTCTTCACTAAGGAAGTCACAATCTCCCATAAGTACTGGAGGACAGAGGATCTAAGGGGGTAGACAACTGAAAGACATTTTCATTAGGCGAGAAATAGTATTGGGTAGGCTAATGGGACTGAAGGATGATAAATCCCCTGGGCCTGATGGTCTGCATCCCAGGGTCCTCAGGGAGGTGGCTCTAGAAATAGTGGACGCATTGGTGATCATTTTCCAGTGTTCAATAGATTCAGGATCAGTTCCTGTGGACTGGAGGATAGCTAATGTTATCCCACTTTTCAAGAAAGGAGCAAGAGAGAAAACAGGGAATTACAGACCAGTTAGCCTGACTTCGGTGGTGGGAAAGATGCTGGAGTCAATTATTAAAGAGGTAATAATGGGGCATTTGGATAGCAGTAAAAGGATTAGTCCAAGTCAGCATGGATTTATGAAAGGAAAATCATGCTTTACTAATCTTCTGGGAATTTTTTGAGGATGTGACAAGTAAAATGGATGAAGGGGTGCCAGTGGATGTAGTGTATCTAGACTTTCAGAAAGCCTTTGATAAGGTCCCGCAAAGGAGACTGGTGACTAAAATTAGAGCACATGGTATTGGGGGTAGGGTGTTGACATGGATAGAAAATTGGTTGGCAGACAGGCAGCAAAGAGTAGGAGTGAATGGGTCCTTTTCAGAATGGCAGGCAGTGGCGAGTGGAGTGCCAAAGGCTCGGTGTTGGGGCTGCAACTGTTTACCATATATATTAATGATTAGGAAGAGGGAATTAGGAGCAAGTTTGCGGATGACACAATACTAGGTGGCAGTGTGAACTGTGAAGAGGATGTTAGGAGGTTGCAAGGTGACCTGGACAGGTTGATTGAGTGGGCAGATGTGTGGCAAATGCAGTATAATATAGTTAAATGTGAGGTTATCCACCTTGGTGGCAAAAACAAGGGGGCAGATTATTATCTCAATGGGATTAGGTTAGGTAAGGGGAGGTACAGCGAGACCTGGGCGTGCTTGTACACCGGTCACTGAAAGTTGGTGTGCAGGTACAGCAGGCAGTGAAGAAAGCTAATGGAATGTTGGCCTTCATAACAAAAGGATTTCAGTAAGGGATTAGAGAGGTTCTTCTGCAGTTGTATAGGGCTCTGGTGAGACCACATCTGGAGTATTGTGTACAGTTTTGGTCTCCTAATTTGAGGAAGGACATCCTTGTGATTGAGGCAGTGCAGCGTAGGTTCACGAGATTGATCCCTGGAACGGTGGGACTGTCATATGAGGAAAGATTAAAAAGACTAGGCTTGTGTTCTCTGGAGTTTAGAAAGATGAGGGGATATCTTATAGAAACATATAAAATTATAAAAGGACTGGAAAGGCTAGATGCAGGAAAAATGGTCCCAATGTTGGGCGAGTCTAGAACCAGGGGCCACAGTCTTAGAATAAAGGGGATGCCATTTAGGACTGAGAAAAAACTTTTTCACCCAGAGAGTTGTGAAATTGTGGAATTCTCTGCCACAGAGGGCAGTGGAGGCCAAATTACTGGATGGATTTAAGAAAGAGTTAGATAGAGCTCTATGGGCTGGTGAAATCAAAGGAAATGGGGAGAAGGCAGGCACGGGTTATTGATTGGAGACGATTAGCCATTATCACAATGAATGGCAGTGCTGGCTCGAAGGGCCAAATGGCCTGCTCCTGCACCTATTTTCTATGTTTCTATGTACAGGAGCCCACATTTGCAACACAGGATGCAGTAGATGTGACGGAATGCCAGAGAGAGTACAACTACTTCATTTAAAAGACACTTGGAGAAGTACCTGTAAAGGAAATTGTTTAGATTTACCTTTATTATTGTCACGTGTACCAAGGAACAAAGAAAAACTTTGTTTTGTGCTCTATCTGAACAAATCAGAGGATAATATACATCGATACAAACAAGTCAAATACAAGTACAATTCTTGATTAGGACAGTTGTCAGAGGTTATGGGGAGAAGGCAGGAGAATGGGGTAGGAGGGAGAGATAGATCTGCCATGATTGAATGGCGGTGTAGACTCGATGGGCTGAATGGCCTAATTCTACTATTCCTTATGACATGACAATAGGTAGAGCCAAGAGAGAGATACATTGTGTAGCGCCTCATCATTGTAGCGCTTCTGTTCCATAGACAAGTTTGACACGTTGGAGGGATATGGGTCAGGCACAGGCAAGTGGGGCTAGGTCAATTATACAACTTGGTTGGCATGGACAAATTGGCTGAAGGGCCTGCTTCAGTGCTATATAGCTCGATGCCTATGTTTTCACAAAATATGTGTACTCATTCTTATTGAATAAAAATGAAAGTTGTTTTTTAGATAAATTAAAAGCAGAAAATGCTGGAAATAATTAGCACGCAGGCTGCATCTGCGAAAAGAGAAATAGAGCTAACATTTCAGATGGAAGACATTACGTCCATTCCTTTTCCATCAGATACGGCCTGACCTGAGTATTTCCAGCAATTTGAGATTTTATTCTACATTTCTGGCTTCTGCAAGTTTTTTTCTTTAATTACCTTTCAGATAAACTCAGATAGCTATCATCTGGTAATGCACACACAATGTAGAATTTAATTGTAATTTAAAAAACAGGTACATCTGGAAATACTCAGCAAACAAAGCTATTTAGAAGATGTCATTAAAATCAGGTCTCATACACCTCCGAGGTTGGCAGAGGTTAACTTGTTAATTCTGGCCAAATTGGAGAGGCCAGGACACTAAAATTGAGTAAAGATTTCTGGGCTGCTAGGTCATTTGGTCAATTTAAATGTGCGTTCTGCAGAAATAGGACAAGCTGCAGAATAGTGCCAGTTTGTTTAGAGCCTAGATAAGAGCTGCAGGAAGAGAATGAAACATCTGCAGATACTGAAAATTAGGTGCAAATTGAATGGAATGGATTGGATGAATGCAAACCAGACATACACATTGGATATAACATTGCAAAGCTTTACTTTGCTAGATGTTGATTGGATTAAATATTGAGTCTTGTCTTGAATATCTGGGTACATTTTGTTATGTTTGCTTCGTTTCAGAAGCACCATTTCAATACATTGTAAGTTTAGATTTGCAAGTGCTTGACTCAGTGATTTTGTGACTGAAACTAGACTGGGGAGGAAGCTTAGAATAAGCTATTTACAAACTGTTTGCTCTTTTTGACTTTTGAATATTTGACACATTTTTTATTTGGTTGTTTAATATATCCATTGTTGGGATGTGGTTGCCACTACAAGATCAGTGTATATTGACTACAAGATCAGTGTATATTGAGAAGAATGTGATAAGGCTTCAGCTTGAACTGCGACAGTCTGGCTGAGTGTAAATCCCACAGTGTCTTTAGTGGAGAAGTCCATTGATTTTGTCCAGAGTCATTGAAGGAGGGACAATATGAAATGGAACAGCCCATGGCTAGGAGAATTGTTTGTAGTGGATAGGACTGAGTATTTGGGAGGAACTGCTACAGAAAATGGGCTTTAAAGAGGTGAAAGCACTTTCATCTCTGATCTGAACCTGGAGTAATGGTGATTCCTGACACAGCTGACAATAATCAGCCCCCAAAAAACGTCATCCTGCGGATTACAGGTGGTTCAATCTAAATAAGTGTAAGGTTTGTACTTTGGGAGAGCATATGCAAAGGAAAAGATAGAGTAAATGGAAGGATTATGAGGAGCATTGATTTATACAGGGGACTTGAGAGCCAAGTCCATAGCTCCCTGATAGAGGCAACACAAGTGGATGGACCAGTAAAGAAGGCTTATGGCATTCTTAACTTCAACAATTGTGGTATTGAGTATAATAGTTGAAAAGTCATGCTGCTGCTATATAAAAGTTTGGTTCGGAAGGATGTGGAGGTTTCAGAGGGGGTGCAGAAGAGGTTCACCAGGATGTTATCTGGAATGGAGAATATTTATTGCAAGAAAAAATTGGACAGATTTGGATTGTTTTCTCTGGAGCATTGGAGGCTGAGGGACGATGAGATAGAAGTTTGTAAAATTGTGACAGGGTGGAAATGTCAAATATTAGAAGGCAAAGGTTTAAGGTGAGGGGAGATAAGTTTAAAGGAGGAAGGAGGTGGAAGAGGGTGGAAAGTAACTGGAATGCATTACCAGGGAAGGATATGATGGTAAATGTTAAGAGGCATTTGGACAGACACATGAACAGGCAGGGCTGCAGACCATGTGCAGGAAACAGGATTAGTTTTGATTGGCATCATGGTAGGTGCAGACATGCTGAGCTAACAGCCTGTTCCTGTGCTGTGCTGTTTTATATTCATGTTATATTTTCCACGTTCAATTCCAGGTAATGAGACGCTTGGCTTCAAACAATCGCAATCATCTTGCTGTGTGGGCTAAGTATGATTCCAGTAGCTGGAGAACTTTCCCTGAATCTACACTGATTTCACTTTTACCAAGTTGCCATACTCAATCAAATTCTGTCTTGATGTAAAGAGCAGTAGCTCTCACCTCATCTCTGGAGTTTTCAGGTCTGGATGATAAAGTTCCATGCTCTTTGGGAGTAGTTTGAAATGTTTGGATTCGTGTCATCAAAACTCTGCCGTTTAGTCACTGAAATTTGAGGCAGTTGGAGGGCTTAAGTCCTGGATTTACTGCTAATATATAACCACAATGCCATGGCTTGCATTAGGAACCCGCATTTTATGACTTTTATATTTCTAGTTAGGGAAAGTAAAAAACATATGTACACTTATTTGTACATTCTCCTTACAATATTCTAGAACTGCTAATTTTAACATTAATATCTTACTTTTTTGCACATTTCCTCTTCAATTTGCAAACTATTCTTTATGTACAAAGGTTAAATGAAAAGTTTTTATACCAACTGTTGGATTAATGTAGTTGGCCAGGAAACTATAACTTTTAGGACACATGCTTAATCATTTAGTACCATATCAGCAACTAATCCTGTTAAGACAGCTATAAGTGATTGTGAAATTCCACCAAAAGTAAGCAATCCTGCACAAGTACAGTCGATTTATTCTGCAATTATTTGTGCCAAATTAATTCCAGATTTAGTGTAATAACTGTAGTATTCAATGGCCAGCCCCGCCTCCTCTGAGATTCATCCATGCAGATGCCTTATTAATGGAAAAGCATTTAATTTTAAGTTAAAGTTAGACCCAAACAATACTATTCACTACTATTCAATACTATTACCAGTCTGAAGAAGGTTCCAACCCGAACGTCACTCATTCCTTCTCTCCAGAGATGCTGCCTGTCCCGCTGATTTACTCCAGCATTTTGTGTCTATCTTCGGTTTAAGCCAGCATCTGCAGTTCCTTCCCACACTATTCACAGAAACTGTGCATTATTAACTGTTTTCACCATGAGCAGAAATTCCATTCGACAGAGTAGATTTTCACAAATGGGCAGTGTTTAATTCATCGTTAACAGGATCATGGATGCAGAGCAACTCAGAACACCAAAGATTATAGGGAATTATTTATAGATGTTTAATTCTGATCATGTAATTGCAATTGTGATGTATAAAAGTGAAGAGTCAAAGATTGATATTATCAGGTGATGTAACATAAAGGATTCACACTATAACAAGTTTTGAACACAGCCCAGTCCATCATGGGTTCTGACATCCCCATCATCGAAGGGATTTAATGGAGTCACAGCCTTAAAAAGGCAGCCAGTTTCATCAGAGACCCGCACCACCCTGGCTACACACTTATTTCACCCCTGCCATCGGGAACAAGGTACAGGAGCCTGAAAACTGTAACTTCCAGGTTCAGGAACAGTGTAGCCATTGGGCTATTAAACACTACAACCTCAAATAAGCTCTGAATCACTATGAATGACTATTATTGTTAGTTTGTTTTTTTATGTGTACGTATACCTGTGTTGTGTGTGTGTGTGTGTATATTTATATATATGTATGATCTGTATATATGGGTATATGCGAGTATGTACAAATACACTGAACTTTTTTGCTCAATCGTTTCTTATATGTTTACAGTGTATTATGTTTACATATTTTGTTGTTTTGCTGCGTAACAATCTGGGACATATGACATTAAAACACTCTTGACTCATGATTCTTGACTCTTGAAACCAGCAGGAACTAAATGTGTCTTTCCTTCAACAAGCCAACAAGCATACAACTAGAACCATACATGGGAGGGAGATACTGATTTGTGTCTCAATAAGTCAAGATCTATATCCATTTCCCTGAAATGCACACACTGTTTTCTCCAACCACTGAGGCTGATAGCCTTTGCTGTCTCGATTTCTAAAAACTATCCTTGTGCCTGAAAGCAACACAGTTTAAGATTAAGCCTTATCACAAAAGCCAGCAAATGAGCAGAACGGGTGATTCATTTGGTCTGTAGGGATGACCAGTATTATGTATGGAGCAGCATTTTTTGCAAGGCTTTTTTTTTAAAACTAGAGAAACAGTCATGAAATCTTGATTAACATATAAACTGCTGCAACCTTCTGTGCTGGATTTGGTGATTTTATTAAAATTGCCCGAGGGAAAGTCTAGCACAACTAAATAGAGCTCCATCCGGGTGAAAGAGAAGGCCAGAACAAAATATTCTGAAGAAGGCTCTCGACCCGAAACATTGCCTATTTGTTCTCTCTGTAGATGTTGCATCATCCGCTGATTTTCTCCAGCATTTCTGTCTACCTTCGATTCAATTTTTCCAGCATCTGCAGTTCTTTCTTGAACAAAGAGTAACCATGATACTGTAACGGGGGAACCAAAATGTTTCAAGGTTTCAAGGTATGAAGGTCAGTTTATTGTCACATATACCAATTAAGGTACAGTGAATTTTGAGTTACCATAGAGCCACATTAAGTGAAAAGCAACAGGACAAACAACATAAAAGTTAACATAAACATCCACCACAGTGGATTCCACATTCCTCACTGTGATGGAAGGCAATAAAGTTCAATCTTCTTCTGCTTTGTTCTCCTGCGGTCGGGGCAGTCAAACTATCCGCAGTCGGGGCAATCAAAGCCCCCGCAGCTGACCATCAAACCCCCCGTTGGGGTGATCGAAACTCCCACGTTGAGGCAGTTGAAACTCTCTCTGCGTCATAGAGTTCCCGAGTTGTCCTCTTCTTACCAGAGAGGGCTACACAATGTTAAAGTCCACAGGCCCCGTGGTTGGGGCTCCAATCCCCAGCAAAGGGATCGCAAGTTCCGCGATGTTAAAGTCCTGCAGACTACCGCGGCTTGGAGCAGCCATCGGTCTCCAGGAAAGGCCACCAACTCCACGATGTTAGGCTGTAGTGGGGACAGAGATACGATACGGAACACCTTCACCCTACATAAAACAAACCAAGGAACACTAAAACATACTCTTTAACATGTACTTAAAATAATAAAAACAGAAAAAAGGACAGACAGGCTGTTGGTGAAATTGTGGCTAAGTATCAATTTACAACCTGTATCTTTCTCGTTGAATTCTTATGAGATGCAACCAAACTCACAATAACTTCTTAAAAAAGACACAAAGTGCTGGATTAACGCAGCACGCCAGGCAGCATCTCTGGAGAACATGGATAGTCAATGTTTCAGGTCAGGATCTTTCTTCTATAATAATTTATTCTGAGTCATTTGGTTAACCTCAGCTCACAGATGTAATATTCTTATTCCAATGAGTTTTCTATGAAGTCCCTCACAGCCAACCAAGAGGACAAATTAGATCGAAAGTTTTCTCTTGCTCAACCTTTAACACATAAGTGAATCAGATTTTTCTTTTGGGAGAAGACGCCTGTGTGTGCAACTAATTTAAAAATCCCCACCCGAGATTTCAACCTTAAATGGAAAGTTTAAAAATATCCACACACTCACTGTGCCAAAGGGCTGATTAAAGGTTGGGAGTTTGTAATTTATATCCTTCTAAGGCTGGACAGACCCTGTAGTATTTGAATTCAAATTCTTATGAAGCCAGAATGAAGTAAAGATCCCAACACCGCACACCGCCTCCACAGAGAATGGAGCGTACATTTGGAGTTTATTCATCAATGGATTATTATCCATTCAATAGAAAAATGCACATCATCAGTCCACCAAATGTCCAAAATCAGACAAAATAATTGAGAAAATGCATTTCATAAAATGCAATACCAGCAACTTGTCCTGGACCACCCATATCAAAGCAATGGGCAAGAAAGCACCCCAACGCCTCTACTCCCTTAGAAGGCTTAAGGGCCTGTCCCACGAGCATGCGACCTGCATGCGGCAAGCGCGACCAAACTGGAAGCGGGGGCCGGGCGGAGGTCGAGTGATCCCCGTACAGAGCCAATCCCACCAGCATGCGCCTGCATGCGGCTAGCGCGACCAAACCGGAAGCGGGGGCCGTGCGGAAGTCGAGTGAGTGACGTGAAGTTCAAGCGAAGTCCACGGGAAGTTCACGCGTGACGTACAGCGTCAAGATGCTGCGTACAGTGTCAAGACGCTGCATACGGCGTCAATACACTGCGCACGCCCGTTGAGGCGGTGCATACAGTGTCGAGGTGGCAGCGGGCCGGCAGGCCATTGCCGCGCGGAATTTTTGAACACGGTCAGTTTTTCGGAGCCCCGCGTGATGTCTGGACCAGCTCCGCACAACTCCATATGGCACCAGCGATCCAAGTGGGACCGGCCCCGCGAGGCCGTACGGCTCAAGCGACCACGTTAGATCGCGCTTGCCGCATGGAGTCGCATGCTCATGGGACAGGCCCTTAAGAAGGTTCAGCATGTCCCCAACAATTCTCACCCTTCTACAGATGCACCCTAGAAAGCATTTTATCGCAGCCTCCATCCAAGATCACAAGAAATTGTAGAGAATTCCATGACACAAACCAACCTCTCTTCCATTGACTACATTTATACCTCATGCTGCCCCGGCAAGGCCATCAGCATAATCAAGGATGAGTCTCACCCCGGTTATTCCCTCTTCTCCCCTCTCTCATCACGCAAGAGGTACAGAAGTGTGCTTCTCACACCTCCAGATTCTGGGGCAGTTTCTTCCCAGCTGCTGTTATCAGGCAATTGAACCATCCTATCAACAACTAGAGACTGATCCTAAGCTACTATCTACCTCACTGGATATAATTGGACTATATTTAATCGGACTTTACTGGACTTTCTTATTCCCTTTATTATGTATCTGTACACTGTAGATGACTCGATAACAATCATCTATGTTCTTTTCGCTGACTAGTGAGTACGCATCAAAAGGTTTTCACAGTACCTTGGTTCACGTGGCAATAATCTAAAGTCAATTAAACTAAAGAAAATGTTCAGAATGTTTTTAAAATATGAAATGAGTTAAAGGATTATGCCATTGTGTAGAGTATAGAACAGTACAGCACAGGAACCGACCCTTCAGCCCATGATGTTTTTTGCTGACTATGATGCCAATCAGTATTAATCCAATTTGCTTGTACATAGTGCACATCCTTCCAGTCCTTACCTATTCATGTGCCCATTTAAATGTCTCATAAACATTGCTATCATATCTATTTCCACCACTTCCCCATGCAACATAAACCAGGCACCTACCACTCTGTGTAAAAAGTTGCCTCTTTTAAACTTTCTCCCTCTCACCTAAAATCTATGCCTTCAAATATGACATTTCCGACATAGGCTATCCATCTTACGACATAGACTATTTATCCTATCTATCCCTGTTATAATTTTATATACACATGTCAGGTCGCCCCTCAACCTCCAATGTCCAGAGAAGACAATCCAAGTTTGTCCAACCTCTCCTTATAGGTAATACTCTCTAATCCAGGCAACATCCTGGTGAACCTTTTTTTCACTCTCTTCAAAGCCTCCACAATCTTCCTGTAAAAACGGTGTTCAGAAGTGAAGATAATACATTAAACATGGCCTAACCTTATTTTTAAACAGCTACAATATGACGTCCTGATTTCTACACTCAACACATCAATCAATGAAGACAAGTATGATGTACACCTTCTTTACCACACAATTTACTTCTGTTGCCACTTTCAGGAAATTATGGACTTGTACCCAATCTCTGTACTTCAATGCACCTAAGGGTCCTGACATTTACTTACTTACCTCATACATTTGACCTTCCAAAGTGCAACAGTTCACATTTATCCAGATTGAACTCGGGGCGCCACATTGATGGCAGCCTGTCCGTTTTTCTGCCTTTTTTAAAATTTTAGTCCGTTTTAAAAGTTTGTTTTGGGGATTCTTTAGCTTTTCTATGTGGGGGGTAGGGTAAGGGTGAAATCATTTCCCAGTCACTTCCTGGCGAGGACGCGACTATTCTCTGAGTTGCGCCCTCACCCCCTTCCTCGCGGCCTACCACCTGGATTAGAGCAGCCTTTCCTGCCGGGGACTGGATCAGAGCTTCAGCAGCGGCGGCGCAGCGCTGGATTTCGCCACTGAGCAGGGCGATGCCTACCTGGATCGCCGTTGAAGCTCCGGAGCGTTGGGACTGCTGCTCCAACATCGCCGACCTGTGGTTGCAGAGCTTCCAGCGTGGGTGGCGCTGACCAACATTGCAGAGTCCTGGGGCCCTTTGCCGAGGGCCGCCAGCATTGAATCTCCACCCAGCGTGGCCTGTGGACTTCGGGAGCCACAGACTCCGGTAGGAGGTGGCCGCTTCGGATGTCCAAGCCGCTGAGGATGTCCTCCAGTCTTGATGTCGGACATCCATCACCCCGGCGAGCGGGCCTGAACATCGGTCGTCTGTAGCGGCGACAGCAGAGGGTTCGGGAGCCCCCTGATCACGGGAGGGAACAGAGGAGGATTACTGAATTTTAGGGGTGGAAGATTGCAACCTTCACGTGGTCCGCCCTGTTTCGACTAATGCAATCAACTCGACGTGCACAAACAGAAGATCAAATAGAACAAGTTGTCCAACAACTTTAGGCTGTGCATGCCACACAAAAGAAGAAGACTGAATTTTTGGAGCCTTCCCTCACAGTAAGAAATTTTGACCCCGCTGTGTGGGGATGTTTGTGTTAAAGTCTATCGTGTTCTGTGCTCTTTATTATTTGTATGGCTGTATGGCGACCACACATTTCACTGTACCAATTGGTACATGTGACAAATAAATGTATCTTGTATCTTGTATGTGCTATTTCTCTGCCCAGATTTCCAACCAGTCTATATTCTGCTGATTCCTTTAATAATCTTCATCACTATCTACAACTTCACCAATTCATGTGTCATCTGCAAACTAATCAGGCCACTTACATTTTTGACCAAATTGATTATATATATCACAAACAAAAGAGGCTGCAACACTGATTTGTGCAGAACACCACCGATCACGGACTCCAGTCAGAGTAACACTCATCCTCCACTACCTTCTTTCGTCTATCATCAACTAATTTAAAATCCAATCTATAAAGTCTCTATTGATCTCATGTACATTCACCTTCCGGATCAGGTTACCAAGCTATTTTGTTGAAAGCTTTATTAAAATTCATGTTTACACCAACCATTGCCCTGTCCTCATCAACCATTTTTGTCATCTCCTCAACCAACTTGTTCAAGTTTGTAAAATATGACCCCCTCCACACAGGTCCATGTTGACTATAACTAATGTCTAAACTTTTGCAGAGTGGAACCTATTCCTTGAATCTGCTCCAACTATTTCCTCTCAAGGTATATAAGGCCTATCGTTTCTGCGTTTGTCTTGACTGCCCTTCTTAAATGGTTAAACCCCATTTGTTATTCTCCTCTGGGAAGTCCCGTATGGTGAAATAGAATACAAAGATCTCTGTCAAATCCCCAGTAATCTCTCTTGCTTCTCTCAATAACCTAGGGTAGCTCCCCATCAGGCCAGGGGGGCTTAACCCCTTAATGCTTTTCAAGAGAACCAACATCTCCTCGTTCTTGACATCAACACACCCTTGCATATATGCATAACCCTCACTTATCTTCCTTTCCACGATGTTCCTCTTATTAGTGAGTACCGTGTGAAGTGCCTGTTTAATACCAAGACCATTACCTCTGGCTCCAGGCATAAATTCCTTCTCACTCGCTCCCTCTTTTTGTTAATGTGGGGCCCCTGTGTTGCTCACTACTGTGTCCGAGACACAGTTCTGTAGTCTGACATATTGTGGTCGTCCAGACAAGCAGTTGATGATCCAGGCCATCAATGGAGGATCCACCCGCATCCTTATCAGTTTGCTCCCATGCAGTGCAGTGCATGGTGTTAAATATACTGGAGAAGTCAAAAAACACGACTCTCATAATGCTTCCTGGCTTATCCAGGTGAGCATAGGAACGTTGGAGCAGGTGGATGATGGTGTCCTCAACCCTTTGTTTGATAAGCGAACTGCAGGCAGTCCAGCTAGGGTTTAACTGGGGGTTGCAGGTGAGTTGCACTCATGGCTACTGCTGTCACTTACCTCTGAGTGATTATCCCCCTCAACAGAATCCAAAATCATATGCATGTTTGAGAATGAAATAGCCACATGGGACATCTGCACCATACTTTCCTGCCTCTCCTGGAGCTCATCCATTTATCTAATTGAGCTTTTGGTGTGACCACCTTCCTGAAACTACTATTTATAGCACTCTCTGCCTCCTGTCTGCTCCTTAGCAAGCACATCTGCTGCTCCAACTAATCCCCCAACTAATGAGAGAAGCTGCAGCTGGACATGCTCCTTGCTAAAGTATTCACCAAGGCCACTTAACCACTTCCCGATCTCTCACATCTGAATACATGAGCAAACCATTTCACTGACTCTGTTGCTGCTGATTGAGTAAACTGGTGGAATTCAGAAATTGGAAAATCCTTACTTGGCTTCATCTCATTGCTGATTAATCTTCTCACTGAAACATGTACTTTAAACCAACATCTGCAGTTGTTTCCTACACATATACTTTAACCCACCAGCAGTACTTCCTACTCATGGCAGCCCTTCTCAAAATGGCTGCTCTACAATAGGGAAGTGGTGCTGAGTAAAGCATCAACCATGATATTAGGGTAAGAATGAGGGTAAGGGTAGCCTTCTGCTTCTATTTCTTATGCTCTTGGCTCCAACGGATGAAGATAATGAGGTGTAATAAGGATGACAAGATGAAACTAACTTCGATCAGATAGCAAGGCAAAAATGACAAGGGTAAGTCACCACAGTTTCCAGTCACCCAAGAATATCCATCCTGGTCTAAAGGATGTACTGACATCACAGTACATTCTAATCACTGCCAGTGTAGGAAGGAACTGCAGATGCTGGTTTACACCGAAGATAGACAGAAAATGCTGGAGTAACTCAGTCTAACCACTGTCAGATCAGCTTGACGTGACCAATCCTCACAGATACCACCAAAAGATTTGATGATCCTTTGAGATCTGCCCATCCTAAGAGACAGATTACAGATTTTCAGTGAATTATTTTCTGAAACCATTATAAGCCGATTAATTCATTTTTAAACCACAGGACTATGAATGATAATAGTGAGTTCTGCTTTTTCCTGCAACCTATTATTAATTTCCCATAACGACACCAGAATACTCCAGGAGCTTTCCCTTGAATATTAATTATTGCATACTCTGCATCCAATTTCATCTATTGTATTAACCTAGTTAAATGTAATTAGCTTAAGCAACATAATGAACAAGCAAAAAGGAGGCTATTTTCTGGACAGAGGTCCCAGCCATTAAGAAATAACAGCAATTGATTTAAACACAGCTTCTTTTCAATTCTATGCAGTTGTTGTAACAGTGAAAATAACTGCATATTCTAAATATTGGAGTTGAATTTCCAAATAGATTCTCCCAATTGTTTGCTGCAAAGTCAATCATTGTGCAGTTGTAACCTCAAGAACCCCCCCACCCCCCAAGTAAAATGACACTTGTGTTTCTTGATTACTTCATGCAGTTGGGTCAAAATCCACTTTACCAGCATGTTTTTTTTCCAATGGCAGGAAGAACCCTGGGAATCTGATAAAAACGTTCTCCTCTTTTACCAGTAGTAAACCAACTCTTTATTTTCCTGCTGCCAGATATATAATAAGCATTAATATCATAAAATATCTCAAAGAAAAATCCAACTGGCAAGGTTAACTATAAACCAGGAAAACTTTACTGTATAATATAACAGTTATCTTCCTCAAAAGCTTTATAACGCAACACAAAATCTCAAAAGAAGTCAACAATTATTACTGGATAGAACCAAATGTAATTGTACTTGAAAGAAAAGGTGGATAACCTTGCTACATTGGATTAAATTCACGGCTGCGTTGAATTATCAGGCATTAGTTAGATTTCGACATCTCTGACTGTCAATACAAAAGCTTTCATTTAATCTTTCAATTACATAACTAACTCTCCTCAGAGGCAGTCAATGCATTTTCCAATGTACAAAAGAAAAAATGACAAAGGAAAGGAAGTCCTTGAAATATTCTAATGGACTAGCACTTTTTATAAAAGATCATTGATTTAAAATTTAACAATTCTGCTCTTCCCACGGCTGCTATTTGACTAATTCCAACATTTATCTACGTTTTAAAAAATATATATTTAGGATTTTCAGAATCCGTAATATTTTATACTTAGAAGAAGAACCAATCATTTATGCCAATCGGAATTACAGATTGAATGTGCCAGTTTTGGTGTGATGCATGTTGAGACTGATGTCCAAATCTAATAATTGATTCTGCATTTGTTCTTATTTTTGTCACTGTTCTGTTATTAAGTGCTCTTTTGGAAGTTGCTTTAATCGTCTCAAATTTGAAATATTTATCAGGCTTTCACCATGCTGTTATCGTTATTTGTCTGATTTGCAATCAAATCTTGGAAAGTCAGTGAAATGAATGAACAAGGCAGTGGATACACTTTTTTTTTGGAAGGGCAATGTTAGGAGATCACTATTTTCAAGAATGAACAGGTCTGGCATCTTAGCAATGCTCCCCATAGAGTAAATGAATACTTCATGACTCTTCATCTCACTCTCAGTATCCAAGATGGTACCCAGGCCAGGCCAATCTTTGTGTGCTATCTGGAATCATGCATTAAAATTGGTCCACTCTTTTAAATCTCTGCTCCAATTCACATTATTCCCTTTATCATGTGTTTGTACACTGTGGGTGGTTCAATTGTAAACATGTGCTGCCTTTCCGCCAACTTTCAATTTTACCTCAGTACACATGACAATAAGCTAAACACAAACTCAAATTCAAACTAAAGCGGAGCAAATCCTGCAGTCGTCAGTGCCGAAGGCCCGCTCCTAGAAGACATGGATGAAGCTAAGGTGGATTTATCTTTTGACCGTTAAAAAAAGGTCTAATGGTGAAGACCACCTTTAACAACATCTTCCTCCTCACAAAATGTGTGGAAGACGGTTCTTAAAATTGTAGTCTTGGAACTGCACAACATGGAAGCAGACCCTTCAGTCCAACTTGTTCATGTCAACCAAGCTGGCATTGTAGGTTAACCCCATTTGCCTGTATTTAGCCCAAATCCCTCTAAACCCTTCCTATCCAAATATCTTTCCAAATGTCTTTTAAAAGTCGTGATTGCATGCATTTGTAAATTGTTCTCTAGCAGCTCATTCCAGATATGGACTACCTTCTGAGTGAAAACTTTTCCCCTGAGGTTCCACTTAAATCTCACCCTCTCACATTACACCTGTGTCCTTTAGTTTTGGAATCCTCTAATCTGGGAAAAAGACTGTAAAATTTTACTTTATCCAAGCCCCTCATGATTTTTACACTACAATAATCTCAGCCTCCTGCACTCCAAATAAAAAAGTCCCAGCCTATCCAATCTCTTTCCTATAATCACGCCCACAAGTCCACATAACATCCTGTGAACCATTAAACCGTTTTAATTTAATGACATCTTCACTACAGCAGAATTACCAGAAGTGCACATATTACTCCTCCTGTGCTCTGACCAATGACCTGTACAGCTGATCATATATGATGTCCCAATTTATATACTCAGTACCCTTCCCAATGAAACATAGAAACATAGAAAATAGGTGCAGGAGTAGGCCATTCGGCCCTTCGGGCATGCACCACCATTCAATATGATCATGGCTGATCATCCAACTCAGTATCCCGTACCTGCCTTCTCACCATACCCCCTGATCCCTTTAGACACAAGGGCCACATCTAACTCCCTCTTAAATATAGCATGGCAAACATCCTCTTCATCACTCAGTCTAATTAAGCAGCCACTTTCAGGAACAATGCATCTGTACTCCCAGAATCTGTTCTATAACACTCTGAGGTAGATGGGTGCCTGGAACTGCCAGGAGTAGTAGTGGAGGCAGATACAATAGTGGCATTTAAGAGGCTTTTTGATAGGCACATGTATGCTCAGCGAATGGAGGGTTATGGCTCGTGTGCAAACAGATGAGATTAGTTTATGTTGGCATTATGTGTGGCACAGACATTGTTCCTATGTTGGCCTGTTCTTGTGCTGTTCTATATTAAATCCTCGTAGAATCTAATATATATCTTGTAGATTGGTTATTGCATGTGAACCAATCAGAGTAATGTATTAATATTAACTCCACCTTATTGCACACTTTATATTAACACTCACTTCCTATATACATAGTTACACCGGTGGTAGAGATGAACTAACAACGTATTGTACTGCACCACCATGATTGATGATTAAAGCTGACTTTGAACACCAGACTGTGTCTGTACAGTTCTTTACATGTTTACATGTTCTTAACATGTTTACATATCTCAATACAGCAGATAGACACAAAATACTGGAGTAACTCAGCGGGACAGGCAGCATCTCTGGAGAGAAGGAATGGGTGACGTTTTAGGTTGAGACCCTTCCTCAGACTGAGGAAGCTGAGATTTTGCCTGTCCCGCTAAGTTACTCCAGCATTTTGTGTCTATCTTCGATTTAAACCAGCATATGCAGTTTCTACCTACTGAATACAGCAGATAACTTTTTTCTGAACGTAATGATATATAGGTCCATTCTTTACAATCTTGGCACATAAAAATATTCTCATCTGAAGATTTAATCCAAAGAACCCTCATAGCGCCAGCTCTGGGGCAACTATATCATTAATAAATACGTACTAAACTGAATGCAGTACTCTTAGTGTGGTCTAGTCAAAATCACGCACACTTACAGCAAGACCTCCCTACTTCCTACTCTGTGCCTATTGCAATATTTCATTGTCTTTCTAATTACCTGCTGCACTAGCATGCTAACATGTGTCTCATAGGTGAGGACACTTACAGTAGATGGCTCTCACTCCAAAATTCTGTTGTCCCACACCATTCAAATAACTGGAGTTCCTTGTTTCTCCGTGCAAATAACATTCTTTGCTCCTATCCTATTGCTCCTACCTTCGTTATACTTCATCAGCCATAGCCCCCCAGTCACATAAATTGCCTGTATTTTATTGCAGACATTTTTGTCCAGAGATTGGAATTCACACATTTTTGTTGCCCTAAACATGGGATGCATACTGAACCAATACTCAATTAGATTCCCCCACAAAGTAAAATATACTAAATAGATAAACGAAATACTAAATAATAATTGAATTGAATTGAATTGAATTTCCTTTATTGTCATTCAGACCTTACGGTCTGAACGAAATTTCGTGCCTGCAGTCACATACAATGATACAATAATAACAACAATAAACACAAATTAACATCCACCACAGTGAGTCCTCCAAACACCTCCTCACTGTGGTGGAGGCAAAAATCTTAGGGCTGCAGTCTCTTCCCTCTTCTCCCTCTGCGCTGAGGCAATTCCCCACCGGGCGATGGTACAAACAGTCCCGCAGCTCACCGAACCCCGCGAACGGGCCGGTTCAAACACTGCTGCCCCGGGGTGGTCGAAGCCGCCGCACCTCCAGTCCAGCACACGCAGCAGCCGGCCCGCGGCTGAACCCAGGACTCTGGACACCGCCGCCAGAACGTCGTCCCAGCCACCGGGGCACCGTCCCAGCCCCCGGACTGGATCGCCCTCACGTGAGTACCGTTCCACCCTCAGGCTGGGCCACTCCGACGGGAGTGCTGTTCCACCCTCAGGCTGGGCCACTCCAGCGGGATTGCCGTTCCTCCCTCAGGCTGGGCCACTCCAGCGGGAGTGCCGTTCCACCCTCGGGCTGGGCCACTCCAGCGGGAGTGCCGTTCCTCCCTCGGGCTGGGCCATTCCGACGGGAGTGCCGTTGGGCTGGGCCACTCCAGCCCCTCACCAGGCCGCTCTCACGGGAGCACCGTTCCATCCCGGGCTGGGCCGGGAGCGAGCCCAGGACGAGTCCTGTCAGCTGCCTCCAGAGTCCCGAGGTCGCCGGCTCCGCTAGGCCTCAGCGTAGACGGAGGCAAAGAAGGGGGATACGACAAAAAGGTCGTATTCCCCCAAGGGAGTGACAGCAGCCCCCGTTTCACCCCCCACCCCCCTCCCCACATAAACACAGCCTAAAAACCAAAAACATAACTAGACAAAAACGAAAAAAAACAATACAAAAAAGTAAAAACCAACGGACTGCAGGCGAGCCGCTGCTGCCAGGGCAGCGCCACCACTTCCGGAAAACCCTGCATCAGGACAGGAAAACCCTGCATCAGGACATAATGCTAAAAATGTGAAAAATACATAAAGAGCATATAGTGGCTTATACAAAAACAGAATCTGCTTGGACCGAAGCAGGACCTCATCGAAAGTGACCACAGCAGGAATCACTTTGCTGTGCAGTAGTCACAGAAATGGCTCATTCCTTTGGCATACTCCGTAAAGAAGTAGTGAAAACTCCAGAATCCAGTATTCAATTGTTTGCAGGGAATCCTGATGGTTTGCCGTCTGGCTCACTCATCAGTCTGTAATGTGAGCTCTACGGCCAGGGGGGCAGCCGCATGTGGACCCAGAGCCAAGGATCCGGAGTCCATCCAGCCCAGGGGCGAACTAGTGGCTGGAGTCAGGGTCATGGCCCACAACGCTATGGGTCAGGCATAGGGTTGGAGCCAAGGTCCAAAGTTTATTTTGTTTATCTTGTTTATTTCCTACTCCCTTTTGACTCACTGAGATAGCTGTGGGTAGACGGCAGGAGAACGCGGTTCAGAGGGGGAAGTAGATCAGCCATGATTGAATGGCTTGATGGGCCGAATGGCCTAATTCTACTCCTATCATCTCCTCATTTCCTCATCTCCATTAAACAGCTACATCTGTTCACCAGATAAAAGCTGTCCAGGGCCTCACCTCCCCAGAGGAGCATGGGCGAGGCTCAACAGACTGCGTACTGGAGTTGGGCATTTCAATGCCATCATGTGGAGATGAGGACTCCGCTAGAGTCCAGTCTGTGAAGGCGGAGCAGAACAACAGACAGCCAACCATGTTATTTCTGGGGCCCCGTTCCACCACCCACCAAATGAAGCTCAGGGCCTGGCAGACATTGACGCAGAGACAACAACCTGGCTGCTCAACACCCGTCTTTAGATCTAACTATTCCTTTGGTTTATGTTTCATTTGCAAGAAGGAGATCACATGACTCATAAACTGTATAAATTATTATTAGTTGAGAGATACAGCACGGAAACAGGCCCTTCGGCCTACCAAGTCCACGCCGAACGGTACCCGGATGTGGCGCCGACAGGCAAGAAGTCGAAGCCAAAGAACGGAATGGAAACGAGGCCGAAACGACAATAAACCGAAAGAGAGTCTCATCCCATCTCCCCCTTCTCTCTCCCCTCTCTCTCTCTCCCTCTCTCTCTCTCTCTCTCTCTCTCTCTCTCTCTCTCTCTCTCTCTCCCTCTTCTCTCTCCCCTCTCTCTCTCTCTCTCTCTCTCTCTCTCTCTCTCTCTCTCTCTCTCTCTCTCTCTCTCCTCCTCTCCCCTCTCCTCTCTCCCCTCTCCTCTCTCTCTCTCTCTTCTCTCTCTCCCTTCTCTCTCTCTCTTCTCTCTCCCCTCTTCTCTCTCCCCTTCTCTCTCTCTCTCCCCCTTCTCTCCCTTCCTCCTTCCCTCCCTTCTCTCTCTCTTTTCCCCCTCTGTCTCTCCCCTTCTTTCTCTCCCCTCTCTCTCTCTCCTCCTCCTCTCTCCCGCAGGAGCTTCTCTCTCTCACTCCTCTCGGTCTTCCCCTCCTCTCTCCCCTCCCCACTCTTCTCTCTCTCTCCCCCTCTCTGGGGCTTGGGTCGGCATCAGTGACTGTGGGACTCTCCTCCGTCTCCACCCACAGAGAGCGGGAGAGATGGGACAGTCACTGACTGTGGGGGGAGGGTGTGTGGGAGGGGGAAGGAGGGGGGAAGAGGAGGGACCCTGGTGTGGGGAGAGAAGGAGATCGGCATCAGAGACTGTGGGACTCTCCCGCAGGTGGAGACGGAGGAGAGAGAGAGAGAGAAGGGGGAGAGGGAGAGACAGAGAGAGGGGAGGGGGGAGAGGGAGGGGAGAGAGAGGGGGAGAGAATGAGGAGGGGGAGAGAGGGAGAGAGAGAGGAGAGGGAGAGAGAGAGAAGCGAATAGAGAGAGAGAGAGAGAGAGAGAAGAGGGAGAGAGAGAGAGAGAGAGAGAGAGAGGAGAGGGGGAGAGAGAGAGGAGGGGAGAGAGAGAGAGAGAGGAGAGAGAGAGAGAGAGAGAGAGAGAGAGGAGAGAGAGAGAGAGAGAGAGAGAGAGAGAGAGATAGGAGAGAGGGGACTTTGGAGTCTTCCGTGGGCGCTGATCACCACGTGGGGTTGAGAGTATTGTGAACAATGATTGTAAACAATGATTGTAATGTTGTATTATAATGACTTGATATAATGTAATTTCTTTTTGTTTATGACTTGATCTGTTGTATCATTCGTTGTGTCGAATAAAGTCTTGAAATTGAAAAAAAAAGAAGAAAAAAAGAGGGGAGAGAGAAGGGGGAGACGGGAGCGTGGGGTTCATTTTCCCACACAAGCCATAGATGACTGGGCAATCTGAACCCAAGCACCAAGTTGAAAGTGGCCGAAGGTGTGCATTCCTCGGGACAGCCCCTACTCTCCCACGCCCACCCTCCGCGGGCTGCGGGTCAGTGGAGCTGAGTTTTGGGACATTGTTCATGCCTTCACAGTGATGTGATGGACCACCATCGCTGAGAAGTCCCGCCCCCCGGTAACGTCAAGTCCGTTATTGGACTTTTCTGTTGAGCGACAGTCGGTCCTTTGGCCTGTAGGCGCCACCGCCTTTCGGATAGGTGGCTTTTCGACAGAGCGGCCATTCGGTAAATTTGCTTTTAGGTGACGCAGCCTTTTGGTTCTTTAGGTTTTGGGCATCCCGCCCTTTCGGTTAGTTTGCATTTAGGCGTCCCATCCTTTCGGTTAGTAGGCGTTTCGTCTTCGGACTCTTTCGGTTTATTGTCGTTTCGGCCTCGTTTCTATTCCTTTCTTTGGCTTCAACTTCTTTGCTTCGGCCTCTCATCCGTTGGCGCCACGTCCACACACGACGCCGAACAGCGATTCCCACACACTATAAAGTACCATACAATACACTAACGCTATCCCACACACACTAGGGACCATTTACAATTATACCAAGCCAATTAACCTACAAACCTGTACATCTTTGCAGTGTGGGAGGAAATCAGAGAAAATCCATGCATGTGACGGGGAGAATGTACAAACTCAGTACAGACAGCACCCGTAGTCAGGATTGAACCCAGGTTTCTGGCGCTATAAGGCAGCAATTCTTCCGCTGCCGTCTCCGTGCTGCCCCCAATTCTACTTTTATTCCACTGTGTAATATGTTAAAACAGTGAGATGAAAATGGGTTTGTGCATTAATAGGATTAACACCTAATACCCTTGAAAAACTGCTACTCCAGCATACCAGAGTCCCAGAGGTGTTGGACTATTGGAGCTTTACAGTATTTACGTGTTGCACCTGTGTCAGCTCTGCACACAGAAGTGCCAGGACAGATTCAGAACTCACTGCTGACTACCCTGATACCTTTATCATTCACATAATATGTTTAGACAATAGGATGTCCTTTTACAACATTTAATTGTGAAGATAACCATGCAAAAGCTGCCTCCGTGCTGACGTGACTGACAGAATTCCATAATTTCCCTGGCACTTGATCCGAGACATTGCTTTCTATTCTCCTCCTTTCCCTCTATTTCCCTCTTTTCTTCAATACATATTCACTTTCCAATGCAGTCTAACATTTGCAGGCCCTTGGGCATTACGGATTACAGCAACCAACGCATTAAGTTATAAACATAAATATTGTGGAGTTCTGGCAAAGGAATTACAGTATCTCCAAGGAAAAGGCTGGCTCAGAATTTTTTGAACACCAACTAAAGCAGCATGAATGGAATATAAATTGTGTCTCAGTTTCTTATTATCATCCACTTCTTTCTAACATACATTAGGGAAGACGTTAAAATTAAAATGATAAGGAATTGTAATAATTCTCCCCCTCCCCGAAACATATCATATGGATGTATGGTTCGCTGAATTGTCCAATTTATATTATTATGGGGTTTTTTCAATTCAAGATACTGCCTGTTCTTAATTATGGTATTAACCCCATGAAACATGGAAGTATTTTCCATGAGATAATGTTTTACAACTGAGATTCTGCTTGGTAAATAGATACACTATATCAGAAAGTTATGAAAATATTGTGAAAATGTTCAGTTCAATATTTGACTTCACATATTTGCCCGAAGGCTATGTAATAATCCAATTCACTGGGTTAGCACATACAAGATGGAACAAGACACCACAGGAACAGGCTCATTGGCCCATAGTGTGTATGCCAAATTTAATACCATCTCTTCTATGTGCTAACCCAGTGAACGAAGACCAACTATTACTGCCAGTGAATAATCCATATCCCTCCATTCTCTGCATATCCACATGCCTCTTCAAAGGTCTCTTAAATGCTACTATCATCTCTGCTTCCACCACTATCCCTGGCATCACTTCCCAGGCACTCACCAATCTCTGTGTAAAAAACCTTGTTCCGAATAACTATCATTTTAGGTAAATAAGTAAACAACGGCTGATTGAAGTGAGGATCGCCTGTACACAATTCTCTGTGAGTGGTACCACGTTTGTTCTAGCAGCTCTGTAAAACAGTAAAACATCTCTCGTGAACAAGTGAATGAAGTTACATTCACACACTCCCCATCAACTGCCCACTTGCATTTTCCAACCGTTCAACCGAATATTTAATCAGTAAGTTGACAATGATTCACATTTTGAAATCTTGATATCCATGACATCCCTAATTTATGACAGCTTCTCAGAAATATTATTCAAAAATGTCCAAATTGACTTTTTTTTTATTATTCCAGCATATCAGTTTTATTTCAGATTTTCTTTTACCAATATGAATTAATCAGGGCCTTGATGTTTCAGCCTCAGTGGAAATTTATACAAAATCACATTGATATGCACCTGTCAGAAAATTCCCAGTGACTTGGTGTTTGTAGCTAAATAGAATTTTGAATGGCAATCACAAGTTGAATTGGATGCCTACTGCCGTCATCAGGAATTAAACCATGCACAAGAACTCAATCATCAGCATCGGTGATATGTTCAGGATTGAAACGTCAGCAAATTACCATGATAGTAAATAGCAGACTGCTGCTTCTGCGCTGATATACCTAAAGTCAAGGCAGAGTCATAAACATATAAAGGGCAGCAAGAAACAATTCTGCAACTGCATATTAATTCATTGATTTATGCTGTAAATCTGTAAATAAGCTAAATAACATGCCCCTAAGGCAGCATGAACCTGAATATAGCATTGCACCGAAATTCTTCTTCCATTTTGCAGAATCAATACAAATTTGCATCCGTGTGACACTTTATGAATAAAATATGGTCAGTTTTTGTGAAAGCGTATAGAAAACATAAACAAGCATCAAAACACCATAAATCGACGGTCCACACCTTTAAGTGAAGGTAGGTCATAAAGTTTCTTATCTCTCCGATTATATTCCTGATGAGTGGCATAGATGAAGAGATGAATGTTATTGTTTGTAGTTGAGAAGATGTTACAGTTTTATAACATCACTTGATTTCACATTTGTGAACCTTTTCAGAACATTTGTTCTAAGCTACCACTTTCAATTCCAACCGCTATCAAATCTTCTGGAAATTTATTTTTCTACTTATCTGAAAATCAAATGTTGGGAATAGAGTGGGCTCCAAATATCAGAGAATTCTACCAAATCAAATCTATTGCAGTAGTTTATGACCAATAAAATAAAACATCTCTCACTCTGCTCTTTTCCCATTTCTTTTTGCCTCCTTTCTTTTGTATTCCTTTTCTAAACAATTCTATTTTTATTCAATAGAGAACGCAGCAGTAAATATGCTGCCTTACAGTGCCAGAGACCCGGGTTTGATCCTGAGTACAGGTGCTGACTGTATGTAGTATGTACATTCTCCCTGTGACCGTGTGGGTTTTTTCCAGGTGCTCTGGTTTCCTCTCACATCCCAAAGTCATGCAGGTTTGTGGGTTAATTGGCTGCTGTAAATTGTCCTTAGTGTGTAGGATGCGAAAGTGGGATAACATGGACTAGTGTATGGATGATCAATGGTCTGCATGGTGGGCCGAAGGGCCTATTCCCATGCTGTATCTCTAAACTAAACTAAACTAAACTAAAATAAAATTCATATACATCCTGAATATTTCATAGGAACATTTTTTCTAAAAGATGAAAATTCTTTGGACTAAAACAGTTCAATTCATAGCTGCCAATGTTGGAGTAGCTCAAATTGGGGATGCTCAGAAAGTGGAAGCAGTCATCTCAGGGGAGGAGGAAGAGAGAGGGTATGGGGAGGGGAGTGGAGTGGAGTGGAGTGGAGTGGAGGAGTGGAGTGGAGTTCAAATATAGGGAAGTTTAAGTACGTGCAGGTTCACAGGCAGGAGGGTTTCAAAACAAGCATTGTTGGGCAAAGAGTTACGTTTGGCTTTTATTTGAATGACAATTGATACAAGTTGGCACAGTTAACATTTATAAAATGTGCAACCTAGAAAATAAGTGATTTAGGTTTATTATTAAAAGTAGAAATAGACCCATCGGCCTACTGAGTCCGAACCGATCACCATGCTTTAGTTCTACCCTACACATTAGGGTCATTTTTACAGAAGCCAATTAACTTACAAACCTGCACGTCTTTTGGATGTGGGAAGAAACTGGAGCATCTGGAGGAATCCCGCATGGTCACAAGAAGGATGTGTAAACTCCGTATGGAAGTGTACCCATTGTCATAGCTTCAAAGGTCAGTTTATTGTCATGTGTACCAATTACGGTACAGTGAAACTCGAATTACCATACAGCCATGCTAAAAAAAGCAACAAGACACACAACTACATAAAAGTTAACATAAGCATCCACCACAGCGGATTCCCCATATTTCTCACTGTGATGGAAGGCAATAAAGTCTAATCTTCTTCCTCTTATTCTCCTGCAGTCGGGGCAGTAGAACCATCCGCAGTTGGGGCGATCGAAGCTCCTGCAGCCAACGATTGAAGTGTCCACATCGGGGTGGTCGAAGCTCCCGTGTCGGGGCACTTGAAGCTCCTGCGGCCTGGAGCTCCCGAAGTCGGTCCCTAACCAGGGACTGCAAACTCCACGATGTTAAAGTCTGTAGGCTCCCGCGATTGGTGCTCCAAGATCGATCCCCAGCAGGGACACTAGCTCCACGATGGTAAGTCCACAGGCTTCCCGCTGTTGGAGATCTCTGAAGTCGGTCTCCAGCAGAGGCCTCCAGCTCCTCGATGTTAGGCTGCAGTGCAGATGGAGATACGATGCAGAAATTGCATCTCCATCGAGGTAAGAGATTTTTTTTAAGTTTCCCTATCATGCATCATAGTCAGGATTGAACTCAGGTCTCTGGTGGTGTAAGGCACTGCAATTAGCTTCTAGCAATTAGCTTCTAGTGCAATTAGCTTCTAGTGCAATTAGTCTGTTTCACAGACAGATACCGCTTAAAAGACTGAGATTGAGTCCATCATGTTGCTGAACCCAACCTCCATTCTTTCCCCACAGATATGCATATCTTTTCCACTTTACACAAAGAATCAATTCTTATTTGAATCATGCAATTTTCCTATCTCTCCTGTATCCTTTCTATATCTTTGAATTTCTCCTTAAACTAACACAGTAAATCAGCCATGGGCCAATTAGTAATGGTATGGTGGATAACCTCTGCTTTTGCATTTTATGCATTTAATTATATAATTGAGAAACATATATTTTGGAGCTTGATCAGCTTATCCTTAACAACTTAAAGGTGTACTACTAAAGCTGTAATGAAGCTAGTTACTCCAAACAACTACCTTTTAAAGTGCTGCTGATCAGCATTCTTTCAAAAATGTATTATGCCACATATTACAATGTCAAAGTTAGGCTGTGAGAGAATGAATTAAGTTCTACTGATAGAAGTTCTACTTTCAACATTTCTACTCAAGGGGCTCCAATTATCTATGCTTCCTTTAAGTGAAAACATCTATTTGCTCTTTTTCCTGGATATTTTCAGTTGCCTGGCACTAGGTAAGAGAATATCACACATAGATCAGGTACAATTGTTGAGAGTTCAGAGTTTAGTTTATTGTCACAATGAAAAGTAATGTAGGGTGCCTTCATTCAGTTTCAGTTTGGTTTCTAAGAAGGAACTGCAGGTGCTGGAAATTCGAAGGTACACAAAAATGCTGGAGAAACTCAGCAGGTGCAGCAGCATCTATGGAGCGAAGGAAATAGGCAATGTTTCGGGCCAAAACCCTTCTTCAGACTCAGTCTTCAGACTTCAGACTTCAGTTTGGTTTCTGTTTAGTTTATTGTCACTGGTACTGAGGTACAGTGAAAAGCTTTTGTTACGTGCTAACCAGTCAGTGGAAAGACAATACATGATTACCCACCCCCCCCCCCCCCACCCCCCAGTGGTATCATTGCATGAATCCATGCTGACATTGGGAACATATATTTGATTGCAGCAATAAGATTATTATTGCTCCCTAAAAGGGGCAATAGTGAAATCATATTTAACTTGCGCTACCGTACTATGTCTGACTATATGTTTCCATGTTATATAGCTGACATTAAACTCTTTGATTTGCTTATACTGAATCAGAGAATGATAACTGAGTCATGGAGTCATATTGCCTTGCAGAACATGCTTTGCTTCCAATTCACTTCCAGCAAGCCTAAAAGTCACTTACCTCTTTAGAACAATATGTGATTTCTGAACTTTGTGTAACTCTGCATTCAGATGTGGAGACTGCAGATGGAATGAATTCACACAGAATCTGGAGTTCACCTTCAGATCAACCTTTCTTCATTACAATTTGGCCAGCTTGGGAGATATCTTCTTTTGGGCAGAAGTTCTCTGATTCTAAGTTTCCATTATTTTTATACTACTTCTGATCTATCACCCCCATGTGCTCCTTGAGTATATAGGATGAGCTAAGTTGTTCTTGCTGGTCTATGCTCTAGGGTGCTGTGTTTTACATAAGTTATGAGCAATTCCATTTTTAACATGATCTACTGTGGGAAGTTCCTGCTCTAGACTTTGCACACTGATTACTGTGCAATTTCCGTGCATGGCTTCATTTTAGTTCATCTTTAGCTCACAAATGGTAGTATCCAGTTCCAAAAGAGTTTCTAATGAGCCTTTCTGATGGACATACTGCTCAGTATTTCAGAGTACAGCCAAAACTGCAAAGATTAGTTGAATCCAGAGACACAAGAGGATGCAGATGCTGGAATATAGAACCTATACAGATATACAGGCCAATATGCAAGTGGATGCGACTTATAAACAGTCTATTGGAGGAACTCAGCAGATCGAATGTTGACTGTCCATTTCCATCCACGATGCTGCTCATTTGAGTTCTTCCAGCAGATTGTTTGTTAGTTGAAACCACTTGGCTATTGACCTATTTATAGTGGAATGGGAATTTGAATAGATCTAAGTTTATTGTTGGGGAAGTCCAGAACAAGGGGTCACAGTTTAAGAATAAGGGGGAAGTATTTTAGGTCCGAGATGAGCAAAAACATTTTTCACACAGAGAGTGGTGAATCCCTGGAATTCTCTGCCACAGAAGGTAGTTGAGGCTAGTTCATTGGCTATATTTAAGAGGGAGTTAGATGTGGCCCTTGTGGCTAAGGGGATCAGGGGGTATGGAGAGAAGGCAGGTACGGGATACTGAGTTGGATGATCAGCCATGAACATATTGAATGGCGGTGCAGGCTCGAAGGGCCGAATGGCCTACTCTTGCACCTAATTTCTATGTTTCTATGTTTCTAAGTGATTTTTTTCACTCTACTCAGTACATTATGTCAGCTAGATTTAGTTTAGTTTAGTATAGAGATACAGCATGAAAAATAGCTACTACAGCCCAGCTAATCCACTCTGCCCATCCACACCACTTCTATGTTATCCCACTTTTTCATCCACTCCCTACACGAGGGACAATTTACAGGGAATAATTAACCTACAAACTCACATGCCTTTGGGACGTGGAAGGAACCCGGAGCACCAGGTGGAAACCCACATGGTCACATGTGTAAACTCCACATAGACATCGTCTGAGGTCAGGGTCGAATTTGGGACTGTGACAATTGTGTACAGTTTTGGTCTCCTAATTTGAGAAAGGACATCCTTGTGATTGAGGCAGTGCAGTGTAGGTTCACGAGATTGATCCATGGGATGGCGGGACAGTCATATGAGGAAAGATTGAAAAGACTAGGCTTGTATTCACTGGAGTTTAGAAGGATGAAGGGATATCTTATAGAAACATATAAAATTATAAAAGGACTGGACAAGCTAGATGTAGGAAAAATGTTCCCAGTCTTAGAATAAAGAGGAGGCCATTTAAGACTGAGGTGAGAAAAAACATTTTCACCCAGAGAGTTGTGAATTTGAGGAATTCCCTGCCACAGAGAGCAGTGGAGGCCAAATCACTGGATACATTTAAGAGAGAGTTAGATAGAGCTCTAGGGGCTAGTGGAGTCAGGGGATATGGGGGAAGGCAGGCACGGGTTATTGATTGGGGACAATCAGCCATGATCACAATGAATGGCGGTGCTGGCTCGAAGGGCCAAATGGCCTCCTCCTGCACCTATTTTCTATGTTTCTATGTTTCTGTTTCTATGTTTCTATGAGGCAGCAGCTCTACCGGAAACACCACTGTGCCAACCTAAACTTATTGGTATTGGAACAGAAAGGATTTCCCGTTACTGAATTATATATAGCTTTGTTAAAAGGCAAGACAGAAACTTATTGCCGAGTTATACTTTGTGGAAATCATTATAATGAATGTTACCCATTACACAAAATTATACCAAAGCTTTTGGAAGCACATTGGCAGCTGTATATTTTTATAAAAGCACTGTAATTAAGAGCCGTAATTCAAATTGTGTTTCTTTGCCAGGGAATGCACTTAAAATTAGGAATGTGATGTTGTTAAAGATTTTAATCTTAAATAACCCATTATCCCAAAACTGTTGCTGTCAAGTAGTCTCTGCCACCAACAGTATAAACTAATTACTAATTGAAATTGATCCATAGAAAATAGATGGCAAATAAAATGCATTAATTATTTTTTTCATTCTTTCTGCAGATCCTACCAACACTTATTTGTATAATAGTCCTTAATAGCCAAGGTGTTGGTCCCATTTGTGCTCTATACTCTAGTTCTAAGCGATCTTGCAGAGATTTGGCTACTTTCTCCTCACACTTTATAATGGAAACCCATCCAACTGTACAGACCTGCCTCTAGGCAGATGGATCTGGAACATGCGGCCGGTGAGTCCTTAAATAAGTCTCTGGAACTGGCTTCACCCTCCGAGACAATGATGTATTCTTATAGGTTTTCATTTTATGAACATTACGTTTTATGAACACACATCTTTTAATCAGCAAATTGCCTGCAAAATGATAACGTTGTTCCTTTCATCATACCCACAAAGACCAGGTTTTTACAAATTGAAAACTGCTGGTAAAACATCTGGATGAGAATTCTCAAATTATAAAACATAGACTTAGAAAAATGAAAACTATTACTTCAGCTGACCACAAAATCGCTATTAAAAAAAAAACCCAATATTCCTCATGAAAATGTTTCAGATTCCTGTGCATTTTTATATTTTCTTTAGTAAATTAATAAATGAGATGACATTCAAAATGTAAACATAGTTTTGAATGTTTGAATAAAATACTTCACAGGCAAGCGCCAATATCAGCTCTATTATAATAATCAAGGCAAAAGCAGCTGCAGCCGTTGTAATGCATTCATCTTCAAACCATATCAACAGAGCAGATGTTTGATTCAGTTTGGAGAGCAAGAATTTTGATGTTCCCAAAAAACAGCTTTACCAAACACAAAATAGACAACATTTTTCCCAGAGGTAACCTCTACAGTCAAAAATTAAAGCAAATCCCCTAGTTTGATTATAAATGAAACCTCTTTGATAAGATTATAAGTATGTTCAGTGCTATGCATTAGTTATGCCAACCACAGAAATGTCAAATGGTTGATCTGCAGACTTAAAAACACTCATGCAAATAGTTCTTTCATGTGTGAGGAGGAATTGTATTGCAAAAAAAACAAAAAAATCAAAGCTATAGATCCCACCCTAGTCTAGTTATGCTTATTGCAAAATGAGATCTTGGAAGTAAACAAACTTTGTAGCAGAATAGGAATTAGAAATTACTGAATGGATGTAAACACCAAAGGCTCGAAAATCCGGGAGGATTAGACTTTAATGGTTTTATCTTGGGAATTATCTGACATTTTGCAACATTCTGCCAGCACAGTAAGATCATTTTGACCCAAAGAGGTACAGAGGGACTGAGAGACTGCATCATCTGAGAAGATGTCTGAACCCTGATGTTCTGTCACCGCAAACTGCTCAATAGAATTAAGTTTATGGAGGTATTTATGTTCATGTTGCTGGCTTGCAATCAAGATTGTGGCCTAAACCTTGTGAAAACCTCAAGAATTATCCAGAGCCATTTGAAAGATCATTGGCTTATCATTGCTGCATTTGGATCAGCTTTGCTCTTTATTTCCTTTCAACAAAATTTGTGTCAAAAACAAGGAAAACAACAGCATTTAGAAATGAATGTAGTTCACAACTCTTCAATTTTTGTACAGTAAACTTTAGTTTTAAACGCTGGTCTTTATTCCAATCATCTGCCTTTCAACAACACCTGCCACAATCTGTCCTGCCTCACCCTTTCCCAGGTTTCCCTCCCTTCCCCCACCCCACCTTACAATTGGTCTAAAGAAAGGTCCCAACCCAAAACAACATCTATTTATGTTCTTCAGAGATGCTGCCTGACCTGCTGAGTTACTTGAGCACTTTGTGTCCTTTTTTGTAAACCAACATCAGCAGTTTCTCATTTCTACTTCTTCAACATGAATTTATTTTTGTTATCGATTTCAATTATTACAACATAACTTTATACTCCAAAGCTGTTATAATGATGAAATATTGCACAATGGTGCCAAGGCATGATACACGTTCTGCAGCATCAGTGAATAATATAATTTTGCAGAAGATCTCCAGAAGCACCAGGCAGCATCATGGAGCAGCACGAGAGTTGCTGCATTTCAACACCAGAGACTGGGGTTCGATCCTGACTAGTGGTGCTTGTCTGTACGGAGTTTGTACGCTCCCTACCGTGATCTGCATAAGTTTTCGCCGGGATCTCCGGTTTCCTCCCACACTCCAAACAAGTACAAGTTTGTAGAGTAATTGGCTTGGCATGATTGTAAATTGTCCCTAGTGTGTGTAGGTTAGTGTGCGGGGATCGCTGGTCGACGCAGACTTGGTGGGCCGAAGGGCCTCTTTCTGGGCTATAACTCAACTAAAACTAAACTAAATCTGACTGAATTGCTGACTGAAAAAAAAATTGCACGTAGGTGGATTGCAATAGCACAGGACACAGCATATATGCCTATTAACGGAATAAACTCAACATAAAACCTTTGCCAAAATGCACATAAGGCAATGTGTCATCAATGAGACTACAAACCCCAGTCCTGAACTTTAATTTAATTAGGGACTGAAGCAAGTTATTAAACCAGTCTGGATGTAATCAACCAGCTATCAAACCTTAGTTTATGACTTTAACATGCATCTTCTCTACTGTGCTTCCTTCCCTTGCAATATTAAACAAGAAGGGAGAAATGCTCCATTTTGTTTTGGTGTTCCAGTTTTGAAAATTAATTTCAAAAAAGCACCAGATGGAACTATTTTTGTTTCCAGAAGTACATCTGTTTTAAGGTGCCTCAAATACAGTACAGTATGATCTCAGTGTTTTATTAAGGACTGGGAAGGCACAGGCATCACTTATCTGCTGACAACTAAGAACAGGCTTCTTAACTTCCTTTAAGGCATATTTTGGCTTTTTTTGTTTTAACTTTAACAGCCTTTTAGATTTGGAACAAGACAACTACACGAGTCCTTTGAATAATTCTAATTTTTTCCCCTCATTTTTTACTGAATACTTTGGTCCAAAATGGTTGTGATTAGCATGATGCTGAGAGCCTGCAGAGATAGCATTCAAGCAAAACTGTGTTGAATATCTGATAATTAAGCTTCTGAGTTTTCATTGGAAATGTATATTCAACTGCGCTGAATTGCCGATGAGGTATGAGATACAAATAGACAACTGAAGATAATCTTCTCAGCTTCCTTCAGGTTAAGAAATTAAAAATAGGGTAATAAGAAAATGAAGAAATAAATAAGAAGTAGAACCCATAGCCTCATAAGTCTGTTCTTCCATTAACTATTATAATGGCGCTTCCAGCTGAAGATGCCACTTGCTTACTTGTATGAGATTACTTCTGATTCTGTGTTTTGGTCAATTTGATGCAGTATCCTCATGTTCTTTATAGTGAACTTTAAAAAGTACAACGAAGATAGACATAAAATGCTGGAGTAACTCAGCGGGACAGGCAGCATCTCAGGGTATGATACGATACGATACAATACAATAAAATACAATACGATGCAACTTTATTTATCCCAGGAGGGAAATTGATGAGGGAAAGAAGTTATGGTGACGTTTCAAGTCGAGACCTTTCTACAGACTGAAGAAGCCTGAAGAAGTCTGAAGAAGGAACAGTGTGTGAAAAAGTGTCTCGACCCTAAACGTCACCCATTCCTTCTATCCAGAGATGCTGCCTGCCCCGCCAAATTACTCCATCATTTTGAATCTATTTTCAGGTTAAAGCAGCATCTGCAGTTCCTTCCTATACATTAAAAAACCACAATATTTAGGAAGGAACTGCAGTTACTGGTTTCCACTGAGGATAGACACAAAATGCTGGAGTGACTCAGTGGGTCGGGCAGAATCTCTGGTGAAAAGGAATAGGTGGCATTTCGAGACAAGAAGGGTCTCGACCCGAAGGGTTTCGACCCAAAAAGTAATCTATTCCTTTTCTCCGGAGATGCTGCCTGATCCGCTGAGTTATTCCAGCATTTTGTGTTAACAAAAATACAGTTAGGAACAAGACTTCAGCCAACAATATCTGTGCCGAATGTAATGTCAAGATATGCTCATCTCATCTGCCTGCATATGGCACTACCCCTTCATTCCAAGTATATCTACATACCTATCTAAAACCCTCTTAAATACCACTATCATATTTGCCTTTACCAGCACCCCAGGTAGCGCAGTCCTCTCTGTGTGAAAAATGTGCTCTGCACATCTTTTAAACTTTGCCCCTTTCATCTCCCACATTTAAGCATGCAGGTACAGCAGGCAGTGAGGAAAGTGAATGGCATGTTGTTCTTCATAACAAGATGAGTTGAGTACAGGAGCAAAGGGGTCCTTCTGCAGTTGTACAGGGCCCTAGTGAGACCACACCTGGAGTATTGTGTGCAGTTTTGGTCTCCAAATTTGAGGAAGGACATTCTTGATATTGGGGAGTGCAGCGTAGGTTCACAAGGTTAATTCCCGGGATGGCGATAGAATGGAGCAGCCGGGCTTGTATACTCTGGAATTTAGAAGGTGATCTTATTGAAACATATCAGATTACAAAGGTTTAGACACGCTAGAGGGAGGAAACATGGGGGAGTCCAGAACCAGGGACCACAGTTTAAAAATAAGTGGTAAGCCATTTAGAACGGACATGAGGAAAAACTTTTTCACACCGAGAGTTGTGAGTCCGTGGCATTCTCTGCATCAGAAGGCGGTGGAGGCCGGTTCTCTGAATGCTTTCAAGAGAGAGGTGGATAGAGCTTTAAAAGATAGCATTTAGGGGATATGGGGAGAAGGCCAGAACGGGGTACTGATTGTGGATGATCAGCCATTATCACACTGAATGGCGGTGCTGGGTTGAAGGGCCGAATGGCCTACTCCTGCACCTATTGTCTATTGTCTGTTGTCTATTTACAAACTTGAAAAACTGCAGATGTTGTAAATCTGAAACATAAATTGAAAATGCTGGAATCACGAACAGATCACATAGCAACTATAGAAAAAGAATGTGAAGAAGTATCTCGACCCAAAACGTCACCTATCCATGTTCGCCAGAGATGCTGCTTGACCTGCTGACTTTGTGTCCTTTTATGTACAAAGTGAAACTGAGTTGGTTTCTAGTAAAAGATCCTTCATGAATTCTAACAAAAGGTCTTCAACCTGAAGCATGTATTCTGTTCCTCTTTCCCCTTATTCTTTGATTATTTTGGTGTCTAAAATCTCCTGGGGTCAAATTATGCTGGGTCAGATTCAAAACCCAATTGAAATCGCAAAAGCAATCAGGCCTTAGTTGACGTTTCCTTTGGTCCAGTTGTCAGAACATTTGGAATGTCTCAAAGAGCTCATCAAGATTTTAAAGGTTTCCGATTATCAATTCAAATAGATTTAAATAAAGTAATTAATTTCACATTATTTCAGAGATATTAATAAATATAATTAGAAACCATTAAGAAGTCATTATGAAATATTCAAATCAAATTAAAAAATGGCATCAGCATAGGATTGTTGATCATAATCAAATACACCACTGACCTGAAACATTGCTTGCCCATTACCCTCCACAGATGCTGCCTGGCCTGCTGTGTTCCTCCAGCACCTTATTTTTTGCTTAACTTCTGTAAGTCCCTCCTCGCTGGCATGAAGCTGAGGGCTGGTTTAGGTTCATTATTATTATATACTGAGGTGGAGTGAAAAGCTTTGTTTTGCAAATGACCCAAACAGATACCATTTTAAAAAAAACCCCAAAAAAACCCCACAACATGCTGGAGTAACTCAGCAGGTCAGGCAGCATCTTTGGAGAACATCCATAGATAGGTGTAGTTTTGGGCCGGGACCCTTCTTCAGACTGATTGAGGTGGAGAGAGAAAAAGCTGGAAGAGAGGCAGGGGCATGACAAAGCTTGGAGAGTGATAGGTGGATACAGGTAAGGGGGAGTTGATTGCCAGATGGTTGGACGAAGGCTAGAGAAGAAAAGACAAAAAATGTGAGATAAGGATAGAAGAGGTGAGAATTGTGAAGCCAGATGAAGGAATATAGGTGAAAGGGGATGAAAGGGCGGGTGGGGAAAAGGATGAATACTTGAGAATCCAGGTAGGACCATACAATTGTGAGTGTAAAGGGAGTATAATAGGGGACTGACAATGCATTCTTGTGGGGCAACGGTGTTAAGAGTTATTGTGGAGGAAATATTGTAACCTATCTTCACTAGTTCAGGTCTGTGGGTCAGTAAATTGACGATCCATTGGCAGAGGAGAGAGCTGATTCCTAGGAGTTTGGAGATACCTATGAACGAGGTAATGGTGTTGAAGGTGGAGCAATGGTTGGTAAATAGTAACATAGGAGTCCTTGTTGTTGAGGTGTTCCAAAAATGAGTTCAGGGCCAAGGAGAGGGCATCAGCCGTGGAACTATTGTGTCGGCAAGCAAACTGCATTGGATTAAGGCTGGCCGGGAGGCTGCACTTAATGTGTGCCATCAGCTGCCTCTCGAAGCACTTCATGTGGAGGTCAGAGCCAGTGGACAATAGAAATTCCATTATCATTTATCTATACACTGTAAATGGCTCGATTGTAATTATGTATTGTCTTTCTGCTGACTGGATAGCACGCAACAAAAGCTTTTCACTGCACCTCGGTACACATGACAATAAACCAAACTGAAACTGAATTAAGCCACGCTACATTAGTTTTCTTTGGCACCAGGATGAGGGTGGTCTTTTGAAGCACGTTGTATGATGTACATTGGCTGCAGCTTCAGCTTGTTTGAGCTGTACTGCAAACACATAGCAATGAGTCCAGCAGCATACAGGGAGACAGACCAGCATCTGACCTTTGGTTTGTCCTGGACTTCACCTTTGACTACCCATGCATGAAAGTGCACAGCAAACTAAGGCTCAGAAGGCTGTCAGTCTCTAGAAACCATCAGGTATCAACCAGATCGATTCAATCTATCAATAAGCGCCTTGAATACACACATTCGTGAAGATCCAAAGATTTCTGTGCTAAACCCTCTGCATAGATAAATTGGTAAAAGATGCCAATGCTGAGTTTTGTCATTTATGCCGAGTTCATTTTGAAGCAAATAAATGGAAGCAAATATCCCAAGGTGCAATTGCTGAGCCAGTAACTGAGAATCAGCCAATGAGTCAATTACTGATCAGCTAGGTCCTTCAGTGTCAGCAAGCATTGTCAGCAAAAGTCTGACCAGCTCACACAATAAATGACATGACCCAGCTTTTGATGTCTTCCTCTGTCATATTTAAAGTTGACCACCAATATCTATTAGAGGTGCAGCAGGGAAAACCACTGTGCATAGCATCAAGTGGCTGCGATTTGCTGCAATGGCTAGATTCATGAAATCCTTGGAAGATAATAGTAAGGAATGGCTTTCCGCTACAGATTATGATTACAATGCGCACTCTTTGAGATGGCGCTGCATTCTTTAGTTTGAAGTGATTGGTGTTTGGGTGGATATTGGCTCATTCATCTTGAGAGGGGCTGAACTGTGGAATCAGTTGTGACAAAAGTCAACAGCTTCAACTACCTGGGTGTTGCATATTCTTGAAGATCTACCCTAGGCCCACTACATCAATGCAATCACAAAGAAACCTCATCAACACTTCTACTTCCTTGGAAGGTTGAGGAAATTCTGTATCTCTACACTAATCTAAACGGCTTTGCCCCAGCAACCATCAGGCTCTTGAGCACTGCACAACATGAATTTCATCAACTATGATCTTCCAGGGACCATGTCTTTGGTTACAATACAGACTTAATTTTTTGTATTATTAAGGTTATTTAGTATTACGGCTATTAATTTGTTGTACTTTTTTATTATACTATATTATCCGTGTGTTACTGCATTTATGGGGCTGTAAAGCTGCAGGAAGTACGTATTACATTGCTCTGCTGTTGGCATATGTGACTATTAATCATTCCTGACTCTTGACTCTTGACTCTTTATAATGCAAAGAAATTCATTGCCATAACCACCAAGGTGTTTCATAAAAACTTTGGAACAGGCATAGTGCAAATTGTTATTTGGCCCTTTTCCACCATTCAATCAGGTCATGATTAATTTGCGTCTCAAACTCATTTGTTCCCAATTTGTTAATTGCCTGCAGTATATTTGTTGTGAATGTTAGAATATCTGATGGCTTGTCCCCAAAACTATAAGCATTTTCTTTGCTTTAAAAATAATTTGCAATAGGAGCTTTTGCTGAGGACTTTTATGCCCAATTGCAGGATTCACAACGAGTTAATTTGCAAGTTGAATCAGTAGTAAGGAAGGAAAACACAATGCTAGCATTTATTTTGAGAGGACTAGAGTACAAAAACAGGGGTGTAATGCTGAGGCTCTACAAGGTGCTGGTCAGACCGCATTTATAAAGATGCAGGCTTATTTTAACATGTCCAATATTGTGGGTACTTTTGTGCCCAATGCAGTTGCATTGATATTATTTTCATCTCTCTTTTGTCCATTGCTGATCACAACTGTGATAAGGCTGGATCTAAGTGGAAGATGGATACAAAATGCTGGGGTAACTCAGCGGGACAGGCAGCATCTCTGGAGAGAAGGAATGGGTGACGTTTTCAGGTCGAGTCCCTTCTTCAGAGGCCCTGGTAATTATTTATTAAATGGGCCTGGTAAAACTGGAAACACTAAAGATGGTAGGCGTGCTTGTTGTAAGGTGTTCCTATTCCGATTGGTTTCAACGGTCTCCAATTCAACCTTACTGTTGACTTCCAATAGAAATTGACTTCAAAAAAATTGTATTTGCTTGAAGCAATGAGAAGCTGACATGCGAATTGAATCTTTGACTATAATTGGCATGCGAGCAGTATTAACAGTCAGTATCATCCCCATTATGGTTCCTGTAACAATGTGCTTATTACAGAATTTGAAAATATTCTATAATTTTACACCAGGTTAAGAATTTTACCTGAAAAACATTACAGAATATTTTACTTGATAATCTTTTCACCCCCTGCTAGCTAATTTGCTGCCATTGATTAGATTTTATTCTCTATGTCAGTTCCCAAGATTAGATGCTACCATTTTATACCTTAAGAGAAAAATAACAGCAGATAATGGAAAGTGACATTTGTTGTAAATTCGATTAGAGCTTCATTGTGCAGTGCACATCTAGTTTCTTTTTTTATCAGTCTATTTGGGGATGTCTCTTTGCAGAAGTATGTGATTACATTTGCTCAGTATACTGAATGGCTCTCAGGCACAAACATGGAATCTGATTAATTTTCTTTTATGTCTCGCAATCTATTGCATTATTAGCAGTACAAAGTATTAAAGGGCATAATTTCTTATGTTTTACTGCAATATTGGACGGTAAAATAAGAACGGTTTAAGGCTGCATCTCTGGAAAAGATCTATATATTTCCTCGAACAGTGTTTCATAGATCTCCCAAATAGCTAGCCACTAATGACAATGTATCAATATATACATCCTTTGGATTCCTGCGCTTATTTAAACCATGGATATACTGTTTTCTTTATTTTCTCTTTCAACATTTAGCTGCTGCAGCTAGGAAATTATTAAGTGATAGAAGCAGAAGTAGGCCATTCGGCCCATCAAGTCTACTCCGCCATTCAAACATGGCTGATCTCTTCCCCTCTTAACCACATTAAATACCCATCCATGATTTGCTTTGAGAAATGATATTGCACTGCATGTTTGGAGTTAGCTGGAATATGCTCCCACGGTGCTATTGGATAGAAAATCCTGACCTTTATAAGGAGTGAAAGTAAATAAATTAGGATATATTTATATATCAGGGGACTATGAAACGTTTAAGTTTAGGTTTATTATTGTTACCTGTTCCAAGATACAGTGAAAAACTCTGTTTTGCCCAGATCAGATCAATTAAATCAAGTCAAAGTCAAGTACAACCTAAAGGAGATGATACAGAGTTCAGAATAGAATTCTCAGCATTGTAGTAGAAATCAATGTCTCGCTGTGGGGTCCTCATTCACCTGCTGCCCTTGTCCTTCCTGTAGCCTTGGGCAGTACTATAAGAGTAAATATGGTGAGCAACTGCAGCGCATTTTGTTCATGGTACAGCGATAATCACTGTGCACCAGAGGTAGAAGGGATGTATGCTTAGCGTACTCATCAAGAGGGTTGCTTCATTCCAAATGGCGCTAAATTTTCTTAGCGAGGTTATAGCTACTCTCTTCCAGGCAAATGAACAGTATTTTTTCCTGATTAGTATCTCCCAAAAGGCTTTTGGGTTTCAGAATTAATTAATTTACCCCAGAATATTCTGCCTCTTGCCCTTGTTTTTTAGCTACAATATATATATATATATATATATATAGTTGGTTCTTCTTGGTGTTGAGTCAATCGTTATATCTTAGGTTACCGAGGGGAATTTATTGATGGGAGGATATTTGAATGTCAAAGGAAGGTATTCTTTTATAGGAGATTTTCTCATTATCATGAGACCTTCCTAAATATTGTCAAGATCTTGCTACAGACAGGCATGGGATGCATCATTTTCTGAGGAGTTGTTTATGAAGCTGAATATATGAGAAGGGTGGATGTGCTAGAACTAGAGTATATGTAGTGGTTTGGCCACAGCTTGAGTGCTGTGTTTGGTTCTGGTCAACACAAGGCAGAACAAAAAAAGATTGAAGAGGGGCGGAGGAGATTTATGAGGATATTTAGCCTATTGGATTGAGCTCAGGTTTGATGAAGGATCTCAGACCTGAATTTTTTCCAAGATGCTGCATTACCTGCTGCGTTTTCCAGCACTTTGATTTTATTTCAAATTTCTACCATATGCAACATTTTCAAAAGGTTTTTATTTACTTCCCGGTAGAACTCTTACAGAGATAACCTGGGTTGGGTGGATTGACCTTTAATTATTCTACCCATTTCTCTTTGTGTTGCACATAATTCCAGCCACTGGATAATTTTCCCTATGATTTGCAGTAACACAAGTTTTTTTATTGCCCCTAGATGGTCAAATGCTCTTGATAGCAAAGGCAATTGTTTTACATCAACTCTGGCATTCAACTCTCTTGTCCTTGTTCACATCAAAGTTGCTTTGACCTTTATGGTTCTTGCAAAACCCAATTGAAGCATCCATGAGCAGGTTATTGATGAGTAAGTGCAGCTTGAAATCACTGTTGCTGATACCCTCCACAACTTTGATGATCGAGAGTAGTAATTAACTAGATTAGATTTGTCCTACTTTTTATGGTCAGAAGATACTTGTACAATTTTCTATATTGTTGGGTAGATGCCATTGTTGCAAGTATGCTGGGAAATTTGCCAACACACTGACATATTCTTTGGTCTTTCTTTTTCTCAACCACTTGTTGAAACACTTTCTACCTGTGATACCGCATTTAGGTAACCATGTGTATGTACTCCAAGATCGCGCCTGCTCTACAAGACTCCCCAGGGCCTTGCCATTCATCGTGAAGGTCCTGCCCTGGTTTGACTTCCTAAAAGTTGAAATCTGTTATGAATTGTGAACTGTAAATAAAACTCTCTGTGAATGAAACATCCTGATACTATATCTTTCAAATAAGCGTCAGTCTTTAGGAAAGGAAGTTTCTCCTCTGCGTACTGAGAAATCACTTTAAAATGCAGTCCACAGCCAACATTGATCCTAAATATAATTTTCCCTCAGGTGGTTACAGGTACTGTTCATCGCTGCGCTGGAACTAAAATGCTTCACATTGCATCTCACAAATTCCCTCTAGTGGGAGCTCGTTTAGACTTTTGAAAATGGGGTTTGACTTGATCGTCTCTACTTTTTCCATCAAATTTGGATGGCTGCCAGTTAATCAAAATATGCAGAGAACAATTAAATGGGATTCACATATCATTAACATGCAGCCCTCTGCAGTGAATGTGGGATTTGAACCTGAGAGTTGACCCAAGAAAACAAATCTGACAGGAATCAAATTGATCTTGGAATTTTCCACTTGTGTGGAGCATTCCACTATACTTAATATTTGACGTGACCTTTGGGATCACTTTCCCCTATTTAATTACTTTATCGGCAGCATACTTGACACAAACTAAAACATTACACCATTTGATCTTTCCCATGAAATTGTTGCAAATCTATGTAAAACAGAGCCCAAGAGCAATGAAATGAAGAATACGATAGCTAAAAACTGTCTGCACTGTAACAGTGTACAGTGGCAGCGCTGGTAGAGACTCTGCCTCTCATTGCCAGAGACCTGGCTTCGATCCTGGCCTCAACAGCTATCTGTGTGGTGTCTGCATGTTCCCCTTGTGATTGCCTGGGTTTCCTCTGGGTGCTCCAGTTTCCTGCCACGTTCCAAAGACATACAGGTTTGTATTATAATTGGCCTCTATAAATTGCCCCAAATATGTAGATAGTGATTGAGAAAACGAGATAACATAGAACAAATGAATGGGTGATTGATGGTCGACGTAGACTCTGTGGGTTGAAGTTGCTGTTTCCATCCTCTTTCTGCCAATTAGTCAATCATGCAAGCTGAGGGCAGATTCTAAACAACATGTTGTTCAAGAAGGAACAGCAGATGCTGGAAAATCGAAGGTACACAAAACAGCTGGAGAAACTCAGCGGGTGCAGCAGCATCTATGGAGCGAAGGAAATAGGCAACGTTTCGGGCCGAAACCCTTCTTCAGACAACATGTTCATTTTGTGAGGAATTGGTTAATAAACGACAAATCTTTCTATTGGCTGGTGATTATTACTCATCAGGCAGGAGTTTAAAGTCCTCATCAAAATATTGAAGGGGAAAGCTTAGTAGAACCATTTAAATACAGCAGTTTGTTAGACAGTTAAGTGGTCTACTGGATAGAGGAGAAAGGAGAATTCAGATGTGAAAAAGAAAACATCAACTGATATGGAGAAAGGACAAAGGAATCAGTTGTCAGTTGTCAGAACTATCCGACCATGATACCCACTTGATGGGCTGAGAAATCATCCTCTGTGCTGTAACTTATTCACCCTTTCTGTGTTTGCAACGTCCTGCACCTGATCTGTCTTGTCCTTGTCTATTATTATTTAAGATACCAACTACCCCGATCACGTTAAACCCTCTCCATGGTCACACTCACTTTAATACTGGTTGAAAGTCAAATAAGATTTTGGCACACTGTGTAGAACCTTCTACTTTGGATTCCACTGTTCAATGCAGTAAGTGACAGAGCCAGAAGCCATATTAGGTTTTACAATGCAGTGTTCAAGAATAAGTGTGCATTAAATTAATTAATCAAAGCACGAAGTAGGGTGCTCACGTCATGGAGCCTATTTATATTTTTAGTGCAGAGAACCGAGTAAAATGCTGAGATAAGTAAATGTGTAACGTGGTGTCAATCAAGATTTTACTTGCTGTTTGAAAACAGCTGAATGGATAAAGCCACATACAATGTTAATAAACATTGAAACATGCAATATTTCTTCCGGCTCTCTCCCCACACTCTTGCTGTGATGGTTGTCAACATTTTTTTTTAAATGTGTTTCAAGCCATATGGTTCAGTAGCCTGGCAAAGATGCAGCAAAACTGAACGCTAAGTATGCAACATTTTAGCGCTTTGTCGTATTAATTTTGTCTGATGGACCCCCACAATAAAATGCCTGGTGCATCAGTAAAGCTGCCACGGAGGTTGTGTGCAAAGTCAAAGAGCTCGGAGGACGTGGACATGACATGAGGCTCTGCTTCAAAGTTGCAGCAGGTCGCCACCATTGTGGGAACGGCAGCTCCATTCACACAGTTATGGAGCCAGTCTGCTGGTTGATTTTCATAAGATCATGTTGTAAGTGATATGTGTTGAATTAGGCCATTCTGCCTACGTCCACTCCGCCATTCAATCATGACTGATCTATCTCTCCCTCTTAACCCCCTTCTCTTCCATATAAGCTCTGACACCTGTACTAATCAAAAATATATTCAGCTCTGCCTTGAATATATCTACTAATTTTGCCTCCACAGCCTTTTGTGGCAAAGAATTCCACAGATTCACAACCGTCTAACTAAAGAAATTCCTCCTCATCTCCTTCTTAAAAGAATGTCCTTTAATTCTGAGGCTATGATCTCTAGTCCTAGATTCTCTCACCTGGTCGAGGATGCGCCTTTTCCCCGAGTCGCCTCGGACATGTGAGTCTGGAGAGGGGTTGTGTTTCGTGCGCTTTCTGGGCGATGCCCCTTCGGTCGTTCTGGACCACTGTTGTGGCCAGATCTGTGTATTGGCTGTGTTGAATTACTTCATTGATTTCGTCGTTTTGTTAATAAAACTCGTTTGGAAAATCGACTCTCGTCTCATCCGCCAAAGAGTTATAGGTAAGAGGGTGAGAGATCAGATCAAGGAGTTGGGAGTTAGCAGAGAATGAGACATCAAATCATGCAGTGAGGGGAGTAATTGGGGAGTTTTACTCTCATGGTAGGAGGTGGCTGTAGACCGAGTGAAGACACTGCAGGTGAGGAAATTTGCTGACTGACTTTCCAGCCTTATCTATATCTGTTCAGGAAGTAGTCCTATTAAAACATGATTGAGATTCACTTTAGAATCTCATACTCATTCTTTCCAGTTGAATGAAACCATTCTATGCATGGTTTTCATGAAGAAAATATATCATTGAAGCTATCAGCAATCAGAGAGTGCCCCATCAAAACTGTGATGGTAAAATTCAGTCCAGGTAAAAAACACACTCACCGTACATACTTTTCAGGAAGTAACCATTTTCCCGCATTCAGTACATTATTAAAAACAGCACCATAGAAACATAGCAAAATAGGTCCAGGAGTAGGCCATTCTGCCCTTCGAGTCAGCACTGCAATTCAATATGATCATGGATCATCCAAAATCAGTACCCCCGTTCCTGCTTTCCCTCCATATCCCTTGATTCCATTAGCCCCAAGAACTAAATCTAACTCTCTCTTGAAAACATCCAGTGAATTGGCCTCCAGTCCTTCAGTGGCAGAGAATTCCGCAGATTCACAACTCTCTGGGTGAAAAAGGTTTTTCCTCATCTCAGTCCTAAATGGCCTACCCCTGATTCTTAAACTGTGACCCCTGGTTCTGGACATTGGGAACATTTTTCCTGCATCAAGCCTGCCTAATCCCTTAAGAATTTCATATGTTTCTATAAGTATCCTCTCATCCTTTTAAATTCCAGTGAATAGACAAATATTGACCACTGTATTATACAGATTTTATGTTTCTAAAGGTTGGATTGTGACAAAGTCCCTAGAAATATCCTAAGTGTTATTTAACCGCTGCAGCTGCTGAAGAACCGACAGATCGAACTTACTTTGTACCCAATTTTACTCTCCATTGACTTCAATGGAATCTAAAATTGGTAGGTGTGTAAAATGGACAGTTGATTTGCTGGTATTAGGATTTCACCAGGCAAAATCAACTTCAATTCCTCAAGAGGCAGTATCGTTACTAAAATAGTTCCTTTATTTTATCCTTTCAAAGGTCACATCATAAAATATGCTAGCTGAAAAAATTAAAAAAAATTCTGATAAGATAGATATCAGGTAACATGTATAATTCTGAAAAATTGGTCAAGTTTGCTAAATGTCATCCACCGCATTAACACTGCAGGACCTACCTTGCTGTTCAATGCTGAATCAAATCTTTGTGTTGCTCATTGTTACGGCTGTAATTTCACTTGTCCAAAGCCGACTCTTAGTAATGGAGAAAATTATGTTTCTTCCAGTTTGAGTTATTTTAAAATGGAAGTCATTATCCTATTATAATACTTTCATTACTGACCAAAATCCTACCTGTATCAATTTGTAGCAGGTAAGAAATTAGAGATAATGACAATGGCATTGGATTAAATTATTGTGGATTTACTACAAAATTAGCAACAAATCAATTAAAGTAGTCACACCCTTTAGTAGTCAAAAATATTGCCATGTGCATCTACCTCGTTCTTATTCCCTTTTCAGCTGGTAATTTGTAAAGTAATCAAGCATATTCCTTGGGAGAATGTAGTTTAGAGATACAGGATGGAAACTGGCCCTTCGGTCCATCGAGTCCATGTCAACTATCGATCACACGTTCACATTAGTTCTATGTTATCCCACTTTCACATCCACTTCCTACGCACTCGGGCCAATTTACAGAAGCCAATTAACCTGCAAACTTGCACTTCTTTCGGATGTGGGAGGAAACGATAGCACCCGACGGAAACCCACGTGGTCACAGAGAGAACACACTAATTCCACACAAACAATAACCAGATCAGGATGAAACTTGGGTCTCTGGTGCTGTGAGGCAGCTGCTCTACCAGCTGTGCCACTGTACCCAGTCCTTTTTCAGCCCTGAATACAATCTCAACAACAAAGGGAAAGTAACTAGATTTCAGCTGTCAGCACTCCGCAGTGAGTCCTTACATTTCAGCTGTTACCAATGTGATGGCATTAGACATCTGCTTGCAGACTGTAGGTGCAGTCTGACAACCCCAATTAACACTTGTAGACTTACAAAATGGACACTGCACCATTCATATTGATGGACTCCAACATTTTAAAATTAAACTAAAAATCCTTGATTTATTAATCAGAAAATGTTTTCCCCTCACCCATCAACATCATAATTGACCACTATTTGACATTGCCAAATTTAAAATGGGACTCTGTTTAAACATGATATTACATTACAAACAATTTCAACATGGAGTGGTTGATGGTATTTATCAAGTGAAGTGTGTTTAATTGTTACATATACTGACAAAGGAATAAATAATCTCTTACGTGCAGCAGAAAATAGGTCTGTAAACAAAATGCACATAGATAACATATAATAACTAAAAAACCAATAAATGAATAACGCCAATACTAGTGCAAAACCCCCAAAGTCCTTAGTGTAACCAAAGACAATCCATAGTTCATTGTTGAGGTAATGTGGTGCAGTGTTCAAGAGCCTGATGGTTGTTGAGAAGACTACTATACCTTCTTCCCGATTGCAGGAGTGAAATGACAGCGTGGCCAGGGTGAAGTGGATGTCAAGACATTGGCACAATCCAGGTCAAAGCAGTTCATTTCATTGGAAGTCTTTCAATGAACTTAAGCATCCTTCTTCACTGCTGGTGTACCAAGGCTGTCTTGAGCACTGTTTAAAGATGAATCTGGGGAGGCTCGTGATCTCTTCACAAGCACCTCTTACACATGTGGGCTGTGTTGCACACACGGATAAGCATCTCTGAAATGGATTGGTGAGTGTATGACAAGCCAAGCGAAGATTAATAGTAAGATTAAATGAGAACTTACCAGTTTGAAGTTTGATCTGTATTTTATGAGGAGTTACGATGAGGGATTACGTGAAGAGCCCGCTCAGCACGCATGCGCGGCATACTTCAAAGCAGCGGTGTGGAATCACAGATAGACACAGTTATTGAAGTAAACATAGTAAAGACAAGGAGACATCAGTTTATCAGTTTGACCCATATTATTGAGGGTGGGAGCAGAGGGCACGTAATCCCTCATCGTAACTCCTCATAAAATACAGGTCAAACTTCAAACTGGTAAGTTCTCGTTTAATCTTACTATTTTACTTCGGAGTCACGTGAGTGACTACGTGAAGACTTCAAAGCTCTGTGATTTCAAACCGTGTAACAGGTATTACTTCACGCACTGCCGAAGTCCTTGAGGGAGGAAGTGTGTTATCGTAATCAACCAATGAATCTGTTTGTAGAAAAACACAATGGTATTTTTTAACAATAACAACAAAGAAATTAAATTGCTCCCCTGGGCTTAAATTAAATATTTGCAGTCTGTAAAATCTTTTCTGCAAATAAAACAGGTTTTGCCAACGGCTTACGGCAAATTTCTGAACGGTCTTTCCCCCGACCATCCTGCTGTAGCCAGGATGTGGTCTATAGGCACGTCCATTCTTTTAGCCGTTGGCGTGGATGCTGCCCTGGTGGAATGAAATTTGCACACGTTAGTGTTTATCCCAGCAGCTTTTAGCACCTGCTTGAGCCATCTCGAAATGGTTTGGCTCGTCACCCGACCATAAGGTTTTTTATGACTGATCCACAAGGCTTTTCATCTCCCTCGAATATTTTGGTTGTGTCTATGTAGGATAGTAGGTGGGTCATGGCACATAACCGTGGTTCTGGTGGGTAAGCCTGGAATTCCACGACTGGATTAGGTGTTCCTGGTCTGCTCTGTTTGATCATTCCCTGGATAATGACAGAGATCTGGTCTGGAGCTGTGAGCATGTTGTACAGTCGCAATAGGTGTAGTGACTGGACCCTCTGTGCAGATGACAAGTGCCATCAACATGAGTGTTTTGAGCATAGATTGTTCCAGGTTGAGGGATCTGGCTGGTAGCTATCCCCTGAGGTATGTCAGGACCACACTGACACCCCATATATGGGTGTACCTTGGTCTAGGGGGTTAGAGTTGTAAATACCCTTCATTAGTTTGACCACCAGCGGGTGGGACCCCAAGGCCTGTTGTCCTGGAGCTGGTTTTAAATAGACAGACAGGGCACTTCTAGCTGTGTTGATGGCTCTGTAGCTGAGTCCTTCATCGTGGTGAAGGTTCGCCAGGAATTCCAGTACGTTGGTAACTGTAGCAGTTGAGTAGGTGGTCCCTGTATCCAAGCAGTACTTCTCCCATTTTTTGATGCTGGACAAGTGCTGTTTTTAGTGGATGTTCGGAGAGATGCTGATATGATGTCGACGGTTTGTTCTGATAATCCCAGTCCCAGAAGTGATTTGTGCAGAATCTGCAACACAGGAGTTTGATTTCTTCATGGCACGGGTGGCTTGTGCCCGACACTGGGTGTTAATAACTCTGGGTCACTAGGGAATACCATCGGAGTTTCAACAACCATGTCATGGAGTATTGGGAACCATGGCTGCGTAGGCCAGTCGGGTACTATCAAAATACCTGAGCAGAGTCCATTTGTATTGTGCGTAGTCCCCAGCTGATGAGGCAGAAGGGAGGAAATGCATAGAAGAAGAATTTCCCCAATCCAGCGCGAACGCATCTACCGCTGCTGCCTCAGGGTCTGGTTGCCAAGCGACATACATAGGTACCTGGTGATTTAGCCTTGATGCAAATAAATCGATATCTGGTGTGCCATATTGCTTGATAACTTTTGCAAATTTTTTGGGGTTTAACATCCATTCGATGGTGTCATTAAATTTACGTGACCCGGTGTCTGCCACTGTATTTAGCTTACCTGGCAGGTAAGTTGCTGATAGCCAAATATGTCTTTCGACACACCATTGCCAAATTGTGTTGACCAACTTGTCGCATGATACCGATTTTATGCCGCCCATATGGTTAATGTAAGCCACCACCGTAGTATTATCTATTTGTAACCGTACATGCAAGTGATGCATATTTGTGCATATGTTTTCAAACCATAAAAGTCACCCAACATCTCTAGATAATTAATGATCAGTGTAAGTGGTAACGATGACTCTGGGTTAGTCCATCTACTACTTGTGCTGGATATAGAGTTAGTTGCTCCCCAGCCTTGAGCACTGGCATCTGTTGGGATAACTAACATAGGGTTAGTGATGATAATAGGGCTGAAACTATGCCAAACGTTTTTTGCCCACCACTGTAGTTCTGATATTGCTTCAGTGGGTAACTTTATGACACGATCACAATGACCTGTGTGTCGTTTTGGTGCCTGTACCTTTGCTCTTTGTAGGTTTTGACAGTGCAAAGGTCTGAATCATTAAATTGTTGCATGATTGTGCCAATTCAACTGTTTTGTCTCTTGGCAATGTTACAGCCACATAGACTGAATTAATTGTGAAGCCCAAGTAATCCATGATTGTGGATGGCTTCAACTTAGATTTATCTGGATGTAAGACAATCCCAGGGTTTCAAATAACTGTTTGGTAGCTGATACAACTAACATAGTCAATTGCATGGTCTTGCCTACTATTAAGATATCATCAAGATATGCCATGACAATATGTTTTTGTCTTCTGAATATTGCCAGAGTTGGCTTTCGTATTTTGGTGAATAATCTTGGGCTGATGTGAACCCATTTGGTAACGCTTTAAACTGCCATAGCTGCCCCATCCAGGTAAATTTCAGGTATCTGCGAAGATCCTTGTGAATGGTACTAAATAGTAAACATCTTTAAGATCAATGCTTGCCATGAAGTATCCTTTGGAAATTAGTTGTTTGGCAGTAACAACCGTTTCCCTTTGAAATGTATATACTTAACAAACATATTTAGTTAAGTTAAGTCAATGATGATGCGACATCCACCATCTTTTTTGGGTTTAGTGACGAATATTTGATACGAATTCCGAGGGTTCATGTTTTCCCATGATACCCTTTGTAATTAGTCTCACCAGTTCAGCTTGTCCCTCTCGTTTCTCTAACGGAGAGGGAAAATACCCTCTGGGGTGAATGTTGAACTGGTGGCAATTTTTCTAGTATGAATTGTATTTTATATCCACTAATGCCATTGAGTATATACTGATTACTCGTGATAGACTCCCATGCTGCTTAAAACAGGTGTAATCTCCCTCCTGTTAGTATTAAGTCCCTATTTTCAATACGCTGGTAGGAACCAGACCCACCTACCTCCATGGTTATGGTTATTGTTCTGTTTCCTGCCGGTCCAACGAGTCTTGCACATTGTCTGACGTGACAGTGATGTTGGGGCATGGCGCATTTTCCATGGGGTCCGCTATGGGCCCTGGTCTAAAGAAGACTTCCGGGAATAGAATGCGGACCCCGAGCTTTACACCAGTCCCATATGGTGGACATCGACTGGTGGACGCGATGGGATGCTGCTGCTTAGGAATTATTGTTTTTGCTTTGCTCGTCCCGGGCCTGCCCTCATGAGACCGAAAGTTTTTTAAAGCCTCTTCCATATCCTTCATATGCTTTGTGAGGTTTTTGCCAAAGAGCAGTGGGTCTGGCTCAGTGGCTGGGGCATGCACAACCCGCAAATTTAGGATTTTATGGCAGGTTTTATGATTTGTTTATGAAGGTTGTGGTCATCTCCGTATTTGTCCACGGAACGAGTAAACGATGTGATGGCTGATGTCAGGAGCCTGAGGAACCGCTGCAGTTTTCTAAGGCTTTATGGACCACCTCCTGTAGGGGCCTGTTGGAGAGGTGGTTAATGCTGGCCGCTAGTTTGGCCTTTAACGGCCTACTGCACGTGGGGCTGCCACATAGCGGTCCACCACACCTAGCAGCTCTTCCTGTTCCTGCACCCCTTACATACTCCCGAGATCTTCAGCCATCGTCCCCTCTTCTTGACCAGCCCAGTCCTGGTCACCAAAGCTATCCTCGGGTAAGGAGGAAGCAATGGACAGTGCAGAAGGCACTGTGGAGGGAGTGTCTGAACCCCCCCTGCGGGATCGCCCCTCACGAAGCGCGTCTCGCTGGATCTCCTGCTCCAGGAGCCGCTCCATGCGGCTCAGGCGGCTGTCTCTCCCCCAGGCGGGTGGAGAGACGTCCCCGTCCGACAAGTCGGAAGCCACCGGCCGGACGCCTCTTCCATGGCTTTACTTCCAGCCCGCTGCTTAGGCGCTAGCGAGCTGGGCTCAGCGCGGTGTCGGGGAATAGCGGAGCGCCGGGTAAGCGGTCCTACCGCCTTGTTGCTGCCCCCCCCCCCAGATTGAATGCTCCTCCGTGGAGTCGAGCGGGGGACAGGTTTGTTCTAGAGCCTTTCTTCTCTGCCTGAAAGCAGAAGGCTCCCTGTGAAAGAAAACCCGACCTCAGAGCTTACCTGACGGTCCGTTCTTTCACCCCGTAGCGGGAGCGCCTGACTCCCGATGCGCCGCTGTTGCACTGCTGAACGTAATGCCGCGCATGCGTGCTGAGCGGGCTCTTCACGTAGTCACTCACGTGATTCCGAAGTAAAATTAAGCTGGATAGTAATGTAGTGGATAATTGCATTGTGCAGCCGTCAGAGTGAGAGGGAAACACTGAGCAAGGCACTGTGATCCCAGTCACAGAAAATCCCACTGCTGACTTTGATTTGGTTATTTCACCGCCATAGTGTGAGTTTGGGGAGGACATTCATAGGTAACTATTTTAAATATAATAGATCTTAATGATCTTAATGGTTTACCATGAAGGTCGGAGAGCAGAGCAGCGAGAGCAAGTGTTGGCTGGAGGTACGTGAGTCAGAGGGAAAGAAGATTTAAAAAGATTGCCAAAGGCCCATGTTCGAATGATTTACAAATTAGTCCTAAAGTAGTTGATTTACAGAAGTCCAGGTAAAGAAGTGCAGCTGTAGCAGAGCAACCTTTTTGGGAGTGGCCTTATTGAGGTGAAGTGTCTTGGTGAGTAAAGTGTGAGTCTTTGGCTCCAGTCTTCAACGAGGCACTGAGGCAAGGAGGCTAAACTTGATTTGAAATTTGTGTTTTTTTTTGTCCACTGAAGAAGTGCAGGCAAGTTGGTACAGTGTTTTTCTTGCAGGATGTGGGAAGTCAGAGACACTGCTGGTGCTTCTGAAAGCAATAGCTGCCAAATTTGTGTCCAGGTGCAGCTCCTGAATAAACGTGTTGGGGAACTGGAGCAGCAGTTGGATGACCTCAGGGCCATCTGTGAAAACGAGAGTTTCCTGGACAAGACCTCCAGTGAGATTGCCACAGAGGCACGTGAGAGGCTAGAAGTTGGTATGGAGAGTGTTGTGGGAAAGGTTAGTGGACAGAATAGGCAGGTGAAAGGCGGAGAGCGAGGAAGGAGGGTTGTTTAAACTGCACGTATTTTAATGCAAGTGGCCTTACGGGTAAGGCAAATGAGCTTAGGGCATGGATAGGTACGAGCGACTGCAACATTGTAGCCATGACTGAAACATGGTTACGGGAGGGGCAGGACTGGCAGCTCAATGTTCCAGGGTACAGGAGCTTCAGGAGAGACAGGGGTGAGGGAAAAAGAGGAGGGGAGTTGCATTGTTGGTTAAGGAGGATTTCATGGCAATATTCAGAGGTGACATTATGGATGTTTCATCTAGTGAGGCTATATGGGTGGAGCTGGGGAACAAGAAAGGGATGATCATCTTGTTGAGGTTGTACTACAGAGCCCCGAATAGTCAAAGGGAATTAGAAGAACAAATGTGCCAGGAGATTGCAGACAGCTGTAGGTCAAATAAAGTTGTTGTAGTAGGGGATTTTAACTTTCCCAATATAGACTGGAAAAATCATAGGATTAAGGGTTCAAATGGGGTGCAATTCCTCAAAAGTGTTCAGGAGAGTTTTCTTAAGCAGTATGTGGAGGCCCCCACATGTGAAAGCGCAATGCTGGATCTAGTATTGGGAAATTGGGAAGGGCAAGTTAATGAAGTGTGTGTGGAGGAGCCTTTTGGGACAAGTGACCACAGTTTGATTAGGTTTAAAATAGTTATGAATAGAGACGGAGAGGGTCCGCGTGTTAAAATGCTCAATTGGGGTAAGGCCTACTTAGAGGGTATGAGAGAAGGTCTCGCTCAAATTGACTGGAGCATGTTATTAGAGGGGAAAGGAACATCGGCCAAGTGGGATGTTTTTAAAAGTGTACTGAAGAAAGCACAGGATGTGTACATCCCCGTTAGAGTGAAGGGCAAAGCAGGCAAACGAATGGAAACTTGGCTGACGAGTGAAATTGAGACGTTAGTCATAAACAAGAAGGATGCATGGGTCAGGTATAGGCAGCTGGGATCAAGTGCATCCCTGGAGGAGTTTTAGGGAACTAAGTGTGAAAGATACATCTTCTAGATGCACTGGGACGCATTCTCAGTATGAGAAAAAGATTTTTCACACAGAGAGTGGTGAATCTCTGGAATTCTCTGCCACAGAAGGTAGTTGAAACCAGTTAATTAGTTATATTTAAGAGGGAGTTAGATGTGGCCCTTGTGGCTAAAGGGATCAGGGGGTATGGAGAGAAGGCAGGTATGGGATACTGAGTTGGATGATCAGCCATGATCATATTGAATGGCGGTGCAGGCTTGAAGGGCCAAATGGCCTACTCCTGCACCTAATTTCTATGTTTCTATGTTTCTATGTTTCTGACCCAGAAGTCACCCTCAGCCTGAAATTATGGTAATAATCCAGGATCAGGACCTTGATCTTGCTGGGAACATGGTGTCGGTGTAGTGCGAGCTCAACCAGTTTATGCGCTATGGACCCATAGGCATTGGCCAGGTCCAACCACAGAACAACTAGGTTGCCTCTGTTTTCATTGGTTTCTCTGATGAGCTGCGTGACTCTTCCAGTGTGCTCCAAGCAGCCGGGAACTCCCGGAATCCCACCCTTCTGCACTGAAGGATTGATGTAGCTGTTTTTGAGGGAAAACTCAGTTAATCTTCGGGAGACAATGCTAAAAAAAAAAAGAAAAAAATGGAGTAAACTAAAAAAGGAAATCAGAAGGGGAAAAAGGGCCAGGAGATAGCTCTGGCGGGTAGCATTAAGGACAACCCCAAACAAGTTTTATAAATACATAAGGGAGAAAAGGATAAATAGAGAGAGAGAGAGTGGGACCTCTCAGGAATCAAAGCGGTCACCTCTGTGTGGAGCCACAGGAGATGGGCAAGGTCCTAAATGAATATTTCTCCTCTGTATTTACCGAGGAGAAAGAGTAGGATGGAGGAAATTGAAGCAGTCACTGGAAGTGTCTTGAGAGCAGTCAGGGTTACTGTCGAAGAAGTACTGAAGGTACTGTCGTGTTTGAAGGTAGACAAATCTCCAGAGCCTGATCTGATATATCCGAGGACATTGCGGGAAACTAAAGAGCGGAAGCCATGGTTGAAATTTACGAGTCGTCCTTAAATACAGGACAGGTGCCGGAAGACTGGAGGGTGGCAAATGTTGTACCTCTTTTCAAGAAGGGCTGCAGGGAAAATGCTGGGAACTATAGGCCGGTGAGTTTGACATCTGCAGTTGGTAAGTTACTGGAGTGTATTGTGAGGGATAGGATATACAGGCATTTGGATGGGCAAGGGCTGATTAGGGATAGTCAGCATGTTTTTTTACATGGGAGGTCATGTCCCACAAATCTGATTTATTTTTTTGAAGACGTGACCAAAAAGGTTGAAGAGGGCAAAGCTGTAGATGTTATGTACATGGACTTTAGTAAGGCGTTCGACAAGGTTCCGTATGGTAGGCTGCTCTGGAAGGTTAGATCTCATGGAATCCAAGGAAAGACAGCTGAATGGATAGCAAACTGGCTTCATGGAGGACACAGAGTGTAATGGTGGAAGGTTACTTCTCAGACTGGAGGCCTGTGACTGTGGTGCGCCTCAGGGTTCGGTGCTGGGCCCGTTACTGTTTGTCATCTACATCAATAATTTCGATGAGAACGTGCAGGGCAAGATCAACAAGATTGCTGATGATACAAAAGTTGGTGGTTTTGCAGATAGTGAAGATGGTTGTGAACGATTGCAGCAGGATCTGGATCGATTGGCCAGGTGTTTGCTGGAATTTAATACAGAGAATTGGGAGATATTACATTTTGGGATGTCGAACAAGGGCAGGACCGACAAAGTAAATGGTAGGCCTCTGGGTAGTGTTGCAGAGCAGAGAGATCTCAGAGTGCAGGTGCATGGTTCCTTGGAGGTCGAGTCGCAGGTAGATTAGGTGGTCAAAAAGGCTTTTGGCACATTGGCCTACATCAGTATTGAGTATAGAAGTTGGGAGGTCGTGTTGCAGTTGCATAAGATGTTAGTGAGACTGCATTAAGAATGTTGTGTTCAGTTCTGGGCACCATGTTATAGGAAAGATATTGTCAAGCTTGAAAGAGCTCAGAAAAGATTTACGAGGATGCCGCCATGACTAGAGGGTGTGAGCTATAGGGAGAGGTTGAGTAGGCTGAGTTTTTATTCCATGGAACGCAGGAGGATGAGGGAAAATCTTATAGAGTGTATAAAATCAAGAGAGGAATAGACCGGGTAGATACATGGAGTCTTTTGCCCAGAGTAGGGGAATCGAGGACTAGAAGCCATAGGTTCAAGTTGAAGGGGAAAACATTTAATAGGAATCTGAGGGGTAACTTCTTCCCACAAAGGGTGGTGGGTGTATGGAACAAGCTGCCAGAGGAAGTAGTTGAGGCTGGGACTGTCCCATCGTTTAAGAAACAGTTAGACAGTTACATGAATAGGACATGTTTGGAGTGAAGTGGGACTAATGCAGCTGGGACATTGTTGGCCGGTGTGGGTGAGTTGGGCCGAAGGGCCTGTTTTCACACTATATGACTTTGAGTCTGAAAATCTTTGGTTTGTAACTTGAAAAGGTAATAAGATTCAGGAAAAGGGACTTTTTTTTAACATTTTCTTTTGAATATGTTTATTCTGTCAAAGTTAGATACAAAATGTTGGAGTAACTCAACGGGCCAGGGAGCATCATTGGAGAAACCAAATAGGTGACATTTCGGGTTGAGACCCTTCCCTATTTGTTCATGCATTTTCGTCATTTATATCTGAATCATTCAAAAATACAGTATCGAAAGTACTTTTCACTTGATTGGCAAAGAAATATTGAATTGAATTGAATTGAATTCCTTTATTGTCATTCAGACCTTACGGTCTGAATGAAATTTCGTGCCTGCAGTCATACATGCAATCATACAATAATGAACAACACTAAACACAAATTAACATCCACCACAGTGTATCCTCCAAGCACCTCCTCACTGTGGTGGAGGCAAAAATCTTAGGGCTGCAGTCTCTTCCCTCCTCTTCTCCCTCTGCGCTGAGGCGATTCCCCACCGGGCGATGGCACAAACAGTCCCGCGGCTCACCGAACCCCGCAAACGGGCCGGCTCAAACAGTTTCCTACAACATTTCATTGTTACGGTGTTTTAAAAAATAAAGTCATTCAAGTTTTCTTCACAAGGAATTGCTTCACGACCTCTCATGAGAATTGATCGGTATTTCAGAGACAAGATGATTAAATTTCTTGCTCAATTTGGACTGTGTTGTTTTTATTAATTAATTAAATTACCGTTTCTTCTCTACCTCTTTCCTGGTGTTGAACTAGTTCATTAAAAAAAAAAAAACATGCCTATGGACATTTTGTCTTCAGTGACTGTGAATACTGTGATATTTTGGTAATGCAGCTAATTCCCTGCAGTGTTCAGGATAGGTAAGGCTCCATAGTCTTTGCATCTTGATGACTGTTGCTGAAAGTGAGAGGAAAGTGTTATAACTTCAGACATTGTGAAATCTGCCTCTTGGGAGAAACTCAACCTTAAGGAGATGACATGTTCAGGTAAAGAAGTTCCCTGTATCTTTTCCTCAATGAGTTACAATTTCTCAGGTACAGTTAGCAATTGTGCAGTTTACAGGCAGTAACAAGTGCCTTATTTAGTGTTAGCCCCACAGTAAAACTGCATTAATCCAGCACATACAGTATGTGTTGCTAGTGATGCCAGACTAGTGGATATTTCAGATGATTGGATGTTACTTCTTTCAGCACTTTCTTTAGTTAAGTTAATATTTGGTATTAATTCTGCTTATTTTTACATAATACACAGTAGAATAATAACTGTTCCAGGGAACGTGGTAAGCTTAAAGGAAGTGTGGGAAACAAGGTCCCAGTAATTTTGAAAGGAGCATGGAGCAGAAATACAGAATGAGTTTCTAGGTAATGTGGGGAACATATCACGCGTTTAAGGGAACACAGAAACAGGCAAATGAAGGTGAATTAGTTTAGTTTAGAGATACAGCGTGGAAACGGGTCTTCAGCCCACCGAGTCCATGCCGACCAGTAATCATTCCATACACCAGTTGCTATCCTACACACTAGGGACACTGCACACTAATTTGCAGAGGCCAATTAACCTGCAAACCTGCACGTCTTTGGAATGTGGGAGGAAACCGGAGCACTCGGAAAAAACCCACACGGTCTCAGGAAGAATGTACAAACTCCGTACAGATAGCACCCGTAGTCAGGATCGAACCTGGATCTCTGGTGCTGTAAGGTAGCCGCTCTACCGCTGCATCACCGTACCACCCCTACAAGAGTTCCACCAATATAGGAACTGAGGCCCGGTGATACAGAAGAGAATGCATAAACCATGTCCCATGTGAATCAGAAGGAAGCATGGGAACCAAGCAGTCAGAATGGAAGGTAGCAAACGTCAAGTGTAGGAAAGAGCTGCAGATTCAGGTTTAAACCAAAGATAGACACAACAAATATTTTGGGTCGAGGCTCTTCTTCAGACACCTCTTCCTTTTCTCCAGAAATCCGGCCTGACCTGCTGCGTTGCTCCATTTTTTGGGAGGCTTGGTACTATCCGTTGACGTGCTGAATCTCTTTAACTGTTGAAGAAAGTTCCCGACCACAGGGAAAAATGGAGGAAGACTGGCCAAAACTGGCCTGAGGGTGTTGAATCTGTGGAATTCATTACCCCAATCTGTGAAATCTGCAGCCCTGGCACCACCTGCTCCAAATGATGACAGACTGTCACCATCTAACTCAATATCAATATCAGTTTTATTCATCACTTGTACATAAAGTGCAAGTGAAATGAATTTGCCAGCAGCGGTACAATCAAAAAGAACACACAAAAACACAATAAAATGTTTTAACATGAACATCCACCACAGCATTCATCACTGTGGTGGAAGGCACAATATTTGGCCAGTCCTCCTCCATTTTCCCCCCGTGGTCAGGACCTCAACCTTCCGCAGCCACAGCTGCGGGTGTCCAGAAGTTCAGACAAGGCAAAATCCAGATAAAGTCCAGGTAAGTCCTGAATCGGTGCTTCCCCACCGGAGACCGCGGCTTCAGGTTGGTGTAGACCACAGGCCGGCGGTCGAAGATTTAATGTTCCCGCCGCACTGCAGCCAGAAGCACCGCAGACCGCAGGGCCAGAGGTCAGAGCTCCTCTCCAGGGATCCCCGACAAGGGACCCCATTCCTGATGGTAAGTCCCCGCCGCGCCCACGGTAGAAGTAGGCCGCGGGCCGGCGGTCGGAACTTCTTCTCCTCCCGGGTCCCCAACGAGGGATCCCAGGCTGCGGAGACCGCGGCTTCAGTCTGCCATGGGCCAGCGAATGGAGCGCTCCCTTCCAGCGACCCCGGCGAGTGCTCACCCGCTCCGCGACGAGAGTCCACGCTGCGCCCACCGCTGAAGCTCCGGGCGCTTCTCCGGGAAAGGCCGCCTGATCCTCGATGTTAGGCCATGGGGGAGACAACATGGAAAAAGTTGCCTCTCCGCGACCAAAGCAATTTCCCCCTTACCCCCCCACACCACCCCCCACACAAGACACACAGAGAGACATTAAGAACACACATTAAAACACACAAACAAAATGTAAAAAGTTGAAAAAACTAACACGCTGCTGTCAGGGCTACCGGCTTGCAGCACCCCCACTGACTCACTCTCTACAGTCCAAAGAATCCTCGGCGACAAGTAACTAAACAGACAGTGATCACTGTTGAGTTTATCACCATAGAGAGTGTGCAGATTTGCGCCAAGCTTTTGGCAGAGCAAGGCTATCAGAAACACATCCCCCCTAGAACCATACTGCTATAATAACCCCTTTTAGCACTGATTCCATCAGTGCCTTTGTTCCTTCGTGCTGAGAATTAATAGCGTGATTTCAATGGAATGCAATCTTACTTGTATTTTCAATTTAAGGTTTCACCGTTATTTTTATTTGAGAGGTTAAACCCCTTTGATTGTCAATTATTTTCAAAAAAGGAACTTGCTTAAAGATCATATTAAATGGGACATCAATCTAGAAACTAGAAGAGAGTACAAAGGTGAAAAAGAACAGCATCCTTTGATGGACTGAGAGGTCATTCAGTTTGTGAGCCTTTTATGGGAGAGCAATAGGATTGTGCCTTCATGTGGAAAATTATGATCTAAAATGAATAGATAACCTAAAACTCTTCATTCCCAAAGGTAGTTTATTTAAAGGATCATCACAGAAATGTGCAATATGAATTTGTTGAGAGATGTCAATGTGACTGTGTGTGCTCGTGTCCACGTATCAGATTTGTTGGGCATGGATGTGGGGGTGACATTAGGAGAATGACTCTGCAGGGCTGAACAACGTGAGCAGTGCTTTGCCAGTTGTGGAGGCTGAATCCAATTTAATCAATTCCTGACATTTAACAAAATTAAAACATTTTTAAACATAACTTAGTTACAACCACATGAAGTACCACAAAAATCGTTTTTACAATAGAACTAACTTTCCCTTTTGCCCTGCAGTCATATTAAAAATCAAAGTCAAAGAACCACAGTCAGAAACCCATGCAACATCCAAACAGGCCCTTTGGCCTACCATCCATGCCAACCATCACGCACACGTTTACATTAAAACTACACTAATCCCATTTTATTATCCCCACATTCTCTTCAACTCCCGCCATTTATGTATACACCAGGGACAATTTGTAGTACTGATTAACATCCTTACCCACAGAAATCGGAGCCTACATGGCCACAGAGAGAATGTGCAAATTCAATGCAGACAGCACTGGATGTCAGGATTAAACCAAGATCACTAGAGTTGTGCGGTAACAACTCTATCAGCTGCACTACTCTGCCACTCAAGTGATGGGGTTTCATATCTTGAAAATGAAAACAAGAGATTAATTGAAAATCTGAAGGCATGAAAGCATACAGTAGGCCAGCCAAGTTTAATAAGGGGAAAAGGATTTGGATTATAATACTTTATGAGGAATGGGTAGTGGAGAATTAAACACAGCTTTACCTGGCCAACTCAGTGCTAGCATTAGGTTCATGGTTTTGCAAAGTGAAAAATAAAGAGAAGCAGTTTGTGTTCCAAGTAAAAAAAAGATCTCTGTTTTGTAAATTTCTTGCTGTTACATTTCATTCTGGAAAATGTAAAAACTCATATCTTAAGAACCAGTTGCTAATGATCATCAAATAAATCTGTTTCCATTAATATTCACTCCACTACACGTCTAAGACGTTTTTCTCTCTGCAGTGTTCAGGGATTTAACTGCTTTAACTCCACTGCAATGTTGGGAATAATTTACAGAAGTGATCTGGTGTAGAGTGACGAACTGCAACAAATTCCAGGAAACTTTGCCCTTGATACATATGGCAGTGAGTTCTTCAAGTAAAACAATTTGACATAAAATGGTGCCGAGGCAATGAAAATGCTGATTTCTCAGCAGATTTGAGCAGTAGCAAATCATTTCCCTCTGCAAGCAATCAACACACAGAGGGGAGTCACAAGCCTCCAATCTAATCAATGGAGTTTGTATGCCGTCGCTAACCACAAGATTGGCATTTAAGCTACTTTAACCGTCATTTAAAGTCGATGATTGTGTTCCTGCCTTAACATTGGATCTTAATGCATAACTTACTTATTTTGGCTCCTTTTTTCTTTAATTTTGAATTTAGTGACTGTCGATCTGAATAAACACAATCTGAAATACAATCTGAACCTCAAAAGGATTGCAAATTCAATGCCATTGACAAGGACCTGTTTCTGATTTAGCTTGCATATTATCACATTTCTTCCCGGTAATCAAATGTAAATTATTCTTCAATGAATTTATGAACTAGAATACCAACTGCTGATGTTTATTAGGTGGATGTTATTTAAAGTTAAGAAATAACATAGCATTTCATTGAAAAGTGATTTTGAATTAAATGAAAATAAACAATTATGCTACCTCATAAATGATGTGATTATTAACATACTGAAGCACACAGTAATTAAACCAGGTCAGAAATGATAATAAATCAACATAAAAAGTTAAAAGAAAGTTGAGCTGGATTCATAAAGTCAATTATGCCACCTTAAGCCCTTTTACATATTTTGGAGTCATTTTACATATGTAATCTTCTTTAGTAATTGATACTGCAAGCAAAACAAATAGTACTATTTTTCCAAAAGTAAGATAGCTAAGAGCAAAACAGTGTAAACCTAGCTGACAAAGTATCAATCCAACAATTAAAAACATTAAGAAAAAACATAGTTTTGCACCCATGTAACAGTTATTAATCCAACCCCCTTTTATTTGGTTTTGCAGTTATAGGCAAGGTTGCACATTTTGAAACATTCAATAATTATTCCTTTGGAGACTTTATACATGAGATCAATGGAAGTCTGACTGTGCCTGCCCTGTGGCTCCCAAGGTGGAGGCAAATGCGATTATGAACAGTTGCAGTCCCTGGCGTGGGCAATGCTTCTTGCTTTGGTTGCAAGGAAGAGTGGACATGTGTCTTTGATTTTGTCGAAAGCTGGAGAGTAAACAAAACTCTCAACAGCACTGGATCCAGCTCCCACTCATAGTGAGTATCCGGTTCTAGGCGACATTGCAAATAACAAAGCTATTATTCTGACACCTAATGTGATTTAACTCTGTGGACATGTATCAACACATTTATTAACCTAGTGTGTACTTAGTGACTTTAAAACTTTTTCATTATTTGGAAATAAATAATAGTAAGATTGGATCAGATATTTTAACATAGAACAGAGTAAAATGGGATCAAATTAATATGAGTGAATATGAGAAACTTAGAAAATAGGTGCAGGAGGAGGCCATTAGGCCCTTCGAGCCAGCACCGAAGGACCAAATGGCCTGCTCCTGCACCTATTTTCTATGTTTCTAATATTAAAAAGTTGAATCAATTTAAATCAGCTTTAAAAACAGTCCTCATTTTATGATTCATTATTTCCAAATACAGATTAATGTTTTGTGTATTGTTACTAAATGTATTTTATGATTTAAAAATAGATAAAGAAAATCAGTAAAAAAAAACATTTTGTAAATACACAGTTGTTATATTCCAGACGGCAGAATGAATAACAACTTACATGCAGGTTGCCCGGATCACGGGAGAGAGATTTATTACCCAACATTCCCTGCCTATATACAACAGCCACTCATTAACATATACATTAATATGTATGAATACATTACACTGCTCTCCTCTTTTTAAGTATTAAATCTAAGTACTCCGTTACAATTTTGTTGTGATACTTGATTTAAACCAGTATTTATGAAATGATAAATGATAAACATAATATATTTATTTTACATATCTACACATTTTCGTTTTACTTATACAGTGAGTTACTTAACTTACAAACCTAATCTTACTACTGGTTTATGGATCCTGCCTGATCGTCTAACAGTAACAGGTATAAGTATTGACTCAACTGTTGGCTTGTTTGGCTCTGTTTTAGTACCCTGACTTTGACCAGAGGAATTTGTTTCTTTGTCTGTACATACTGATCCTTGTGTTTCAATCACAGTGGTCTCTTCCAACTCAATTTCAGATTACAAAAAACTCAATGATTAGGACCATGCTCAGTTTTTGTTCATCTTTGGCTGGAATCATTTGATCAACATGAACACTTTTGATCCTATCTCCAACTTCAACTAAGTATCTTTTTGTTCCACACACTTCCACTATTTTCCCAACATCCCATTTGTCTCGACTGGACTTGTTGGGAGCACTGAGAACACAAACTTGCTCATCTGGCTTGAAGTACCTATCTTTTTTGTGACTTAACTGGTTTTGCTCAACGCTCAAGGTCAAATTGGGTTGAACTAGACATAGGCATATTCTTAGCCTTCATCAACCGTTCTGCAGGTGAGTAACCCGTTGTTGTGTGGTCTATGCTTCAGCAAGAAACTAGCCAAATGATGTTTCATGCTGAGCTTTGAACTACCCTGCAAAACCTGTTTCTTGAGAGCATCTTTGACAACTCTAACAGACCTTTCCGCCACCCCATTGGAGGCTGGATGGTATGGGGGAACAAGTGTGTGTTTTACACCATTCCGCTGCATGAACTCTTTGAACTGTTCTGAATGAAACTGAGGCCCGTTATCAGAAACAAGTTCTTCTGGTAAACCATGGCATGCAAAAATTGATCTCAACTCATCTACATTCAGTAGTTGTGCTTGACCCCATATGCTTAACCTCAATCCATTTGGAATGACTATCTACTAGTACCAGAAAGTGATCATTACCCTTTACACACAAATCTACATGAACTCTCTGAAAATGTCTACTTGGCCATGAACAGGGTTGCAGTGGTGCTTTTGGTGGTTTACTCCGGCAATTTTGGCAGATGCTACATTTGCTCACCAGTGACTCGATGTCACTCTCAATGCCAGGCCAATACACAAAACCTCTGGCAATTGACTTCATGCTTACTATGCCAGGTTGTTCAGCATGAAGTTCATTCATAATTTTGTTTCTCAAAGACGCTGGTGTAATCATTCTGTATCCACACCTACTGCATCCCTGCTCACATGAAAATTCATGGCGTCGATTATGGAAAGGCTTCAGCTCTGAATTCAGAACTGAGTTCAATCCACTATCAATTTCAGTCCAACTGTTCAATGTTTGTTCATAAACCCACTTCAGCACATTGTCTTTCTCTGTTTCTGCTGCAATCTCTGTTGCAGTCACTGGAAAGTCTTCATCTACAACTTGCAGTGTGTAGATTGAGTTTTCACTTCCCATGTCAGAGTTCTCATGGGACAACCGGGACAATGCATCTGCAACTGCGTTGCACTTGGAGCTTCTGTACTCAACCTTGTAGTCATACTGGGACAGCAAAATTGCCCAGCGCTGCATCCTTAATGCCACCATGGAAGGTACAGCTGACTTGGGACCAAGAATCACAAGTAGTGTAGCGATGTTACAAAACCTACCTTCAGCGGTGCTGCAGATCTGCCACTGGCTGTATGTGTGACTCCAGAGCCTATGAGCCTATGAGGGGGTGGGGGGGTGGGGGCAGGATAAAAATTCAGATTTGTATTGCTTGTCGGAGAGGGATTTCCTCGGGCTGCTATTTGATGATGAAAAATTGATCGGACTTCCGTTCCCGGTTTGTTTTGGGTTTTTTAAATTGCTGGACAATTTAATCGCTGGATTAAAGTAAAATGCAACTTCTAATGTACTCAACGCCTTCAATGTCACGGATCGCCATATCAGGACAAAACAAATGGTAAGTCGTGTATTTCACATATAATCTTGCTTCTTTGGGTGGCTTTAGTCTAATTTTACGATGCAAAAATGTTTTTTAGGCTCCATACGAATCAGCTGTGCCTTGCCTGCCTTTATGGGCTTAAAGTTTACGGCAACGGCAACGTTCCAATCGATCACATTCCAGAAACACCCACTCGCAAGATGATTTAAATCCTCATTTTTTTTAGATGAATTTAATTGATTTGATGAAACTGATGAATATGATTTTTTTGTTGGGTATTTACTATTTCTTTTAGGGTTTAAATGTATAATTTCAACCTTTTTTCTAAAACTGCAGATAATAACGTTTCTGGTAATGCTGTTCAGTGTTTTTTTTTCCTTTACATTTTAAACAGATGTCTCCGAAGAAGAAATGCAAATTTTTCAATCCAAATGCCCATCAAAAGAGACTGATTTATCCAAATGTGATGATCTACATGACATTCTTAGTGGGAATGTATTGGGCAGAAAGGCATGCCATGCGTGGTTTGAAGAGCAAAAACCTGTAGCTTACAATGCCAAAATTGAAAAGTTGAAGAAAAACAAGGTGTAGAGAGTTGCTTATTGGTTACAATCTGAGGAATATGATGATGCTACTGATTATGATATGCCAATGTACCAGCTAGCAACTGATCTTCTCCATAAAGACTTGGTCTATTGCTAGAAATTGTGATTTATTTACCTATCTGTTACGGACTTACAGCATATAATACAATAATATTAAAGTTCTGATCTTGAGATCTCATTTTTTAATTTTCAAGGCAGTCTGGCAGTCGATTACTATTTCCGTCACAACGGTCAATTTTGTGATTAGCTACAATTAGGTAACTAACTAATTATAGGCTTTATTTTCAGGTCATCCAAGTAAGATGTTTTATATTTGTTTCAGAATGTTTCAATCTATAATAACTGAAAATTTCATTCAGTTCTCTTAATTTTTAAGAAAGTTATGGGCTTTCGACTGTCGATCACAGATTTTGTGTTAAGTCAATGGAAAAGCAATAAGGAACAAGATGCTAATTTCCGAGTATGAAAATGGCCATAATATTTTTAATACTGAAGATATTAAAGTGAATTGGATGTCAAATTAAAGTTCTTTTTATGCTTTATCTGATGGGATAAATTACAGGCTTGATTTTTAAAATCTCAAAATTCTGTAACATTCTTAAGTAGTGGTTTGTGATCAGTCGCTAGGGTGAATGGTCTGCCGAGAAGAAACTGATGGAATTTCTTGATTCCAAACACGATGCTGATTGCTTCCTTTTCTATCTTTGCATAATTACGCTCACTTGGTGATGGGGTGCGGGATGCAAAAGCAATAGGCTTTTCCTGTCCGTCATTCATTACGTGGGAGATCACTGCACCTGCGCCATAACTTGAAGCATTACAAGCAAGTCTCATCTCGTGTGTCGTCTCGTAGTGAACAAGCAGTTTGTCACTAGTCAAGTTTTCCTTGCAGATGTCATATGCTGTTGCTTTCCCCAAGTCCATTTCACATCTTTTTGTAGCAGATGATGTAGTGGCTTTAGCACAGTTGCTAAATCTGGAAGGAATCGTGCATGGAACTGCACCATCCCAAGGAATGATCGTAGCTCTGAGACAATGTTGGGTTTTGGAGCATTCACTATTGCTTCAACTTTTGCCTTCACAGGGTGAAGTCCGTTGGCATCTACTTTGAGTCCAGGGTAGACCACCCCTGACTGCGCAAATGCACATTTACTTTGTTGTAGTTTGATATTGTGGCAGTTGAGTCGTGTGAGAACTTGCTCGAGGATCTCCAGATGTTCTACCATGCCCACTGTGAATATCAGTAGGTCATCCTGGTTGCACACACAGTGCGGAATGCCTTGTAACATTTTGTCCATGACAGACTGAACATTATTAAGGGAGGATTTCACACCATAGGGCAGCTTTGTATATGAATACAAGCCCTTATGTGTGTTGATCGTCTTTCCAGGTCGACATTGAGTTGGGCGTAAGCGTGAGACGAATCCAGTTTAGTGAAGACTCTTGCTCCGCTAAGATCTGCGTACAGATTTTGCGAGGTTGGTAACGGATATTGTTCATCATTAACGGCTTGGTTGATTGTGACTTTGTAGTCACCACATAGTTGAATAGTTTTGTTGGCCTTGGGTACGGCCACAATTGGCGTTGCCCAGTTACTCTGGTCTGTCTTCACGAGTTCTCCATTCCACTCTAACCTGTTGAGTTTGTCCTCCACTTGTTGCTTTAGTGCATATGGTACAGGTCTTGGTCGACAATATACAGGTCTCGCATCTTGCTTAAGTCAAATGTGTGCAGAGTACCCTGTTATTCCCATGTAACTGTCAGCAAAAATGTTTGCATGTTTGCTTATGACGTTTTCAAGACGTTATTTGAATAAATCGATGCTCTTCCAGTCTAACTTTGTTCATCCACTAGACCACAAACAAATCTGTCGCATAGTGCACGTCCGAGACAGGTTCCCAAGTTACAATGCAAAGTTACGTTTTTCCAGGCAATAATGTACTCATTAATTATCTCATTCTGCTTCTGGTTTCTAGTGCCAAATTTCATAGCTTTCTGCAATTTCCAGAGGCTTTGGGTTGAAATGCTCCTCCAACTTGCTATATTTAAGAGGGAGTTAGATGTGGCCCTTGTGGCTAAGGGGATCAGGGGGTATGGAGAGAAGGCAGGTACGGGATACTGAGTTGGATGATCAGCCATGATCATATTGAATGGCGGTGCAGGCTCGAAGGGCCGAATGGCCTACTCCTGCACCTAATTTCTATGTTCTATGTTTCTATAACTTCTTCATAATGTCATTGAATGGCACGTATTTTGCCTTTATGGGTGCAAGGAGATTCACGAGTGTGCCGTACATTTCAGGACCGATCTCCATGAGCAGGATCGCTTTCATGCGTTAATAAACTGTTTCAGTCACTATCTCTCCTTCACCAGTAATCTCCATGATGTTGTTTGCCGTGAAAAACATGTTTGCTCTCTCCATATAGGAGCTGAACAGCTCTCTACTCTTGTCAAAAGTGCCGTGGATGCTGCCATCATGTTGTTGTTTTTTTTTTTAAAGTCTATTCAAAAACCCCGAATTCCTGTCTGTTCTGGTATAACAATTCACCTAAAACATAGCTGTACAGAGGCTATTCAGCTTGAACAACTCGACAAAAAAAAATCTTATACAATCCTAAGGACGGCATTTTGCCACGTAGACACAACATAGAGAGAGACCGACAAACTCTCAACAATTTGTCCAACTGCTGTTTAACTACAGTCCCCTGCATAGAAGGATCTGCGGCCTATCTTGTCCAGCTCAAAAACAATTGCGACACAGCTCCGTATTTACTGTTTAAAATGTTAAACAATACTGCATGTTACAAAACAGTCCTGCACTGTACTTAAAGGATGAGTTCACTAACTCTATCCCATCCTCGTCGCCAATTTTGTTATATTCCGGACGACAGAATGAATAACAACTTACACGCAGGTTGCCTGGATCACGAGAGAGGGATTTATTGCCCAACATTCCTTGCCTACAGTGGCTTGCAAAAGTTTTTCCACAAACGTAAATGTATTTTATTGGGATTTTATGTGATAGACCAACACAAAGTGGTGCATAATTGTGAAGTGGGAGGAAAATGATACATGGTTTTCAAATTTTTTTACAAATAAAAAACTGAAAAGTGTGGCGTGCAAAAGTATTCAGTTTGCCACAAGCCATGTGGGGGACACAGCAAACATGTGAAGGAAGGTGAGTCAATACTTTGTAGAACCACCTTTCGCTGCAATTACAGCTGCAAGTCTTTTGGGGTATGTCTCTACCAGCTTTGCACATCTAGAGACTGAAAATTTTTGCCCATTCTTCTTTGCAAAATAGCTCAAGCTCAGTCAGATTGGACGGAGAGCGTCTGTGAACAGCAATTTTCAAGTCTTGCCAGAGATTCTCAATTGGATTTAGGTCTGGACTTTGACTGGGCATTTCTAGCATATGAATATGCTTTGATCTAAACCATTCCATTGTAGCTCTGGCTGTATGTTTAGAGTCGTTGTCCTGCTGGAAGGTGAACCTCCGCCCCAGTCTCGTCTTTTGCAGACTCTAACAGGTTTTCTTCCAAGGATGCCCTGTATTTGGCTCCATCCATCTTCCCATCAACTCTGACCAGCTTCCCTGTCCCTGATGAAGAAAAGCATCCCCACAGCATGATGCTGCCACCACCATGTTTCACAGTGGGGATGGTGTGTTCAGGGTGATGTGTAGTGTTAGTTTTCCGCCACACATAGCATTTTGCATTTAGGCCAAAAACTTCAATTTTGGTCTCATCTGACCAGAGCACCTTCCTCCACATGTTTGCTGTGTCCCCCACATGGTTTGTGGCAAACTGCAAACGGGACTTCTTATGGCTTTTTTTCAACAATGGCTTTCTTCTGCCACTCTTCCATAAAGGCCCAATTTGTGGAGTGCACGACTAATAGTTGTCCTGTGGACAGATTCTCCCACCTGAGCTGTGGATCTCTGCAGCTCCTCCAGAGTTACCATGGGCCTCTTGGCTGCTTCTCTGATCAATGCTCTCCTTGCCCGGCCTGTCAGTTTAGGTGGACGGCCATGTCTTGGTAGGTTTGCAGTTGTGCCATACTCTTTCCATTTTTGGATGATGGATTGAACAGTGCTCCGTGAAATGTTCAAAGCTTGGGATATTTTTTTATAACCTAACCCTGCTTTAAACTTCTCCACAACTTTATCCCTGACCTGTCTGGTGTGTTCCTTGGGCTTCATGATGCTGTTTGTTCACTGTTGGTTGGTTGCACTGGATTTTATTTAGGGGTATCAGAGTAAAGGGGGCTGAATACTTTTGCACGCCACACTTTTCAGTTTTTTATTTGTAAAAAAATGTGAAAACCCATGTATCATTTTCCTTCCACTTCACAATTATGCGCCACTTTGTGTTGGTCTATCACATAAAATCCCAATAAAATACATTTGCGTTTGTGGTTGTAATGTGACAAAATGTGGAAAAGTTCAAGGGGTATGAATACTTTTGCAAGCCACTGTATATACACACCAACTCATTAACATTACCATGAATATGCATGAACACATCACACTAGTCATATTTTTTTCTCTCTCCACAGATACTGCCCCCATTACTGCGTTTATTTCAAATTTCCAGCAGAGTCATATAGTGATAGAATGTGGAAACAGGCCCTTCGGCTCAACTTGCCCACACCGGCCAACGTGTCCCAGCTACACTAGTCCCACCTGCCCGCGTTTGGTCCATATCCCTCCAAACATGTCCTATCCATTTACCTGTCTAACTGTTTCTTAAACAATGGGATAGTCCCAGCCTCAACTACCTCCTCTGGCAGCTTGTTCCATACACTCACCACCCTTTGTGAGAAAAAGTTACCCCTCAGATTCCTCTTAAATCTTTTCCCGATCACCTTAAACCTGTGTCCTCTGGTCCTCGATGTACATAGTGTGTAGTATGATGCTTTCAGAAACAGAAACAGCAATGGAATATATGAGTTAATGTGCATGTTTGTTTGTACACAGTGGGGTTTAATTGTGGAGTGAAATCAATTAATGAAAGCAAATTGGGATATGAAATAAGCAATTGCATTCTGAAACTCTAGATCATGCATGTTCGGCACATTGTACACATCATAATGAAGGAATCTGCACACATACACACTCTGTTCCTGCCTTCTCCCCATATCCCTTGATTCTGTGCGAAGGGGATAAAAATGGGTGTGAATCCAGGTGGGGCAGGGAAGAGGGGAGAAGATGTTGTTTGTAGGTTAGTTACCTAAAATAGGAGAATTCAATATTCATATTTTTACCTAAGTACTTAAGTATAGTGGTACATACTGAATTACATACAAAAAATAATGTCACTGCACCTCGTTACATGTGACAAATAAAGCACCATAACATACCATAGGATGTAAACTGCCATAGTGGATTATGAAGTGCTGCCCTCCAGTAAGCATGCATGTTTGTAGCTTAATTGGCTTGGTATAAATGTAATTTGTCCCTAGTGTGTGTAGGTTAGTGTTAATGTGCGGGGATCGCTGGTCATGGTGGACTCGGTGGGCCAAAGGGCCTATTTCCGCACTGTATCCCTAAAACTATTAAGCTGGGTGGCACTGGGTGGCACACAAAGCTGGGTGGCACATTAGCAAATATGTAGATGACACAAAGCTGGGTGGCAGTGTGAACTGTGAGGGGGATGCTATGAGAATGCAGGGTGACTTGGACAGGTTGCGGGTGTGGGCAGATGCATGGCAGATTAAGTTTAATGCAGATAAATGTGAGGTTATCCACTTTGGTAGCAAAAACAGGAAGGCAGATTACTATCTAAATGGCGTCAAGTTGGGAAAAGAGGAAGTACAACAGGATCTGGGGGTCCTTGTACATCAGTCTATGAAAGTAAGCATGTAGGTACAGCAGGCAGTGAAGAAAGCGAATGGCATGTTGGCCTTTATAACAAGAGGAATCAAATACTGGAGCAAACAGGTCCTTCTGCCGTTCTACAGAGCCCTAGTGAGACCACACCTGGAGTATTGTGTGCAGTTTTGGTTCCCTAATTTGAGGAAGGACATTCTTTCTACTGAGGGAGTGCAGCGTAGGTTTACAAGGTTAATTACCGTGATGGCGGTACTGTCATATGCTGAGAGGCAGGAACGGGGCACTGATTGGGGATGATCAGCCATGATCACATTGAATGGTGGTGCTGGCTCGAAGAGCCGAATGGCCTACTCCTGCACCTATTGTCTATTGTCTATTGTCTATTGTCTATTGACCAGAGTGCCCACTTCCATGTCTATCAAGGCACCTCTCACAACCCTGGTCTATCCACAACCCCAAGTTGGTGAAACTCCAATTATGTAACTCAAGATTCAAGATTCAAGATTCAAGATTCAATTTATTTGTCATTTGGACCCCTTGAGGTCCAAACGAAATGCCGTTTCTGCAGCCATACATTACAAACAAATAGACCCAAGACACAACATAATTTACATAAACATCCATCACATCGCTATTATGGAAGGCCAAATAAACTTATCTCTCCACTGCACTCCCCCCCCCCCCCCCCCCCCCCCCCCCCCCCCCCCCCCCAGAGTCAAAGTCAAAGATCCCGGCTGGCGATGGCGATTGTCCCGCGGCCATTAAAGCCACGCCAGGTGATGCAAGGTCGCACACCGGGTTCTTGATGTTAGAGCCCCCGGCGTGCGCTCGCAGAGTCCTGCAGCCATTCCAAGCCGCGCGGAGCGGTGATGTGAGGCCCCGCTCCAGGAGCTCTTCGACCCCGCAACTCAGGCGGGAGTAGTTGCTGTTGCGGGAGCCCTGAAAAGCGGTCTCCCTCCAGGGAGCCACAGGCTCCCGGTGCCGCCGTCCACCAGACCCGCAGTTGCAGCCTCCGAATCTCCGGAGGTCGGGCCGTAGCAGCGCTCCACCACCGCTCCACCCGCTCTGGACTCGGCCACCTCCGCGTCGGTGAGGTGAGTAGTCAGCACCAGAGCCACCGGTCTTCCTGTTAGAGGCCGCTCCTCGTTGCAGCCCCAACTACAACGGAGACCCGACAAAGAAAAGGTCGGGTCTCCCGTGCAGGGAGAGATTTAAAAGTTACCCCCACCCCCACCCCCCCCACACACATACCCCAACAAAAAATAACAAAAACTACATAAAAACATTGACAAAAAATAATAAAAACGCAGACGGGCTGCAGAGGCCGCTGCTGACGAGAGTCGCGCCGCCGCCCGTAACTGCAGTCAGGGCAGCGCATAGAACAGGTTTGCATTTCTTCAAATTATGCCTGCTAATGTGTGCAATGATGCAAAAGTGCCTTTTATATCATGAATGTTACAAGAAAAACCCTTCCCTGGAAAGGCACACTCAAACTGGAGCTGGTCTGCATGCATCTCTAATTTAGTGCATGTTTCACATGGACCTGAATTTTTTTATGCTACTGTATCTCCTTTAAATTCTAATTAAAATGAATCGAACTAAAGGTATTCTGTGGCACATTAAAACCCGAATTATATTGTCCATTTGTAAGGTTCCATAGTCTTCAGTAAGTTGCACATGGAACCTCTAAATAGGACACTGGAGTTGTATGGTTTGACTAAGTCATGTGTTCAAATTAATTAGTGAACAAATTATTAAATCCAAATGCTCCTCTTGAAACAGCTACAGCCATTAATACTCAGTAATAATTCATGTTCTGATAACAAGCTGAACTGCAACACTTCATTAGTTATTTCAGAAGCTCTATCTTCCTGGCTATAATGAATGTCCCACGATGGTTTATATTGGAGTATGGGGCAGAAGGCTGATGAAAGTATATTGTAATACTTTGTTCTCCTACTTCTACCATTAGTTTAATGATAACCATACTGGAAATGATAAATTACTGCTGCAACAGTGATCATGTTCAATGACTAAAGGAGCAGCAGTGTCTGAAGACTTCATTCCCTTCATCACCATAACTTCATCAGATGTTTGGGTACAAGTTGACCTCATGAAATTTAGAGAAGATGGTAATAATAAATAGTGAAAGACATTTATTTTCTTTAATTTGTTATAAAAATTAGCAGGAGAAGGCCACTCTGCCCTTCACGACTGCCCTTGTTAATCCTGGCCAAATTGGAGAGGCTAGGACTTTAAAATGGGGGTAAAAGCTTCAGGGCTGCTGGGAGATTTGGTCAATTTGGAATTGCTCTCTGCAGAACTGGGACAAGCTGTGGAGTGGTGCCAGTGTGTCGAGACCCTAGATACAAGTTGCAAGAAAAGAATAAGAACATCTGCAGACCCAGTCAATTAGGCGCAAAATGGATTCGATAGCTGCAAACCAGACATACACCTTGTAAATAATTGTAAATAATAATGCAGAGTTCTACTTTGACGAGTGTTGATTGGATGAGGTATTGAGCCTTGTCTGGGTTTCTTGCAGATCTTTTGTGGGGTTAATTGATATCCGTAATTGGATTATTCAGAGAGACCACCCCCATGTGGTTCGGCCCCTCGAGGTCCCGAGACATTTAAAAGTCCGCTACCACGAGGTCCAGTGTCGATCAGTGTCTCCGAGGATCCTCCAGTGTTTCTACGCAGCGGCGGTGGAAAGCATCTTGTTCGGGAACATTACCATCATGGTTTGGGAATTGCTCTGCCAAGGACAAGAAGGCTCTGCAGAGAGTAGTGCGTTCGGCCGAACGCACCATGGGAACTTCACTCGCCCCCCTGCAGGAACTATACAACAGGAGGTGCAACTCCAGAGCAAATAAAATCATGGGAGACCCCTTCCACCCCTCCAACGGACTGTTCCAGCTGCTACGGTCAGGCAAACGCCTCCGTTGCCATGCGGTGAGAACGGAGAGGTTGAGAAGGAGTTTCTTCCCAGAGGCAATTCGGACTGTAAACGCCTTATCTCACCAGGGACTAACTCTACTGAACGTTTTTCCTTCCATTATTTATTATGTAAAAGAATATGTGTGTTATGATTGTGTTTATAATTTATTTGGTTGTTTTGTTGTTTGTGTTTTGCACAAAAGTCCGCGAGCATTGCCACTTTCATTTCACTACACATCTCGTATGTGTATGTGACAAATAAACTTGACTTGACTTGACTTGATCTTCTGGGAGAGCACTTGGGACTGCGTGACCTTCTGGAGTGTCTCTGTATAAGCGAGGCCTAGAGGGCTTGATCAGGCAGATATGAGGATCAAACCTGTGGTGGGATAGGTACAGTAGTTGAACTGTAATTATGTTTTGTCAAAATAAAGATTAGTTGTTCAAGTGCTTGATTCAGTGATTTTTGATTGAAACTAGACTGGGGGGAAGCTTAGAACGAGCAATTTACACCCTGTCATTTAATATTATCATGGCTGATCTAAGTTGGTCTCAACTCCTTTGCCAAATCCCCCATAACCCTCAATTCCTCGATTAATAACAAATATTTATCAGTCTCTACTTTAAATATATCTAATGATCAGGCCTTCACTACACACAGGGACAGAACATTTTAGAGCTCCTCTTCTCTCTGACCGCCCCCTTATTTTGGAACTACGTCCCCTCGTTCGTGACTCATCCACTGATAAAAAAACAACTAATAACCTTCTCCATCAAAGCCCCCTTAGGATGACAAGAGTCAAGAGTCAAGTCCAGAATGATTTATTGTCATGCCACATAACGGAACTATGAAATTCTTACTTGCAGCAGCAAAACAGATATGTAAACATAGTACTCTTCCCATCCAGAGGTACAGCAGACATGATATATCCACAGCACGCCAACTCCATGAAAAATGCCATGAACTAAGACAGCCTTTGTACATGCCCTTCATAGACCTGACAAAGACTTTTGACGCGGTAGACCGCCAGGCTCTTTGCAGCATACTATCAAGGTACGGTTGTCATGACAAGTACATCAGAATATTGAGGCTTCAACATGATGGCATGTCGGTCACAGTGCTCAGTTACTGCGGCTCTGAATCCAAGCCCTTCACTGTGGAAACAGGGGTCAAACAGGGATGCATCATCGCACCCACCCTGTTTGTCGTCTTCATTGCTGCCATACTTCACTTCATTGGTGAAGAGCGGCCACAGGGGATCCCAATCCTCTACAGAACTGATGGTGGGCTCTTCAACCTTAATAGGTTGAAGGCCAAGAGCAACGTCAGTAACACCGCTATCATGGAGCTTCAGTACATGGACAAATGCACCATTGCAGCACACACTGCAGAAGACCTCCAGTGCATCATGAATGCCTTTGCCAAGACATACAGAGCCATGGGCCTAGCCTTAAACATCAAGAAAACCCAGGTCCTACATCAACCTCCACTGAACCAGCCGTCTACCCAGCCCATTATAAAAGTGGATGACACTCTCTTGAAAAGGTTGACCACTTCCCCTACCTTGGCAGCATTCTTTCCTCAAAAGCTGACATCGACTCTGAGGTCAACCATCACCTGAGTTGTGCCAGCGGAGCCTACGCCAGACTCAGGAAAAGAGTCTTTGAAGACTGAGACCTAAAGGCTCAAACAAAACTGCTGGTCTACAGAGCCGTTGTCCTCTCCACCCTATTGTATGGAGCCGAGACATGGACCACCTACAGCAGGCACCTGAGAGGCCTGGAACTGAGAGGCCTGGATCCTTACAAAAGATTCTGATGATCAGCTGGGAGGACAAACGCACCAGCATCAGCGTTTTGGACGAAGCCAACATGACCAGCATCACCACCACAATAATGCAGCATCAACTTCGATGGACTGACCATGTCATCCGTTTGTCCAGCACACATCTCCCTAAGCAAATCCTGTTCTCTCAATTGAAGGAAGGTCGGCAAGCCCCCGGCGGACCAAATAAATGCTTCAAGGACAACATCCAGGGGCGCTGGGGAGATGACAGCCCTGCCGGCAGTCTGTACGTTTTTTCTTTCCTTTTGTTATTTTTAAGTTTGTTAAAAGTTGGTTTTAATGTTCTTCGGTTTGTTTTATGTGGGGGGAGGGGGGAGGGGATCGGGGGCAACTTTTTTCCAAGTTCCTACCTTCCCGGAGATGTGATTGATTTTCGGATCCCATTCTCCGGGCTCTGCGGCCTAACATCGCTGGAGCAGGAAGTCTCCTCGGGCTGTCGTGTGCCCCACCGCGGGGCGCGGACTTAACATCGGAGCGGATCCCTTGCCTGGGATCGCTCCCACCGTGACCACTGTGGACTTACCATCAAGGGCGCGCAGTCTCGGGAGAGGCTAGTCGGGATCTCCAACGTCACAGAAGGTTCAACCAGCCCCGACCCGAGGTTCGATCGCCCGACATGGGGGAGCTGACATTCCCCTGATGCAGGAACTGATCGCCTCGATGCGGAGGGCCCGAACGCCACCAGCTACGGGAGTCAAGACCATCCCATCAACGGAGGGCTCGAGGCCCCCGACCGAGGAAGAACAAAAGGAAGGACTTGAACTTTATTTCGCCTTCCATCACAGTGAGGAATGTGTAGGAGTCATTATGGCGGATGTTCATGTTAAAATGTGTTTTTGAGTGATTTGTTGCTTTTAATTGTCTGACTGACCTGGCCAATGAAATTCCTCGTATGTTGCAAAACATACTTGGCAAATAAAGTGTGATTCGGATTCTGATTCTGATTCAAGAACAGTCTGAAGAAATTCCACTTCACATCGAGCAACTGGGAGCACATTGCACTGGACAGGCGCTCCTGGAGGAAATCCATGCAGGAAGGAGCTGCACGTCACGAAATGGAACTACGCCGTGTCGCAGGGACAAAGTGACAGCACCGTAAGGAGAGAGAGAAGGGGGTTTGATGATTACCAACCACCGCCAGTCTCCATAGCCCACGTTGCACCAAGGTTTGTGGATCGCAGATTGATGCCTATAGACATCTGCAGACCCACAAGTAGATGACCCTATGGAGAGTCATACTCGTTTCGAGTGACCGCTGATGATGACTCCTATATGTTCTCCTAACTCCAAGGAATACAATCCGCAAATGAATCCCCTCTCTTGATAGGGCATCTCATCTCGTCCGTCTCAGCTCAGGAATTGGCCTGATTAATCTCCTTTGGACTGTCTCCAAAAACACTATATCCTTAGTTAGGTAAGCAGATATAAACCATGCCCAAGATGTGGCCTTGTCAACATCCTGTCACAATCTATTCTTAAACTCCAATTTTCGTGGAATAAAGACCAACGTTCCATTTGCCTTCTTAGCTACATGTTGGACCTCCTGCTAACAATTTGTGACTCATGCACTAAGACACCTATATCCCTCCCATCTTCACTCAATCATCGTCTCACTCCATTTAGATAATAATCTGTCTTTTGAAAGCATCGGGCATCCCTTTACTTTAGTAATGTCAAATTCAGATTTTGTATTCCAGTGAGGTCAATTCACGTTGGACCTTATAGGCTCTGACCATAAATAAGATACAACATTGTACTGATTTAACTATAGAGTTGTAATTTGGAACCTGGATAATTCTGACATGGATAGATTCAACAAAGCCATGATCAGCTTTGTTTTATATTTTTGTCCAAATGCCTCCTTCTCTGGTGTGGCATTTGACAATTCATAGAATAGCGAGTATATCCAAATGTTAATTCATACCCTTTCTACTTATGCTGCCTGATCTACTGAGTGGTTCCAACATTTCCATTCCTCATGCCCGAGGCTGTACCAAATCTTGTATCAAAGCCCAAATAACATCGCGGTAAAAGAGATAGTGTAATATAAAGATCAAAAATAAATCTGAATGCACCTACTCTAAAATAAGAGCAATAGTGTAGTGCACTGGAGTTATAATATGAGCAAGGGGAAGTAAAACATAAAATTATTTTAGTTCAAGTGTCATACATTTGTAATTTGTTTTGTATGATAGTGATATTTTGACTGGTTTGGGAGACTTTGAGAATCAGTCCGAAGAAGGGTCCAACCTGAAATGTCGCCAATCCCTTCCCTCCACAAATACTGTTCGACACTGACTTACTCCAGAACTGTGTTTTACTCAAAATTTCAGCATCTGCACATTTTTTGTCTGGAGCTTGGGTATCTGTTTGCTTTTTTCGTGGATTGATCAAATGTTGACAGTTAACAGTCAGAAAGTAAACATGACAGGTTTTTAATCAACATCATGTTGCTTCAGAATGCAATAACTGGTGACTAAATATTTCTATAATGTTATGGTCAAGATTCAAGATTCAAGATACATTTAATTGTCACATGTGCCAGATGGCACAGTGAAATGAAATTCCCATACAGCCATATAATAAAAATAAAGAACACAACACACTATAGAATTTGACATAAAACATCCCCACACAGCAGAATCAAAGTTTCCCACTGTGTGGGAAGGCACCAAAGTCAGTCTCTTCCTCCACTGTTCCTCGTGGTCAGGGCCTCCCCATATAGTCATACTGCATGGAAACAGGCCCTTCGGCCCAACCGGCCCATCTATGCTAGCCCCACATGCCTGGTTTGATCCGTATCCCTCGAAACCTTTCCTATGCATGAACTTATCCAGATGTCTTTTAAATGTTGGTATAGTACTTGCCTCAACTACCTCCTCTGCCAATTCGAAACGCTGCTCCTCAGGTACCTATGACTCCTGGTTCATGATTCTTCTTCTCTGGGTAAAAAAACTATGTGCTGTGTACCAGCACTCCGAGATCCTGCTGCTCTACAACATTCCCCAGGCCCCTGCAATTCACTGTGAAGGTCCTGCCCTGGTTTGATTTCCCAAAATATACCTCACACTTTTCCTCATTAAACTCCATTAACCATTCCTCAGTCCACTTGCCCAACTGATCAAGATCGTGCTGTAATTTTTGCTAACAATCTTCAATATCACTCATTTTTGTATCATCTGCAAACTTACTAATCATACCATGCACACTCTCAGCCAAATCATTGATATAAACCATAAACTGCAATTAGGCCCATCTATCCCTGAGGCACGCTACTAGTCACAGGTCTCTAGTCTGAAAGACAACCTTCCACCGTCACCCTCTGCTTCCTTTCATGAAGCCAATTCTGTATCCTGTTGGCTAACTCTGTCTGGATCCTAAGCGATCTAACCTCAGGTTACGATGCTAGTTGAAGGTGGTTGCCGGAGGTTGCGGGTAGTGGAAGGTAAGACCTCCCTGGTGGAATAAAACTGGATGAAAAAAAGGCCTTACCTTCCACTATCTGCAACCTCCGGCAACCAACTTCAACTAGCATCGCAACCGGCTTCAACTAAAAAATGACCGATTTTAAAAACGGCAACCTATTTTTAGTCACGGCCGGTTTTGAATTTTTTGAAATAATCGCCGGAACATAGAAGAAGCGGAAACCACTTTCGACCATTTGGAAGACTGACAGAAACCTCCGGGAACCTCCGGCAACCGCACGGAAATCTTGGGTGGGGCACAAAGTCTCCAGAGGTTTCCGTTCAGGTTTCCTAAGTGGGACAGGGGCATAAGGACTATATGAGGGGAACGCAGCACATTGAGAAATTTATTCGGTAATGCTTAGCTGTGACTTTCCATTAGATAGCCTATATGATGTCTATGTAATTTACTTCTAATCAGAATTGAAAATGTACCTTGTAATATCACGATGGCCCATCATTCTCCCCTGAGGTATTATTTTGGCGTGCATCAGCTCACGTTTTGAAAGCGCTTGTTCTCTCAAGCATTCTTGCATTGCGGTACGACATTTAGCTATTCAAGCGTTGAAGCTACAAGATAATCAACGGAAGATTAATGACAAGCAACCAGGTTGTCCTCACCTGTTTGTTAAATTTAATGAAGGGATAGATGCGATTGTAAAATGTAAAATACATACTTTAAACTAAAATTACTGAACTGAACTGAATGCCAACATCGCAAATAGACAAAAAAATCTGGAGAAACTCAGCGGGTGAGGCAGCATCTATGGAGAGAAGGAACAGGCGACGTTTCGGGTCCAGACCCATCTTCAGCCATAAAACTGCCTGTATTTTTTTACCGAAGGGTATTTATCATCGGTATCTGTTTTTAGAGATTTTAGAATTTGAATTTATTCTTTATAAGGAGCAAAATTCACGTCAACTCAGAAACATACTGCCGTGTCTTATATCTAATATCTTGACTTCCAGTGTTATGCCAAACACTATAAATGCTTTACATATATATTTATCGCATTATTCATTCAATCTGTACTCTCTTCCGGAAAGTGTTAAATCAATAACTTTATTGTAAAAAAAAGATTGTCGTTCACAATATAGACTGAACCAGAGATAAACATTAAATCAATCCGTAACCTAGAGATTAACTGAAAAATAATTCCACTTCTTTGTAGAAGTGCTGCCTTGCTGATAATCCCGATCAGTTCCATCTGGTGAAATCCGGAATATTATTTATTTACTGAGCTGGCTAGGTGGCCGTAAAATCAGAATTTTCTGCCTGAAATTCAGCAACTTTCTCCCACAGAGCAGCTCCATTTTTCCATTGCACAGGAAAAAAAACGCAAGTATCAAGGGATTATCCCCAAATTTACATGATTAGTTTCAGTTCATTGCTTCACAGACAATATTATTTCCCCAGGTAGACGGGTTAGTGCCACTAGCTCACAGCTCTACTGCCGGGGAAAAGCTTTGTCAGTGATTAGAAACACTGAATTCCAACCTATAATTAAGTTACAACTACTTCACAAATTATAAACAAGTGCAGGTGATCATTCTATTTTCCTTTGTTGTTTTTTGAAACACTGGCATATTTCTAAAAAAAGCCTCTTTGTTTTCCATGTACATTTTATAAATGTTCCAGATAGAACAATTTGGTTCAAAGATCAGTTATTCTTCTGATGGTCTGTATAAACTAGGTATAAGCAGATTTCATCGCTGTGGGCAAGGGGTTTAAAGGAAAGACACAGCCTTTGTTCAGATCTAATCAGAAACTGTGGATTTAAAATGCTCAGCATACCATTTCAATTGAGCTTTCTTTTTAATCATTTTTTGATCTGAATATCTATTTATATAGCTACATTTAATAGACTTGAAATGAAATTCTTGAACGACCTAGTACTTTTGGTGAAAAATTGTTACATATATTTAACTAATAATTTGAGCAAGACTTGATTCTTTTAATCCAGATGTTGAAAAATCGGCACATTTGCTTAAAATGTTGGATTTCATTCTAATTATTTTAATATCATACACCTGAGCTTCCAGTGTTTAATGTGATTCTCCATATCCTAAAATATATACCCAAAATTAGGATCCTGTTTTACATGTATATTTATATATTTTTCAATTAATTTTGCTAATGTACAAATAAATGGAATTGACAAAATATGCTGGCAAGCCAACGATATAAATCAGCTTTTTTTTCCTTTGACAGGATGAAGTATCTGTTTTTAAAGGGATTGAAATGTCAGCATTAAAAACAGCAGGAGTGCATCATACAATCTAAAGAGATGGACACAAAGGAAAATTGTCACTTCCATATTTAACTTAGGGTACTGCACTTTGGTAAGAATAGCAAACCTTTGGAGAAGTAGCAGAAGAAATTTGCTAAGGTGACAAAAGATATGAAAGACCGAAGCAGAGAGACAAGAGAAAATGGGGCAAATATCATTGAAGAAAGAGAGAGGATTACTTCTAGTATTTTGTAATATTTTGAAAGGTTTTGTTCAGACAAATGATAATATTTCCAGTCAGTAAGTAGACAGTTTAGATGTAAGATCATTATCAAAACGATTAAAGACAAGACATTTTCTGAGAAACTCGTGACAATGTTGTGGTTATTTTGAACTTAGTTAAATAAATCAGAAACTACAAGGCTAGTGTAAGTAAAAGTGTCTGTGAAGTTAAAGAGTTGCAATTGAAACCCTGCTACATTACAAATAATTTTAAGGGGAGAAAGTTCATAAATTCATGGTCATAGGTTATAGGAGCAGAATTAGGCCATTCAGCCCATCAGGTCTTCCACATTGGTTAATGTGTAACATTCCATTCTAACAGATTATGAGCTATTAGAAATGCCACAAAGGTCATGAAGCTGCATAAAACTCCATAAACCTCTTCAAGAAGAGAAGGAAGTGTCCACCAGTTATGTCTTGGAGACACAATGGTACCTATTTTGTATTTTTTAAAGAATTCATAGATAAATACATGAAAAGGAAATTATGAGAATGGGGGAATAAAGCAGGGACATGCATGTGAATAGACTGGTTGAATTTCAGGGATCCAGAACTGGTGCTGTGTGAAATGGCAGGATGGATTTGGAAAAAAGAAAAGGAATTTGGACATTGGCAATGAAGACAAGTGTGCTTGCACCTTGAGCATCTTAAGCATCTTACCTAGCTTTGGCTAACCACTCAAGCATAGGTAGCTGGGCATAGCTGACGTGACCTGCCGCATAGAGAATTTGCAGAGCAGAAACAGTTTGTTTCTGGGCATGGTATTATTGCACTTGCCATATCTCCCCTTCCTAACTTTAGCAACTTTAAAGAACTCTTGAAAACAACAAGAAGTGTTTAGGATCATAGCATTGTATAAACCAATCCATGACTAATCTGCAAGAAATTGAATGTCCGTTTAAGAAAACAACGAAATATACATTGAACGAGCACTCATCCTTCTTCAAATCCTTTGTGTTTACAGCCCAATAAACGCTGCTTTTGAAGTGTGACCACTATTACTACTGAAAAACGTGCATCCGACTTATCCACTGTAAGCCCCCAGAAACAACAACTTGATATTGACCAAAAGTACCAGCTGAGGCATAAATTTATGTAGGACCTATGAATAATTTATTTGCTCTCCAGCAAACTCGCATTTTGCCTGAGAGAAGCTCATTTGACATTTTGTTCAAAAGATGGTATCTAATAGAGTAGCACTTGTATTGTGTAGGAAGGAGCTGCTGATGCTGGTTTACACAGCAGATGGACATAAACTGGTGGCGGGACAGGCAGCATCTCTAGATAGAAGGAATTGGGTGACGTTTCAGGTTGAGATTCTTCTTCAGACTGAGAGTAGGGAGAGGAAGACACAGATATATAGAACAGTAAGGTGAGATGCTGCCTGTCCCACTGAGTTAGTCCAGCATTTTATATCTATCTTACCACTTGCATTGTATTGCTTTCAAGAGCTTGCATAATCTTTTGTGCTCAAGCTTCTGGCATGAAAATTGAACTAACTACTACTGGTGGGTAAGTGGAAAATGTTTTGCCGGCATTTTATCTAGTATGGAAAGCCAGCTCCCATCATGCTTCCAAATGGCAGTGCTGGCAGCAGATCAGCATGTTATGTGGTCAATGCCCATCATAGCACTTTGCAATGGTCGGTCTACACACAAAATAACCCCTTCACCAAAGGTCATCCTGCTCAGCTCACACCACAAAAATGCCACCATCTTTGAATTGAAATTACACTTCCTGGGTTTCAAGTAAGATTCAAAATTCAAGGGTATTTATGCCTTCCTCCCTTTATTTATAATATCTGCTTTAACAAATGGACAGGCGAGAAAGTAGCGCAGATTTCATCAACTGCCCATTTCCGCTACTGTGATCTTTCCATCCAAAAAATAACATTTTTGGCCCTTTTGCCACTGTGCCAGAGGTGATCATGAGCCTCTACTGAATGTATGTGGGATTGGCAGGGTCAGTTGAAGAAAATAGAAAGGTAGGGTGTATAGTCAGGTCTTTCTATAGAAGGTTGATATGAAAGGGACCTTGGGATGGAAGTACTCAGCTTACTGAAATGGCAACACAAGGGTCAGCATTAAGTGTAAGAGTATAAATCTGGTGCACTTTTCACCACTTTTTGTGCATACTTTGGTTTTTACACCATGTTTTTATGTCTAGTTTACTTAGAATAATTGCATATTTATTGTAGTTGCATCTAATGTGCCTGTAAGGTTTCAATAAGTTTAGTTTAGTTTAGACATGCAGCCTGGATTCAGGTCCACCAAGTCCACGCTGACCATCCATTCACAGCAGTTCTATGATATCCCATGTCCAAGGGCAATGTACAGAGGCTAATTAACCTACAAACCCACATGCCTTAGGGATGTGGGAGGAAACCGGAGCACCTGGAGGAAACCCACACAGTGGCAAGGAGAATGGGTAAACTCCACACTGACAACACTCAAGATCAGGATAGAACATGGGTCTCTGGAGCTGTGAGATAGCACCTCTACCAACTGTGCGATTGTGCCACACTGTAAGTTTATATATGGTGCATGTAACAAATATGCACTCTTGACTCTTATGATAGGATATAATTTTGTAGCTGTATAAAACATTAGTCAGGCCACAATTGAAGCATTGTATAACATTTTGGCCCCCACTCTACTTCAAGTAGTAGCACTCTGTAGTAGCATTAGAAAGAATGCAGAGATAAATTACTCTAATGATGCTTCTGAATCTGAATCTGAAATATCTTTAAGCAGAATTGGATAGGTTAGATTTATTCTCTCTCGAACGTATGGAGCTGAAGACTGAATTTATAGAGTTTTGTAATATTATGAAGATTATAGATAATGTGGATAGCCTTTTTGCTAGGGTGGGAGGGTCTAAAATGAGAAGACGTATATTTAAGGCAAGAGGAGAAAAACAAGGGTGATTTGAGGCGTAAGTTTCCATGCTGCAGAGCAAGCTGCAGAGTTAGTTATATAGGCAGATACAATTGCAGCATGTAAATGGCATTTGGGCAACTATTTGGAGAGCATGTTGAGGGATAAGAGCCAAATGCAGGCATATGGTATTAGCGTAGATAGGCCTAGAGGAGTTGGGAAAAGCTGCTGTACGACTATAACTATGAGTCTTGGAATAACAGAAATGTAAAATAGATCACATCTTTTTGGACCATAGTAGACTAAAATATTTTAAATGGTGAATCATTTCAGAAAAAGAAAAAAAAGTGGTATAGCAACAGTGAACAAAAGCATTGCAGTATTGTATCTCATATGAAAAAGTACCTCAAAATATCGGTACCTAGAAACAAAAAAATTATTGTCCTTACTAATAATTAGTAAGGAAGATCACAGTTGGAATTCTGACTGCTCAAAAAGCATATTGCAGTGTTGTAGTTTCAATATAAACACTTCTTGTATAACAAATCTCCTACACTTGAATTAATATACCATTTTTATCTCCTCATCTTCACGATGTTAATGTCCACTTCATATCTATGGTTGGGTCTGCTCCGCCAACGCATCCATTCCCTACCCATAGCCCCCACGGGAGGCGTGGTCCTCCAACTCAAGCCGTTCGCGAACGTAAGTGCTCATCACTGCTAGCCGAGCCATTGTTCCGTCATCAGTTGAAGATGGTCATTTTTAATTCAAAGTATTATGATTATTTTAAACTTTAATCAGTAATAAGTTGAGAAATAAAGCATAAAATGTTCAGTGACCTCTGCCTAGAGGAGAAAAACGTAAATAAGGTAAAAACCTTGTGAAATTTGCCATTTGTTAAGCTTTAATCGCGAATAACGTGAAATCTAGGATGAAATCTTAAGTGAAACTGATCACTGCTAGCTGTGCCATTGTGACGTCATCAGTAAAAGCTGGTTGTTTTCACTTTTGATGTTTTTAAACTTCTTACTTACTTTTAATCAGTAAGAAGTCGAGAAATAAAGCATAAAATATTCCGTGAAGGTGTTCTTGGCCTTGAGGGTAAAAATGTCAATCAGAATATGTAAAATGTAATCGTTACCACATAGTATTTTTGCAATGATGTAAAGACAACCACATATACACACACATACATCATCAGAGTATTAATGAGTATGATATGACAATGTTATCCATTCAGATCCCTTGCTCTATTAATACCCCCTTTCATTTTGATTACTCACACATAACTAGTGCCTTTTGATCTAGATATACCTACACGGATTTACAAGGGACATCAGTTTTTTCCACTCTGCGCTTCAAATTAGATTCTCAAAACTGAAGGGCTGAGGTAGACAATGTGTTCTTCTATTTATTTGTTTATAAATCAGCTATAGCACAATTCACAGGTAATCACAATTTTCTGCCAAGTCAATTGATTCTCCCTAAAATGGTAAAATGATGACAAGAGCAATTCAGTGATTAGGTATCAGAACAGTGCAGAAAAAAGTTTTTAAACCTTCACTTATGATTGGACATTCATAGAATAATGTGCATTCATCAGAGATTTGGACCATTTGGTGGCTGTTTGTGTTCTTAAAATATTGTCAGAATGAGATAGAAGAACCAATAATTTTGAAGATGACTTTGAGACATAGCAATAATGAATCTGCTTACTAAGTAGGCGATGGCTTGGTCAACATTGATTTTATTGATTGATGCTAATATTTTATTTCATATTGATTTTTAAAGAAATCTTTTATTCAAGTGCTTGGTGCACATGCAAAAATACAAACTTCCCACGCTGGTGATTCAATTATTCCAGAAGCAAGAAACTGCATAATACTGGTATCCTTAGAAAACAAACAGATCGCTTAGCTTCTTAAATAATTTGTATGAAAGATCACAGCTGACTTTCTGACATGGATTGATACATTGAAATGTAAATGTATTGAAACGAGAAACTTACTGCTACATTGTAATGATATTACCAACTTGTCTCACCAAAAGAAATATTCTACAGCTATACTATTACAATGTTCAAAATTCTGGCTTGCAAAGGAGCCACTAATAAATGATTAATTTTCAAGAACTATTAATATTTTCCATTGTTTTGAACTCTATTAGTTTTGTTTTGTGTTATTGTGATCTCGGTTTAAAGCCTTTGTAATGTATTTGGGATGGTCAGTGGATTATGCTGGGACATGGCAAGCATAACACACAATATTCCACCTCTCCACCAATTCCAATATTGCTGGCCAGTGGGGGGCTTTCTGGAGCACTAGCATGGGTGTTGTGGGCTGAAGGGACTGGTTTCCAGAGGGCTAGTATGGACAGAGTGGCCACACACTCACACACTCACTCACACACACACACACACACACACACACACACACACACACACACACACACACACACACACACACACACACACACACACACACACACACACACACACACACACACACACACACACACACACACACACACACACACACACACACACACACACACACACACACACACACACACACACACACACACACACACACACACACACTCTCTCTCTCTCTCACACCATATATATGGCAGTAAACCTTCTTGAATACTTACACGGCTCTCCACTTCTGCAGTAAGCGGCACTTCCACAAGGAGCTTCTGCAGTAAGTGGCACTTCCGCAACCAGCGCAACCTTTGCACTCACCGGAAATTACGCAATCAGCACGACCTGCCCACTAAGCGGAAGTCACAAAATGATCGGGGCTTTTGAACCAAATACAGTCGGACCTAATAAAGCATTATTCCTTCCAAACACAGGTGGACCTAATAAAGCATTGCAGTTTCAAGCACAGGCAGGGCAGCAGGCCAAACAACTCATGGCATTGTCATTAAGGGCTAACAAATCATTTATTGCAAGTACATTGCAGACTCACAGTTCAGTTGATTCACAGCTTAGAATGAGAGTGGTGGCCTCTCCCTCGCGATCTTGCAAAGTGACTGAGTCATGTCCAGGCATCCGGGGTTTTATAGTCCTGCCCCCCCCCCCTCCCCCCCCCGGAAGGGGCGTAACCTTCATCACGCTGATTGACAGGCGAGAGGATCTCCAGGTTTTATTTTAACCTTTTTATTTTTAATCGATGGGAAAAATCCTCAGGGTCTGCTCAGAGGAGGAGGACTGTGAGTAAGATGGCCAACAATCATAGCGATATATGGTAACGTTTTTTCTAAAATCAATATACAGCGCAGACAGGAAGTGGTCAAGATGGCACTTTTAATTGTATAAATATTCTTTTGATTCAGATGCTATTCCTGCCACCAAGGTACTGGTTTCATTACTAGCATGATCATGGTAGTTGTTAAACCCCATTATCTTTCCAGAAAATGTCTAAATTTTCACCTGTGGTAGACCAATATAACTCAACAAATTCAGAATAGATGCCAAGCAGTAGTACTCAAACATCCTGGCAGACCAGTTAGTCTAACATCGGTAGTGGGGACACTGCTAGAGTCAGTTATTAAAGATGGAATAGCAGCACATTTGAAAAGTGGTGAAATCATTGGACAAAGTCAGCATGGATTTACAAAAGGTAAATCATGTCTGACGAATCTTATAGAATTTTTCGAGGATGTAACTGGTAGAGTGGATAAGGGAGAACCAGTGGATGTGTTATATCTGGACTTTCAGAAGGCTTTCGACAAGGTCCCACATAAGAGATTAGTATACAAACTTAAAGCACACGGTATTGGGGGTTCAGTATTGATGTGGATAGAGAACTGCCTGGCAAACAGGAAGCAAAGAGTAGGAGTAAACGGGTCCTTTTCAGATTGGCAGGCAGTGACTAGTGGGGTACCGCAAGGCTCAGTGCTGGGACCCCAGCTATTTACAATATATATTAATGATTTGGACGAGGGAATTGAATGCAACATCTCCAAGTTTGCGGATGACACGAATCTGGGGGGCAGTGTTAGCTGTGAGGAAGATGCCAGGAGGCTGCAAGGTGACTTGGATAGGCTGGGTGAGTGCATGGCAGATGCAGTATAATGTGGATAAATGTGAGGTTAGCCACTTTGGTGGCAAAAACTATTACCTAAATGGTAGCCGATTAGGAAAAGGGGAGATGCAACGAGACCTGGGTGTCATGGTACACCAGTCATTGAAAGTAGACATGCAGGTGCAGCAGGCAGTGAAGAAAGCGAATGGTATGTTGGCATTCATAGCAAAAGGATTTGAGTATAGGAGCAGGGAGATTCTACTGCAGTTGTACAGGGTCTTGGTGAGACCACACCTGGAGTATTGCGTACAGTTTTGGGCTCTAAATCTGAGGAAATACATTCTTGCCATAGAGGGAGTACAGAGAAGGTTCACCAGACTGATTCCTGGGATGTCAGGACTTTCATATGAAGAATGACTGGATAGACTCGGCTTATACTCGCTGGAATTTAGAAGATTGACGGGGATCTTATAATAATAATAATAATTTTATTTATAGAGCACTTTAAAAACAAACATAGCTGCAACAAAGTGCTGTACATCACTAATCATTGACAAAAAAGTTAATACACACCAAAAATAACAATCAAAAGAAATAGTACGAAAAGACATGTAAAATAAAGAAACATCAAAAACACCACAAACAGAATCTTACAGAAACTTACAAAATTCTTAAGGGGTTAGACAGGTTAGATGCAGGAAGATTGTTCCCAATGTTGGGGAAGTCCAGGACAAGGGGTCACAGTTTAAGGACAAAGGGGAAATCCTTTAGGTCCGAGATGAGAAAAACATTTTTCACACAGAGAGTGGTGAATCTCTGGAACTCCCTGCCACAGAAGGTAGTTGAGGCCAGTTCATTGGCTATATTTAAGAGGGAGTTAGATTGGAGGGAGTTAGCCCTTGTGGCTAAAGGGATCAGGGGGTATGGAGAGAGGGCAGATACAGGATACTGAGTAGGATGGTCAGTCATGATCATATTGAATGGCGGTGCCGGCTCGAAGGGGCCGAATGGCCTACTCCTGCACCTATTGTCTATGTTTCTGTTGCATGGTGTTTTTAATTAATTTATTGGATGTAGGTGTCGCCAGCAAGGATAACACATATTGTCCTTTATTGCTCTGAGCTGATGAAGGAGAACCGCTGCAGCCCCTGCGGTGAAGTACTCAATAACGTTGAGAAAGGTGATCCAGTAATTTGGCATGGCAATTATAAAAGAACACCAAGTCAGTACGATGTGTGTTTCAGAGAAACTTCCAATCGGTGAGGTTTTCTTGTACCTGTTTTCTTTTAGTTTGCAGAGGTCATGGCATTGGGAGATGACTTTAAGGTAACCTTGGTGAGTTTAATAAGCTGCTAACTGCTAGTCCGAATTGAGATCACCTCACCTAGTTTGGACCACCCTTTTATTTATCATCTATAGTCTGTCTCAGAAAAGGCAATAAGTCAGCAGGAGATAGACACAAAATGCTGGACAGGCAGCATCTCTGGAGAGAAGGAATGGGTGGCATTTTGGGTCGAGACTTATCTTCAGAATAGTCAGGAGAAAGAAAGTCAGCAAGAGAGTAAACAGTTTTTTTTTCAATTACACATATATAGTTTTCATGTTGCATATGCCATTTGCACTCCTGTTAAATGTCAAACAAAGCCACATTGAATTATAATAGCAAGAAAAAGCCCTTCAGTACAGTTTTGTTAGGAATATAATACATTTTCACATTATTTCATACTTAATTGGATATGAACTGTTCTCTGCTAGGTTGTGCAATTTCCATAATTATCTCTGTCTATGTGTAACATCCAGTGGATGCCAATACAACTGGGGTTTTAAAAAGTAATTAAGACTCCCCACAAGAAGAAAGAAACACATTTACCTGAGACTTTTCTCTTCTTAATTGTATACATAAAAAGACAAGGTGTTGTGTATTGAAGAAAATGGCTATATTCTGGAAATTTGCAGGAAAAAAACAGATAAATGCTGGAAGTATCTCAAGTTAAAGGCAGCATCTGTGGAGCGGCAATATGAGAATGAAGTCAGTTGTATGACCTTTCATCAGAACTAGACAATACAGGTTTAAGATACAGAAAAAAGGTCTATGATGGCATGGAATTGGATCATAAAAGGGATGATTGTGGAAGATGAAAGAAAATAATAATTAGATAGATGGGAGAAACTAAATCATTCTCTATAATTACTAAAGGATACAGTGTGAATACTAGAAATATGAAACAAATGAAATGGTGAGAATGACAATTATCTCAAATTGTTGCTCAGTGCTCATTATGGAAGGCGATGAAAGATGAATATTTTGTTCCTCAGTTAATTTCAGATGTTGATTCCATATCCTTCCTATTTATACCTTCTCCACATTGGCTGATTGTTTAAGACACAAGAGAGCGCTGAAGCTGTAATCTGGAGCAAAAAACAAACTCAGTGTTTGTTTGACCATCTCACTGCCTCCGCAGTTGTTTTGTTCTTCCAGCAGTATTTTTTTGTACTGCTTTCCTTTGTTTGTCCCATTATCATTCTCCTTTATCCCTCCCTGCCCTACAAGTGCCCTCACTTGTCTTCCACCCTGTCACAGGCTTTCCATCTTCTTTTCTCCACCATTACCTTTACTAACATCTTAATGCTTGTGAGCATCAAACTTTTCCCCATTCTGGTGAAAGAAATATTAATATCAATTCTTCTCTTTCCCTGTAAGTATCCTGCCTGGCTTGTCTATTTTCAGCATTTACGACTTCATTTTCAGATTTCTAGAATTTGCAATACGTTACTTTCATGTTTTACATTATGACACGTTGCATCTTTTTCTCAACTTTCTGAATTTCTAGAGCATCACCATTTCTCCACCATTTCCCTGTCTCATTGCAGAACCAAAATCTAAAACTGTGTGATTCCCACTTTAGTGCATATACTTTCATGATTATTAGGAGTGTTTTATCAAATTGTCACGTAATAATAGCAATTTGTCATGATTTCATGCACAAATAAGCTTCAAAAGGGCCACTGCCATTATTTGGCAATGTTTAATGGAAATTTCAGACTATAAGTCTACAAAGATGTTTTGATCTGTTCCTGAATCACAGCTCAAGGCGATATTACTGTGCATGCAAGCTCATTAGATATTTACTATTATGGCTATTAACTTTAATATAGTAAATCTCACGTAACAGCTTGCTGCCTTTCAACACGAGTCATAGATCTGGGAGTATTTCACTCCTACAAACGGGAACACCTGTCAATAGCTGTCTCACCTCCACCTGCTTCTGTGAATTACAATAGAATCTAACAGCTGTACAGTAGTAGCAACCCATCAACAACAATCAGAAGGTAATCATATCCATCCCAAATCTAGTGTCTGCAGGCGACAGATTTTGAACCATTGACAGCCTGCCTTATAAACAAGAACACTGCCACATCAACCACCTGTCTGCAGCCACCAGCTTTTCAATAGTACTGTGCAGGTCAGTGTATCTCTCTCCCTCCTTTTCTCTTTCATGTATCATATTATAGCAATGTTACAAAATTTTGAGATTTAAAAAATCAAGTCTGCAATTTATCCCATCAGATAAAGCATAACAATAAGTTTAATTTGACACCTAATTCACTTTCATATCTCAAGTATTAAAAAAGTTATGACCATTTTCATACTCGGAAATTAGCATCTTGTTCCCTATTGATTTTCAATGGGCATTACAAAAAAGCTGTGATCTTAGATAGTCAAAAGCACATTTCTTAAGGAAAGATTAACATTTTTAAATAGCCTAAGTGTCCAAAGATTATTCACAAATAATTCACAATATAACATGATTTTTATATCTAATTTACATTAATTTATAGGCCAAATGGAAGGAATTTAGTGTTCAATTGCTGTAAATAAATGCCCATTTAAATCGGTTTTCTAGTGGGTTTCTGTGAACGCGCAGGTTTAGAATGTTGACAGCGCGCTAGATTAGTGCCCTCAAATGCCGAGAAAAATACTGCGGGATATAAAAAGCCCAAAATGAGCTATTCGTTATAGATAATTATAATTATAGGGTTATATACATGCCCCATTTAATGTAAAAATAAGGTACATACCTTTAATTGTTTGCTTTATAAAACCCTGGGGCTGCGAAAGCTTGCGAACTGAACGACAGCTTTTAAATTTATTATATCTACTATTCGAGGCCTATAAAACTAATAATAGCTTTTGGGACCGGGTCTTGCAGCGATTCTCCGTTAATGATTTACTAGGCTGAACATCTGCGATTGGAACAGCCTAGTAAAAATCGGGTTTTAAACCCGCCCCCTCCAAACAGCTCCAAAATCACACACAAGGGGTGGGGCAGATGCTCAGCCACGATTCAGGTAGGTTTTGTAACATACCTACATATTATATATATTTATATACATAAATAAAACGTCATTGCATCTGTTGCTTTACTTCCCTACATTTTGTTCTTTTTCAGCATTGTTTAGTTTAGTTTCGAGATACAGCGTGGAAACAGACCCTTCGGCCCAACGATCCTTGCACACTAACATTATCCTCGCACTCTAGGGCCAATTTACAATGCTACCAAACCAATTAGACTACAAACCTGTAAGACTTTGGAGTGTGGGAGTAAACCAGAGCACCTGGCCAAACCCCACAAAGGTCACTGGGAGAACGTACAGACTCCGTATAGACAGCGCCCATTGTTCAATTGATTTTTTGGTACATACCTGATTAAACACTCGCACCAGAAATGTTAGCATGTTTCTTTTTTATTTTTTTTTTATTTTATTTTTATTAGAAGTACGGTAAATTACAATACTACACAACACATATATCTTAATACATTTTTTGTACCGCTTCATTTTTTTTTTGAGCTTTATGAAAAAGATAGAAGTAAAGAAAGTAAAGAAAATGCGCAAGAGTCGTGAAGTGCAAGAGTGTTGGGAAAAGAAAGCCCCTTAGAAAAGAAGTTAGAGAAGGAAGTAAAGTGAGAAGGTAGACCCTAGAAAAGAAAGAAAAAGAAAATAGGAACAATCGCTCTATTATAACATTAAATTCCGCAGAAAGGGGACTACCAACCAAGTTTGTTTTTGTTGTTTTACCTCTCGTTACCAGGTCCTGATACCATTTATTTTTTAATTTTTTTATTTAAATTACTATTGCACCTCATACTTGTAATAGGTCCAGAAACATAGATCACGTCTTTTGGAATTGGTCTGCTTTACCTGCTAAGAGGAATCTCATCTCTTCCAGATGTAATGTTTCAAACATATTTGATATCCACATTTTTATTGTTGGTGTGGGCGCATTTTTCCAGAATTTAAGTATAAGCTTTTTTCCCATTATTAGCCCGTAATTAAATAAATTCTTCTGAAACACGTTTAGTTCAGGGTTACCTTCCGATATTCCAAAAATAATCCATTCTGGTTTTGGTACCAGTTTTATTTTGATTAATTTTGAAAAAATATCAAATATTTCATACCATGTTAGCATGTTTCAATGCAGAACTAACTGACATGTCTAAAACAACAGCAAGGTTCAAAGGTTCACCGGCAGTTTAATTGCCCACACTCACACGATTTCATATTCAGAAATTTTGATTTCCAGCAGTTGCTTTCAGTTTAACATTCTGTGCTGTCTGGTAGAGAAAGTTTCTCTCCATAACATTTTAATTAAAGCAAAGCTAACAAAGTCATCCGCTCATTAAAATTCCAAGGAGTTTAGGGGTCATTATTGTGCAGCCGTCTTAACGTAGTCTCTGGGTTGCAGGGCATTCCCTCATTAATCTGTACTTCTGTTTAGATAACCAATTATTCCTCCTTTACACAAATCCTGGAAGTTTATCTGTTGGTGCTGTTCATAATTCCCCCTGTGTTTTACACAGCTTCGCCAAAAGCAGCTTCCATTATTGTCTTGTGGATGTAATTGGTGAAAGTCATCACAAGCACTTTGAATAGACGATGTAATTTTTATTTTCTTTGATTTGATACCACTACAAAATTATAATATTCTGAGAGAGAATTATTCATACCTGCTTTGTATATTGATGGATGTTAGTTGTTTCCATTTTATAAATTTTGCGTTTGAAAACCTAATTACAGCTGTTGCGAGATCTCGGGGGGACAATCTAATTAAGTTTTCAACTGTGGATCTGTGACGGCCTGTAGCAGGACATCAAAGGAAAACAGGCTACAGACAACGTGTTAAGATCTATCTGGCATTTGAGGCTACAAGTTGCATGAATGAAATAAAATAATGGTTTCTTACCTCTGTGGGGGTGAATGACGGAATAAGAACCGAGAGTTATTTGTGGTCAGTTATTATCTAGATTTTAGCAAATCCTTGATTTTTATAGTATGTTTTTGCTTTGGATTGCAATGCAGGTGAATTTAGTAATAATTTTTACAATCTATTTCCAGATTTGATAGTTAAAGTAGTCAAACTTTTGTTTCTTTTGTATTGTAAGTTCAGATAATATTTAAATCTTCTCCATACTGATCCTTATTTTGCAGCTTTAAAACTCATCATCTTTCCATCTGAAAAACATCGCCATCGAGATAATTTGGGTTCGCAGTTTGGTTTGATTTTATTTTAACCTAATACAACTCGCCATATCCAGTCAATAAATATTCCAGTCTAAATGTATTGGTCCTCATTTTCAGGCCATTTGGCCACTTTGAATGGAATGGACGATTCCTGTATCATTTCATTTCAGTGGTTACTATTGGGTCCACTGGGAAGCCAGAAATACCCCAGAATCTAGTTGCAAGGCCTTGCAAAAATGAAAATGTCATGATATTGATAAGATTCTTGACCGTCAGCAGATTATTTGTATTTGAACGTGGCATGTTTTAAGGTAACTAATGAGAGTTAAATGGATTAATTTTAGTTTTCAAAAATTACCTATATTCAGGAGAGGTTCCTTTAGATTAGAAAACAGCAAATGTCACTCCATTGCTCTGAAAGGTGACTCAGAATGTAGAAAACAACAAGGAAACCACCATAGGGAAAATTGAAAAAGTTATCAGGCAAAGACAAATTAAAAGAGAATTACTTCTGAACAATTTTTTGGAGTTCTTTTAATAATTAATATGCAGTGCCTGAAATGACTGGCAATATTTGATAAGGTGCAACCAGACTATTGCAGAAATTAGCTGTCTTACAGGACATAGAGTGTGTGTATGTATGTACGGGTCTGTATGTATGTATGTATACCTGCATGTGTGCATACGTATGTGTCTGTACACACGTGTGTGTGTCTTTATCTTGCAAGCAAGATATATTGAGTGCTGTCGCGCAAGGATTTCTGTGGAGGGGGAGGGGGATTGTTCACAGTTCTGTAAATTATGTGAATGAACAGGTCAGATGTATGATTATTGTTTGTTTATTAAGATGGGTGGGAAAGCAAATTGTGAAAAAGACTGCAAAAAATTGGTTAAGTGTGAGGTCAGCAATCTGTGATAGATGGTGTACAACTTGAACCGACGTGAAGTTATCCATTCTGATGGGAAAATACATAAAAGAAAACCATTATCTAAACAGTGAGTAATTGCAGAGCTCTCAGGTGCCGAGTGATCAGCGTGTCTCAAAGCATGATTCAGAAAAGACCAGCATGCAGATACAGTAAGTATTTAAGAAACTAACATAATTTTATTGTTTATTCCTTCTTTAAGAAAAGATGTCAAGACTTTAGATACAGACCAAAAATGTTTACTAGACTAATAGCTGGGTGGGTTGTCTTATGATTCATATACTGTAACATGGTTTAGACCAAACATCTACACAGACCAAGATGAATTTCTAGGCTGATCCCGTTTGCTCATATCCTTCTAAACCATTCCTATCCATGTCCCTGTCCCAATATTTTTTTAAATGTCGTAATTGTACCAGCATACTCCATCTCCTCCAGCAGCTCATTATTTCTATCCATCGTGTCAGACCTCCTTTAAATGTTTCCCCTCAACCTTAAGCCAATATCCTCCAGTTTTAGACTATCACTATCTACCCTATCTGTTCCCCTCATAATTTCATGAACCTCTGTAAGGATACACCTCAGCCTCCTTAACTCCAAGGAATACAGTCACAGCCTCAATCTCTCCTTATAACTCAAGCCCTCCAGTCCAGGCACCATCTTTTCCGCACCCTCTGTATCTCAATGACATCCTTCCTGTAGAGTAACAACAAGAACTGATGATCTTTGATGATTTTTAATATGACACCTTCTACAGATCCCTTCGATGCTGTGGAGGTCAGAAACTGTAATGAGAAGTGTCCTTTGTTTCTGGGCATTTGATTTGAATTAGACTGTGTCTACAATTCTCTGTAATCTCCTTCATTCTTGGGCATTTGAGTTGCCAAGCAAGGACACGATAGAACCAGTCAATGTACTCACTACTATACACCTGTATAAATTCAATAGAATTTCCGTTCAACCTACTATAGATCAGCATTTTTAGTGATTTCATCAACATGTTGGGCCTGAGATAGATCTTCAGAGATATGCATGTCCAGGAATTTGAAGCTGTTAATTCTCCATCACTGTCCTGTTGATGAAGACAGGTTTGTTCTCCCCTCACCCCCCGAGAGTTAAATGTATGTAGCGATGTTACAAAACTTATTTTCAGTGGCGCTGCAGTTCTGCCACTGGCCATGTGTGCGTCTTTGGCACCTTTGAGGGGGGGAGGGGGATTAAAATGCCGTTTTTCTCCTGCCTGTCGGAGGCGGACTTCCTCGGGCTGCTAGCTGCTGAAGAATAATCAATCGGACTTCTGTTCACGATATTTTTTTGTTAATCGTGAGACAATTTAATGATTTGATTTAATTAAAAAGCGACTTCTAACGCCCTCAACACCTACAACGTGACGGATCGCATGAACGGGACAAAACACCGGGCAGGTCGTCTATTTTACATATAATCTTGCTTCTTGGGACGGCTTTAATCAAATTTTACGTTGCGAAAATGTGATTTGGGCCCCATACGAACAGGCAGTTTTTCCTGCCGATATGGGGTTCAAATTCACCGCAAATGCAATGGTCCACTCGATCGCGTTCCAGAAAAACCCACTCGCAAAATGATTTAAATGTTCTTTTTTTTGGCCAATCTCGTCATGAGCATCTAAATCGTCTATATTTTGGGTTATTGTCCACCCATAGTTAATAGTTTTATACTAAATATCAGTTTTAGTCCCATGTATTGTGCAAAAAAATAAAAACAATTATTATGTTGAGTGAATGTTTCTAGATTATGGGAATTAAACATCAAATTCCTTCCATCTGGTATATGAATTCATGACAGTGAGATTTATCATGTTATATTGTGAATTATTGTGTGAATGGGATTCGTTTGTTATTTGGATAACAAATATATATTTTCTTAAGAAATTGAATCTACAGGACATTGTTAATGGGAAAGTAGTGGGCAGAAAGGCGTGTCATGCATGGTTTGAAGAGCAAAAAATTGTAGTTTACATTGCCAACATTGAAAAGTTGAGGGAAAACAAGGTGTTGCTTATTGGTTACAATTTGAGGAGTATGATGATGCTACTGATTATGATATGCCAGTATATCAGCTAGCAACTGATCTTCTCTATAAAGACTTGGTCTATTGCTAGAAATTGTAATGTATTTACCTATCTGTTACGGACTTACAACATATAATACAATAATATTAAAGTTCTGATCTTGAGAATATCACATTTTTGAATTTTCAAGGCAGTCTGGGTGTTTATTACTTTTTCCGTCACAACGGTCAATTTTGTAATTAGCTACAATTAGGTAATTAACTAATTATATGCTTTCAGGTCATCCAAGTAAGTTGTTTTATATTTGTTTCAGAATGCTTCAATCTATAATAACTGAAAATTTCATTCAGTTCTCTTAATTTTTAAGAAAGTTATGGGCTTTTGACTGTCCTCGATCACAGCTTTTGTGTTAAGTCAATGGAAAAGCAATAGGGAACAAGATGCTAATTTCCGAGTATGAAAATGGCCATAACTTTTTTAATGCTGAAGATATGAAAGTGAATTAGGTGTCAAATTAAATTTCTTTTTTATGCTTTATCTGATGGGATAAATTGCAGACTTGATTTTTTAAATCTCAAAATGTTGTAACATTGCTAATGTATGCACCTAGATCTTGGAAACATTGAGAGCAAGATCGTTGATCTGGCACCTTTCAATTACCTTTCAATCTCCCTTCTGTACTCTGGCTCACTGTTCATCCAACAACAGTGGTGACAATTTAGTGAATTTAAAGGTTGCGTTGGAGCAGTGTCCGGCGACACTGTCATGGGTTGAACATGGGCTCCTGTGGTGATGGTTATTGAGGAGGAAATGTTTTTACCAATTCATACGTTCTTCCTTTGCCTTGTCACAATGGACAGGTCCCAGAAATTCATTCACTATTTCGCACTTCAAGAACTCTTACACTTCTCATTCATTATGTCAATATGTTTCTGGATACGAATGCTTTGTTTCCTGAACTCAACTATTTTAATGTCCCTCTCCATAGTCAACACAGATGAGAATGGTTCATTATGACCTCACCAATCTCCAGGAACTCCACACATGGATTACTGCTGTGATCCTAAAAAGGACTGGGTGACGTTTCAGGTCGAGACCCTTCTTCAGACTGGAGAAGGGTATCGACCCGAAATGTCATCCATTCCTTCTCTCCACAGCTGCTGCCGTCCCACTGAGTTATTCCACCTTTTTATGTCTATCTTCGGTTTCAACCAGCATCTGCAGTTCCTTCCTGCACACCAAAAAAGGACAATCACCCTTGTTCCCATTCTCCTAATATACTTAAATCATCTTTTAGGATTCTTCTTTACCTTCACTGCCAGGGATCTCATGGCTTCCTTCCTTGGCGTATTCCTAAGGTTTAGGATCGGTTGGGCAGGCTAGATAGGTGTCTGCCAGTGTTTAGCATGATGAACAATTGAAACGTAAGATTTTAAGAGGGTATTTAAGGAGAGACATTGTTTCTTTTTGTGAGACAATCTAGAGCTGGGTGCCACCGTTTAAAAATAAATAGTTGCCCATTTAAACAAAGATGATCTTTCTTTTGCAGAATCTTTGGAACTCCCTTCTTCAGAGGTCGATGGAAGCAGACTTTTTGAATAGTTTTAAAGCAGAGAGAAATAGTTGCTAGATAAGCAAGGAGTTGGCAGGAATAGGGAGTAGAGCTTACAATCAGATCGGGCATAATCTCATCAAATGGCAGAATATGCTTGAAGGTCCAAGTGGCCCACTCCTGCACCTAATTTATATGTCTGTAGGAACATATAAATTACGTCCATATGTAACTATATACAGTCTATTTGTAATAAGATATTGACTGTATGCAAAAAAGGAATGTCACTGTACCTAGGCACATGTTGCAATGTAGTACCATTGAACCATCACTATTATTTGAGCAATGTGTGATCATTCATGTAAGATAATACCTATTTTTATGAACTGGTCACAACACAAGCAGCCTAAGGAGTCATTGCTTCCACAGCTGTTCAGAGGAAAATGTGAATGCAGAGTTAGCACTTCAGAAATTCATTAACTTGACTTGAACCTGAATTATGATACCTCTGAAGAATATTCAGACTTAAAGAAAGAGCATACGACATCAGCTAGAACAATGCATAAATACAAAAGAGCACATAGATAATGTTACTAATCCACCGCTCTGGCTGTGCCTCACATTGCGATTTAGAGTGCCTTAGTGGAACAATATATCACCAAGCACATTGCACACTATTGGCCTTGAGAGAGCCATTCAAAAAGGATCTTATGAAAGAAAGAGCTTAAGAAGAGGATACTGTGGTAAACAGGCTTGATAAAGCTTAGTTTAGTTTAGTTTATTATCACATGTACCAAGTGAAAAGCTTTCTTTTGCATGTTATCCAGTTGGCGGAAAGACAATACAAGATTACAATTGAGCCTTCTACAGTGTACAGATACAGGATAAAGGGAATAATGTTTAGTGCTAGATAAAGTCCAGTAAAGTCATAAGGAATTTATATTAAATTAGGCCATTCGGCCCATCAAGTCTACTCCACCATTCAATCATGGCTGATCTATCTCTCCATCCTAATCCCATTCTCCTTCTCCCCAAAACCCTTGACACCAGTACTAATCAAGAATCTATCTATCTCTGATTAAAGATTAGAGATAGTCCTCATTGTGGTAGATGGTAGTTTAGGACCACTCTCTAGCTGGTGATTGGATGGTTCAGTTGCCTGATAACAGCTGGGAGAAACTGTCCCTTAATCTGGAGGTGTGTATTTTCACACTTCCCTACCTCATGCCTGATGGGAGAGTGGAGAAGAGGGAGAGTCCAGGGTGAGTTCAGTTTAGTGTTATAGAGACATAGTGTGGAAACAGGCCCTTTGGCCCACCGAGTCTGCGCCGATCAATGATCTCCGATAACGAACACTATTCTACACACACTAAGGACAATTTGACAATTTTACCAAGCCAACTGGCCTACAAACGTACATCTTTGGAGTGTGGGAGGAAATCAGGGCAACCAGAGAAAACCACCGCAGGTCATGGGAGAACGTACAAACCATTCATACATCACTTGTAGTCAGGATCAAACCAGGGTCTCGGGCACTGTAAGGCAGAAACTCTACCACTGTGCCAGCATGAAGCTCATCCTTGATTCTGCTGATGGCCTCGCTGTGATAGTGTGAAGTGTAGATGGAGTTAATGAAAGGGAGGTTGTTTTGTGTGATGGTCCACAATTTTCCACAATTTTGTGTTATCTTGTATGGAGTTATTCCCAAACTATGTTGTGATGCATCCTGATAAAATGCTTTCAACTGTGCATCTGTAGAAGTAGGAATAGGGCTTCAATTCTTCGATATAATCCAGGTCCTTAAGGTTATTCAGCTCTGTAACATTGACAGAGATACTCTCAGCATCTTTATTTCATTTTTCCACCTGAAAAATAAGTATTTGTTCACAGGTATTTGCAGAAAATGGACCAAGTTTGACCAGTTTGCAGTCTCTTTTGGAAGGGGTCACATTCGAAATGCCTGGCAATGAGAATACTCTGGGAATGGTGGATGGAACAGGCAAAGAGGAGCTATATGTAGCAATGTTACAACATTTTGAGATTTAAAAAATCAAGTATGCAATTTATCCCATCAGATAAAGCATAAAAAGAAGTTTAATTTGACACCTAATTCACTTTCATATCTTCAGTATTTAAACATTTAAAAGCCGATAACTTTCTTAAAAATTAAGAGAACTGAAATAAATTTTCAGTTATTATAGATTGAAGCATTCTGAAACAAATATGAAACAATCTTACTTGGATGACCTGAAATTAAAGCATATAATTAGTTAGTTACCCAATTGTAGCTAATTACATAATTCAATTACTAGATCTAAACATCTATCCATTTCTTAAGAAAAGATCAACATTTTTAAATAGCCTAAGTGTCCAAATAACATACACACAATAATTCACAATATAACATGATTTTTAAATCTCATTGTCATGGATTTATAGGCCAAATGGAAGGAATTTAGTGTTTAATACCTGCAAATTAATGGCCATTTAAATCATCTTGCGAGTGGGTTTTTCTGGAACGTGATCATTTGGAACGTTGCGGTTGCAATGAATTTAAACCCCATATCGGCAGGAAAAATACTGCCGGTTCGTATGGGGAAAAAATCACCGTTTCGCAACGTAAAATGTGAATTAAAGGCATCTTAAGGAGCACTTTTATACATAAAATAAATGGCTTTCCTTTACCTATCCTGTACGTGAAACCTGTCCCCGTTGTCGGCGTTGACGGCTTTAGAAACTGATTACTCCAGCGCTGAACTTGACGGGCGATTAAAAAAAAAAAATTCACAGAACGCCCGTCGGAACAATTCTTCAGCAAAAGCTTGCACTCCGAGAAAATATAATCCAGGACAGGTAGGAGAAAACCACATTTTATCCCCCCCCCCCCCCCCTCAAAGGCGCCAAAGTCACGCACAGCCAGTGACAGAACTGCAGCACCGCTGAAGGTAAGTTTTGTAACATACCTACTATATGGCTGTTACTCTGATGCCTATTCTTGTATGTGAAGCTCAAGGCATTTCCTAAGTTAAAGTCATACGTTCATGTTCATAAGGGATAGGAGCAGAATTAGGCCAAGTCTACTCTGCCATTAAAACATGGCTGATCTATCTCTCCCTGCAAACCTATTCTCCTGCCTTCTCCCCATAATCCCTGACACCTGTACTAATCAAGAACCCGTACTAATCAATTAAGGGTGCCACAGTGGATCAGCAGTAGAGTTGCTGCCTTGCAGCTCTTACAGCGCCAGAGACCCAGGTTTGATCATGACCTCTGGTGCTCTCTGTAAGGATTTTGAACATTCTCCCTGTGACCGTGTGTGCTTTCTCCGTGATCTTTGGTTTCCTCACACACTCTTAAGACGTACAGGTGTGCAGGTTACTTGGCCTGGTAAATTGTTCCTAAGTGTGTGTAGGATAGTGCTAATCTGCAGGGATCATTGGCGGTGTAGAACAGGTGAGCCGAAAGGTCTGTTTCTGCGCTATATCTCTAAACTGAACTAAACTATCTATCTCTGCCTAAAAAATATCCATTGACTTGGCCTCCGTAGCCTTCTGTAGCAATGAACTTTACAGATTCACCACCCTCTGACTAAAGAAATTCATCCTCATCTTCCGAAAGGAACGTCCTTTAATTCTGAAGCTATGACCTCTGGGCCTAGTCTCTCCCACTAGTGGATATATCCTTTCCATGGTTCATTGTCAAGTGACTTAATGACCTGACACTGTGGTGGATCTTGAACTGGGGGGCAATATCTGAGGATAAAGGACCACACATTTAGGAGAGAAATTAGAAATTGTCAGTCCCTAAATACTATTAAACGTTGTGGTTCTCAAACATGTAATGGATGCTCAGCAGTTGAGCAATGTGGATGTGATTATGTTGGGGTTACAGACCTTTATGAATGCTGCATGCCATCAATAAAGCCATCAATAAAGGATATTTGGTTTGAAAGATTCATTCTTGTTGCTTGTCTTACAGTACGGTAATGCAGAAAAGTCTATAAATATGACGAGACAAATGTGGGATCTTCCAGCTGAAGAAGTGACAAAGCAGTCAGCAAGTGTGAGGAGAAAATAGGAGCTAGTTTCTTTAGACAGAGCTATATTCAGGGCTGCGAAATAAAAAAATTAAAAACTACAGAGGCTGGTTTATACCAAAGAGAGATATAGAATGCAAGAGTAACTCTATGGGTTGGGCAGAAAATGGACAGGTGACATTTTGGTTTCAGACTAAAGAAGGGTCGTGAGCCAAAACATCAGATATCCATTTCCTCCAGAGGTGCTGCATGACCCGCTGAGTTACTCCAGCATTATGTGTCTGTATACAGGCCTTGTGGTGAACATAAGAGATGGAAGCAGGAACAGGCTTATCAGCTAGTCATGCATGCTACACAACGCATTGGTCATCTTTACCCCAGCACCACTTTCTTGCACTAATCCCATCTTTCTGGATTCACCCAATATCTAAAAATCAATCGAATATGTTCAGTACCTCAACAGTTGTCTTCAGCAGAAACGGCTGTAGGTTTTCCGGCCTCTGGGTGAAGACATTTCTTCCCAGCTCTGTCCTGAATGGCTAACAGCTTATTTTGAGATTATGACCTCTGGTTTGTAGTCTTTGCTGTGGAAAACATTAACTTCCCTGTCAAGCTCTTTGAGAATTTTGTGTGTTTCAATTAAATAACCTTCTATTCTTCCAAATCCGAGGTTTGCTCAATCTTCCCTGAGTGACAGAAAGCAGTCTGGAGAACATCAATTGTATTCCTCTGTAGCAAAACCACCCTTCCTCAGGTAGGGGAATGGGACATGTGCACAATATTCCTGATGCAGCCAGTAAGACTTGATATACTAGCAGTAAACTATCTCTACTCAAATCCCCATGCAATATTTGCCAATATACTGATGGCTAAGTATACTTAATTACTGTCTAAGTAGATGAAAAGATAAAGTCACAAAGTCATACAGCACAGAATCAGGCCCTTCGGACCAACTCGTTTATGCCAACAAAGAGACTTCTATCTAAGTAAGTCCCGTTTACCCACGTTTGGCCCATATCACTCTAACCCTTTCCTTGCAAACAAAAAGTCTGCAACAATGAAGTGATGTTCGAAGGCACATGCAGAATAGCTAGAAGTATGCAAAAATTGCAAAAAATGTATTGCTAAAGACAATCCTATAAATTTTACTTCGGAGTCACGTGAGTGACTACGTGAAGAACCCGCTCAGTGCGCAGGCGAGGCATTATGCCAGCAGTGCAACAGCGGCCCAGACGGGAGTCGGGCGCTCCCGCAACTAGCCTGAAAGAAGGAACGTTAGGTAAGTACTTACCTTAATCGGATTTTTCTTTGTGTTTTTTGCTCCAGGGGGAGCAAAGCAGCAGAGGGAAGCGGCCCCCGTTCGACTCCAGCGAAGGAGCCGACAGTGGAGGGGGAGAGGCGGCAACGGGACCGCACACGCTGCGGACCACAGACACGGGTGCTGCGCTGATGCCGCTGAACAGCTGTTTGACTAACAGCAGCGGACCGGAGGGAAATTTAAAAACCGGCCGACAACCCCTGCAGACTCCCGACAAGGAGACTCGCCGCCCGAGAACCGCTAAAATGCCGCCCAAAAACGGCAGGCAGCCTCTATCAACAAGGTAAGACCAAACCTCAGGCTGGAGACAGACATGGAAGATGGGACCAGCACTTCATACAAAAAACAAGTATGTCTGTTTCCCCAAGCCAGAGGAGGTCATGGAGCTAAAAAACTCCAGAAAAACGAGGGGTCACTGGCTGAATGCCAAGGGAGCTAACACTCCCACCCCAGTGCTATTGCACTAGCCATCTCCCTTGTCGAGGGATTGATGGGACCAGAGCTGGGCTGGTCAAAGAAGAGGGGTCACTGGCTGAACGACATCGGGAGTATGCCTGAGGTACAGGATCAGGAACAGCTGCTGGGTGTGGCGCTATGTGGCTTCACCACTAGCGAGATTGAGCAGCGCTCTCAAAAAACCCAATATTTAAAAAATGAATTTGATATGCCTGATGTCGGCTATCATTCACATGCTCTTCCAGAGGTCAGGGTAGTATGGCAAAACACCTGACCCGACTGCTCGCAGTACCCCGCAACTTCTCAGGAAGTTATAAAACCTGCCTTCAACCAAAATTCACAAGACTGTGAGAACGCCGACACAACAACTTAGCCAGACGAAGGATATAGGCAACGTTTCGGGCCGAAAAAACCCTTCTTCAAACAAAGTTTTCAAAAACTGGCGACGTGTCAAAAATATCGGGGAAAGGCGGCAGTGTCTGGAATGAGCACCACACGTAAACCAGTCAGCAGTACCTCTAATGCATCCACCAGCTGGGTTACCTTATGGTACTGGTGAAAGCTCGGGGCCTGCATGCCAATCCTGTAAGCCTTTCAGGCCAGGGCCCAGAGCGGGCCCCAGGGAAAACGCGCCACCCCCACCACGTCATACGACGTGTAGGACTCGTTGGACCAGGAGAAAACAGAAGAATACCCATAACCATGGAGGTAGGTGGGTCTGGTTCCTGCCAGCATTTAGAAAACAAGGGTGCTCTACTAACAGGGGGCGAATACACTTGTTTAAAAAAGCATGGGGTAATATCACGAGGAACTAGTATATATTCAACAACATTAGTGGATATAAAATTCAGTTATATCAGAGATATTATCGCCAGTTCAACACTTGGCCCTAAGGGAACTTACTCCCTCCAAGGAAGCTGAACCGGTGATGCTTATCACAAAGGGGGTCATCAAAAAAGGCCAAACATGAACCTTTCAAATTTGTATCAAATATAGTCACTAAAACCAAAAAAGATGGTGGAAGTCGCATCATCATTGACTTAACATCACTAAAAAAGTTTGTTGAGTATATACATTTCAAGATGGAGACTTTTGTTACTGTCAGACAACTGATCTCCAAAGGATAATTTATAGCAAGCATTGATATTAAAGAAACTTACTATCTAAAACCTATACACAAGGATCATTGCAGATACCTAAAATTTAACTGGTTGGGGCAGCTATGGTAGTATAGAGATTGCCCAATGGTCTAACTCCAGCCCCTAGACAATTCACCAAAATATTTAAGTAGCCATGGGAATACTAAGGAAACAAAAGCATATTATCATAGCATATTTGGATGGTATTCTCATAGTAGGGAAACGAAGGAATTGGCTGTGGCAGCAGTATTAGCTACAAAACAGCTCCTTGAAACACTGGGGTTCGTCCTACACCCAGATAAATCTAAATTGAAGCCATTAACTACCATGGATTACCTGGGCTTCACTATCAATTCAATTCATATGACTGTTACTTTGCCAAGGGAAAAGATGGTTGCATTAGCACAATCATGCAACAACTTAATGGTCAACAAACGACCAACAATTCGACAAGTGGCCAGAGTAATTGGGGATTGTAGCAGCAATTCCAGCTACACAATTCGGACCTTGGCACTATCAAAATCTACTAAGAGCAAAGGTACGTGCACCAAAACGATATTCGGGTCACTAGGATCGAATCATGAAATTACCCACTGGAGCTATATCAGAGCTACAGTGGGGGGTGGGTGCCTGGGGGGGGGGGACACCAGGTCACGGAAAAATTTAATGATAACATCGAATGGATGTTAAACCCAAAATATTTGCTAAAGTTATTAAGCAATATGGAACGCCAGATATTGATTGTTTGCATCAAGACAGAATCACCAGTTACCTATGTATGTGACTTGGGAACCAGACCAGAGGCAGCAGCGGTAGATGCCTACACGCTGGAAGGGGGGGATTTCTGCTTTGCTTTCCCTCCCTTCTGCCTCATCAGTCGGGTACTTCGCAATACAGGTGGACTCTGCCTCTGGGATATTGATGGTGCCCGATTGGCCTACACAACCATGGTTCCCAGTTCAGCACGACATGGAGGTCGAGTCACCTATGGATTTCCCTAGTGGACCACGGTTGTTGACTCACCCAATATCAGGCATAAGCCACCCATGCCATGGAAACATCAAACTCCTGGGGTGTAGGTTTGAATAGACCTTACCAGGGACTGGGATTATCCGAATGAACTATCACCACCATGTCGGCATCCCTGCGAACATCCACCAAGAAGCAGTACCTAACCTACATTAAAAAATGGGAAAAATACTGCCAGGACGCAGGGACAACATACGAAACTTCTACAACCACCGACGTGCTGGAGTTCCTGGCCCATCTACACCATGATGAAAAGATGAGTTACAGTGCCGTAAATACAGCACGAAGCGCCCTGTCTGCTTACCTAAAACCAGCAGGACAGCAGAGCATGGGATCCCATCCACTGGTGATAAAACTTATGAAGGGCATTTACAATAACAAGCCCCCAAAACCCAGGTATACCCATGTATGGGATATCAGTGTGGTATTAACATATCTCAGAGGATGGCCACCAGCTAGATCTCTTAGTCTTGAGCAATCTACGTTAAAAACGCTCATGCTTATGGCTCTCGTATCCGCTCACAGGGTCCAGTCACTCCATAAACTAAGACTGGATAACATGGTGATCACCCCAGACCGCATCACGTTCATCATTCTAGGTCTGGTAAAAACAAAGCAGGCCAGGAACGCCCAATTCACTGTTGGTATTCCGGGCCTACCCACCAGAGCAAAGGTTGAGTGTGGTGACCCATCTACAACAATATATAGACACAACCCACAATTCCAGAGGGAGAGAAAAAGCCCTATGGGTCAGCCACAAGAAACCTCATGGCGGGGTAACGAGCCAAACCACTTCAAGGTGGCTCAAACAGGTACTGAAAGCTGCCGGAATAGATACTAATACATTTAAATCCCATTCCACTAGGGCAGCATCGACATCAGCGGCTGAACGAATGGACGTCCCGGTTGACCCCATTCTCAATACGGCAGGATGGTCGAGGGAAACGACGTTCAGAATGTTTTTTATTATAAACCGTTGATAAAGCCTGACTTAATTGCAGACAGAATATTACAAACTGCAAATATTTAATTTAAGCTCAGGGGAGCTATTTATTTTTGTTATTGTTAGTAAATACCTTTCAGTTTCTTGAGAAAGCAGATCCATTGGTTGATTACGATAACACTTCCTCCCTCAAGAACTTCGGCAGTGAGTGAAATAAAAACTGTTACACGGTTTGAAATCACAGACCTTTGAAGTCTTCACATAGTCACTCACGTGACTCCGAAGTAAAATAGTAAGATTAAACGAGAACTTACCAGTTCGAAGTTTGATCTGTATTTTATGAGGAGTTATGATGAGGGATTACGTGCCCTCCGCTCCCACCCTCATTATATAGATCAAACTAGTAAACTGATGTCTCCTTGATCTTTACTATGTTTACTTCAAATATTGTGTCTATCTGTGATTCCACACCGCTGCTTGGAAGTATGCCGCGCCTGCGCACTGAGCGGGTTCTTCACGTAATCCCTCATCGTAACTCCTCATAAAATACAGATCAAACTTCGAACTGGTAAGTTCTCGTTTAATCTTACTATTAAATGGGCCGTGGTTTTCATCTTCATAGAGTCATGTTATTGCAGTAGGAAAACTGGTAGATTTCTCGTGAATCAACATTGAGGATGAATCTAGTGATTCCCATCCTCACCGATCAATCTGTAGTAGATCTTAGATTCACACGGCAGAGAAACAAGGTCTTTGGCTCATGGAGTCCACATTGACCTTCATGGCACCTTTTTTTTTACATGAACCCTATTTAATTCTCCCTGTATTCCTTTCAAGTGGACTCAGATTTCTATAATCATACCACATTAGGGGCAAGTTACAGTCAAATGACCGATTAACATGCACATCTTAGGGATGTGGAGGGCAACCGGAACACCGGAGAAAGAACATGTAAATTCCACATAACACTGTGTGCTGAGGATAGGAGTTGGCAGCATTGCTAGCTGGGTCACTCCGCCATTCTTATTGAATGGATTCAAGGTCAATGTGATCTAGCCCTGCTCCTACCTATTATACTTTGAAACATTCAAAACTGAGGATTGGAAACTGACCATTGTCTAGTCTTCACTTTGTTTGACAGGATAGATTACTTGATTGGGACATAAATGTTAAATTCAATAAGGAGAATGGTCCTTTAGATACATTGGTTTTCAAAGTACAGGTGCACAACCTTTTATCCGGTGTTCCGGAAACCGAAAAACTCCGAAAACCGGCCATTTTTTCCAGGATGTCGTCTGCACACCAAAGCTCGCGTTTGGCGCCAAACTTGACCCGAAACGACCCATGGTCAACCCAGGTCTGTACTACTGTAGCGGCTGCCCCCTCCCCGGAGACCGGGGAGACACTTAAACATCTGTAAATCATTGCTTAAATGTTAGTCAGTTAGTTTGGAGGGCTTTTATGTGAAGGGGGGGGGGGGGGTGAAGGGGTAAACTTTAATTCTTAGTCCCCTACCTGGTCGGAGAGGCGGGGAGCGGTCAATGCCTTACCAGGTCGCCGTGCAGTAAGCTCCGCAGCGCTGTGGCCGCCAACTCCCAGCTGGGGCTGCGGGCGTCCTCCAAATCCACCGGCGCCCGCGGCCGGACGCCCCAGCTCCGAGAATGTTGAGAGTCGGCGGCGTCGCAGCGCTGGGATACCAGCGGGGAGCGGGCAATGCCTTACCAGGTTGCCGTGCGGTAAGCTCCGGAGCTCTGTGGCTGCCGACTCCCAACATTCGCGGAGCTTTGGGCTGTGGGCGTCCGGCCGCGGGCGACGCTGAATTTGGAGCGCCTCGCAGCCAGGGGTAGAGTTGCCGGGGTCGGAGCTCCAACCGGCGCCGCCTGCGGCCGGACGGAGCCCCCAGCTCCGCGATGTTGGGAGTCGCCGACCAGGTAGGGGACTAAGAATTAAAGTTTCCCCCTTCACCCCCCACCACCACCACCACCACATAAAATCCCTCCAAACTAACTGACTAACATTTATGCAATGATTTACAATGATTCCCCGGTCTCCGGGGAGGAGGCAGCCGCTCCAGACTTTTCATGCCGCCCGCGCTACCTACCTAATCTATGCTAAAAATCGTCCATTCGGAAATCCGAAAATGTCCGAAATCCGACATCTGGTCCCAAGGCTTTCGGATAAAAGGTTGTGCACCTGTAACTGCAAGTAAAAAAAGCAAAATACAGAAATCTATTGAACTTTATTAACCTATTTTTAAAACTCTATCAAACTGATTTTTATAGTACTATATTTCTGAATTACTTTTCCTGCACTGTGATTATTTTATATTTTGCTTCCTCCATATTTCAGATAGCTTTAATTTAAACGTTGCACCTTTATTCTTAAAAAGCACATCTATTCTAATCTTAAAAAGCACTTGTATATCTATTCGTCGATTCAGTTGCATCACTCCTTCCCAACACAAAACATAGCACAGACCTAAGCTGAGCTACTGTACATGGATATGCCTCGAGGAATCTTACTTCATCACTTACAGTTCACCAGGGAGACTTCCTTGAGCAGAGTAAATAATAATGGGTTCTGCAGCTGTATCAATCTTCGCAAAACCACAGCTATTTTCAATATAAACGATTTCATGTGCAAGTACATGCTGAAATGCTGAGACAGTGGTATCATCACAAGTGTTGAAAACTATTACAAAGTATCTGTTCTGTAATCATCCATGCCTTTATCTTTGTATTGAATTTGCCATAACAGATTCCTTCAGGCTCTAAACAAATCTTAAGTCACCAATTTCCAACAGAACAAGTCATGCCATTAAGTGTTGCACAATATTTTCCAATGTCCCCTTAACTTTCCTTATACTGGTGATGATTATCTTCAACTGTCTTATGAATAGATTGCTGTTTTTATGACTAACAGACATATTGCACATAATGAGAACTTATTTACATTGTTTGGAGTCTGTAGACTGGGCAATGTTCAGGCAATCGGCAATGGCAATGAATTACAGACTTCATAAAGAAATGTGTGGAGGACTGCATCCCAACAAAAACCTTCCAAGTGTTTCCCAATTAGAAGCCTTGGATGAACTGTGAGATCCACATTCTTCTGAAGTCCAGACACCGGGCATTCATGTTTGAAGATACTGAGGACTACAAGAAGACCAGATACGACCTTAGTAAGGCCATCAAAAAGGCCAAACGGGACTTCTGCTCCAAGCTGGAGGATGACAGATGTTCGGCAGCTGTGGCAGAGCCTAAATTAAATCACCTCCTAAAAGGCAAAATCAGGAGGCAGCACACATGTCAGCGAAACATCACTCCCTGACGAGCTCAATGCGTTTTACGCACGCTTTGATAGGGAGAACAGTGATGTGCCTTCTCGAGCCCCCATTCGCTGCGATGGTATTTTGGTCACGGTCACAGAGGTCGATATCAAAAAATCCTTTAGAGGGGTGAACCCTCGGAAAGCGTCTGGTCCTGATGGCATACCCAATCGTGTTCTAAAAACCTGTGCGGGTCCAACAGGCTGGAGTTTTTACGGACATTGGTGCTGGCTCCAATTTGTTCTGTACCTTTTCATACCTCTATTTTCAATCTCCCCTAACTCTCAGTCGGAAGAAGGGTTTCATAGGATCATAAGTGATAGGGGAAGAATTAGGCCATTCGGCCCATCAAGTCTACTCTGCCATTCATTCATGGCTGAACTACCTCTCCCTCCTAACCCCATTCTTCTGCCTTATCCCCATAACCTCTGACATCCTTACTAATCATGAATTCCTGACCCAATTCCTGACCCGAGATTTGGACCCAAAACGTCACCTTTTCAATTTCTCCAGAGAAGCTGCCAGTCCCACTGTGTTACACCAGCATTTTGTGTCTATCTTCAGTGCAACCCAACATCTGCAGTTCCTTCCTACACCTTCTGTATTTCAATATTGGAATAGTTTTATCACTGAAATATTTGTGCTATTGCCAAATTAAATGTACATAGTTCACTTATCACGAACCATTTCACCTAACCAAATATCATGAACCATGAAAACTGTCATTTTTGGGGGGATTTGCCCAATTTTAGTATTTTGGTAATTGTCATGCTGTGGTTTTAGAATTTGTACACCAGTTGTAGCTCAGTTCAGCTGATGGGAATCAGGCGTCCTCAAGACCAAAGTTATAGATTGGGTATTTAGGCAGTTTGTTTCCCACAGCCGTCGTGTTCAAAACTTGAGGGCATGGTTTTATAATGAGAAGGAGGCAGTTATAACCCTTATAACACAAAGACATTTCTTTGGTTTCAGGAATGAATTACCAAAGGAGGTAGTGGTGGCCAGAACAGTAACAACGTTGAAGAACATTTGGACAGCTGCATAAATGAGCAAAGCATGCAAGGTAATGCAATTAATGCAGGCAAGTGGGATTGGTATAGACGGTCATGATGACTGGCTTAGATTTGATGGGCTGAAGGGCCCGTTTCTATGCTGTATGACTCTTTGACTCAATAATTATTGAAATAAAACTTTAATGAGTTACAAAGAAAAAAGTATTAAAAATAAATTACTTGAGGTTGGGAAGATGCGACCATATGACATCTATATTACTAAAACTCTGTTCTTGATCGATTTTGGCGATCTGTGATGCAATTTCCGAGAGAACGCCGCCACCTACGGCCGTCATTTTTGGCCACCTCGCTCAGAGCCCCCCTCCGCCATATGTGTGCCGAGGATTTTTCCCGTCGATGAAATATGACAGAGATATTAATGATTTTACAAATTTCCCATTCTCTCTGCTGCCCCTGCTGGTGGCAGAGGGGAGGGACTATAAAACCAGGAAGTGGTGTGCATCAATTAGTCTGCAAGCTGGAGGAAGGCAGAGGGTCACGTTTCTCTGAGCTGTGAATAAAACTGAACAAATGTCCACACAATTATGAGTAAGTACCCTTAATGTGGTTTGAAAATGAAAATATGGTTAAAGTAAAAAGCTGCCTGCAAATGGTTGTTTGGGTTGAAATAAAAAGGCACTCTCTCTCTCCCCCCCTCCTCCATCCTCTACCCCCCCCTCCCCCCACCTCTCCCCCCTCTCCTCCCCCTCCCCTCACCTCACCCCCCTCTTAGCACACCTCCTCACTCCCACCCTCTCCTCTTCCCCACCTCTCCTCTCCCCCCTCCTCTACCCCCTCTCCCCCTCTCTCCTCCCCTCTCCCCCTCCCTCCTCTCCTCCTCTCTCCTCCTCTCTCCCCCCTCTCCTTTCCCCCCTCTACTCTCCCCCCTCACCCCTCTCTCTCTCTCCCCTTTTTCTCTCCTCTCCTCCTCCCCTCTATCCCCTCCCCCACTGTCCCACCCCTAAGCCCCCATCCCCTCCACACACCCCATACCCCCTTCCCTCCACCCTCCCTGCTCCCCACCTCTCCCCTCCCCCCTCACCTCACTCCCCCCTCTCAGCACAACCCTCTCTCTCCCTCTCTCTCCACTCCCCCCCTCTCCCTCCCCCCCCTCTCTCTCCCCCCTCTCCTCTCCCCCCCCCCCCTCTCTACTCCCCCTCTCCCCCCCCCCTCCTCCCTCTCCCCCCTCTCCTCTCCCCCATCTCTCCTCTCCTCTCTCTCTCTCCCCCATCTCTTCTCCCACTCTCTCTCCCCCCTCTCTCTCTCCTCCTCCCTCCTCTCTCTCCCCCTCCCCCCCTATCTCTCCCCCTCCTCTCTCTCTCTCCCCTCCCTCTTCCCCCCTCTCCTCTCCTCTCTCCTCTCTCCCCCCCTCTCCTCTCTCCCCCCCCCCTCTCCTCTCTCCCCCCTCCTCTCCTTTCCCCCCCTCTTCCCCCTCTCTCTCCCCCTTTTTCTCCCCCTCCTCCACTCCATCCCCCCCTCCTCCTTAGTCCCCCTCCCCTAAACCCCCCTCCCCTCCGCACACCCCTACCCCCTTCCCTCCACCCTCCCTCCCTTCCCTGCTCCCCCCCTCTTCCCGTCCCCTCCTCCTCACCCCTCTCTCAGCACACCCCCTCTCTCCCCCCCTCCCCCCCCTCTCCCTCCTCTCCCTCCCCCTCCCTCCCCGTCACTCCCCCTCCCCCCCTCCCCCCCTCCTCCCTCCCCCCTCCCCTCCTCTCTCCCCCCTCTCTCTCCCCCCTCTCCTCCCCCTCCATCCCCCCTCCCCCCCCTCCCCTAAACCCCCTCCCCTCCACACCCCCCTACACTCTTCCCCCTCCACCCTCCCTCCCTCTCCCCCTCCTCCCCACCTCTCCCCCTCACACCCCCTCTCCTCTCACCCCCCCTCTCTCCCCCCCTCACTCTCCCCTCTCTCTCTCTCTCCTCCCCCCCCCCACCCTCCCCTCCCTTCCTCTTCTCCTCCTCCCCACCCTCCCTCTCCTTCTTGCCCCTCTCTCTGTGTTTCTGTCTCTCTCTGTCTCTGCCCTCACTCTCATCCCCCCCCCCCCCCCCCCCCCCTAGGTGTGATTGCAAGTTGGGGGCTATGCGTCTGTAGATACGTTGGTTATGGGGTAAAAGGAGCAAATTAATAATATTAATATTATATCAAGGGGGGTAATTAGTGTGAGTGCGGGGGGGGGGGGGAGATAGTTAGTGTGTGTGATGCTGCATGCTGCCTCCCCCCACCCCCACAACCCCCTTTTTCTTGCTAGATGGAACATGAAAACATTGACGATGTCAATCAAATCCAATAAGGTTTTCAAACTTTTCAGTCTTTCAATGATAATATATTCCATATTTTATTATTCATTAAGCATTGTGAAAAGAAAAATGGAACATTAGTAGCATATTGATAATATTTCCACAGAAGTGTCCTTGATTGAATAAACAAGTTATATTATGAAAGGATTTCTATAAATTGAAATGCAATTAGATACTTCCTTTGTGTTGATTCTTTCCCTTGATTCCATTAGATGATTCCGCACAGTTTCCATACCTCTGCAGAAGTCACGACAAAGTCACGAAAGTTCATGTGGAAATTTCCTGCTGTCCTTGTGGGAAGTCAATTGTCTTCTGCTTAGGATCTCTTCGATGGGGGCGCTGCGAGTCAGCTGCCCTACCAGCAGCGTGTTCGTTATTTCTACTTTTTTGGGGGGGGGTTTGTGTGTGACTCATGTTGGTTTGGATGTCTTTTGGAGTATCTGTGTGGGGGGTGGTGGACAGGGGGGGAACCGCTTTCTGTCGCCTCCTCCACGGAGAGGCAACTTTTTCCATGTCGCCTCCCTCGCGGCCGAACAGCTTGGATTGGAGAGGCCTTTCCCGGAGTCGGGCCCAGAGCTTCAGCAGCAAGCGCAGTGTGGACTTTTCCATCGCGGAGTGGGCGACCCCTTGCAGGAGGTCGCCAGAGAGGAGCGCTCCGATCGCTGGCTTGGTGACTTTGGCATCATGAAGCTGTGGTTTGCGAAGATTCTAGCCGCGGGCGTGGTATGGACTTACCATCCAGGCCTGCGATCCCTCACCGGAGAATGCCGGAGAAGATCTCAGACTGTCGGCCTGTTGCCTATAACATCCTGTCCGGTAGGAAAGTGCCGATTCGGGATCTCCAAGCTGCGGAGTGTGTTCGGCCGTCCCGACGTTGGAGTTTCGACCATCCCAACCAGAGGGCCTGTACATCTGGCCATCCTTAGCGGTATCTACAGAGGGTTTATGGCCCTGACCACGGGTGAACAAAGGAGGAGAACTGGCTGAACTTTGTTGCCTTCCACCACAGGGAAGAATGGTGGATGTTTGTGTTAAATTTTATTGTGTACTAGACTAAGTGGAACCCATTGGGTCCGAGTCACACGGGAGATCTAGTCCCCCAATGCAACCCATTCCCCAAAGATATATTCCACCATTCACCCATTCCCCCAACACAACACGTTCCCCAACACAATATTCCATCACTCACCCATAGCCCCTAACTGCGCCCCTTAGCGTCCCCGTCCCCAGCTGAAGGATGTGGCCTACCACTGCCATGGCCTACCCCTGCTTATGGCTGTCATGGCCTACCACTGCCGCTGCCTACTGCAGTCGTGGCCTACTACCGTTACCGTGGCCCACCTACTCCTGCCGTGGCCCACCTACTCCTGCCGTGGCCTATCACTGTCGTGTCGTATCGCTGTTGTGGCTACCACAGCCACTGCCGTGGCCTATGCTTTCATGGCCAGCCGCTACCATGGCGTACCGGTGCCACCCCACCAGCTTCAGGCGGGGACCGGCGGGAGCATCCTGCAGCCGGGGGAGGGGGACAGCTTCAGGCAGGGACCGGCGGGGTCGTCCTGTAACAGGGGACGGCTTCAGGCAGTGGCTGTCGGGTGCCGGTGGGGTGGGGGGTGGAAGTGTCCTGCAGCCACGGGAGGGGGATGGCTTCAGGCGGGGGCTGCAGAGGCCGTTGGGGGGGGATCCTGCAGCTGGCTTAGACAGGGGCTGTCAGGGGCCATGGGGGGGGGGGGGGGGGGGGGGCAAGCAACCTGCTACTGGGGGAGGGGCGTCCTGCAGACGATTGATGGGGATGGCATCATACGGGGACTGTCGGGGGCCGAACATCCTGCAGCCGGGGGAGAAAGACTGCTTCAGGCGGGGGCAGTCAGTAGCTGGTGGAAGGGGGGGGGGAGTGTCCTACAGTTGAGGGAGGGGGACGAGTGCCGGAAGGGGCGTTGTCATCCTCGGCAAACGACAGGCGAGAAGACCAATCTGCTCTCTTACGATTTTTGAACCTTCATAACTTTTGTAATATTCCACCGATCCGAACAACATTTGCCGCGCTTGGAGTACAGGAGAACACTGAGTAAGGTGGCAAAATATCGTAGTGCTATCGTGTACCGTTTTTGTGCAAATTTAAAAACAACGCAACCCGGAAGAGGACAAGATGAGAGTTTTAGTATAATTTAGATAGTGTGTTCTTTTCAAGTGTATCGCTGCTGGCAAATTCATTTCACTTCACCTTCGGGTGCATGTGACTAATAACATTGACTTTGACTGCCTTTTCCTGATGTCAGAACCAAGATCAGAACATTCCCTAATGGATGTTCTATGTACTCTCCTGCCTACCCTCTAATGTAAAGCCATTAAAAGTTGATTTACAAGATTCTGGACATATGTCATTGTGATATAGTTTTGGGCCCCATGTCTGAGAAAGGATCTGCTGGCGTCGGAGAGGGTCCAGAGGAGGTTTACGAAAATGATCCGGGTGATGATTGGGTTAATATGATGAGTGTTTTATGGTACTCACTAAAGATTAGAAGCACGAGGGGGGTCATAGAGTCATAGAGTGATTCAACGTGGAAACAGGCCCTTCGGCCCAACTTGTCTACGCCGGCTAACATGTCCCAGCTGCACTAATCCCACCTGCCCGCATTTGGCCCACATCCCTCCAAACCTGTCCTATCCATATACCTGCCTAACCTCTTCTTAAATGTTGGGATAGTCCTTGCCTCAATCACCTCCTCTGGCAGCTTGTTCCATACACCCATCACTCTTTGTGTGAAAAGTTATCTCTCAGATTCCTAATCAATCTTTTCCCCTTCACCTTAAACCTATGTCCTCTCGTCCTTGGTTGACATACTTTGGGCAAGACTATGTGCATCAACCCAATCTAATCCTCCTGTGTATTTTATACACCTCTGTAAGACCGCCCTCATCCTCCTGCACCCCAAGGAATAGAATTCCAGCCTACTGTACCTTTCCCTATAGCTCACACCCTCTAGTCCTGGCAATATCCTCGTATATCGTCTCTGTACCCTTTCCAGCTTCACAACATCATTCAACATGACAACCTCTGGTGAGCCAGGCCTGCAGCCACTTGTGGCCGCAGGGAGTCCCTTGGGTCTTCCTTTGTCCGGCCACTGGGTCTCCCGAATAGATTCCAGCTCTGCACCTTCTGCCGCTGTGCTGTGCGTTAAATTTGAGGAAAGTAAAAAAAAAACACTATTATACTCTTATGTGATCTTTGTTCCTCTAATTTATCTGAGGGACCTAGAAGATAACTCAAAAAGATCCATTAACCAGAAGTCCCATTCCCTGCACCAGCTCCTCAGCCCTGCATTTAACGGCACTATATTTCTCTCTCTTGCCTCACTAGGGGAGTAATCATCATATTATGATCCTTTTTATAGAATCTCAACATGATTGCCTGGTATCAAACCAATGATCATCCATTTCACATTTCTGGTTGTGTGTGGGACAGCAAAAGATTAAAATATTGAGAGCTCAGCAACTTCTTGAACGTGGCATTTTTTCCTGAACTTCTTTTGGATGTTTATTATGATGAGTTCTGTTTACTGTGTACTGACCAAGTGGGGGCTGCTGCGAGCCGAGTGCCCTGCCAGCAGTATGTTAGTTGTTTCTACTTTTTTTGTTTTTTTCGTATGTCCCATGTGTGTTTTTAATGTTTCTCGGTGTGTCTTGTGTGGGGTGTGGTGTGGGGGGGGTAAGGGGGAAACCGCTTTGGTCGCATCCTCCATGGAGAGGCGACTTTTTCCAGGTCGCCTCCCTCGCAGCCTAACACAAAGGATCGGTGCGGCCTTTCCCGGAGAGGTGCCCGGAGTTTCAGCAGCAGGTGCAGCATAGCTTTTTTTCATCACAGAACTGGCGAGCCCTCGCCAGGGGTCACCGGAAGGGAGCGCTCTGCTCGCTGGCCCGCCTGAAGCCGCGTCTGCGGAGTCTGCGAAGTCTGCGGAGCTCCAGCTGGCGTGACATCCGGAGTCTGGGATCCTTCGTCAGGGACCCCGGAGAACAGCTTCGACCGCCAGCCCGCGGTCTACATCATCTAGAAGCCGCGGACTGCGGTGCTTCCAGCTGATGCAGCGTCCGCAGTCTGGGTTCCCTTGTTGGGGACCCTGGAGGAGAAGAGCTCCGACCGCCGGCCCACGGCCTACTTCTAACCGCGGGTGCGGCAGGGACTTACCATCCGGAGCGGGTTCCCTCGCCGGGGTTCCTTCGCCGGGGATCCCTGGAGAAGAGCTCTGACCATTGGCCCTGTGGTTTGCGGTGCTTCTAACTGCGGCGCGGCGGGGACTTTAGATCTTCGACCACCGTCCTGCGGCCTAAACATTCTTGAAGCCTCGGTCTCCGGTAGGCGAGCACCGATTCAGGACTTACTTTTGTCTGCACATCTGGCCGCCCATGGCGGCGACTGCGGAGGGTTGTGGTCCCGACCACAGGGGAAAATGGTGGAGGACTGACTAAACTTTGTGCCTTCCACTAGTGATGAATGTTGTGGTGGATCTTTGTGTTAAATTTTTATTGTGTATTGTGTGTTCATTTTTTTTTATTGTACCGCTGCTGACAAGTTCATTTCACTTTATTGTGCATATGACGAATAAATCTGATTATTGACTATTGTGATTACATATCTGTTGTGCTGTTGCGTCAGCATGCTATTGTTCAGTTTCTTGCCAAGGAAAGACTTTAGTAGTATAGTTGTTAATGTGATGACCAATTTGACCATTGCAAGATCTCACATGGCACCAAGAAATAAATAAACAACTGGCCTGGTTTGGCAGTTTCGGAACATCCTGCGCATTTATTATTTTTTTGATTTTCATTCCTTTTTTCAAGATTTTTTTTGGAATAACAATTAAACATTTTGCCCTAATTATAACAGTTGCTGAGTGCAAATTTAGCAAATGTACAATCAATCTGTCTCAAAGTTCATAAGAAAAAGTTACAAATCTTTATTAATTAAGGGAGCAGTATACCTCTTAATATCTTTTACAAATACATCCTGCCTGTTTGACCAAATTCCATACTTTTATTAATTAGGGCAATTGAGAAACTGCAAATAAGATAGCTCTCTTTTTATTAAATACGAAGGTGGATTGAAAACCCTTATCACCAAAGAAGAATGTACTTTAATTTTAAATACATTTGGAAAAAGTAATTCCACACTTTAACAAGTGTTTTTTTTCCCCCTTTGTGACTATTAATACCTATTTAAATAAATGTTGATTAGTTCAATTTCCTGCCTTAAAATTAACATAAAATCTGAAAATATTTATCTTACACTATTTTTAATTGGTCTTACTCAGCAGCTGCACGTAGACCAGAACCTGCTAAATTGCATGGAAACCTTTTATGATTTATGTGATCACAATACCGGTGAAAGAGAGAGCCAGCTGGCGATCAAATTAGACGACCCGTACAGAACTAGAATCAAATTATTCTTCAGTCAGCTAGGATAGCATGACAGGACACAACAGTGAGGGTGGGTTAGGAACTCCAACCTAAACCCATTGCCCATACATAGAAACAAAGCAGCAGGGACATTGGTCTTCAATTGATGACAGTGGACATAGTCCTAAAGACATATAGTCATAGAGCATGGAAACAGGTCCTTCGGCCCAACTTGCCCACACTGATAAACATGTTCCATCTACACTAGTCCCACCTGCCTGCATTTGACCCGTATCCCTCTAAACCTGTCCTATCCATGTGTCTGTCTAAACGTTTCTTAATCTTTGCGATAATACATGCCTCAACTACCTCCTCTGGCAGCTAGTTCAATACATCCACCACCTTTTGTGTGAAAAGGTTGCATGTTACATTTACTGTGGACATTGGCTACTGCTGGTTGAACACCAGATTTTTTATCTTTTATATTCATCGTCTTTGAAAATTCTATCCATTTGCACCAACCGGGGCTGCAAAAATCACAAACTGGGGTGTGTGGAAATGGAAAATGCAGGCTTGTATCTTTTAACAAATGCCACATATTTAGTGGAACTGATTAGATTTTCACTAATCTGCTGAAAATGTGTTGCTTTTGACAGTTCAAAGATTTTGCTAACACGAATTCCAAGTGAGATCGCTATGTCAAGTAGTGGGGATCTATTTCCACATACACAGTCCTGGTGTTAACCACTGACTTTATTTGCTGCATTAAAATGCACTGAATTTAAGAATTTTATTAAAGACATCTGAATCAAAGTGAATTTCTTTGCTCGAATACTGTCCTATAAATTGAAAAAACGATGGACCCTATGCTTTGAGGCAATCCTCTCTCCCACAGATTCATGCAATAAAGAATCTTGGCAAATGCATTGAGCCACTGGGTTAGTATTATTTTCATCTATATAATTCACCAAAATAGTTGAAGATATAATATCTATTTGTCTGCTTCGTGACTGCTACTTTAAATATGCTTATACTTATACTTTAGAAAAAGTATATATATTTTAAAAATCTTAAAACACTTTTGTGATTACATTGTAATGAACTCCAAAAGATCCATAAATCACATCACTCTCATATGAACCAGACATATGTAACAGCTTAATGAGGAACCAGTTCTTTACAAACGGGAGGCATTAAACAGACTTCAAACATGCCTTCTTGTACAAAAACAAGATCCAGTATTGCTGGTTGACATATTTTCATTAAGTTGGGATATAATAATTGATGATTTATTATTTGTGAACCAATGCATTACACCCGCAATATATTTATTAAATTGCAAGCTCAACTTTTTCTACCAGCTGGAGATAACTGGAACTACAAGAAACGAGTAATTTCCAATTTCAGGAAATACAAGGGAACGGAGAAATTCATTAACCAGCCAGGTGTGGCTAAGGTTCCCCGAATTGCACCACTTAAGAAAATAAATTGGTTTGGTTTGGTTTATTATTATTGTCACATGTACTGAGATACAGTGAAAAGCTTTGTTTCACCTCCTTTCCAGGCAAATCGTCCCGTTCATGAGTATATCAAGTAGTTTAAAGGAGAAAATATACAGAATGCAGAATAAATGTTAAAGCCACAGAGAAAGTGCAGTTAAAAATGTGCAAGGGCCACAACGAGGTCGATTGGAAGATCAGGAATTTGTCAATAACATGAAAGGTCTGTTCAAGATTCCAATAACAACAGATGCCATTACAAACTGTGATGCATCTGGATGGAATGCTTTCCATGGTGCATCTGTAGAGATTGGTAAAATCGTTGGTGACATGCTGAATTTCCAGTCTTCTGAAACAGTAAAGGTATTGGGATGATTTATTGATCATAGTATCAATGTGGTTGTACCAGGAAAAAATGTTAGTGATGTTTAGACCTAGGATCCTGAAGCTCTTAACCACCTCCATTTCAGCATCATTTATACATATGTACCCCACCCGCTTCCTGAAGTCAATGAACAAGTTGTTCATTTTCCTGACATCGATGGAGAAGTTGGTGTTTTGAAACCATGCTACTGAGCTCTTTATCTCTTTTCTGTATTCATCATTGTTTGAGGTCCATTGATCAATGAAGTTAAAGCAGAATTTAACTGCACAGCTGTGAGTGTATAGGGCATCCAGTGAGGGCCTGAAAATGCAGCCTTACGGGGCACTGGTGTTGAGAATTATGGTTTGTCATCTATCCTCCTGATTTAAATCTATGGGTCAGGAAGTCAAGGATCTAGTCGTCCATTCATTGGCTCCGGGAAGCTCCGACTGCCCCCCCCCCACTCCCCGAACGTGGGAAGGATTGATTGCAATGGGGGAACGGGTGAGTGGTGGAAACGGGTTGTGTTGGGGAAACGGGTGAGTGGTGGAATATTGCTTTGGGGAAACGGCGCCCAACAGGTCAGGGGAGTAGTGAGGAGCGATGGGTTATGGAAGGAGTGACTGAGGGTAGGGAGTGACTGAGGGTAGAGGACGGGAGAGGAAGGGAGGGATGAAGGAGGGAGTGGAGGAGCTGAGAGGAGAGAAGGAGGGTGAAGAGGAGGGGGAGGGAGTGTTGGGGGATAGCGGGGAAATGAGCCATGCCTGCACAGTTGGGGGCTATGGGTGAGTGGTGGAATATTACGTTGGGCGAACGGGTTACGTTGGGGGAACAGGTGATGGGGGTGATTGGCTCCAGGAGGGGGGGCTGTCCCCGGGGTGAGCACCGATGCCGCGTTCGGGGACATGCCCTCCCGTGTGATGCCGCGCTCCCCCACGTTGGGGGACGGGGCCCAATGGGTCCCACTTGGTCTAGTATGACACCACTCTTGACGTTATCTAGATATTCCAGAGATAAGACACTAAATGCTGAGTAAAGGCTATCTGTAAGGCTAGATGTGATATGCACCATGGCCAGCCTCTTGAAGCATTTCATTACGGTGGGTGTCAGAGTAACTGGATGTTAGTCACTAAGGCAATCTACCTTGTTTTTCTTCTTGTGGCTTTCTTAAAACAGGTGGTGACCTTGCATTGGAGTAGTGAGAGGTTAAAATAGTCCACAAACATTTCTTTCACTTGGTCTGCACAGGATGTGAGGACTTGGCCTGGAATTTTACCTGGGCCAGTCACTTTCCACAGATCTACCCTCAGGAACCCCAATTTGACTTCAGCAGCAGTGACTGTGCGTGTGGGTGCACTGAGAATATCAGGCCAGGTTAGATCATTCCACTGTGTTTAAGAAGGAACTGCAGATGCTGGAAAATCGAAGGTACACAGAAATGCTGGAGAAACTCAGCGGGTGCAACAGCATCTATGGAGCGAAGGAAATAGGCAACGTTTCGGGCTTCTTCTTCAGACTGACCTGATCATTCCACTGACCTGTTCACAACAAGCATAGAATGCACCGATGTTACACCAAGGAACTGCAGATGCTGGTTAACTGAACAACTACTCAAAATTCAGGAGTAACTCCGCGTGTCAGGCAGCATCTCTGGAGTACGTGGATAGATGATGCTTTGGGTTGGGACCCTCTTCTTTTTTATGTTTTTCTATTGGATGCACTGCGCATGTCAAGAAGGGATGATTTTTATTGCCAACAATATCATTCTACATTGCTTTGCAACTCATTATCTAACTCCATTTATCATGCAAGCCCTAGGAGAACAGGTGATCTTAAAAGGCACTTAAGAACATATATTTAGATAACTCGCATTCCAGTGATTCGTCATCTTATAAACACGTTTCCACTGTTGTCCTTCCTTTCCAATCTGTTAGATTTAAGGTGTTCACATTTAGGAGACCATTGAACTATATTAAGTTTCCACACATAATTTTTCTAAAGTTCATTGTCACGGGAATACATCCCTGCAGCTATTAGTATGAAGTGTGGTAGATATGCCCAAATCAACATGATACTGAAGTATTTACCAGCTGCAAGTGCATGCTGGAATCTAACATTGATACAGCCATCTTAATGTCACTTCAAAGGTCGGTACTTTATTGAAGATGAAAAGGAAACAAATCCCTTTAAAACTTTTTTTCCACCATTATTTTAACAGTGAATTCTGCATTTGTTGAACATAGAAAATTAAATGTATACTTTAGTTTATCATTACTACATGTACTGAGGTATAGTCAAAAGCCTTTTTGTTTCATGCAATCCATCAGAAAGACTGCACTGATAGTAGCATAATCAAGTAACTCATATTTTCCACCAGTAGTTGCATTACTAACTTTGCTAAGTTAACTCATTTACACTGATGCATCTGCCATTTTCCTTCTAGCCAGTACCTTCTTACTTTCACTTGTCAGGACACCTTGGATATTTGCCTTCTTAACCACTTTCAGTATGATTCAATACAAACTGTTGGTGTTCTCTATGTATAATTGTTAACCTATTCTGTGAGGAAAGGCTATCAACCTGAAAAGCTCTTGGTACAGGGGTTGCAAAATATATTGATGGTCCCATCATTTTCTGGTGTAAGGTCAAATGCCTAATGTGTGGAATATTCTTGATTTTGTGTGAAAAGCAAAACATTTATTTAATTTAAATGTCAGTATCAATTTAGCTTATTATTGTCACGTACCAAGGTAAAATGAAAAGCTTTTGTTAGCATGCTATCATGTCAAAGAAAATATTATACATTAATTCAATTAAGCACACTACCATGCACAGATAAAGCATCGAGGGTACAACGTTTAGCACAAAGATATAACATTGTAGTTCGTAACAAATAACATTGTAGTCCAGAAGCCTTATGCGACAAAATCTTTTTGCCTTTGATTTCACTCCTCTGATGTTTCAAAAATGAAGAACAGATTTGCAGACTTACTGTTTGTACGTCCAACTCTCTGAAGAGCACCATAATCCTTCGGAACTGAGCTGATCCTTAGGAACAATAGACAATAGACAATAGGTGCAGGAGTGGCCATTCGGCCCTTCGAGCCAGCACCGCCATTCAATGTCATCATGGCTGATCATCCCCAATCTGTACCCCGTTCCTGCCTTCTCCCCATATCGCCTGACTCCGCTATTTTAAAGAGCCCTACCTAGCTCTCTCTTGAAAGCATCCAGAGAACCTGCCTCCACCGCCCTCTGAGGCAGAGAATTCCACAGACTCGCCACTCTTTGTGAGAAAAAGTGTTTCCTCGTCTCCGTTCTAAATGGTTTGCTCCTTATTGTTAAACTGTGGCCCCTGGTTCTGGGCTCCCCCAACATCGGGTACATGTTTCCTGCCTCTAGCGTGTCCAAACCCGTAACAATCTTATATGTTTCAACGAGATGCCCTCTCATCCTTCTAAACTCCAGAGTGTACAAGTCCAGCTGCTCCATTCTCTCAGCATATGACAGTCCCGCCATCCCTGGAATTAACCTTGTGAACCTACGCTGCACTCCCTCAATAGCAAAAATATCCGTCCTCAATTTAGGGGACCAAACCTGCACACAATACTCTAGGTGTGGTCTCACTAGGGCTCTGTACAACTGCAGAAGGACCTCTTTGCTCCTATATTCGATTCCTCTTGTTATCAAGGCCAACATGCCATTTGCTTTTTTCACTGCCTGCTGTACCCGCATGCTTACTTTCATAGACTCATGTACAAGGACCCCCAGATCCTGTTGTACTTCCCCTTTTCCCAACTTTCGCCATTTAGATAGTAATTTGCCTTCCTGTTTTTGCTACCAAAGTGGATAACCTCACATTTATCCGCATTAAACTTCATCTGCCATGCATCTGCCCACTCCCCCAACCTGTCCAAGTCACCCTGCATTCTCATAGCATCCCCCTCACAGTTCACACTGCCACCCAGCTTTGTGTCAACTGCAAATTTGCTATTGTTACTTTGAATCCCTTCATCCAATTCATTGATGTATATTGTAAATAACTGCGGTCCCAGCACCGAGCCATGCGGTACTCCACTAGTCACAGCCTGCCATTCTGAAAGGGACCCGTTAATCCCTACTCTTTGTTTACTGTCTGCCAACCACTTCTCTATCCATGTCAGCTCTTTACCCCTAATACCATGTGCCCTACTTTTGCCCAATAATCTCCTATGTGGAACCATATCAAATGCTTTCTGAAAGTCCAGGTACACTACATCAACTGGCTCACCCTTGTCCATTTTCCTAGTTACATCTTCAAAAAATTCCAGAACATTAGTCAAGCATGATTTCCCCTTCGTAAATCCATGCTGACTACAATCGATCCTGTTGCTGCTATCCAAATGTTCGGCTATCTCATCTTTGATCATAATTGACTCTAGCATCTTCCCCACCACCGATGTCAGGCTAACTGGTCTATAATTCCCTGTTTTCTCTCCCCCGCCTTTCTTAAAAAGTGGGATAACATTAGCTACCCTCCAATCCACAGGAACTGATCCTGAGTCTATAGAACATTGGAAAATGATCACCAATGCATCCACGATTTCTAGAGCCACTTCCTTAAGTACATTGGGATGCAGACCATCAGGCCCTGGGGATTTATCAGCCTTCAGTCCCATCAGTCTATCCAACACCAATTTATGCCTAATGTGGATTTCCTTCAGTTCCTCCGTCACCCCAGATCCTCTGGCCACTACTATACCAGGAAGATTGTTTGTGTCCTCCTTAGTGAAGACAGATCCAAAGTACCTATTCAACTCATCTGCCATTTCCTTGCTCCCCATAATAAATTCACCTTTTTCAGTCTTCAAGGGTCCAACTTTGGTCTTAACTAATTTTTGCCTCTTCACACACCTAAAGAAGCTTTTACTATCCTGCTTTATATTCTTGGTTAGCTTACATTCGTACCTCATCTTTTCTCCCCGTAATGTCTTTTTGGATTACCAGTCGCATGCCAATAAAGTTAAAAAAAAGTAAAGCATCCTTTATTGTCATTCAGACTTTTCAGTCTGAACAAAAGTTTGTGCCTTAGTCATAACATAGAATAAAATAACAAAACACACAATAAACACAGTTTTAACATCCACCACAGTGAGTCTACCAGGCCCTCCTCACTGTGATGGAAGGCAAAGTTCTTAAAGTCCTTGTCTCTTCCCTCCTTGTTCTCCCTCTGCGTTGAGGCGATCCAGACTTCCGATGTTGTGACCCCGCCGGGTGATGGTAAGTCCCGCGACCGAATCAGAGCTCCGCGAATGGGCCGGTTCAAACTCCGCAGCCCGGGGCAGTCGAAGCTGCCACCCTCCAGTCCAGCAGAGAAAGCTGTTGTTGCGACAGCTCTGGAGAACCGGTCACCAACCTGGGACCTGCGTGCTCTCGACATTGTCATCCACTGGGCCCATAGCCGAGCCTCTGAAGCTCCGAAGTCGGGTCGCCGCCGCCACGCCACCACAGCCCCGAAGTTGGCCAGCCCCGCATTGGTAAGCCCTGGCTCTGCCTCCAGAGCCTCGAGGTCGGTCCCAGTTGGAGGCCGCCAGCTCCGTGATTAAGCCTCAGTGCAGACGGAGACGGGGGATACGACAAGTTTCTCCCACCCCCACACATGCACAACTAAAATAGACTGAATAAACTGAAACAACAGGACAAAAGAAAACAAAAAAAAAGATAAGACAAACGGACTGCAGGCGAGCCGCAGCTGCAGGGCACCGCTGCCACAATAAACTGAATCATATCAGTTGAAAGCAACACTTTGGTTGTCAGGTTGAAATCAATTCCAAATCCAATTGCATAGAACAACTATGTTTGCCTCCTGAAACTTTATGATTATTGGTTAAACGTTAACTGATCTAATCAATAATTAGGCTGAAACAACTACCAATCATCAACAGATATCCAACACAAAATTGAACAATTGAAGAACTCAATTAATTTCAAAGCATCTGAACATTATAAAATCAAGGAAAACCGATGGCCCAAGTGTTTAAAAAAAGGTCTAAATCACTTTGTTAATAATAAATGAGAAAAGATGGTCTTACTGCACATCTCCAAGATTTATTGAATGATTGAAATGCAACTTGTTTGTTCTTTCTTGCCTTAATCATTCTAAAGTATACATTAGCAAATAACCGAACTGAAATAATCAGAAGGAATACTGCCTATCACCAAGAAGATTAGCTAATTCTCTCTTGCCTGGGTTATTAATCATGAAGTCAAACAAAAATACACCCCAAACTGAAATTACTTCAATATACTTAAGATACCTTTACAAGACAAAGTATTAAGCAACAGGCAAAGCACCATTAATTCATAAAAGTCTAATCATTAGACTCTCAATCACAGCTTAAATGTATCACAGCTATCTGCTATCAACTGGTTTTTGCTTAACAGCATCCATTGAAGTTAACAAGGATAATTTATGGCCGGATTTCTCACATAGTGGCTTTGCATAATGAATCTGTCCAGGTACGTTTATAATCTATTTTGGCTTTTTGCTATTGATGAACACCATACAATTCTTTCTTCCAGAAGCTAAAGACACATTTTTCACACAATTTATTTCTGTAGAAAAATAATTTTTCTTTTTATTTCAATGCCTAACCGATCATTTTACTGTAAGTACTCACTTTTATTTTTAACATAAATCACTTCAAGGTGTGATAATTCAGGTTCCTAACTTGGCTTTAAACTGCCATTGTGGATGAGTTGCCTAGCTATCTAATTTATCTTCCTACTAAAATCAGTGGAAGTGAAATTCACAAAATTTCTGTAAAGAGCATCTGTTCAACAAACATTTTGAATGCAGTCAGCATGTTGGAAAGTTATCCTACGATAAGCAAAATTGAATTATTTAATGAAAATGAGATCTCATCTCTTTTCACATCCTCAATCAAAATAATTAAGACAACATTTGAACACCAGATATGATCAATTTTCCTTCCAGCTTTTATCTAAGGCAAACAAAAATTAAGGATGGGAAAATCCTACGAATATCCCTGATTATAATTCACTAAATATTATTCTGATAGACCAAAGAAGGACTGAAAATCAAATGTACCAAATAGAAAGCACAAAAAAAATGTATTAAAAAATCTACAATGCTGCAATATACATACAAAGCATGAATTCAGCTTTACTCTCCCCCAAGAGACGGGGCATTCACAGCAGTGTTCATCTTATTCTGCACTCTGTGTCTTGCCCCTTGCTCTATTTATTGTACTTGAGTTTGACTTGATTGTATTTATGTATGGTATATCTGATCTGTGTGGAGAGCATGCAAAACAATGCATTTCACTGCCCTCAGTGCATGTGACAAAAGTAATCCTAAATCTGAACATAAACATTCCTCTTATAGGACTGGCTTACTTCTGGTGACACAAAGTTTTAAATATGTAAAGGTAACATTAAATTTGTTGAATACTTTGCTTACACTTGGTGGCTGGCCATACTGAAAAAAACAGACAATTGTGAAACAAGTTACAAGAATGTTAGCATAACTGATTTTCTTTTTTGCACTTTATCTCTAAATTAAACTAAACTAGATTAGGAAAAAACACAAGCATGATGATCTTTCTCTGTAGAGTTAAAAAAAACAACAACAATATTTTCAATAAGATAGGTGAGAGAGTCATAGAGATATGCAGCACAGAAACAGGCCCTTTGGTCCAACATGTCCATGCTGACCAAGTTGACATTCTGGGCTAATCCCATTTCTTTGGTCCACAGCTTTCTAAAACCTCCCAATACATATGTCTGTCCAAATATCTTTTAGACACTGTACTTGTCCATAGCTTCTTCTGACAGTTCATTTCAGTTATAGACCACCCACTGAGTGAAAATGTTGCCCCTTAAATCTCTCTCCTCCCACCTATGCCTTCTAGTTTCTAGTTTGTGAATCATCGTCCATGGGAATAAGACTGAGCCTTCACATATCCACGCACCTCATAATCTTGTACTTCTCAATAAGGTCACCACTCACTCTCCTGCACTCCAAAGTAAAACATCTAACCTCTATCTATCTAACCTCTCCCTATAACTAAAGCTTGCAAGTCCTGGTAAAATTCTGGTGAATCTATTCTGTACCCTTTCAAACAATAGCATCCGTCCTACAGCTGGGTGACACGAACTACACACAGTACTCCAAGTGTGGTCACGACAACAACGTGGACAGTGGCCTCATGATGTCCCAACCTTTGTACTCGGTACCCTCCCCAATGAATAAAACACATTCAGTACCACACTGTCCGCCTGATTTGCCATCTTCAGAATACTTCCATATCTCTCTGTTCTGCAAAACTCTCCAGGGCTCTACTATTTATTGTTTAAATCCTACCCTGGTTTGACACACCAACATGCAAAATCTCACATTTTTTAGAGTTTAATGCCACTTGTTGTTTGTTGACCCACCTTCCCAACTGATCTAGATCCTGTTGCAAATTTCCTCACTGTCCACTGTGCCACCGATTTTGATATAATCTGAAAATGTATTAACAATGTTAACCATGTAGTTATCCATATATTTATTATAGATGACCAATTACAGGGGATCCAGCACCAGTCCCTGTGGCATTCCAGTGAGCACGGGCCTCCAATCAGAAAAACAATCCTCCATAACTACCTCCTGCCAAGTTTGAATTCTCCTTGATTGCCATTTGATCTGGCCTTCCAGACTACGTTGAGGCTACGTTTTAAAAAAGTAAAGAAATATAAGGTAACAGCTAATGGTTGAAACATAGTGGTGTAAATGCAGAGTTCCAGATTGAGTGGTTAAAGCTCATGACATTAGTGAACCTAAGATGAGGCTTGATGTATACATCTTAAGGAATAATGTTTTAAAGGTACTACTCCAGAAATAGATGTGCAGACACAGAAAAAGTAAAAGTAAGATACAATATGGAATTTGTGTCAACAATCAACTGCCCATTTACACAAACTAAAAAAATATGAGAATGGGAAGGGATTATGTGAAATAATGCAGCACGGTGGCCCAGTGGTAGAGTTGCTGCCTTACACCTCCTGAAACCCGTGTTCGATCCTGACGATGGATGCTATCTGTATGGAGTTTGTACATTCTCCCCATGACCTGTGCGGGATTTCTCCTTGTGCTCCAGTGTGCTCCCACATACCAAAGACATACAGGTTAGTAGGTTAATTGGCTTGGTAAAATTGTAAATTGTTCCTAGTGTGTGTAGGATTGTGTTAGTGTGCGGGGATCGCTGGTCAGCGTGGATTCGGTGGACCAAAGGGCCTGTTTCTGCGCTGAATCTCTAACTAAACCAAACTAAAAATGTTGGCAAATACCAAATGGCCAACTGCTTTCCCTGCAATGTTTTGACACTCATGCCCGCATGGAGAGTGGTGAGGATCTAGAGAATGCAGGTTGGATGAGGGATCATTGTAATGCTTTGAGACACCAAACCTTAATATAGTATTACCAAGTATGTTTAAATTGAATCTGCAACTCCATTGAATAAATGAGCAGACTCCACTTTCCATTGATTTAATTCCTTTTGACAGGATCTCACTGCCCTCTGGGTACAACTCAAACGTCACTGTCTGATTGCTGGTCCAAGGTACCAGAGACAACAATCTCAAGTCCTAATCATTATCCATCGAGACTGCAACAATAATAATTGTTTTAATCAAAAGCACAGATAAGCATAGCAATATTAAATAAATTCAAATTGTGCTATGATATATTTCACTCACTTATTTGGAGCAAGGTGCTTTTACGAGATTATGTTTACAAAAATAACCTTGCCCATGTCTATAGATGGTCTAAAATATTATTTATTGTTTATCTATATCTATTTATTATTAATCATAAAGAAAGTCTAATTCCGGTAGCATTGTTTTAATAGTATTCAATTTTTCAAAACTATTTTTGTTTCTTTACTCCCTATGCAGAACTTGTTTATTTTTAACATTTTAAATAGTGTATCCCTTGAAACTTTAATATTCAGCAGTACAATAGAGTAAGAACTCTCACCTAAAACTCATTTGCCTTGTTCAGCCTTTAGCTCTCTGGGTGAGGTAATGGGCCTGTCCCACTTTGGCGATTTTTCAGGCGTCTGCCAGCGACTGTCAAGTTGCCGCAGTCGGCTGAAAAACCGGCAACTAGATCGGCGACTGTCAGAGTGGAACACACACATAAACACGTTGCAAAGGCGGGGGACAGGGCAAGCGGGGAGGAGCGCTGTCTGCCTTTCGCACGGTGCAAAGCCAAGGTGAGACAGACACATACCACGATGAACAGGAAGGCTGGCGCTGTAATTAAGACAGCACAGTGTATGATAAGCCTTTTAAAGGGGGGAGAAGAGGGGAGAAGGAGTGGAGACTACTTTTAAGAAGCCAGACAACTTTTAAGAAGCCAGAGATACATGGCTGTGAAGTTCGGCGGACATTTAACATCCTGGTCAGTTATCCTTGGTTCTGAAAACTACTGCTTAAGTTTTTATTCCCCAATGAGCCAATGAAATTCACCGGTCAGCACCGGCTACAACCTACAAGAACCTTCCTTCGACCTCCTGGCAACCCACTAGGACCTCCTGGCAACCCACCTGCGGCACAAGAATCTCACTACGCTCCACCGCTAATTTGTTGAAATATTCGTGGCGACCATAATGAGGCCGCGGCTAGTTCCCAGAATGCGGGAACTCCTCACGACCATGAAGGCGACTCACCGGCAAACCCCCTCGAACATGTGGCGAACATGTGGCGACTGCATAGTCTCCTGCAGTCGCCTAAAAAGCCGGATAAGTGGGACAGGACCATAAGACTCCAAGCACGACTCCTGTTGTGTCCCCCAACAGGCAACTTACCTAAATTTTTTCCTGTTCCGATTTTTATTTATGTATTTGTGTGTGTCTTTCCATGGCTCCAAAACCATCAGTGGTGCATAAATCCACAGGTCACCAGCCCTGGTGAAAAAGCTTGCTAAATTTATTTTAAATCGCACCATCCTCCAGTTTTCCTCCAGCACTCCTTTTATTAATTCTTTGTGTGCTTCCCAATTTTGGCTCAAATCATTCGGCATAAAATATTCCAGCAAGAAAAAAACAGAAAATAAGAATAGAAAGGATGGATGACAGCAAAGTCAGAAGAAGAGTAACAAAATGAAGACAGTCATTGGCAAATATGGTGCCTTTTCCACCCTACTCTAATTATTTTCAAGTAACAGGAAAAGTGGACTTTAAAATGATAATGATAAATATGAGTTTAAGTGTGTACTAAACATGACTGCAACATTCCTGTCTTTCTGCACCTCCACAGCGTGCAACGTCTCTTCCTGGGCCAGACCTACAGTAGAAGGAGATTTGCTAGTGATAGTTCTAATTTCAAGTGGATTATTTGAAATTAGAAATGAATCAATGAGGAGTTTAAATGGTGTGAGGGATACAGCCCAGAATGGGTTAAGGGACTATCACACTGCGGCGACCTAATTGGCAAGTTTAGAAGAATTTAGGAGAGTTTGAAAATTTGTCATGTTGAAGACTTCCTTTGACCATGTAGAAGATCTGCGTTGACTTCCTTAGACTATGCTGAAGATTAGCTTCGGGAAAATTGGACACAGAATAATGGAGAATGAAGATGACCTTCTTCGATTTCCTTCGACCTCCCTTTGACTATGTTGAAGATTATCTACGACTACCTTCGATTACCTTTGACTACCCTCGATTACCTACGAATAACATGCCGACCTACTACGACCTAGTTCGACTAAACCTACGAGTAAAAAAAGTATTGATTTTTCCATGGCAACCTTTTTTTACTCGCGGGCGTTTTTCAACGTTGAAAAATATGCCACGACCTAGCTGAGGCCTCGAGTACGAGGGGACTACTCTCGAGCATGAAGGATAGTTACAAAGACCTCCTCGGGCCTTGTGTCAACTATGCTGCGAGTATGAGTAGAAGGCAAATTCCCCAGAACTCGCGGATTAGGTCGCCACAGTGGGACACCCTCTTTACTTTCTATTTTCTGCCCACGATTGTCAAGACAGGATTCTGTGGAAGTTCAGGAACAACCATGAACATGAAGATAGATACAGAAAGCTGGAGTAATTCAGCGGGTCCGGCAGCATCTCTGGAGAAAAGGAATAGGTGACTCCTTCAGTTCTGAAGAAGTGTCTCGACCCGAAACGTCACCTCTTCCTTCTCTCCTTAGATGCTGCCTGTTCCGCTGAGTTACTCCAGCTTTTTATATCTATCTTCATGTTCATGGGTGTTCCTGAACTTCCACAGAATTCTATCTTGATAATCAGTTCTGAAGAAGGGTTTGGACAGAAATGTTGCCTATTCCCTTTCTCCGGAGATGTTGCCTGACCCGCTGAGTTATCCCAGCTTTTTGAGTTAAACCAGCATCTGCAGTTTCTTCCAACACAACCATGAACATGTTCTTCCCAAACTCCAAAGTCTCTTGATAATAATGAGACAGGCTATGAGATGCCTATGCATCCCCAGCACTCAGTTTGACAAAGCAAACTACAAGGCTCAGCTCACATATTGACCCTTCCCCCGCTTTCAGTTCAGTATTGTGGCTGGGGGGTATTTCAGGGCTCATAATTTTTCACAGCAGGAGTTCTGTAAGTATATTAAATAAAGAGCAAACTCAAAATCTCACCAAAGTTCAATATCTGAAATATGCTTTGTATTTTTGATGATTGACAGGTATAACATGAAATATTTAATGTAAAAACATTCCAGTGGTACCACTCCTGCCTAACTTTATTAAGGGAAAATAACTAAAATATTTTAACTAAAAAGAACTAAGGATAGAGTGGTGACTACTGCTTAATATTTTGGCCAATGGTTTGTTTTTCAAGCTGAATAAAAACAATAGTTTCACACCAAAAGACTTGAAAACCTTTGAGAGGAAGAACGTGACATACAGTATATTGGGTTCAGAAAATACTACTGAGTTAAGTTGCCGTCATCTAAGCAGTAACTGGAGGATTTGCTTAATTATATATTGTGCCTCTATTAACTTTACAAAGAATGTTTCTAGTACTGCTGTTAATTAATCAGACTGCTGGTGTTTTTCATTGCCTACATCTGAGAATTCATTAAGCAAGAACAACTTATTGTTAATGACTTAGAGTTTTATTGTAGACAAAAATGCTGGAGAAACTCAGCGGGTGAGGCAGCATCTATGGAAAGAAGGAAATAGGTGACGTTTCGAGTCGAGACCCTGCTTCAGACTGATGTGGGGTTGGGGGGGCGGAAAGAAGAAAGGAAGAGGCAGAGACAGTGGGCTGTGGGAGAGCTGGGAAGGGGAGGGGAAAGAAGGAGAAAGCAGGGACTACCTAAAATACCACTGGGGTGTAAACTACCCAAGCGAAATATGAGGTGCTGCTCCACCAATTTACAGTGAGCCTCACTCTGGCCATGGAGGAGGCCCAGGACAGAAAGGTCAGATTCGAAATGGGAGGGGGAAGTGCTTTTGGAATGGGAGGGAGAGTCCAAGTGCTTCTTAAACATACAGTTTTATTGTTCTTCTTTACAACGATAACATAAAGCAAAATGCGCGCAAATTATATGAGTTGAGTTGAGTTTAGTTTATTGTCACGTGTACCGAGATACAGTGAAAACCTTTAGTTCCATGCTAACTAGTCAGCGGAAAGACAATACATGATTCCAATCGAGCCATCTGCAGCGTTCAAATACATGATAATGGTAATAAAGTAAGAACTGTTTCTGTCAGAGTAGAGGTTTAAAAGTGCGGGGTGATTGTAATGTATGATTGCAGAACCATTTCTGTGGCTAGCACACAAAGAGATGCCTGGGTTGGGCACCACCTTGGATGGTTCTATAATTACATAACACATTGAAGCAGGAATAAGTCATTTGTTTCCTCAAACCTGCTTTGATATTCAATATGACCCTAGCTGTTTCTTTTAGCTGGAAGACCCGGCTCTCCCCCTGCGGAGCGAGGACCCACAGAAACCCACCTGGAGGGCCGGTAAGCAGTCCGGCTGCGGGAGGGAGTGCATAGCCTTGATGGGGTGTGGGCAGCTGGAGGCCCTGCAACAACCTGGGGCTTGGCTGGACCTCGCGGCCCTCCAAGAGCACGTGGACCGGATGTGACCTACAGCGGTGGAGGAGAGGACACCACGGCTATGCTTGGCCAGGCCGACCCTGCAATGCTGCCAGGACAACAGATTTGCATGGTCAGATCAAGATCCCTGCACTTACAACAATGGGACTTGAAAATGGCGCCAATCTGGCAACTCTGTATACTGTCTCAGTGTACTACTGCTATACAGTTGTACCGTATCTGAGATGCTTATCTAATATGTGTCTAAGTGCTTAGGTATAGGTACTTGTACTCAACTGTCTACAAAAATGAATTTCACTGCAGTTTGATACATGTGACAAATAAAGTACCATACCATCGCCTCAGCTCTACTTTCCTGAAGTAATATAATTTCCCTTAATTTTCATACTATTTTAAAATCTATTAAATACTCTCTTGTATTCTCAGTGATTGGTAGATAATTCAGAAAATTCACCATCCTCTGGATGAAAATAAAATCCACATTTCTGTCCTGAATGATCAGCCTCTTTCTTGTGACTTCAATCCCCTGTGCTTTACTCCCGGTCAGGGGAAACAGCATCTACCGTGTCAAGCTCCTTAAAAATAAAGGGTAGGCACATTCTGCTTAATCTCACCATATATGACAAACGTTCGACTTCAGGACTCAATCTGGCAAAATGTTGCTGCGTGCTCTCTCTCCCACAAATATGTTCCTTCCATTAAAATAGAATATAGAACATTACAGCACAGGAACATGATGCCCTTTCTCCTGACACTCTGAAGAAAGGTCATGACACGAAACGTCACCCATTCCTTTTCTCCAGAGATGCTGCCTGACCTCCTGAGTTACTCCAGCTTTTTATGTCTAACCTCCCTGCTCCTATACTCAAATTTTTGCTAGCGAATGGTACGTTAGCATTCATAGCAAAAGGATTTGAGTATAGGAGCAGGGAGGTTCTACTGCAGTTGTACAGGGTCTTGGTGAGACCACAACTGGAGTATTGCGTACAGTTTTGGTCTCCAAATCTGAGGAAGGACATTATTGCCATAGAGGGAGTGCAGAGAAGGTTAACCAGACTGATTCCTGGGATGTCAGGACTTTCATATGAAGAAAGACTGGATAGAATTGGTTTGTACTCACTAGAATTTAGGAGATTGAGGGGGGATCTTATAGAAACTTACAAAATTCTTAAGGGGTTGGACAGGCTAGATGCAGGAAGATTGTTCCCGATGTTGCGGAAGTCCAGGACAAGGGGTCACAGCTTTTTTCACACAGAGAGTGGTGGATCTCTGGAACTCTCTGCCACAGAAGGTAGTTGAGGCCAGTTCATTGGCTATATTTAAGAGGGAGTTAGGTGTGGCCCTTGTGGCTAAAGGGATCGGGGTATGGAGAGAAGGAAGGAACGGGATACTGAGTTGGATGATCAGCTATGATCATATTGAATGGCAGTGCAGGCTCGAAGGGCCGAATGGCCTACTCCTGCACCTATTTTCTATGTTTCTATGTTTCTATCTTCGGTTAAACCAGCATTTGCTATTCCTTCCAACACATGATGCCAAGCCCAACAGTTTTTCACCCACACATAATCCATATCCCTCCATTCTCTGCATACCCATGTGCCTATTTAAAAGTCTATTAAATGCCACTATTTTATCTGCCTCAGTAATTCCCCAGGGCACTGTGTTCCAGGCACACACCACCCGCTGTGTAAATAAAGCGTTGCCTCGCACATTTTCCAATTTTGCCCCTCTCACCTTAAAGCTAAGCCCTCTAGTGTTTGATTTTTCCATCCTGGGGAAAAGGTTCTGACTGCCTGTCCTCTTAATGCCTTACATTGTGGCATGATTAACAGGGAAACCTCAAGCTTTGACTTTAATTCATCCCTTCTGGTTGAAGCAACATAAATGGGTTAAGTTCCTGATTTACATCCCTCCTGTTTATGCATCATGCCATGGATGTGCAGTTACAGAGGAAAGGCATTATGCTGATGGCCAAGGAAGAACAACCGATGTGCTATTAGCCCCGGGTAAAGACGTGATGATGATACTATATTGTCACTTATACCTAACTAGGTGCAGTGATTATTTTTTTGTTTTTGCCTACAAAGTACACAAAAGAGTCACCACAAAGGTGCTGACAAAATTACAAAAAGTACTCATCCCTTCTTTGTCCCACCCCCCCCCCCCCCCCCCCCCCCCCCCCCCCCCCCCCCCCCCCCCCCCCCCCCCCCCCCCCCCCACCGGGTCCCCCTTAGTTCTCGGCCACCCCCCACGGTTGGTCTCCTTTTGTTCTCAGCCCCTTCCCCCCTTACGCTAGCCCCCCCTTAGTTCTTAGCCCCCCCCCCCCCCCGCCAGGTCCCCCTTAGTTCTCAATGGTCCCCACTCACGCTGGGTCCCACTTTGTTCTTGGCCCCCCTTCCCACGCTGGGTCCCCCTTAGTTCACGGCGCCGCCACCCCCCCCCCCCCCCCCCCCCCCCAGGTCCTCCTAGGTTCTCTCGACGACGCAGCCTACAGATATTGAACTTCTTGCATCACAGGTTGGCACTTTTGGTGGTTAAAGACTTTGCACTCAGTGTCTCATTGCTGGGCCTCCTTTGAGACGAGTTGTCTGTTATTTCTGGCAGCTTTCCTGCCACCGACACCTAACAAGCCTGGTTCCTGATGTTAATTTTCCCCAGTAAGGTTTACAGATCAGAATCTGTGAAAAGTTGGAATCTGTTACTTATCCGTGTGCCAGGTCTGCTGCCTTGTGCGGCTACATACACCAGCTGCTCCGATGGTAGATATGCTTGAAAAGCAAAAGAAAAATGTTCACGAGCCATGCAGTAAACAAAGCTCCCAATCAAATGAGAGCACACTATTTCTTAATTACCTGCTGGTACTCCAGTCTGCATCCACAGTTTTCAGTTAAAACTGGCTGCTTAAAGGCTGCACTCCAAAAATCATGCTGCATCTATTTTGCACAGGATTTACAATAATTGCTACTCTAAAGCATTTTAGCTGACCTACAAAACTCTCATGTAAATACCTCTCCAGACCACTGCTGGTCATAAATCATTTTAATGTGCATAAATATGCAGCTTGCAACATACAAATGAACTTCTATGGTTTCTAGTTGCAGTAATGTTTGGTCGAAACTGCAACCTATCATTTTCCAAAATCTCTGGAGTTGCTTCGTGAGAGTTTGACTGGACAAATTTTCTCTTTGGCCAGAAATCCAAAGCCTTGGTTCCTTAGATGAGGTCCCAAACTTCATTAACACTTCATGCATTGATTGCCGGTGCCAGTCACACAGCTGCAGCAGCTCTCACATTGAGTTTTAAAAATAGCAAGGCAGGCAGAGGATAGACACAAAAAGATGGACTAACTCAGCGGGTCAGGCAGCGTCTCTGGAGAAAAGGAGTAGTTGACATTTCAGGTCGAGACCTTTCTTCAGACGTCAGCAGGCATCTTATTGGTTACAGTCTATAAGATCACGCCTTAACCTCTTGCGCTCCGAGGAACAAAGGCCTAGCCTGCCCAATCTCACCTTGTAGCTCAGGGCCCTGGAATCCTGGCAACATTCGTCTGCATTTCCTGCTTCCATAAATACACTTTCCTGGTGAATAAAAAGATTGGGAATTTTACTTTTGGTAAGTTGCATGAATTCAAAATAAGCTTCATCTGCCACACTTAAGGTTTTGTGAAGATAGCTGATGAAGGTATTAGAGTATCCTTCAAAGAGTGAAGAGCAAAATGTGTGTTGAGGCAGCTGTGAGGACCTCCTGCAAAGTTGCCCCACAATATTATTTAGCCTATGTTTTACACACTTTTATTGCCACATAAGTTTTTTTTCCCCCACAATGAAACACCTTTGAAGAGGTTATATAAAAGTACACTGTGATTTGTAAATACAGTAAATCCACAAGATAATTGGATGAAACAGTCTGTCATCAGGACTGGTAAGAGACTAAATGCATCATCCAATTCTCAGGTGAGCAATTTACTGCAATCAGTTTGCTTAGAACTGTACTCTACTAACCTGAATGCGTCAGAGAATACATGGGTTTCATTTTCAGAAATTAGTTTATGTGAGAAATATTGACAAGCAAAAACTACAAACAGGGAATACACTATTTATCAGATCCAATCGAAATCTTGTCAGTTTTCATGCCAATACAAAAACAGAATAATACACAGTAACTACTTTCTCACAATGGCCTAGAAATGTCACTGTGTTTTAATAGGGAGCATAAGGTTATTGAAAGCCTCTGGCTCTTTTGAGTAGTTAAAACAAACATTCCTTGTTCTCTTGTGAAGTGAATGAAGGAAAGTACAACATTCAGGCCAAGATCAGGTCCAATGGGAAAGCAAAGGGGCCTGGCGTGCTAATGTGCTGGTGAAGGTCTGAGTGTTGCAGTGATACTAATCAGTGTCTTATGCTGGAGAGGAGAAATTAATGCTTCAAAGAGCCCGGAAAGTTTAGATGCCTGGAGGTTTATAGTGAGTCACCTGGCTGGAGATCAGCATTTTGTGTGGAGGTGGGGTGGAGATAGGACCTCATTCAGCGAGTGTGGGAACAAAGATTTGGGGTTGTAGTATTTCTTTACTTTAGTTTAGAGATACAGTGAGGAAACAGGCCCACCGAATCCATGCAGACCAACAATCCCCGAACACTAACACTATCCTACACATATTAGGGACAATTTACAATTATACCAAGCCAATTAACTTACAAATCTGGAGTGTGGGAGGAAATCGAACATATCACTGAGAAAACCCATGCATGTCACGGGGAGAACATGCAAACCCCGTACAAACACCCGCAGTTAGGATTAAGCCCGGGTCCTTGGCCCTAAAAGGCATCAACTCTACCGCTGCACCAGCGTGCCGCACTGTAGGTGCTAAGAGGGATGTTAAGAGATTCTGCACCATGGTTTGGAGAGAACCATAAAGATTAATGGATAGCAGATAACTTACCTTAGTGTGATGCAGTCTCACACAGAGATATTAAGGTCATAAAGAAATAGGAGTATAATTAGGAGTCTGAAGAACGTTTTCGACCCGAAACATCACTCACTCCTTCTCTCCAGAGATGCTGCCAGTCCCGTTGAGTTACTCCCGCTTTTTGTGTTTATCTTCAGTGTAAACCAGCATCTGCAGTTCCTCCTTGCACATAGGAGTAGAATTAGGTCACGACCCATCAAGTCTACTCCGTCATTCAATCATGGCTGATCTATCTCTCCCTCCTAACCCCATTCTCCTGCCTTTTCCCCATAACCTCTGAGGCTTATATTAAACCTCATTCTGAAGAAAGGCCTTGACCAAAAATGTTGTCTGTCCATTTCCCTCCACAGAGGCTTCTTGAGTCCTTCACTAGCTTGTTTATTAATTAAAGTTCCAGTATCTGCAGTCTCTTGTGTCTCTATGTCAAAGCCAGGAGTGCCAATTACTACTTTTGCCAGCAATATTCCAACATGTAAATTGCATCAGATGACAAGAGTCATTCATATCAAGGAGTACTTATTCCAGTTTCCGGAGTACTGCTAAATGATCTGGAAATGCTTAGTATTGGCTACTTTTGCTTTAATGTAATAGTGACCATTTCTGACCATTGAATTCCTGCTGCTGCAATTTTGTCCCAAACAATTACTGCCGATTGGATTGAAACCTATTCCTAACTTCTAACATATGTCCCCGGGTCTTTGAAAATTAGCCCGCAGCAATTTTGTGGATCACCTTCACCATTTTCAAAATTTCAATTAGGTCCAGATGAAACACTTCTTCTGAAGGTTTGGTCAATGCTTTGTGAAAAGCCCTTCTATAATGAATAACTTTCCGTGGCTGCATGAACAGATGTGTGCACTGCATCTCAGTTGGGTCTTACCACCAACTTTCAAAATCAATGTAGTCTTTCACTTGATGAAATGCTACAATTGGGCACATGCATAACAGGAGTGGTGCACTGCTACTGAACGCCTTGAGTGGGGTTTATTGTGAAAATTGATAACGATGATGAACCAAAAAGGACAGTTAAGGGTATGGAAAAGAGTTCTTATACGGTTGAGTTGAATTGTGAAGGGCCTGTCCCACTTGGGCGACCTAATCCACGAGTCCAGATGAGTGTCTTCGTCCTTCAAGCTCGAGGGCACTCCAATGGAAAGCCTCGAGCTGGATCGACCGGCCGCGTTGAAACCGCGAGCTGGATCGACCGAACCGCGAGCTGCATCTACCGACACACACACACACACACACCACACACACACACACACACACGCACACACACACACACACACACACACAGAAGGTGGGGGCCAGGGAAAGCGGAGGAGCGCTGTCTGCGCGATGAAGAGGAAGGTAAACGGCTGCCACAGAGTACCGTAAGTCCTTTAGAGAGCGCGCCGGGGGGGAGGATAGAAGGGAGACAGAAGGGGGACAGAAGGGGGACAGAAGGGGGACAGAAGGGGGACAGAAGGGGGACAGAAGGGGGACAGAAGGGGGACAGAAGGGGGACAGAAGGGGGACAGAAGGGGGGGAGACAGGGGGCGGGGGCGGGAGAGAAGGAGTGGAGACACTTTTAAGAAGTTTAATAAAGTTAGTGGGCATTTTACCGACTGGTATGTCTTCCTAGGTCGTGAAACTTCAATGAGCCAATCAAAATGCCCGGTCAGCGAAGGAAATTGCCTACAGCTGCCCTTGAGTGCCTGTAAGTAAATAGCAACCCCACTCCACTACGAGTGAAAAAGACCCATGCCAACCAAATTTTACTCGCGTAAAATGTTTCAATATCCTGAATTTTTTTCCGCGACATAGCTGAGGCCGCGAGTAGGCGGGAACCTCCGTCGAGCATGTAGGAGAGTTCCAGCCACCTCATACGACCTCCTAGGACCTCGTGTCGACCATGCTGCGAGTTTGAATCCAGGGAAAACTCTTCTAAACTCGCATCGTAGGTCGCCCAAGTGGGACAGCCCCTTAATTCCTTTTTTCTGCAATGGCACAATTAGCACATCCTACCAACAACTAGAGAGCAGTCGTAAGGCTCTCCAATTAGGTAGATAGTGGTTCCAAACTGCTCTCCTTTCTACCTCATTGGAGACCCTGGGACAGCCTTTGATCGGACTTTACTGGCTTTATCATGCACTAAACGTTATTCTCATTATTCACTTTATTATGTGTCTGTACACTGTGGATGGCTCGATGATAATCATGTATTGATTTCAGCTGACTGGTATCACACACCAAAAGCTTTTCACTGTACCTTGGAACACATAACAATAAACTAAACTTAAATTCAAATGAAACTCAATTAGAGTAGCCTAAACAGAATGACTAAACCAGGACTCTGATTCTATAGATCAAGTGGCAGAGGCTTCCTTCAGTTTATTTGAGCTCTGGATTAATGCTATATGCAGGGAAACAGGCTGTTCAGCTCAATTACCCCTTGCTCACCATATTATCTAACCAAATTACGCACACTTGCTTACACATGGCCCATATCCCTCGAACATTTCTACCCATGTACCTGTCCAAAGTACTTTTAAATGTTGTAATTATACTTGCCTCTGCCACATCTTCTAGCAGCTGGGCCATTAAATGGCAAATTGGGTTGTCTGAAGTTGGGTCCAGATCTGAAATGCTCTCCAGGAGGCTGCCTTAACTGCTGAGTTATTCCAGCAATTTGTGTCTATCTTGGAAGAAAACCTTTGAGTTGCTGGCATTCATCAGTAGAGGAATTGAATACAGAAGTTGGAATTACCATTGCACAGGATGCTGACGAGGCAGCATTTTGAGTATTGTCATAGAGTCTTATAAATATATAGTGTGGAAATAGGTCCTTCGGCCCAATTCGCCCACACCGCCAACAATATCCCAGCTACAATAGTCCCACATGCCTGCACTTGGTCCAAATCCCTCCAAACCTGTCCGATCCATGTACCTGTCTGTCTGTTTCTTAAATGATGGCATAGTCCCAGCCTCAACTACCTCCTCTGGCAGCTTGTTCCATACACCCACCACCCTTTGCATGAAAAAGGTACCCCTCGGATTCCTATGAAATCTTTCCCCCTTCACCATGAACCTCGATTCCCCTACTCTGTGCAAAAGAATGTGCATCTACCCAATCTATTCCTCTCATGATTTTGTATACCTCTATAAGATCTCCCCTCATCCTCCTGCGCTCCATGGAATAGAGACCCAGCCTACTCAAACTCTCTCTACAGCTCGGCACCCTGACAACATCCTGGCAACGTAATTATTTTCTGAACCCTTTCAAGCTTGACAATATCTTTCCTATAACATGGTGCCCAGAACTGAACACAATATTTGGCAATGTTACAAAATTTTTAGATTTAAAAAATCAAGTCTGCAATTTATCCCATCAGATAAAGCATAAATATAAGTGTAATTTGATACCTAATTCGCTTTCATATCTTCAGTATTTAAAAGGTTATGGCCATTTTTATACTCGGAAATTAGCATCTTGTTCCCTATTGCTTTTCCATTGACTTAACTCGAAAGCTGTGATCGAGGACAATCAAAAGCCCATAACTTTCTTAAAAATTAAGAGAACTGAATGAAATTTTCAGTTATTATAGATTGAAGCGTTCTGAAACAAATATGAAACAATCTTACTTGTATGACCTGAAATTAAAGCATATAATTAGTTAGTTACCTAATTGTAGCTAATTACAAAATTCAATTACTAGATCTAAACATCTATCCATTTCTTAAGAAAAGGTTAACATTTTTAAATGGCCTAAGTCTCCAAATAACACTCGCACAATAATTCACAATATAACACGATTTTTAAATCTCATTGTCATGAATTTATAGGCCAAATGGAAGGAATTTAATGTTTAATTCCCGTAAATTAATGGGCATTTAAATAATCTTGCGAGTGGGTATTTGTGGAATGCGATCGATTGGAACTTTGCAGTTGCGGTGAATTTGAACCCCATACTGGCAGGAAAAACACTGCCAGTTCGTATGAGGCCAAATTCACATTTTTGCCAATTAAATTTGGATTGAAGTCATTCTAAGAAGCAAGTTTATATGTAAAACTAGACTAAGTGGGACCCATTGGGTCCAATGTTCACACGGGAGGGCTGGTCCCCAAGCAATATTCCACCTCTCCACCAATTCCAAAATTGGTGACCAGTGGGAGGGCTTTCTGGAGCGCTGGTATGGGTTCTTGGGGTGGCAGCTCAGTCCCTCAAGCCTGATTAGCTGGCAGCTCACCCACGGCTGGTGGGCTGGCAGTTGACTCATGGCTATTCCTTGAAATTCAATTTCAAGCAGGGTGCAAGGCCACCAAATTCAAATCCATTTTCCTACCATTTCAAGCAGGGTGCAAGGCCACCAAATTCAAGTGCAGTTTCCAACCACTTCAAGCAGGTTGCAAGGCCACCAAATTCAAGTGCAGTTTCATACCACTTCAAGCTGGATCAAAGGCCACCAAATTCAAGTGCAGTTTCATACCACTTTCAGTAGGGTGCAAGGCCACCAAATTCAGTACAGTTTCCTACCACGTCAAGCAGGATGTAAGGCTACCAAATTCAAATGCAGCTTCATACCATTTCATGCAGAGTGAAACCACCATAAAACCACACAAAACACCAAACTCACAGTTCAGTAGACATTCCGTGTGTTCAGTTGATTCACAGCTCTGACAGAATCGTCACCTCGCCCTCCCCCATCGTGCAGAGATTGAGCCACACCCACTTCCGGGTTTTATAACCTCTCCCCCTCCCACCGGAAAAGGTGACGCCTTCATGGCGTGATTGACACGAGAGAGATTCTCAATATTTTTTAAACACTAATAACACTTTTATTTTTCATTGATGGGAATAATTCTCTGTACCTGCTGACCAGAGGGGGACTGAGTAAGATGGCCAAAAATCATAGCCATAAGTGGTAGCATTTTATCTAAAATCAATATACAGTGCAAACAGGAAGTAAGTGCATTTGCAGTAGTGCCTTTTAACTTCAAGCCAAAACACCCAAGCCGCCATGTGCAGTAAGTAGTGCCTTTCAACTTCGAGCCAAAGCACCCAAGCCACCATTTGCAGTAAGTAGTGCCTTTCAACTTCAAGCAAAAGGCACCCAAGCCACCATTTGCAGTAAGTAATGCCTTTCAACTTCATGCCAAAGCACCCAAGCCACCATTTGCAGTAAGTAGTGCTTTTCAACTTCAAGCCAAAGCACCCAAGCCACCATTTGCAGTAAGTAGTGCCTTTTAACTTCAAGCCAAAGCACCCTAGTCACCATTTGCAGTAAGCAGTGCCTTTAAACTTCATCAAATCACCCAAACAACCATTTGCAGGCAGCGCCGTTTTACTTCAAACTAACCATATTTTCATTTTCAAACCACATTGAGGGGATTCACAGTTGAGTTGATGTGTTCAGTGTTATTCAGAGATCAGAGAGAAGTGGCCCTTTGGCTTCATCCATATTACAGAAACTGAGTGAGGCACACCACTTCCTGGTTTTATAGTCCCTCCCCCTCCCCCCAGCAGGGGCAGCAGAGAGAATGGTGATTTAAAAAAAAATTGATATATCTCTGATTTGTCATCGATGGGAAAAATCCTCCGGTCCAGGAAGGCAGAGGGGGGCTCTGAGTGAGGTGGGCAAAAATGACGGCTGTAGGTGGCGTAGTTCTCTCGGAAATCGCAGCAGAGTGGGCCAAAAGCGGTCAAGATCAGACTTTTAATATTATATAGATATACGACTTACATTATGTTTTGTCCCCTACTTGAGATCTGTCCCGTTGTAGGCATTGAGGGCATTAGAAGTAGCTTTTTATTTTACTCCAGTGATTAAATTGTCCAGCGATTTTTTTTTTAACCTTCCGAGAACGGAAGTCCGGTCGATTGTTCTGCATCAGCTGGCAGCCTGACGAAGTTCGGCTCTGACAGGTAGGTGAAAATGGCACTTTAATCCCGCCCCCCCACCTCAAAGGCGCCAAAGTCGCGCACACGACCAGTGACAGAACCGCAGCGCTACTGAAGGCAAGTTTTGTAGCATCACTACAATTTTCTAATGTGGTATCACCAACGTCTTATACAACTGCAACATGACTTCCCAACTTCTATACTCAGTACTCTGACTGATGAAGGCCAGTGCCAAAAGCCTTTTTGACCACCTTATCTACCTGCGACTCAACCTTCAAGGAACCATGCTCCTGTACTCCTAGATCCCTCTGCTCTGCAACACTACCCAGAGAACTACCCTTTACGAGTAGGTCCTGCCCTTGTTTGACGTCCCAAAATGCAACTCCTCACACTTTTCTTTATTAAATTCCATCAACCATTCCTCTGCCCACCTGGCCATTCGATCCAGATCCTGCTGCAATCTTTCACAATCATCTTCACTTGTAAATTTAAACCAGGGATCCCGCAATTTCCTCTCTAGTTTCCCGCAATGTCCTTGGATATATCTCATCAGGCCCTGGAGATTTGTCTACCCTCAAACATGACAGTATCTTCAGTACTTCTTCAACGGTAACCCTGACAGCTCTCTAGATACTTCCAGTGACTGTTCCAATTTCCTCCGTCCTACTGTCCTTCTTCTCGGTAAATACAGGTGAGAAATACTCATTTAGGACCTTGTCCATCTCTTGTGGCTCCATACAGAGGTGACCGCTTTGATTCCTGAGAGGTCCCACTCTCTCTCTATTTACCCTTTTCCCCCTGATATATTTATAAAATCTTTTGGGATTGTTCTTAATGCTACCCACCAGAGCTATCTCCTGGCTCCTTTTTGCCCTTCTGATTTCCTTTTTTAGTTTGCTCCTTATTTCCCAAAACTCCTCCAGGGATGCACTTGATCGCAGCTGCCTGTACCTGTTCCATGCACCCTTCTTGTTTTTGACTAATGTCTCAATTTCCCTCGTCGGCCAAGCTTCCTTACATTTGCCTGCTTTGCTCTTCCCTCTAAGGGGGATGTACACATCCTGAGCTTTCTTCAGTACACTTTTAAAAACATCCCACTTGGCCGATGTTCCTTTCCCCTCAAATAACTTGCTCCAATCAACTTGAGCAAGACCTTCTCTCATACCCTCAAAGTTGGCCTTGCCCTAGTTGAACATTTGAACACGTGGACCATCTCCGTCCCTATCTCAGCCCATAACTAATTTAAACCTAATTGAACTGTAGTCACTGGTCCCAAAAGGCTCCTCCACACACACTTCATTAACTTGCCCTTCCCAACTTCCCAATACTAGATCCAGCATTTCCCTCTCACATGTGGGGGCTCCGCATACTGCTTAAGAAACCTCTCCTGAACACTTTTGAGGAATTGCATCCCATCTGAACCCTTCACACTATGATTTTCCAGTCTATATTGGGAAAGTTAAATTCCCCTGCTACAACAACCTTATTTGACCTGCAGCTGTCTGCAATCTCCCGTCCAATTTGCTTTCCTAATTCCCATTGACTATTCGGTGGTTGGTAGTAAATCCCCAACAAGGTGATCATCCCTTTCTTGTTCCTCAGCTCCACCCATATAGCCTCAATAGACGAACCATTCGTAATGTCACCTCTGAACACAACTGTGACATCCTCCTTAACCAACAATCAAAACCCCCCATCCTCTTTTTCCCTCACCCCAGTCTCTCCTGAAGCTCCTGTACCCTGGAACATTGAGCTGCCAGTCCTGCCACTCCCTTAACCAGGTTTGTCATGGCTACAACATCCCAAACGCTCGTACCTATCCATGTCCTAAGCGCATTTGCCTTACCCTTCAGGTCCCTTGCATTAAAATAAGTGCAGTTTAAACCATTCCTCCTTCCTTGCTCTCTGCCTTTCATCTGCCTATTCTGTCCACTAACCTTTCCCACACCATCCTCCATACCAACTTCTAGCCTCTCACGTGCCTCTGTCCTGCAAGAGATCCCACCCCTTGCCAATCTGGTTTAAAGCCTCCCGTGTAGCATTGTGACCAGTATTGATCACCCTGCTATAGGAAAGATGCCATTGATCAAGAAAGCTCATTTCTTTCCTCCTCATTTTATTCCAATTTGCAGTTGTTTCTCTTCCTTTGTCTTTTGATTGACCGTACCATTAAATTATTTGACAAATCAATCATAATTAAGTCAGTTAGCTGCATGAAAAATAATACCTATTATTGATAATGCAAAGTTCAGTCAAGTAAAAAATAAGTAAATGCCTTTTTTCAATCAGGCATTTATTGGTTTTCTAACCAGTGAGTGTTATCATTCTTATGAGTTGCGGCTTCAAGCAACATCTCATAAGATGTTGACCCGAAACCCCATCTTCTCTCTCAAGTATCTGCAAAGGATTTAATGGTATTATCTGGAACAGTTGAACATCAGAAACAACCACCTCAGTCAGTCCACCAGTCACAGATCGAATTCCTACCTTTATGTGTGATATTCTGGCCTCTCTCGGCCATTCACATTGTCTCAACTGAACTCTTCAATGGATTGCTAATGAAACAGTGACTGCATCCCCAGTCATACTTACGCATATAAAAGGGAGAGCACAGAGGTGTTCTATGTTCAATGTTTATCCCTAGATAAAAACCTCTTTAAAACATATATAATATAGTCACGGCTGTGGGCCCCCCTTGAGCAGAATCTGGCTACTGGTAATTGTTTTTCAAGAGTACTCCACGAGCTAGAAAACCTGTTGGGAAAATCAGGACTCGGTGCATTGAAGGGCCTGTTTCCAGCGTGGAAGCAGACCCTTCAGTGCACCGAGTCCTGATTTTTAAGTTTGAAAAAAAAAGAAACCAGATTGTTTTTCAAGGGTGAAAATCATGCTGCATGGGCCAGGGTTTGAAGATCACTCGCGTGTGAACATGCAGAGCCCAATCACACCCAATGATCCAGAAAAATGATGAAGAAATTTCAAAGGTAGGCAAGCAAAAGGAAGCAGATATCTGAAGAAAACTTATACTCTTTACTCAGAGAGTGGTAGTGGTGTGGAATGAGCTTCCAGTGAAGGTGGTGGAGGCAGGTTCGTTTTTATCATTTAAAAATAAATTGGATAGTTATATGGATGGGAAGGGAGGGAATGGAGGGTTATGGTCTGAGCGCAGGTATATGGGACTAGGGGAGATTATGTGTTCGGCACGGACTAGAAGGGTTGAGATGGCCTGTTTCCGTGCTGTAATTGTTATATGGTTATATGGTTATATGGTTATAGTTATAATTTATAGGATTAAAGTTCCAAGTGCAATGGGCATCAACTATCACCATACCAAAATATTTAATCGTGAATCACAGTACAGGAATGACTAAAGGTAAATCTTATCATAGAATTTTTTTTGAGGATGTACTAATAGGCATGGATAGGGGAGAACCAGTGGATGTGGTATATCTGGACTTCCAGGAAGGCTTTCGATAGGAACAAGAGTAGTTTAGTTTAGTTTAGGTTTGTTTAGAGATACAGTGCAGAAACAGGCCATTCGGCCCACCGAGTCCACACCGACCAATGATCCCCGCACATTAACACAACCCTTCACACACTAGGGACAATTTAGAGAAAACAAGTAGTTCTGACTTGAAACATGAAGCCTGTTTCTCTCTCCTCAGATGCTGCTTGACCTGCTGTGTATACCTAGCATTATCTGAGTGTTTTAAAATATGTATTTTTGGAGCAGGACAGACGGTTCATTCCCTTCACTCTTCATTTAGATTGCGGCTGATCTGTGCCTCACATTCATTTTCCCATCTTAGTTTTGTGTTATTTTACACCTTCACCTAACATTTACCTGACTCTCAATCAAAGTTTCACTGTGTGGAAGGAATCAGGACAAATCCCAATTCTCTCTTCACTTGTTAAGCTCCGTAAAGTAAAAAATACCGCTTGCCATTATGGAAAAGAAACTCAGGTCACAGTTATTTTCCATTACCAAAGTCTGTAATGGTAAATCCTCAACTATTCACCTGACGTAATTCAGCAGATATTAAGAATTATCCAGCATCTCTTTTTGTATAGGGTCTGAAGAAGGGTCTAGACCCGAAACATCACCTATTCCTTTTCTGCAGAAATGCTGCCTGACCCACTGAATTATTCCAGTAATTTGTGTCTATCTTCAGGGCTTCTTTTTCACTGTCTTTTAATCTTTAAACTATCAAAAATTCTCACGGAAATAATTGTATCCCTGAGCACGCAGTCTTTATATGTTTTCAGTTCACGTCCTTTGAGAGAAGCAAATACTAATGTTCCGCTAATAAAGTTATTTAAATATCAGCGGCAGTCTACGCCCAAGATGTGATCATGTCACTCTTGATGCAGTTTTACATGTCTTTCCAGAATGGAGCTGCCAATTAAAGAATACATTTATCTGCAGCAATCTGAGGAACCTTAAATTGTTCTGTTGCCAACTAATATGAAAGTGAATTTGATATGCTGGAACCATATATCCACTAATATGAAATGCAAAGAGATTTTCTCGCAATTTCTAAAATGTCATATTTGTAGACAGATTTGACAAATGTATCTTTTCCTGTATGCTTGTGAGGCCAGCTGTCAACTGACAACCTGAATTATGTCAGGATACCCTTTTGGACCAATTGAATTTTATAAGTTGTCAATTTGAAATCAGTCAAGCTTCTGGCTCTTGATGATATGCATCTTATTCGTGTAGCTTCCAATTGCTTCCTTGGTAGCGTGCTCTGTCTGAATTTAACACCATAAGATTGAGTCATTTTACCTGAGATAATGTAGCTGTTGTTTGGCATCCCACTAAGATGGATCGTATTTTGTTTTGTTTTTTCGAAGGTGGAACGTTGATCTTTTGTTTTACCCTTGTGGAAATTGCAGAGCTCCATGTGGTTGTAAATGTCCTCAATCTTTCAACATACTGCTGACTTTTTGAAGTGGAAAGCTGGAAAGTTGGAAAAAGTAAAATCAATTCCACTCCAGGGTTCTTGCTGAGATTGAGAGATGATGATCCTGCAGTCACCAACAGGACTCGGCTGATCATCGGAGATAGCGACAGTAAATTCCGAGCATTGTTTAAATCATTTAAATAGTTCTTGTAGACTGCACACACAGAACCACAGGAGAAACTACTGTGGGCTCACAGTGAGTGATGAGTTGCACAAATGGGCCTTTGATACTGTGTTGAGGAGCAAGGAAATGATCAGAAATTGCTCTACCCCTCCCTGCTTGCTTGTTAAAAGTATCACTTCATTTATCAAAAAAACATGCTGTCTCAGTAAATTATTTTCCGTTGTAGGCTCAATATTAAGTATGTTATCCTAAAGTAATAAAAAGATTGGCTACAACCATAATGAGTCACAGTGACCAATTATTTGACCAGAAAATATTCAACTTACATTGACTAACGAATGGCACAGGGGATATTTTCTTTGATTATTCTGCTCTACACCCCTTGAACTTACTACAAGTTGAAGCATTTCATTTAAGTAACTTTTGAAAGCTAACTCTAGTAATTGTAGGTTGACAAATATGTCTACCCATTGTGTCGCTGATTGAATAAACAGTATACCTGTTTTATTTCATCAAACAATGTCCTCTCAATTGTACCTACCAGTGTGGGTTGGTTATTACGATCAATCTAGCTTATCACCAGATGACGGAAGGAGGGTAAACAAAGATCATTTTAAAATCACTACCTCAGGGAAAGAGATTTCAAAGGAATTAAGATGCTATTTGTAGGTTAAATTGGCTGAACCCCAAAAGTGGGCTCAGAATTGGACCATAATTAACGTATTCATTCAGTATAATATAAGCTGCACTGAGCTTTGTTCTGTTGTTTGTCAACCACTCCCAGCCAATGGGAACAACATTGTCTTACAAATCAGCAAGGTGATTAATGGTGTCAATAACTGGGGCTTCTTTTAGCTAGCCTGCACTTGCCGTTTCGAGAGATACAGCTGGGAAGCAGGCCATTCGGCCTATTTAGTGAATGCTGATCATTGCTCACCCATTCATATCAGTTCTATGTTATGCCACTTTCTTATTCACTTCTTAACAGTAGGGGCAATTTACAGCGGGCAATTGACCTACAAACCCCACATCCTTGGGACGAATGATGGATTTTCCGGCGGAAATTCCAGTGATCCCAGGAAGCAAACTCCACACAGATAGCCCCCCAAAATCAGGGTTGAAGCATATTGCACACAATTCCCCAAGACATTTTCTGCTTTTGGAAGAAAGGGTCAATTAGATTTAACTGAAGAGAAAGAAGTACAACTGATTTTCTGAAAGGTATGCTGGGTATATAGTTGCTCATTAGAAGAAGGATTAATGCAAAGGCCGAGAGTCTGAAAATCAGAATCAGATTTGATTCGGCAATAATGTTTTGTAACATACAAGGAATTTCAGCTCCTGCATCGGGGGGTTGTCTGCTCCCCCGCGCCGGTCGATCAAACCTCGCATCAGGGCTAGTCGAACCTTCTGCGGCGTTTGAGCTCCTGACTAGCCTCTCCCGAGACTGCAAGCCCTTTTTGTTAAGTCCACGGTGGTCGCGGTGGGAGCGATCCCAGGCAAGGGATCAGCTCCGATGTTAAGTCCGCGCCCCACAATGGGACTCATGACAGTCCGAGGCGGCTCCCAGCTCCAGCGATGGTAGGCCGCAGAGCCCGTAGAATGTGATCCGAAAATCAATCACATCCCCAGGAGGGTAGGAACTTGAAAAAGGTTTCCCCCGATCCCCAAATAGAGAAGATCTCACAACTAATCCTGATTTTTGTACATTCTACTTGCATAGCATAGTGGCACAGCAATAGAGCAATACAGTCCAGAGACCTGGGTTCGACCCTGATTACGGGTGCTGTCAGTATTGTGTTTGCACGTTCTCCTTGTGACTGAATTGGTTTTCTCCGGATGCTCCAGTTTCTTTCCACATTCCAAACACATGCAGGTTGGTCTGTAAATTGCCCCTAATATGTAGGATAGAACTACTGTATAGGTGATTGTTGATCGGCGTGGATTCAATGGGTTCAAGGGTCTGTGTCCACACTGTATCTCATAAGTTCATAAATAAAGCAGCAAAAGGCCAGTCGGCCCATTGTCTACTTTGCTATTCAATCATGGCTGATCTATCTTTCCCTCTCAACCCCATTATAGACAATAGACAATAGACAATATGTGCAGGAGTAGGCCATTTGGCTCTTCGAGCCAGCACCGCCATTCAATGTGATCATGGCTGATCATCCCCAATCAGTACCCCGTTCCTGCCTTCTCCCCATATCCCCTGACTTCACTATTTTTAAGAGCCCTATCTAGCTCTCTCTTGAAAGTATCCAGAGAACCTGCCTTCACCGCCCACTGAGGCAGAGAATTCCACACTCACCACTCTCTGTGAGAAAAAGTGTTTCCTTGTCTTCATTCTAAATGGCTTACTCCTTGTTCTTAAACTGTGGCCCCTGGTTCTGGACTCCCCCAACATCGGGAACATGTTTCCTGCCTCTAGCATGTCCAAGCCCTTAACAATCTTATATGTTTCAATGAGATGCCCTCTCATCCTTCTAAACTCCAGAGTGTACAAGCCCAGTTGCTCCATTCTCTCAGCATATGACAGTCCCGCCATCCCGGGAATTAACCTTGTAAACCTACGCTGCACTCCCTCAATAGCAAGAATGTCCTTCCTCAAATTATGGGACCAAAACTGCACACAATACTCCAGGTGTGGTCTCAATAGGGCTCTGTACAACTGCAGAAGGACCTCTTTGCTCCAATATTCGATTCCTCTTGTTATAAAGGCCAACATGCCATTTGCTTTCTTCACTGCTTGCAGTGCCTGCAAGCTTACTTTCATAGACTGATGTACAAGGACCCCCAGATCTCATTGTACTTCCGCTTTTATCATCCTTCAGTCCCATCAGTCTATCCAATACCATTTCCTGCCTATTGTGGATTTCCTTCAGTTCCTCTGTCACCCCAGATCCTCTGGCCACTACTATATCAGGAAGATTGTTTGTGTCCTCCTTAGTGAAGACAGATCCAAAGTACCTGTTCAACTCATCTGCCATTTCCTTGTTCACCTTTTTCGATCTTCAAGGGTCCAACATTGGTCTTAACTAACGTTTTCCTCTTCACATACCTGAAGAAGCTTTTACTATCCTGCTTTATATTCTTGGCTAGCTCACCTTCATACCTCATCTATTCTCCCCGTTTTGTCTTTTTGGTTATCTTCTGTTGTTCTTTAAACATTACCCAATCCTCTTGCTTTCCGCTCATCGTTGCTACGTTGTACTTCTTCGCTTTAATTTTTATACTGTCCCTGACGTCCCTTGTCAGCCATGGTCGTCCCTTTCTCCCCTTGGAATCTTTCTTCCTCCTAGGAATGAACTGATCCTGCACCTTCTGTATTATTCCTAGAAACACCTGCCATTTTTGTTCCACTGTCATCCCTGCTAGTGTATCTTTCCAGTCAACCTTGGCCAGCTCCTCCCTCATGGCCCCATAGTCCCCTTTATTCAACTGCAACACTGACACCTCCGATCTACTCTTCTCCCTCTCCAATTGTAGATTAAACCTGACCATGTTATGGTCACTGCCTCCTAATGGTTCATTAACCTCGAGGTCCTTTATCAAATCAGGTTCATTACATAACACTAAATCCAGAATTGCCTTCTCCCTGGTAGGCTCCAATACAAGCTGTTCAAAGAATCCATCACAAATGCACTCTACAAAGTCCCTTTCTTGGGGTCCAGTACCAACCTGATTTTTCCAGTCTACCTGCATGTTGAAATCTCCCATAACAACCACAGCATTAGTTTTACTACATGCCAATTTTAACTACTGATTCAACTTGCACCCTATGTCCAGGCTACTGTTTGGGGGCATGTAGATTAGTGCCATTAGGGTCTTTTTACCCTTACAATTCCTTAGTTCTATCCATACTGACTCCACGTCTCTGGTTTTAATGTCACCCCTTGCAAGGGACTGAATTTCATTCCTCACCAACAGAGCAACACCACCCCCTCTGCCCACCTGTCTGTCTTTTCGATAGGAGGTATACCCTTGAATATTCAGTTCCCAGCCCTGGCCCTCTTGCAGCCATGTCTCAGTAATTCCCACAACATCATACTTGCCAGTTTCTAACTGAGCCTCAAGCTCGTCCACTTTGTTCCATATACTTCGCACATTCATATACAGTACTTTGACCTCCGTATTCACTTCCCCCCTTGCAATTGGCCCTGAACTTACTTTGTTGTCCATTCTCGAACTTTCCTTCCAAATAATTCGAGAATCTTTTGTAATTTTTCCTGTAGCCACTTACTCTTCAACTCCATCTTTATACTCCCAATTTGTCAATCCCTATCCCTCCACTATTTAGTTTAAACCCACACGTGTAGCCCTAGCAAACCTGCCTGCAAAATCAAAGTCAAAGTCAAAGTAGCCTTTATTGTCATTCATTGATGTCGATCCCCCTCCAGTTAAGGTGTAACACGTCCCTTTTGTACAGTTCATCCCTACCCCAGAAGGGATCCCAGTGGTCTATAATTCTCCTGCTTCTCTCTATAATCTCTGGCATACGTACTAATCACCGCCTTAAAAAAATATCCATTGACTTGGCTTCCACAGCCTTCTTTAGGAATGAATTCCATAGATTCTCAACCCTCTGAACAAAGAAGTTCCTCCTCATCTCCTTTCCAAAGGTATGTACTTTTATCCTGAGCTATGACTCCTTGTCCTAGACTCTCCCACTAGTGGAAACATCCTCTCCACATCCACTCTATCCAGGCCTTTCACGGTTCGGTAATTTCAGTAAGTTTCAATGAGGTCATCCCTCATCCTTCTAAACTCCAGCAGGTACAGGCCCAGTGCTGTCAAACACTCATCAAATGTTAGCCCTCTAAATAAAACTAAAAGTAGACTATATACAACATATAGTTTATATCTATCTATCTATCTATCTATCTATCTATCTATCTATCTATCTATCTATCTATCTATCTATCTATCTATCTATCTATAACTAAAGCTCTGATCTTGTTATCTTCCAGTTTGCACTGTCTTTCTATTTGTGCAAAAACGGTATGCAATAGCATTACGATTTTTTGCCAGCTTTCTCACCGTTTTCCTGTGCTGCGGTGCAAGTTTCGTTACGATCGGTGGACTATTGTAAAAGTTAGCGAGGTTTAAAAATCTTAAAAACCACGCGTACGCAGATCGATCTCCTCTCCTGCCAGTCAGTGTCGCGTGGATTGGTCTTTTCTCCTTTCACTCCCCGGGACGGTCCACCCGTTTCTGCGCCATCGCATCTTTACTGGAGCTCAGAGACGCTCTGGATGGCCGGCGGACGTCTCCAACCGGACACAATTTTCAGAGGGATTGGAAGCGGCCCAGTTCAGCTCAGCCCACTCCGGCCCGGCCCAGCCCAGCCCAGCCCAACCTGGCCCAGCCCAGCCCGGCACAGAATCTGAGATTTCGCCCATGTCGCCAAATGGAAAGCGGAGACTGTAATCCCAACGGAGGAGAACGACCAGCGATCAGCGCACGCTGTGAGTCCCCATCGCACTGTCAGTTCCAGTCAGCTCCGACCACCCACACACCCCCAACCAACACACAACCCCCTCCTCCACACACCCCCTCCCCATAAACACCCTTCCCCTCAACTCCCTCTCCCCCTCCCACATCCTCCCTCCCCCCACACACCCACACAACCCCTCCCCCATACACAACCCCCCCCCCCCACAACACAAACCCACCCCCATACACAACCACGCCCACACACCCTCTTCCCCCCCCCCCCATATACACCCCTCCCCCCACACACTCCTCCCTCCCCACAGAATGGACTGAATAAATCTCATCTTTAACATTTAACTTATTGTTATATTTTAAGAGTCATTCATATTTTAAACTTTAATAAATCCCTTTTCCACTTGCCGTGCCCGTCAACTGCACCTGCGCAGAAATACCTGCATGTTCAATGTTACAATAGGAACCCAAGGGGGGGGGGGGGGGGGGGGGGGGGGGGGGGGGGTGTGGGGGGGTGGGGGGGGGGGGGGGGGGGGGGGGGTGGTTGAGGGGGGATGGAGTGAGTGCAGGATCCACATCCACGAATCTGGGTCTCTGACTGCGAGGCAACAACTCTACCGCTGCCCCACCATGTCGCCCGATAATTAAATGCAAAGAAATGCACATGCATTCAATGGCCTTCTATTCCATGGAAACATTTACAACTTGAAGCCCTCGTGTTCACTTGCTTCTCTCTGGCAAGAAAAAGGAAATTTGACCCTCTGAACAGGAACCCTCATTGACTTTTCTTAGGCAAACTACCCCATGATTCTAATTCCTGCCGCACCAGCAAAGAAAGATGCATAAAGGTTCTTAACCATAGGCAATTTCACAGCCATTGCCAGATGTGAGTGCTCTTGGCATGAATACTGCTTAAAATGCTTGGGAGAAATGTGTTGTCCAAAAGCACAGCTCCCAGGCTTCATTCTACTCTCCTAATGCTAACGATGCGGTGAAATTTACAGCTTGTAACTTCTGCCAGCTCTGAAGGAGGCATCGCTATTACAAACCTTTTAAGATGGTTAAACCCTTTACTAAGTGCTGTTATGTAAGACAGACTGTTTTTTTCTTTCATTAATTCCTGACTGAAAACAGAAACATTTCCTATTTTTCCCTTCCAGGTTTTGTACATCGTGCTGAAAAATGGACACATTTTGCAATGGTTTAAGGCTCCCCAAGTATTACTGACACACAGCTGTTTCAGTCAGTTGCCCTTGTTTATGTATAATTCCAGACATTAAATTGCCAACAAGGTATACATTTGAGAGAGATATATTACTTACTGCCATGTGTAGGAAGGAACTGCTGCGATAGACACAAAACGCTGGTGTAACTCAGCGGAACAGGCAGCATCTCCGGAGAGAAGGAATGGGTGACGTTTCGGGTCGAGAGCCGCCTTCAGACTGATGCTGGTTTACACCAAAGACAGACACAAACCGCTGGAGTGCTCAACAGGACAGGCAGCATCTCTGGAGAGAAGGAATGGCCTGAAGAAGGGTCTCAACCTGTAACTTCACCCAATCCTTCTCTCCCTAGACACTGCCTGTGCCGCTGAGATACTCCAGCAATGTGTGTCTGTCCTATCTACTGTCTTTCACAGATATAAGATCTAGGAGACCTTACGAGAATGCAGTTAAGAGTGAGAACCCTTGATTCCAAGCTGCCTTCCAAACTGAGTGATATTGAAATCTATTGTGACATTTAATACTGACCTAATATAAAAGTTATCACTTGGCAATTTTAGTTGACTTTGAGTAATTAAAGTCACTCTTGAATTTAATTTCCACTGTGTCGAACTCTTGGAGCATTGGTTATCATATTTGAATTAACTTCCAATCTGTGCAATTTTAAAGCAATCTTTAACTCCTTATTATGATAAATGAGTCAAAAAATGACATTAATGCAGAGTAAGAAGTTAGTGCAAACATGTATCAAAAATATTTAAAGAAGTAAGTCAAGCTCCACGCATAGTTTTTATAATTAAACTCTGGACTTCAGTGGTCTAAATCTGCTAAACAAAACAGAATTTACTTAATTAATTAATGTAAATCAAATACCAAGCTAATGATCAACTGCAGTGTGCAATATGAAAGCATTTTGCCAGAAGTAGGTCAGCTTTTTAAGAGTGGGAGGAGCTATCCTAAATAAACACTCAGCAGTGAAGATAAGGGATGAGGAAATAAAGAAATGCGAAGGGTTAAAAAAAAATCATTATTAAAACACCGAACCATTAGTGATGGGGTTTTTTCTGGGTCACCAACATTAATTAGTTGATACATTCTGCCTTATTTTGTTACTACTAGAGGCTATGTATTACACAGCATTGTATTCTAGCAGATCCTTGTAAAATAATGTGTGATTATAATAATAGGGAAAAAGAAGAGGACAAGCATTACTGGAGAATAATGAGCAACGGACATTGTATTTCTGACAACAGAAATTGCGGTATTAAAGAATGCAGTAGAAAAATATCAAAAAACAAGTAGCAACTAGCAGTAGTACAAACTGGTAATATTGATTATGTTGATATTATTGCATTAAACATGTAAAAAGAGTTATGCTTATAATAATTAAGTAGATACAATTATCTCATTAGTGATAACATGACTGAAATCAGAATATGTAGGGAATTTACTGTACTAAGCCACTGCTTAGAAGGAAAGGAAAAAAATTGTTGGAAATGGATATTGTTGTAAAGGACATTATTGGACATTATTGTCATATGAACATTATTGAAAGAGCATTACTGTTAATGAAAACACAACCAAATTTTCTTAACTAGAGGTACTAATTTGAGTATAGATCCTGAGGAAATTAATAATTTTATATTTCTGTATATCACCAGCACAAAGAGCGACAAATAATTTGAAATTGTTTTGATCAGATAAAGACTGTGTCATGGAAAATGCACAATGTATAAGAACAGGATTTTTTTGAGGTTTGAGATTTAAACGGGCAAAGTAATTATGAGATAATACAAGAACACTAACATTCCAAACTGAAATCGAATATCTTCTGAAGAAGGGTCACGACCCGAAACATCACCCATTCCTTCTCTCCAGAGATGCTGCCTGTCCCATGGAATTACTCCAGCAATTTGTGTCTATCTTGAGAATATCTTTTACATGTAAGGTTGACAACTTGAACGTCCAGGAATGGAAAAGACTGCAAAAAGTTATGAACACTGCCCAGTCCATCACCGGCTCTGACCTCCCCACCATCGAAGGGATTTATCGGAGTCGCCGCCTCAAAAAGGCGGCCAGCATGATCTGAAACCCACACTTTCCTGGCCACACATTAATTTCACCCTTGCCATTGGGAAGAAGGTATAGGAGCCTGAAAACTGTAACATCCAAGTTCAGGAACAGCTTCTTCCCTACAGCCACCAGGCTATGAAACACTACAACCTCAACTAAGCTCTGAACTACAATAGATTATTATTATTATTATTATTACTATTATTATTATTATTATTGCACTACTATTGTGTGTTTTTTGAGTATATATATATATTGACTAAGTGGGACCCCGTTGGTCCCAAATATTGTGGGGGGGGGGGGGGGGGGGGGGGGGGGGGGGGGGGGGGGAGGAGTTTTCTGGAGCGCTGGTATGGGTGTTGTGGGCTGAAGGGACTGGTCTCCAGCAAAGATCTTATAGCGGAGCAAGATGGGTTACTCTCACGCAAATGTGTAGTATGCTCATGGGCGGATTCATGGGTGATTATATGACCCATTTTAGCAACCAGCCCCCGCCATCTTGTTCCACCATCTTGTTCCGCCATCTTGCTTTCAGCCAAAGATCGGATCTTTGTTTCCACAGCAGGGGAGAAGGAGTGTGGGGCCTGGGGCAGCGGGAGAAAGCCCGGGGCAGCCCGGGGAGAGGGTGTGTGGGGGCCCGGGGCAGCGGGGGAGAGGGAGTGTGCGGCCCGGGGCAGCGGGGAGAGGGAGTGTGGTGCCCGGGGGGGGAGTGTGGGCCCCGGGCAGTGGGGAGAAGGCGTATGTGGCCCGGGGCAGCGCGGGAGAAGGAGGAGTGTGGGGTCTGGGGCAGCGGGGAGAAGGAGTGTGTGGGGGCGGGGGCAGCCGGGAAGGAGGTGGGTGGGGCAGCGGGAGAAGGAGTGTGGGGTCTGGGGCAGCGGGAGAAGGAGTGTGGGGTGGGGGGGCGGGCAGAGGAGAGGGAGTGTGAGGCCTGGGGCAGCGGGGAGAGGGAGTGTGCGGGCCCGTGGAGAGGGAGTGTGCGGCCTGGGGCAGCGGGAGAGGAGGTGTGGGGCAGGGGGGAGAGGGGCATAGGAGGGAGGGAGACATTGGAGTGAGGGGGCAGGCGCGGGGGTGTGAGGGGGGGGGATAAGGCCTAGTGTGTGTGAAGTTGCGAGGAGGTTTACAATGTTTCTTATTTAATGTCCCATGTCTAGTCTGAAATAAAGTTCATTATTGGATCAGAAGAAATATAATTGTGTGTGTTTTATGATTATATACATTTATATCACATTCATGTGTGTGTGTTTATAAACATTTTATTCTTTAACAAAAATTAACAGAATTATGAATCTAACCCTATATCACACACAAAATTTTCCCCCGCAATGTCAATTACCCTGCGAGTCGGGTCGGTTACTACAAAATCAACTCAAACACTGCTTGTGAGCCATTTAAAAAGAAATGATTTAAAAAACATTAAAAAAGACAATTACCAGAGTCAAATTTTATTCTTGACAAGAAGTATGAACTGACAGAATTATGAATCTAACCCTATATCACACACACAAACTGTTGCCCCGCAACATTGTTTATACTGCGAGTCGGGTCGGGTAGGCTCCGGTTACTAAAATGGGCGGGGAAAAATGCCCAGGATCCCCTCCGTAGCGTACTACACATCAGCCCATTGCATTTCACAGGAGTAGCCTATCTTGCTCCGCTATAAGATCTTTGGTCTCCAGAGGGCAAGTATGGACATTGTGGGCCAAATGGATTATTGGGGTGGCAGCTCAGTCCCTCAAGCCTGATGTGGTAGCTCACTCAGGCTGGTGGGCTGGCAGTTGACTCACGGCTATACCTTGAAATTCCATTTCAAGCAGGGTGCAAGGCCACCAAATTCAAATGCAGTTTCCTACCATTTCAAGCAGGGTGCAAGGTCCCCAAATTCAAGTGCAGTTCCTTACCACTTCAAGCAAGGTGCAAGGCCACCAAATTCAATTGCAGTTTCATATCACTTCAAGCAGGGTGCAAGGCCACCAAATTCAAGTGCAGTTTCCTGCCACTTCAAGCAGGGTGCAAGGCCACCGAATTCAAGTGCAGTTTCCGACCACTTCAAGCAGGGTGCAAGGCCACCAAATTCAAGTGCAGTTTCATACCATTACATGCTGGGTGCAATGCCACCACATTCAAATGCAGTTTCATACCATTTCATGCAGGGTGCAAGGCCACCACACTCAGATGCAGTTTCATACCATTTCAAGCAGGGTGAAACCACCATAAAACCACCAAAAATCAAATAAAACACCACACTCACAGTTTACTAAACATTCAATGTGTTCATGATTCACAGCTCAAACAGAGTCATGACCTCTCCCTACACCATCTTGCAGAGACTGAGCCACACCCACACTTCCAGGCTTTATAATCTATCCCCCATCCCACCAGGAGGGGCGTGGCCTTCATGGCATGATTGACAGGAGATAGATTCGCAAAGTTTTTTAAACACTAATAACACTTTTATCTTTCATTGAAGGGAAGAATCCTCTGCAACTGATGAGCGGAGGGGGACTGAGTGAAAATGGCCAAAAATCCCAGCTGTAAGTAGTAGCATTTTATCTAAAATCAACGTACAGTGCAAACAGAAAGTTGTCAAGTTTAGACATCCAACCATTTTCAGTCCTTTTACTTCAACCCAAACCCCCACCAAACATTTGCAGTGTTTTTCCTTCAACCCAAACCCCCACCAACCATTTGCAGTGCTTTTACTTTAAACCAAACACATTTTCATTTTCAAACTACATTAAGGACACTCAAGGTCAGTAAAACCACACTCACAGTTTAGTAGACATGTGTTCAGTGTTATTCACAGCTGAGACTGAGAGACGTGACCCTCTCACTTCCCCCATCTTGCAGAGAGTGACTAAAGCACAACACTTCCAGGTTTTATAGTCCCTCTCCCTCCCACCAGCAGGGGCATTAGAGAGAATCTCAACATTTTAAAAACATTAATAACTCTTATTTTTCATCGATGGGAAAAAATCCTCTTGTTTTGCGCAGAGGAGGGGGTTCTAACCTGCATATTAGGGGCAATTTACAGAAACCAATAACCAATCTGCACGTGTTTGGAATGTGGAAAGGAACTGGGGCATCCAGAGAATACCAATGGTGAGTATGTGTACTGTCTATATACACACTGAACTTTTTTTCTCTCTCATTTATCATATTGTTTACAATGTACTATGTTTACATATTCTGTTGTGCTGCAGCAAGTAAGATTTTCATTGTTCTACCTGGAATACATGACAATAAAACACTCTTGACTCTTGAAACTCCATTTGATGGACTGTCTTTTTTGTGAGTTTTAGATGCCCTGATCTTGATTAAAGTTATGGTATAACCTTTGTTTACGTAATGTAAACTAGTTCCTGACTGACTTTAGATTTGCTTTGAGAGTTCACAATGCACATTACAGCATTATCTGTGAGTGGTCTTTAAGTAACGCAATCATGACAAAGCACTGAATGTCTGAAGAAAGGTCTCAACCCAAAATACCACCGATTCCTTTTCTCCAGATATGTGGCCTGGCCAGCAAAGTTACTCCAGCTCGTCGATGGAAAGGTACCATTATTTTCCCGATGTGTTTTCTTATCTTGCAATTACGCATCTTACACTTTCCTCAACATTGGGAGCTCCACATCAAAGAGACAGCATTCAGAATGAGTAGGACAGAAACCCAACTAATATTGGAGTTCAAACATTATATACATGAGTGCAATGGCAAACTGGTACAATGATATGTTTAATAAACTGCAGGTTCACAAAAGGCATTCCCGAGAACCTTATTTGTAAAGACAATTGCAATTTTCAATGCATTCGTGACAGATGAGCCACAGGTGAATTTTTAGTGCAGAGGGTTAGAGTGACGTAATCAAACAATTTGAAAAATGGACAAGGCAACAAATGAAAGCAAACAACTGCCTTCCTTACCTGCAGTGGAGCCAGAGAGATATAGTCCAGTGAATATTCTTGATATGTTACATTAGTAGGATGCTTTTCCCAATAACAGATGTGTGTAAAAATAGAAGAAGGGTCTCGACCCGAAACATCACCCATTCCTTCTCTCCAGAGATGCTGCCTGCCCCGCTGAGTTACTCCAGCTTTTTGAGTCTATCTTCTGTATAAAAATAGAGATTGTTGACAAGATAATGTGAGGAGGTTCACACAGCCACTTTACATCCTGCAGGTATAGGTCACACTCCTGTGGAAACTCAATACCTCCCTATCATTGATGTTTCCTGAGTAGTCTCTGAGCTCTGCACTCCCTCTCCTCAGCCCCTTTGTTTATTATGCCACAGTCCACTCACTCTATGGTTTTGCTGAAAGTAGATGGGTGTAGAGTATATCTCCCTCTTTGGGAAAATTACTTCTAATCAGTGTTTGAGTGCAAAATGCGCAGATCTCTGTTTCAGTGTCTCCATAAGCATTTAAATCATCCATTAAACCCACAATTATTATTGCCCTTACAGCATTAAATGCCTCTTTTCACCCTTGCACTGTGTAACCCCATATGTTGTTATATAATATACTGAATTTTTGGAACATTAAATTATTGCAGTCAATTCTCCCTAATGACTTGCCCTAAATGTCCAGGCAAATTAATAGAACAATTTTATTTGTCACGAGAAAGTATGAAATCAAGCATTCAAAGAGGCAGGCATGCAGACAATTGGCAGTACTTTCTGCAATAATGAAGGTATCATAATTTGTTGTAGTTAACCATTTATGGTAATTTTCCTATTTGGTACCTATAAAACTAAAGTTATTTTTCCTCATAGATCATCTCTCAGTCTGAAGAAGGGTCTCAACCATAAACGTCACCTATTCCTTTCCTCAGAGATGCTGCCTTAGCCATTGAATTACTGCAGCTTTTTGTGTCTATTGTTATTAAGATCTGTGCAGCAATGTATATAGACTTTATATTGTGTGATCGATTTGTCAATAAGTACTGGTTAGAGATTGCTTCATATGCTAAGCGAAAGCAATGTAAGAAATGTCACCTCAGTTTGAATGCAAGACGTGGGAAACCTAAAGGCTACAGTATGTTGTATTTTCGAGCAAGGCCTGTTTTGGGATTGTAACTACTTGAATCATTCTCTTTAACCAGATGATTGCAAATCCGCCATGAAACTAACTTCCTTTGCATATCTCCACCAACTCTCTCCCACACAATTCAAGAGAGTCAAGAGTCTAGAGAGTTTATTGTCATGTGTCCCACATGAAATGCTTGCATGCTGCAGCACAACAGAATATTTTAGGCATAAATACAGATCAGATCAGTGACCATATACCATAGAATATATATATATACACATAAATACACAGACATGACTTCAGAATTAAGGGACAGAAGTTTAGGGGTAACATGAGGGGGAACTTCTTTACTCAGAGAGTGGTAGCGGTGTGGAATGAGCTTCCAGTGGAAGTGGTGGAGGCAGGTTCGTTGGTGTCATTTAAAAATAAATTGGATAGGCATATGGATGAGAAGGGAATGGAGGGTTATGGTATGAGTGCAGGCAGGTAGGACTAAGGGAAAAAAAGTTGTTTCGGCACGGACTTGTAGGGCCGAGATGGCCTGTTTCCGTGCTGTAATTGTTATATGGTTATATGGTTAAAGTGCAATAGGCTGTTATAGTTCATAGATTGTTTGAAGTTGTGTTTAATAGTCTGATGCCTGTGGGGAAGTAGCTGTTCCTGAACCTGGATGTTGCAGATTTCAGACTCCTGTACATTCTACCTGATGGCAGTGGAGAGATGAGTGTGTGGCCAGGCTGGTGTGAGTCCTTGATGATGCTGGCAGCCGTTTTGAGGCAGCTCATGCGATAGATCCCCTAGATGGTGGGGATGTCAGAGCCGATGATGAACTGGGCAGTGTTTACAACTTTTTGCAGCCTTTTCTGCTCCTGGGTACTCAAGTTGCCGAACCAAGCCACGATGCACCTGTAGAAGTGCGAGAGAGCCTCCTTGACATAGCAACTCTCCATAATCTTCTCAGGAAGTAGAGGTGTTGATGTGCTTTCTTTATGATTGCATCAGTGTTCTGGGACCAAGAGAGATCTACGGAAATATGATTGCCCAGGAATTTGAAGTTCTTGACCCTTTCCATCATTGACCCGTTGATATAAACGGGACTGTGGGTCCCCATCCTACCTATTCCAAAGTCCACAATCAGTTCCTTGGTTTTGTTGGTGTTGAGAGCCAGGTTATTGTGCTGGCACCATTTGGTCAATCGGTCGATCTCACTTCTATACTGTGACTCGTCCCCATCAGTGATTTGTCCCACAACAGTGGTGTCATCGGCAAACTTGATGATGGAGTTCACACTATATCTGGCTACACAGTCATGAGTATAGAGTGATGAGTATAGAATGAGTACATCAGGGGGCTGAGCACGCAGCCTTGAGGTGCTCCTGTGCTGATTGTTATTGAGGATAACACATTTCCACCAAAAAGGACAGACTGTGGTCTGTGAATGAAGAAGTCGAGGATCCACAGACCCAGTTCTGTGAGTTTGGTAACCAGCTTGGAGGGGATGAGGTATTAAATGCCAAGCTGTAGTCAATGAATAACAGACTGACATATGAATTTTTGTTGTCCATGTGGTCCAGAGCGGAGTGGAGAGCCAGCGAGATCGCATCCACCATTGATCTGTTGTGGCAGTAAGCGAACTGCAGTGGGTCCAGGTTTTTGTCGAGGTACGAATTGATTTGCGCCATGATCAACCTCTCAAAGTACTTCATCACCACAGACATTAGTGCCACTGGTCGATAGTCATTGAGGCACGTCACCTTGCTCTTCGTGGGCACCAGGTATAATTGATGCCCTTTTAAAGCAGGTGGGAACCTCAGACCTCAGAAGTGAGAGGTTGAAAATGTCCGTAAAAACTTCAGCCAGTTGGTCCGCACAGGTTTTAAAACACGCCCGGGTATACCATCAGGTCCAGGCACTTTCCGAGGTTCACCCCTCTGAAGGATCTTCTGATGTCGGCCTCTGTGACTGTGACCGAAATACGGTCACGGCGAATGAGGGCTCGGGAAGGCACATCAGTGTTCTCCCTATCAAAGCATGTGTAAAACGCATTGAGCTCGTCAGGGAGTGATGCTTCGCTGACATTTGAGCTGCCTCCTGATTTCGCCTTTAAGGAGGTGACGGCATTCAAACCCCGCCACAGTTGCCGGACATCCGTCTCATCCTCCAGCTTGGAGCAGGTCCCTTTTTGGCCTTTTTGATGACTTTATCAAGCACGTATCTGGATTTATTGTAGATCTCTGTATCTCCAGACCTGAATGCCCGGGACTTGATCTTCAGTTCATACTTCTCCTCACAGACTTCCTCAGGATTATTGCAAATATAAATACCTCCATTCTCCACTCTGCTGGAAGATGATGCTGGGGTTGTTCTGCTGAGTTCATTAGCTATAAGAGCAAAATTAAGATATTTGACAGGCTCCTCCTCCTTAACAATTAGTGATTCCAACTATGTCTAATGGTCTTCATTGCATCTACCTCCTAGAACCAGTTATCATCTTGGTTAGCTGCACACATCGTTTGTGAACTAAAGATTTTAGTGTCAGGAGTTGTAGGTGCAGAATTAGACCATTCGGCCCATCAAGCCTACTCCACCATTCCATCATGGCTGATCTATCTTTCCCTCTCAACCCCATTCTCATGCCTTCTCCCTATAACCCCTGACACCCTTACTAATCACAAATCTGTCAATTTCCACCGTAAAAATATCTAATGATGGCCTCCACAGCCGTATGTGGTAATGGATTCCATAGATTCGCCATCTTGTCTAAATAAATTAATTATTTTCTCAAGGTACGTCCTTTTATTCTGAGGCTATGGCCTCTGATCCTAGACTCTCCCACAATTCACACCAGAGGTAATCCCCTAGACTCTCCACATCCACTCTATCCAGCCCTTTCACTATTCAGTAAGTTTCAATGAGGTACTCCCCTTATCCTTCTGAACTCTTAGATCCTGGTAAAGTTATTTGACTTCCTCTCTTCTAACTTCAACTGCACCAGGATTGAGCCTGAACCTTCAATCCCTCAGCCTTTGTGTCTCTTCGGTGATCTTCTTCTGACACTGACGGATGCCTTGGTTCAGCTAAGTTGTGCAGCAGACCCACTATCTTAGTGCTCTCTGAATCTCTATTCTTAGTGCCGCCACATGGGTGATCTGCAGGTTTTTATCTCGGTGAGTTCATTGGCATTCTCTTAACCAAATGGTTATGGGCTTCGCCCACAGATTATTCAGCCAAACAGTCAGGCTTGGAATAATTGTTTTGCCTGTAATGTTCCAGCAGCAATTGCCAGGTGTTTAGTAACACAAACACAATGCCACACACAGTCAAGGACACTAATAGGAACACACACACACACACACACACACACACACACACACACACACACACACACACACACACACACACACACACACACACACACACACACACACACACACACACACACACACACACACACACACACACACACACACACGCACACACACACGCACACACACACACACACACACACACACACACACACACACACACACACACACACACACACACACACACACACACACACACACACACACACACACACACACACACACACACACACACACACACACACACACACACACACACACACACACACACACACACACACACACACACACACACACACACACACACACACACACACACTGTTCAACACAGATTCATTACATACATTTTTCAATTACATCTATTTATGATGCTATTCCACATTTGTAAAACAGTTTTTGTTCTAATATAATGACAGCGTACATGTGAAAGTTGAAGAATTGTTTCAGTTATTGTTTGATTCTTTTCATAACGGCCATGCACCTGATTTTATGTGTCAAATAATGTTCTGTAACTTATATCATCGGCAAATATTTTGGTACAAATAGGAACAGTTATTTAGATTAGTCAGGTGAACAAAAAAACATTGAGAATGGAATTCAGTCTGAAGAAATTTGGGATAATGCATGTCGACAAAGCAAAGTAATACATAGCTAATGGTGAGAAACTGATCGGTGTAAAAGAGCAAGGAATATTGCAATACCTCTCCACAGATTCCTGAAAATAATCGGTACAGACATTTGAACGCATGCACTACCAGACTCAGGTACAGCTTATTCGCCTCCATTATCAGGCTTATGAATGGTCCATCCATAAGCTAGGGTACAGTGCAATTTACGACACCATTTGGACATTGGACTTTATCTATGGAACTTATGTTCCAATGCTGAGAACTATATTCTATGCTTTGTATCTTCTCCTTTGATCTAATGTCTTGATTTATGAATGGAATATATGATCTGTTTGGATAGCATACAAAACAAATGTTTTCACCGCACCTCAGTGCACGTGACAATAATAAACCAAAAAGTAAAAGCAAATAAAGCAGTGAAGTAGGCACATGAAACATTCATATTTATTGACAGACGAACAGAATATAACAGCGGCTGAAACTGTGCAAAGCGCTAGTTATGGGCCTGTCCCACTTACGCAACTTTTTCGGCGACTGCCTGCACCCATCATAGGTCGTTACAGGTCGCCGAAAATGTTCAACATGTTGAAAATCCAGCAGCGACCAGAACAAGGTACGATTCTTTGGGTGACTACTCACGACCATACAGGCTTCACCCCGTGACATGTCATCAGAGTGTCGCCTGTATGGCCGTGAGTAGTCGCCGCTGAATTTTCATAGTTGAAATTTTTCGGCAACCTATGACGGGTGCCGGCAGTCGCCGAAAAAGTCGCATAAGTAGGACAGGCCCTTTAGGCACCTGTTGGAGTACTACAGGCCACACTGCAGAAAGTTGCTGATACCACTTGAGATGGTGCTGGGGAAATCCACCACCATCTTTCTTTCACCAGCATGGCTTATATTCACTGGAATTTAGAAGGTTGAGAGGGGATCTTGTCAGGTCAGGGGGGGGAGTTCCCTCCGCCACGAGTGTACCATGTAATCCCATGCTATCTGCATCATGGTCGGATAGTCGGTGACTAAACCGTCTCCCCCACCTGGTTTGCCAGGTGAGGAGGGAGCTGTGGACCCGCAGCAGGACCAAAAACAAGACCTGTCAAAGAGCGGATGAGCTTCTAGCGAGCCAATGACCATCCACACTTCAGTAGAAGTTGCGATCACTGTCGTACATGGCATTGTAAGGCACCAAGCCTGTTGATGTTTTCAACGATGATGATGATGATGAATGTGATAATAGAAACATATAAAATTCTTAAGGAATTGAACAGGTTAGATGCGGGGAAAAATTTCCCGATGTTGGGGGAGTCCAGAACCAGGGATCACAGTTTAAGAATGAGAGGTAGGCCATTTAGGACTGAGATGAGGAAAAATCTTTTCAGCCGGAGAGTTGAGAATCTGGAATTCTCTGCCCCAGAAGGCAGTGGAGGCGAATTCTCTGGATGTTTTCAATAGCTCTTAGGACTAAGGGATATGGGGAGAAAGCAGGAGCAGGATACTGATTTTGGATGATCAGCCTTGATCATATTGAATGGTGGTGGTTGCTCGTAGGGCCGAATGGCCTACTCCTGCACCTATTTTCTATGTTTCTATGTTTCTAACTGTTATGAAAGTGGCAGGATCAGGGTCAGATTCTTTGAAACTGAAGATAGATTGAATGGAGGTGTTTATGATTATGAGAAGCTGACTAAGAAAACATCTCATTCACACAACCGTGAGGGTAACAACCAGCGGGAATAAGTTTAAGGCACGTAAAAAGACTGCCTGAAAATTAATCACAAAAAGTTGTGAGGATAGAGTCAAGCTGATCTGGAAAGTTAGTGGATGCAATATTAATGGCCTGTCCCACTTTCACGATCTAATTCACAACCTCTGCCGAGTTTGCCCATGACTCATAATCGCAGCATGGTTGTCACGAAGTCGTAGGAGGTCGTAGGAGGTCGTAGGTAGGTCGTAGGTAGGTCGTGATGCTATTCGTAGGTACTCGTGGCATCAAGTAGGTCGGGGCATTTTTCTAGCCTGATGAAAAATGTACACGAGTAAAAACGGTCGTGAATAAGGTCGTGAAAGTGGGACAGGCCCTTTAGTGGTTCACAAGTTTCTAAGTTCTAGGAGCAGAAATAGGCCATTCGGCCGATCAAGTCCACTCTGCCATTCAAGTTCCCAAGTTCATGTTCATAAGTTATAGGAGTAGAATTAGGCCATTTGGTCCTTCGGCCCTTCGACTATACTCCGCCATTCAGTCATTGCTAATCTGTGCCTCCTAATCCCATTTTCATGCCTTCCCCTGATAAGCCATGACACCCATTCTAATCAAGAATTTGTCTATCTCTGCCTTAAACATATCCACTGACTTGGCCTCCACAGCCCTCTATGATAATGAGTTCCACAGATTAACTACTCTCTGACTATCGAAGAACTTCAATCATGGCTGATCTGTCTTTCCTTCTCAACCCCTTTCTCCTGTCTTCTCCCCATAACCCCTGACACCCATACTAGTCACGAATCTGTCTATCATCGCCTTAAAAATTATCCATTGACTTGGCCTCCACAGCAACCTGTGGGAACCCTCAACGTTTAACAAGTCCCTGAATAAGCCTTTGAAGGCTGTAATTTACAAGAAGGAGTTAATGGCTGAGGAAGCTTATTTTACTTGACTTAACATGATGGGCCAAATACCTTTCCTCTGCATTATAATTAAGGTTTTATAAAGAGTTCATTACAGTGAAGGTGACATTTGTTCATAGTTTTATGGTTGTTGAGAGAATGAGGTACTTTTGTGATTGTAAGAAAACAATAATGACTACAATATCTGTTATTAATAATCTGTCAAATATGCTTCCAAATAAGCATTTCGACTACGCAGTCAGCCTTTGTGACATTTGACAGTGAGTTCTTGGGGAATCTGTCTACACTTTGGCTGTAAGTGCCCTTCCCCCATATCTAAGGCAGCCAATAATGGAGGAAATGGCAGGTGTGAGCCACAGTTTGTGGTTGTATTTATTTTAGAAGTGCTTCATACAGAGATAAATGCCTCAATCCAAATCAGTGAGAGTTAATTATATTCTGAATACTTCCTTAGTCATCTCCTCCTTCCAGTAAGACACAAAATGATGGAGTAACTCAGCGGGACAGGCAGCATCACTGGTAAGAAGGAATGGGTGGAGAAGGAATCCAGGACTCGATCAGAAACATCACCAATTTCTTCTCTCCTGAGATGCTCCCTGTCCTGCTGAGTTATACCAGCATTTTGTTTCTATTTTCAGTGTAGATCAGCATCTGCAGTTCCTACCTACACATCCTCCCTCCAGTAAGTTCTACTGTTTAGTTCAATTGTCTAAAAAGTAACTGTTCTTTTCTCATCAATGTAGGTATGTTACAAAACTTACCTTCAGCGGTGCTGCAGTTTTGCCACTGGCCGTGTGCGTGACTTTGGCGCCTTTGAGGAGGGGGCGGGATTAAAATGCCGTTTTCTCCTGCCTGTCCGCGATATATTTTCTCGGGCTTCTACCTGATGCTGAAAATTTGTTCCGACTGCCGTTCTCGGAATTAGAAAAAAACTGCGAGACAATTTCAGCGCTGGAGTAAAATAAAAAGCGACTTCTAACACCGCCAACACAGGCAATGGAACGGATATCATGTACGGGACAAAGCAAGTCATGTAGTTTTACATATAAACTTGCTTCTTAGGATGGCTTTAATCAAAATTTCACGTTGCGAAAATGTGATTTGGGCCCCATACGAACCGGCAATGTTTTTCCTGCCAATATGGGGTTTAAATTCCCCGCAAACTGCAACGTTCCAATCGATCGCGTTCCACAAAAACCCTCTCGCAAGGTGATTAAAATGGCCATTAATTAACACAAAATTCTTTCCATTTGGCTTATAAATCCATGACAATGAGATTTAAAAATTATGTTATATTGTGAATTCTTGTGTGAATGTTATTTGGACATTTAGGCTATTTAAAAAACCTTTTCTTAAGAAATGGATAGATGTTTAGATCTAGTAATTGCATTTTGTAATTAGTTACAATTAGGTAACTAACTAATTATATGCTTTAATTTCAGGTCATCCAAGTAAGATTGTTTCATATTTGTTTCAGATTGCTTCAATCTACAATAACTGAACATTTCTTTCAGTCCCCTTAATTTTTAAGGAAGTTATGGGCTTTTGACTATCCTCGATCACAGCTTTTGACTTAAGTCAATGGGAAAGCAATAGGGAACAAGATGCTAATATTAGAGTATGAAAATGGCCATAACTTTTTAAATACTGAAGATATGAAAGTGAATTAGGTGTCAAATTAAACTTCTTGTTATGCTTTATTTGATGGGATAAATTGCACACATGATTTGTTAAATCTCAAAATGTTGTAACATTGCTAATCAATTAAATGTTTAATTAGAATGATGGGATTTAGTTGATGAAAGTTACGCTAAATTCACCGTAATCAGGTCAAATTATAAAATGTTACTTTTCTGCCATAAACCATTTCAACATGACAACTATATGCTTACTAAATATTTGTGTAGCCCAATTACCAGAACTAACGCCACAGGAAATATGAATGTCATGTTTATTTAGTTATTTTTTCCCAGTTGTTATGGTCGATTCTCTACACATTGCTGTCCATTCACAACACAAAGTAAACCAGGCCACTTCGAAAATGTATCAACAGCTCAGACTGGTGCAGAAATACATCTTAATCAAACAGTTAATTAAAGAATTCAGCCATGAAAACAAATTTTACATCTTTGTAGTATTCCTGCTACACCAAATACACCACTTAGACTGCTGCTCAGGCAACATATTTTGGTATAAGACACAGCAAAATCTATACAGCCTCCCCAGCTAAACCTCATGGACAACACATACCAGATTCATTAAAATACAGTTTAACACTTTTAAAAAAATCCAAACTCGCTGAATCCGTTCCATTCAAAATATATATTCACAGCCGATGTCTGTAATTAGGCAATAGGATTAATTAGTGACATTTCCGAGATCTCCCAAAAGCCACTTCTCAAAATTGCGATGGATTTCTGCTTTCCGGAATGATTCAAAACAGCACTATTTTTGAACACATTGACATAGACTTTTTGCCATAATATTAGATTGACAGGAAAACTGAATATTATCGTTATTTATTTTGAAAGTATCTTTCTGACTGTTGAGATTCAGTTGGACCCTTTATAGTGATTGCAAAAATAGTGTGTCTCACTACATGCAGATTTTCGGAATGGGAATAGGAAGTTTGCTTCTCTTCCCAACCAAGCAGAAGAGCATATTCACGACCCCCATGCACCAAAGGATACTTCTGAAGAAATATTACCAAAATAATTCACTAATCCGAAGCCATCTGATTAGCTTAGTTTAGTTTAGTTCATTATTGTTACATGTAACGAGGTACAGTGAGAAACTGTAGTTTGTGTCCTATCCAGTTGAAGAAAATACTATGCATGATTACAATCAAGCCATCCACAGTGTACAAATTATTAAAGATTTAAAAGAGTGGAGCAATTGTAATGTATGATATCAGATCTGATTCTAGGACCAGCAGGTAGAGATTGCCTGGCTTCGGCGCCATCTTTGTTTTATGCCATTGATTACAATTTCTCATATCAGATTGAGTGTATTTTACACATGATGGCTGGGGTACTTCCGGAGAGGTTAATGCCAAATATGTGCTGACTGTGTAATGAGACAAAATAGCAATTTTTCAATGGTAGAATGCACAGCAACCGGACTAGTATTCCTGTAATAGAGCCAGAGTCATACGGCACAGAAACAGGCCACTCAGCCCAACTCATCCATGTCAACCAGGACTTATAGCTGAGCTGAAGAAACAAGGAACTGCAGATGCTGGTTTACACAAAAGGAATCTGAATCAGTCTGAAGAAGGGTCTCGACCCGAAATGTCACCTATCCATGTTCTCCAGAGATGCTGCCTGAACCGCTGAGCTACTTCAGCACTTTGTGCCCTTTATAGTTGAGCTCATCCCATCTTCTATTGCCATGTATCCCTCTAAACAATTGGTAAGATTAAACGAGAACTTACCAGTTTGAAGTTTGATCTGTATTTTTTGAGGAGTTACGATGAGAGATTACGTGAAGAACCCGTCCAGCACGCATGCGCGACATACTTCAAAGCAGCGGTGTGGAATCACAGAAAGACACAGTAATTGAAATAAATATAGTAAAGAAAAGGAGAGCTTAGAAACCAGTTTGATCTCTATTATTGAGGGTGGGAGCGGAGGGCACGTAATCCCTCTGTAACTCCTCATAAAATGCAGATCAAACTTCAAACTGGTAAGTTCTCGTTTAATCTTACTATTTTACTTGGGAGTCACGTGAGTGACTACGTGAATATTTTAAAGCTCTGTGATTTTCAAACCGTGTAACAGTTTATACTTCACTCACTGCCGAAGTCATTTGAGGGAGGAAGTATGTTATCGTAATCAACCATGAATCTGTTTGTAAAAAACAATAATGGTGTTTATTAACAATAACAACAACAACAACAACAACAACAACAACAACAAAAAATTGCTCCCCCGGGCTAAATTATATATTTGCAGATTGTAATATTTTCTCTGCAAATGAAGCATTTTCTGCCAACGGCTTATTATAAAAAGTTTGAAACGTTCTTTCCCCAGACCACCCCACTGTAGCCAGGATGTGGTCTATTGGTACGTCCATTCTCTTAGCCGCCGACGTGGATGCTGCCCTGGTGGAGTGAGAATTATATATGTTAGTATTTATACCAGCGGCTTTCAGCACCTGCTTGAGCCATCTTGAAATGGTTCAAACCCGACCATAAGGTTTCTTGTGGCTGACCCATAAGGCTTTTTCTCTCCCTTGATGGATTTTAGTTGTGTCAATATAGTTCAGTAGGTGGGTCATGGTACATAACCGTGGTTCTGGTGGGTAGGCCCGGAATTCCATGACTGGATTTGATGTTCCTGGCCTGCTCTCTTTGACCAGACCCTGGATAGTAAATGAGACATGGTCTGGAGTTATGATCATGTTGTCCAGGCGTAATAGGTGAAGTGACTGGACTCTTTGTGCTGACACAAGTGCCTTCAGCATGACCATCTTCAGAGTTAATTGTTCCAGGGTGAGGGACCTGGCTGGTGACCAACCCCTGAGGTATGTCAGGACCACACTGACATCCCAGATATGGGTGTACTTTGGTCTAGCGGGGTTGGTGTTAAATTTCCCCCTCTATTTCACGATCTGGTCAAAGTGACCTGCATGTCGTTTTAGTGCCTGCACTTTTGCTCTTTGTAAGTTTTGATAGTGCAGAGGTCCAAATTGTGTAGCTGGAAATTCCCATCTTTACAATTACTCTCGCCACTTTCTGAATGGTTGGTCGATCGTTGACCATTAAATTGTTACATGTTTGTGCCAATTCTGCTGTTTTGTCTTTTGGCAAAGTTACAGACATGTGGACTGAGTTAATTGTGAAGCCCAGATAGTCCATGGTTGTGGATGGCGTCAACTTAGATTTATCTGGATGTAAGACAAATCCCAGGGTTTCAAACAATTGTTTGGTAGCTGACACAGCTGATATAGCCAATTCCATGGTTTTGCCTACTATTAAGATATCATCAAGATATGCCATGACAATATGTTTTTGTTTTCTTAATATTGCCAAAGCTGGTTTTAGTATCTTGGTGAATAATTTTGGGGCTGGTGTTAGCCCGTGAGGCAACGCTTTAAACTGCCATTGTTGTTCCATCCAGGTAAATTTCAGGTATCTGCGATGATCCTTATGAATGGGTACTGAACAGTAAGCATCTTTAAGGTCGATGCTTGCCATGAAGTATCCTTTGGAAATCAGTTGTTTGGTAGTTACAAACGTTTCCATTTTGAAATGTATATACTTAACAAACATATTTAGTGAAGTTAAATCAATGATGATGCAACATCCACCTTTTTTTTTGGTTTAAGTGAATATATTAGAGACAAATTCCAAGGGTTCATGTTTGGTTTTTTTAATGATACCCTTTGTAATTAGTCTCACCAGTTCAGCTTGTCCCTCTTGTTTTTCTTTAACTGAGAGGGAAAAGACCCTTTGAGGTGAGTGGTGAACTGGTGGCAAGTTTTCTAGAGTAAACTCTATTTTGCATCCACAAATGCTGTTGAGTATATGCGTGTCATTCGTGATAGACTTCCATGCTTGCACAAATAGGTGTAATCTCCCCCCTGTTATTATAGAACCCCCACTTTTTATATGCTGATAGGAACCAGACCCACCTACCACCATGGTTACGGGTGTTTGTTCTGTTTCTTTGGCAGACAATGAGTCTTCTGATGTGTTGTCTGATGTGTTGCTGTTGGTTGGGGGTGGCACATTTTCCATGGGGTCCGCTCTGGGTCTTGGCCTAAAAAAGGCTTCCGGTGGTGATGTGCGGACCCCAAGCTTTCACCAGTCCCATAGGGTTGACGTCGACTGGTGGATGCGGTGGGGTACTGTCGCTTGGGTTTAGTGGGTTTGCTCGTCTCGGGGCCTGCCCTCATGAGGCCAAATGTTTTGGACTCCTCCTCCATGTCCTTTACTTTCTTGGAGAGGTCCTGAGTGAAGAGCAGGATTTCTGGCTGTGGTCGGCGTTTTGCACAAACCCGCGAATTTCGGGTTGAGGGCAGGTCTTATAATCTCCTTACGGAGGTTGTTAATTTCGAACTGGGTATTGCACAGCAGTGCGAGTGTATCCTGCTGATTCGTGGTCATTTCCACCCCATCCACGGAACGAGCATATGAAGTGATGGCAGACTTCAGGAGCCTGTGGATCCGCTGTAGTTTGAGCTCTTGATTGAGGATGTTTGGCCCAACGTGCCCCCAGATTTGGCTATTGACAGCCGGCACATTGAGCGAGGCGCAATTCTCTGGGGCCGAATACAGCTCTAGGGCCTCATTAACTACCTGCTCCTGCAGGGGCTTGAAGGACAGGTAGTTAATGCTGGCTGCCAGTTTTGGCTCTAATGGCCGTCCTGCTCGTGGAGCTACCACATAGCGGTCTACCACACCCAGCAGCTCTTCCTGGTCCTGTACCCCAAGCGTACTCCTGACATCTTCGGCCAGTGACCCCTCTTCTTGACCAGCCCAGCCCTGGTCGCCAAAGCTGCCCTCGGATGAGGGGGAAGCGATGGCCAGTGCGTTGTGAGGCACTGTGGTGGGAGTGCCTGAACTCCCTTTGGAGACTGCTCCTCTCGAAGCAAGTCTCACTGGAGCATTTGCTCCACGAGTCGCTCCATGCGGCACAGGCGGCTGTCTCTGCCCCGCACGGGCGGTGAGATGGTCCCTTCTGAAGAATCGGATACCACCGGCCGGTTGGTCTTCCGTGCTGCTTTACATCCAGCCCGCTGCTCAGGCTGCGCTAGCAGGACTGGGCTCGGCACGGTGTCGGGGATGGCGGATCGCTGGGTTAGCGGTCCTACCGCCTCTTGCCCCCCACTGATGGAACGCTCCTCCGTTGGAGTCGAACGGGGGGGGGGCGGACTTCTTGGCTTGTCTTGTTTTGCTCATTGCTCCTGGTGAGACAAAACAAAACACTTCTTTTTCAGAAAAAACAACCTCAAAATAAACTTACCTGACGGTCCGTCTTTTTTAAGCTGTAGTGGGAGCGCCTGACTTCCGCTGCATCGCTGTTGCACTGCGTGAATGCTCATGTCGCGCATGCGTGCTGGACGGGTTCTTCAAGTAGTCACTCACGTGACTCCGAAGTGAAATCCTATCTATGTACTGGGCTGAATGTCTTTTAAACCTTATCATTGTACCCATTTCTAGGTGGAAAGTATTATAATATTTATCAAGGCGTTAATTCCATGAAATGTAGGTTTTACTTGTTTTGTCTAAATTGAATGGGGTAAAGAGGTTAACAACAGGTGATGATAAAACTTGTAATGTGAAAGAGTTTGCTAGACTTGGATAACACATAATCATTTGAGTAAATGCTAGAGAAGTGTAGGCATTGCTGTAAGAAATGAGTGCAAAGAGTGGTTCCTTACTACTACAGTGCACCAAGACAGACATAGAGAGCCACCATGAGGTGCAAGTAGTGAGCACAAAACCTCAGATAGAAGGTGGGGGGATGATAAATCTGTAGTCATCCACTAATACACGTCCCACCTGTTCCCCTGTCTCTCCGTTACTAGAGCCTGTGTACCAAGGTGTGATGGCAGAGGCTTTAATGTAGATGGCACCTTTGTTGGCAGACTATACACACACATCTACCAAAGTGGAGAACATTCAAATATCAGTTTACTACTGAAAGCCTTGATATATAGGAGTCATAGAGTCATACAGCATGGAAACAGGTCCATCGTCCCAACTTGTCCACACCAACCAACATGTCCCATCTACACTAGTTCCACCTGCCTGTGTTTGTCCCATATCCCTCGAACATCATCCTTTCCAAGTACCTGTCTAAATTTTTCTTAAATGTTGCGACAGTATCTGCTTCAACTACCTCTTCCAGCATCTCGTTCTATATACCCACCACCCTTTGTGTAAACAAATTACCCCTCACGTTCCTATTACATCTTTTCTCCCTCACTGTAAACTTTGTCCTCTGGTTCTTGGTTCCTCTACTCTGGGTAAAAGATTCTGTTAACTGATCTATACCTCTCATGATTTTACACACCTCATCCTCCTGCACTGCAGGTAATAGTTCCAGCCTACTCAACCTCTCCCTATAGCTCAGGCCCTCGAGTCCTGTCAACATCCTCATAAATTCTCTCTGCACCCTTTCCAGCTTGACAACAACATTCCTATAACATGGTAACCAAAACTGAACACAATACTCTAAATTCAAGCATATAATATTCAATATTCAAGTGTTTAAAATGCTTTGTCTGCCACAATGGCTTGTTCATGGCTTTCTGGAGCATGGTCAGTTATTAGTGCATCAAAGAAAGGAGGGAGAGAGAAAGCGGGGAATTAAAGACCAGTTAGCCTTACATCAGTAGTGGGGAAAATGCTTGAGTCGATTGTTAAAGATGTTATTTATAAAGCAGTGACAGGATCAGTTAAAGTCAGCATGGGTTTATGATGGGGAAATCATAGAAATCGTGGGAAAGCTGGATGGCAATGTGAGCTGCGATGTGGATGCTATGAGGCTGCAGGGTAACTTGGATAGGTTGGATGAGTGGCCAGATGCATGGCAGATGCAGTATAATGTGGATAAACGAGAAGTTATCCACTTTAATGGCAAGAACAAGAAGGCAAATTATTATCTGAATGGTGTCAGATTAGGAAAAGGGGAGGTGCAACAAGACCTGGGTGTGCTTGTACATCAGTCACTGAAAGTAATCATGCAGTGAAGTAAGCTAATGGCATGTTGGCCTTCATTGTTGGCCTTCATTGTGAGAGGATTTGAGTTTAGGAGCAAGGAGGTCCTACTGCTGTTGTACAAGGCCCTGATGAGACCACACCTGGAGTGCTGTGTACAATTCTGGTTTCCTAATTTGAGGAAGGACATTATTGTTATTGAGGGAGTGCAGCGTAGGTTCACCAGGTTAATTCCCGGGAGGGCAGGACTGACATATGATGAAAGAATGGGTCGACTGGGCTTGCATTCACTGGAATTTAGAAGGATGAGAGGGCATCTTATTGAAATATAAAATTCCTAAAGAATTGGACAGGCTAGATGCAGGAAAAATGTTCCCCATGTTGGGGTAGTCCAGAACCAGAGGTCACGGTTTACGAATTATGGGCCTGTCCCTCTTAGGCTATTTTTAGGTGACTGCTGGCGACTGTCATAGTCGTAGCAGGTCACTGTAAGACCAGCGACTGGACCCCCCCTCGACATAAAATTTGAAATAGAATCATAGTTTAACAACAAAAAAAAACGGTCAACACCGGCGACAACCTACGTCATCCTGGCGACAACCTACGACAACATCTTTGTCAGGAGAAATCATGCTATGTTCATTGGCGTCATGCCAACTGTTGCCAACTGTCGCCAAAAAGTTTTGAACATTTCAAAATCCAGCGGCCAGAAAAACGCTACAATTCTTTGGGCGACTGAGATTACTCACGACCATACAGGCGACACCCTGGCGACCATGTGGCGACAGTCTAGTCACCTGTAGTCACCTAAAAAATCACCTAAGTGGGACAGGGGCATAAGGGGTAGGCCATTTAGGACTGAGATGAGGAAAAACTTCTTCACCCAGAGAGTTGTGAATCTGTGGAATTCTCTGCCACAGAAGGACTGGAGGCCAATTGACGGGATGTTTTCAAGAGAGAGTTAGATTTAGCTCTTCGGGCTAAAGGAATCAAGGGATGTGGGGAAAAAGCAGGAACGGGGTACTGATTTTAGATGATCAGTCATGATCATATTGAATAGCGGCGCTGGTTCCAAAGGTTGAATGGCCTACTCCTGCACCTATTTTTCTATGCCAAATTGCTGAAATTATTACACTTGGCCAAACTATGTCATGAGAAAAATTTACCAGGACTCAAAACCTCTTTGTAAAATAGCATTCCCACTGGTTCTTGGCAAGTGCTGGCTCATGACTGCTCAAAGTGGAGAAGGAGCATTTGGGACAGTATTGAGAGCATAGAGTTTACACATCGGCAATCACACCAAAGCTTTGTATAAATGGCAAAAGCAGCATGAGACCTCTCAAGCCACCCGCCCATCTACCCCATCAGGAGCCTCTGCTGTGAATGTGACTGCAGATCCCAGAGTCAGTCACCTCAAAATCCTCAAAGCCGTTGAGGAAGCAAATCATCCTTAATTGTTAGAGCCGCCTAAAATGAAAGTTGATCGTGTGTCACCTGCACGTGTTCCTTCACCCTGATATGTGATGATTAATTGCAGGGGTGTGACAAGGTGTCACATAAATTAGAAGAAAACTGTCAGAGGCATTTGTTAGAAAACTGAAAGGAAAAGCAAATGTTGGAGATACTCAAGAGATCACAGAGGATGGATTTTTTTCCCCTCAGATGATCCCCTAGCCTGGTGAGTTTTCCCCTTATTTAACCTGAACTTTCTGAACAATCATTCCCTTTTCTCATTTCCTTGTGATGCAAGTGTGGAGGGAGCAGGCTTCATTTAAAAACTGTGGTGGTGTCTATTTCCCGTGTTGATATTTGCATCAATCATTTAGATTAGCATTTTACTTTGCAGTCACAAATTGTGCAAGGGAACATTCTGATCCAGAAAAGGCCATTGACAGAGTCTTCTGAAAGTGAATTGAAGGATGTCTTGAAAGTAAATGCAATGGAATGATAAAAAAAAAAACATGGATATTGCGCTTTAATCTGAGATTGACCGTGGTACAAAAACTCAACAATTTAATACAATGTAGTTAGTGTGGCTGATTTTGGATAATTAATATCTATTCCATATTCTTTACTTCAGGTCAGAGATAATCAAATCAAATTCATGCTTCAAATTAATGGGCATTCTGTAGAAAAGCAAAATACTCTTCACATTATTCCCTTTGTCATATAACCATATAACCATATAACAATTACAGCACGGAAACAGGCCATCTCGGCCCTACAAGTCCATGCCGAACAAATTTTTTTCCCCTTAGTCCCACCTGCCTGCACTCGTACCATAACCCTCCATTCCCTTCTCATCCATATGCCTATCCAATTTATTTTTAAATGATACCAATGAACCTGCCTCCACCACTTCCACTGGGAGCTCATTCCACACCGCCACCACTCTCTGCGTAAAGAAGTTCCCCCTCATATTACCCCTAAACTTCTGTCCCTTAATTCTGAAGTCATGTCCTCTTGTTTGAATCTTCCCTATTCTCAAAGGGAAAAGCTTGTCCACATCAACTCTGTCTATCCCTCTCATCATTTTAAAGACCTCTATCAGGTCCCCCCTTGGTTCAGTCATTGTAATTGAGCATTTCATGCACCTGTCGACTGTGGATGGCTCGATTGTAACCATGTATTGTCTTTCTGTTGACTGGTTAGCACACGACAAAAGCTTTTCACTGCACCTCAGCACACGTGACAATAATCTAAGCTCAATAAACTCAATAACAGCCACAACTTCCTATTTACAGATTCCAAGTGTAACATTACCTTGAAAAATGTGAAGTGTTTCTATCAGCAGATAACCATTGCAAACGTATATACAAAATCAACAGTAAAACAAAACATGCTGGAAATAATCGACAGGATCCATGACAAGAGAAAGAAATTTAACGTTTCAGGTTGGTCACCTTTTCTCAGTCCTGATGAAGTATCAATCTGAAATGTTAACTGTGATTCCCTCCCCATGGGTCTGACTGACATGCTGAGCATTTTCAATATACTGTTTTTTTTATTATAACCAAACACATTCAAACAGGTTCAGTCAATTGTAATTGAGCATTTCATGGTTTCCACATATACCAGCCAATTAATGGCTGTATTTGTTGTGATGCATCTTACACATGGTAATGAACCATTTGTTCATTCTAAGTTTGCTTATTTATAATAAATTGTTACTTATATCAGAAGAGGTAATTTGAATATGTTAGAGCTGAAGGGCACCATACATTTATTCACAAAATTAATACATTGTTCAATTAGTCAATACAAAAACATTAAAATAAATTATACATTTATCATCTTTTAATGTTAGAAGAAAGCACATTGAAACAAAAGATAGACACAAAATGCTCAGTAACTCAGCAGGTCAGGCAGCATTTCTGGAGAAAAGAAAGGGGTGATGTTTCAGGTCAGACTGAAAGATAGTGAAGGCCAGAACCAAACAGGGCCGGTAATAGATGACCACATGAAGGGTGGAGTCCATAATGGACCATTGTTGGCTGGGGAAGATGTGCTAACAGGTACACAAAGAGAGGGGTTAGGGAAAATTGAAATATAATATATCTGGAAGATTTTGCGCCACTGGATTTTAAAGTAATAATGATCCTTGATTTAAATCTCAATCTCATACGCAAGAGTGACTCCAGAAATTTAAGTGATATACTGAGGTAGTCCTCTTTCAATGAAGGTCTGTGCAGCCTTTCACTGAGATATTAAACTGAGCACTGCCTTTTCTATTTGGATGGACATTTTCTGATATTATTCTAACCAAATAGAAGGTCATAGAACCATACAGCGTGGACACAGGCCCTTTGGCCTAACTTGCCCACACCGACAAACATGCCCCATCTACACTAGTCCCACATGCCTGCTTTTGACCCATATCCCTCTGAACCTATCCATGTACCTGTCCAATTGTTTCTTAAACATTGCGATTGTCCTTGCCTCAACTACCTCCTCTGGCAGCTCATTCCATTCACTCACCGCCCTTGGTGTGAAAAAGTTACCTATTACCTAAGATTTATATTAAATATTTTCCCCCTCACCTTAACACCATGTCCTCTGGTTCTCAATTCCCCTATCTGGGCAAAGAAGTTGTGCGTCTAGCCCAATTTATTCCTCTCATGATTTAATACACCCCTATAAGATCACCCCTCATCCTTCTGTGCTTCTGTGCTCAACCTTTCCCCATAGCTCAGACCCTTGAGTCCTGGCAGAAGGTGTTCGGGTCAATATTTTTTTTTTTTACATCACCAATTCTCCAGTCATTCTTATATGGTCAACCTTGTTAAATGCAAATTAACTGCTATGCTTCTTTATGCTGCAACAGAAACTACATTTTAACTGTGTCATTGTTTGTGAAGGACTTTGGGATAGATTGATATTTTGAATGACATTGTATAAATGTAAGCTTTTCTTTCTATGTAATTACCATGACAATCTTCCCATCTACATTCATGATAATCTTAGTTGATTATATAGGCAGGTTATCCTTATTTTAAATAAATCTATCTACTTTACAATTAGATTAACACATTTTCTACCTTTAGAAAACTGAATGCTCTTCTAAATATTCCTTAAAATTGTTATCCCTTTGTAAAAACAAATTTAAAATCTGTTAATAATAAAATAATAAATAATTTGAATGGCTTTCAACATGTTCTCCCATTGTTCATGCAGGGGTATCCATAGAGTGCAACAACTCCCTAGCATCTCGTTCTCCATTCCTACCTGTGACAAGATATGGAAACTTAGCTTTGCTGCTCTTCTGCTTAGCCCAGAAGTGTCAGGGTTACTTGACTGGGAGCAAGCAAACATACATTAAAAATTCCAAATTGTCAAGGGGAAATTTAGAAGAGTCATAGGGTAATGGTATGTGGAATGGATTTCCAAGAAGAGCACCTGAGTTTGGGACACTGGACATCTTTAAAGGAGAGCTAAGAACTGTAAGAGAAATAATGGTAATGATGAGATAAATACATTTGAAGTGATCTTTCCTGATATTCTCATTTTGTTGTTAGTTGCCGTCCAGCGAAGGTCAGCCACCCCATGACACAATCCATGCCGCCTGCCATTTTTGCAGGCTGGAAGAGTCTGTGTACCGGGTGTATATGGAGTGTGTGAGGCTGCAGCCACTGTTTGAATACCTAAAGGGGCTGCTCCTTGCCTTCTGGCTGCACTTCTCAGCCACCATCCTCATCTTTGGACACCCTGTGCGTAGGGGAGAGGGTAGGGCTGAAGATGTCCTGGTTGGGTTGCTCTTCGGCCTGGCCAAGCTGGCCATCCACGAGTCAAGGCACCAGGCGGTGGAGGGCTTTACCCGAGCTGGCTGCCTGCCCCTTTTCCGGGGTTACGTCCGTGCCCGGGTGGGGTTAGAAAGGGAATACGCCCTGTCCACGGGCACCCTGGGGGAGTTCCGGGACCGCTGGGCTCCGCAGAGTGTTGAATGCATCCTTGACAAGGAGTGTAAGATAATTGTACTGTAGTTTATTAAAGATATGTGTTTGCACTGTATTATGGTGGTGCGATCTGGTTTGTTTTATGGTAGTGTAATATATTTTAAAAATAATGTAATAATTTTTTTGAATTAAAAAAAAGACACAATCCATTTTTTTTCTGTTCTGTGTGACTCAACATAACTGTCGATGCTGTTTTTCAACGTTATCAGGAGATACTAATTAATACCCGAAGAATCCAATTTCATCCACATATTGGATGTTTTTGTATTTGATCATTTTGCTATCTGGAAATGATGCTTTGATGTAATAAATTTGTGTAAGAAAAAATGAATGTGGTGTTGATGGAGACATTTCTTCAAATCAAATATATGCCAATCTCAAAATAATCCCATCACCCCAGTTATTTCTCCGGCGCCTATAAACTCCATTCACTTACAGTCAGACTGATTTAAAGTACCCAGTTTAATTTGCATACTTTGGATGTTGGAGGTAAGTGGGGAACATAGGACAAACAAACAGAAGAACACGCAATATCCACCGGAGATCAGAACTGAGCTCAGATTGTTGGGGTTATGGTGAAACAACACTACTTGCTGAGCCACTCTGGCAAGAGGCGAATGTCAAGGAACCGAGATTCACTTTATTTGAGTGAGCTGGATGTGCATTTATAGAGATAATGCCCATTGGGATGTTCTGAAAAATCAGGCAAAGTCATGTTAAAAATAGCACATTAACATTTGGCCTAACAATTCATGTGCTAAAGTGAGACCTGCACATGCACTTTTGTATGCGCAGCTGCCACGCCATTGCTGCATTAACTGCTGGGATGGCTGTCAGACTTAAAAGAAGATCTCCCCATGGTCCCAGCTGCATAAAAGACTCTCATGTGGCTGAAGGAAAATCCAGCAGAAGGGGAAAACGTTAATCGCCACTATGTGTGTGGCCGACCCCTTGTAATTCCATGCCCTGGGCCAAGAAGGTACGTTTCACTGAGGTGCATGACCCAAAAATGCTGCTGTTATTGGTGGAGATACCCAGCGATCCGATTCCGACCAGGTGACATTTCTCCATTAAATACTGTCAGCCTTTTCAGTACCACCCCTTTACCTAATCATATCCTAAAAAAAACGTCTTTGACTGATTTTGTTTAACGTGACATTGGTTGTATCATTTTCTTTCACGAAGACTAATGCAAAGCATGTCTTTGTAAGGTTTCTTGTGTTTTCTTTATCAACTGTTGTTTCATTTTTGAATGGCACAGTGACATTGCCTCACAGCTACAGAGAATTGGTTTCAATCTTAACCTCTGTTGCTCTCTATGTGGAGTTTGCACATTCTCCCCGTGGCTGTGTGTGCTTTATTTGGATGCTCCCGTTTCCTCCCACATCTCAAAAACACATAGGCAATTGGGTTAATTGACCACTGTAAATTGCCCCAACGGTGCAGATGAGTGGCAGAATCTGTGAGAAATTGATGGGATATGGGGAGAATAAAATGGGTAAGGTTGGATGACAGAACAGACTCTGTGGTGAAGGGGCTATTTCCATTTAGCATTTACCTATGACTTTGTGAATCCCTGATGTGAATATGATATCATATTTTTAAAATATGTTGGCAACAAGGAGCCACTCTTAGATTTAAGGACGAGTTTTCTTTCCTAAATAATTTATAGTTACATCTTGGGAATAATTTGGAAACTGCTGGCTGTGTAAATCTTTATCCAACTTGTCACTGCCCTTGCACAATCAGCACCAATTATTAATAGCCACTTGCCGTTTATACTTCAGATGAGAGCTGTCCTCACATTTACCTTTCATCTGGTTGGGACATGCGGGTAAGGCTCTGGACTTGAAACTGACAATATACTGGTTCCAAGATGTGACCAACACACATTTATCTCTATTTATCGTTCCTGGGCGTAAGTATGATGCTGCTCAAATACACAACATAATCTTCATAATTTACTGCAATGTTTATAGTGAGCTGCAAATATTTGTGATCCTTACAAAGGGAGATCTGAAAGAAAGCAAACGCAACATGCACCAAAAATCTGAAAGTAGCATTCGTAAACCAACAACAAAACTGCACTGCGACATTGAATGAAACTGCTTGTAGGAGGCTGGAAAAAGTGCTGATTTGTGAAAGCTGTCAATGATGAAGGATGAATGTTTGGGAGCAGGGGGCTCTTTTCTGTTGGCGGGTAGCAGGAGGGCTATTCTGAAAGACACCAACACATGCTGATGTTGAGTGGTGCAATTGCTGCCACTCTCTGACACTGCACAATCAATCATGTCTTGCTGCCTACATTACTTGCTGCTCTTTAAGCTAACTGAAGAGATCAAAAGAAAGCCAAACTCTGCAGGCTAATGAGATGCCTTTCCCATCCTCCATCTACAGGCTCAGAAAAAAAGATGATAATAATTTTATTGAAGAGAAAGACCTGCTCCTTTTGCCTCATCAGTCGAGGATGCTTTGAAAGATTCAGGGAACACTTAGAAGTTGTTCAACTTGCAGCTCAAACAGATCTACGAGGAGCTTGTTTTACTGCAAGGGCAAATGTCCATGACAAAAGGAAATGCAAGGACAGGAACAGGCCAAAGCACACTAGAGACTGGAGGTGGTGTGCATACAATTGTCTTTACAAAGATCCTGTTATAACCAAATCCATGGCAGGAAAGTTTGAGCCGATCTACTCATTACTATCTCTGCTGGCAGTCTTTAAACTAAATTTCTGTCCTTGGAATCTGTAATTGAATTAAATCTTATGGCATAAATGGGATTTTTCAAAAACTTTGATAGTTATTTTCCTCCAGTCCAATTGATACACTTGCTCTTGAGCTATTTCCCTTCATCTGCCATTGTTAGCAAAAAGGTAGAGGGGAATTTGCAGAACAGAGTGTGTAGAAATGCTCACATATATTCATTTCACTAAACTGATGAGTGAGAGAAAATATATCCCTTGGTTCTCCAGTATTCCCATTTGACTTCTTCCTATTACCTATTAATGTGGATAGTGAATTCCAATGGGATACAACTTACTGGCAATGACAGCAGCCTTTCATGAACTTACCCAAATAGCCATTTCTAAGGTGTAACTCAAGAACAATCATGACGCTTAATAGGATATTTAATTATAGAAGGAAAGTTGTCAAAGATGGCTTGATTCAGGTGTATAATGCCAATGCATACACATATTCAAAATGGTGTATTCCTAGATCGCAATCATTAATGATTTTAATCTCCTTATCATAAAAACTATCACAAATAATTCTAAGGTGAACATTGATTTAATATGATAAACAGCAAGGTTCAATTGTAAAAGCCACTTTGGCATTCTAAAACACGCTGACACATTGATAAAAACATTAAAACATTCTAATTTTAAGTTGAGAGGAATGAGAGAGCATCTGATTAGCATGTGATTATCAACTGTTATGTTAACAGCAAACATGTTTACATTGTAAACTAGTGATATTCAATGATAGTTGCAAAATACAGAGAGAAGAAGCCAACATCACAACTCAGAGGATGTTGAAAACAGACAGATGGGTTGAAATATTGAGAAAATTCCACTTGTCACACACTGTTCAGTTTATATTTTAGCATTTCATAGAACATAGAACGGTACAGCCCAGGAACAGGCCCTTTGGCCCACAATGTCTGTGCCGAACATGATACCAAGGTAAACAAATCTCATTTGGCTGCACATGATCCATATCACTCCATTTCCTGCTTATCCATTTTCCTATCCAGTCTCTTAAACATTAATTTTCACAGTGGGAATCCCGAGGAACCAATGCAAAGTTTTAACCTTTAAACTTGTCATTATCTAAACAATATATATTTTTCCTTTTATAACTTTTGTAGAGTAAAGGAGCAAGTTATGAAAATCAATCCGCAAAACATCAGGAAAAGTCTTGAAACATAATTCAATTAAATCTGAATTTGATTGATTCAGTCAGCGAAACTGAAGTTGTAGAATACATAAATAATAGCCTAGAAATTGAATTGGGCAACATTGTTTTCTCATGCACCATGAGTTTAACTGGAGTAGATTGTATTTGTGATCATTTCGAATGAAATTATACCAGTTGTGATAATGAAGCTGGTAATTCCAACAGTTGTGCACACCAACATGCTTGACCATTTCCCATATTCCCAGTGGACACCTAGTTATGTCATTCATTGTGCAATATACATTTCCACATGTAGTGACATAAATTTAAGTTCAACGCTCAACACTATGGCTGCCATGGAACTGTCCAGCTAAAACTAGTAGCGCATTGCACAATTTTACTTTTCCTATTAGTAAAGCTATAGTCTGCTGACATCAGATGGGATCCCAGAGCCTTGGAAGTGGCTGCAAGATGCAAAATACATTGGAATTTCTATAGACAAGTTCAAGTTCAAGTTACATTTATTATCACATGCACCAATTGGTACAGTGAGATTTCAATTACCATACAGCCATACGAATAAAAAGAACACAATACACGATAGAATTTATCATGAACATCCCCACACAGCAGAATCAGCGTTTTCCACTGTGAGAGAAGGCAATAAAGTTCAGTCATCTTTCTCTTTGCTCACCCGTGGTCGGGGCCTTTGAGCCCTCCGCAGCCGCCGCTACGGGCGGCCCGTTGTTTTATACCCTCTCGCTGAGATGATCGGAACTCCGGCGTCGGAATGGAAAACACTCAAGCGGCTTGGAGTTTCCGAATCAGCTACTTCCTACCAAAGACCGCGGCTCCCGAAGTCCACAGGCCGAGCAGTACGGAGATTCAATGCTGGCAACCCTCGGCAAAAGATCCCAGAACTCTGCGATGTTAAAGTCAGCACCGCCCGCGGCTAGAAGCTCTGCAAACCACAGCTCCACGGTGTTGAACAGCAGGCCCAACACTCCGGAGCTCTACACAGCAATACCCAATAAGGCATCATCCCGCTCCGCATTGATATCCAGTGCTGCTTCACTGCTGAAGCTCTGGCCGGTCTCGGCAGGAAAGGCCGCGTCAATCCAGATGGTGGCGATGGTGGGGGGGGGCGAAGATGCGACTCAGAGAAAAGACGCATCCTCGACCAGGAAGTGACTGAGAAGATGGTTTCCGCATTCCTCTCCCCCCCACCCTCCAGACTAAGAAACCTCCAAGATCATACTTTGGACATAACTAAAAATAACAACAAGGGGAAATGACAGACAAACTGCTGGTGAGGTTGTCGTACTGCAATCAACAATGACTATTTCTGAACAGTACATAGCCATTGAGATACATAATGAATACTTCAATGGTGACACTGACAGCAAAACATCAGGATAGGTAGTGTTGGTCATTTCAGGAGCTTGGGGCCAGAGGCCAAATCATGTCCATTATGGACCTATTCTGGGGAATAGATAGAGACACCACTTCTCACCTGGTTTTCTCTAGAGACTCAGATTTTCAAAGGTTGTCATGAAAGAGATTAACTAATAACGCAGGCTGCAGAAGAGAAGGCTGGCAATGTGATAATTATCTTCAGATTGGAGGTCATAATCATTCACTGCCAGAAAAACGACATGCATCAAATTAGTTCAGACACGTGTACCGCTGCAGTGAGGAAATGATTTTCAGTGGGAAGGCATCAATTTAACGTTGAGCAGCAGTCACAGTTTTACTCTGGCAGATTGACATGGGATGCATGACACCTTTTCCCGGTGAACGACAGTAGGTTGTGCCGCAATACCAGCGGTTGCCACACCAATGTGAATTACCTCTGTGTGCTAAAGGATGCTTTGTGCTCTAGATGTCAATCCACTTGATTGTGTTAAATCCATGCAAATCATTTATGACCATGTTTTTAGCAAATAAAATAATTGTTTAACAGATAAGCAAGACATTTGTCTCTAATGTTAATAAAATAGACGAAAGATGGAAAAGGACATAACTGTAGAAAGGAGATGAGGAGGAATTACTTTAGTCTGAGGGTGGTAAATCTGTTGAATTAATTGCCACAGAAGGCTGTGGAGGCCAAGTCAGTGGATACTTTTTAAAGCAAAGATTGCTAGATTCGTGATTAGGAAGGGTGTCAGGGGTTATGCGGAGAAGGCAGGGGGATTGAGAGGGAAAGATAGATTTGCCATGATTGAATGGTGGAGTAAACTTGATGGGCCCAATGGTCTAATTCTTCTCCTAGAACATCAGCTCATCAGGAGCAATCCATTGGGAGACACTTATGGGACATTTATAGGATGCTTTCTCCTGCAAGGCCGTTGTTTGCTGCCAGACAGCTGCTCACATTTATTCAAACTATTCTTAGATATTCTTGATGAATCACGAGTAGCATTTGTTCTGGACGGGCCGCTTCGGGGCCAATTGAATTGAAGAACCATCTGGGACAGACGTGGGATGAGTGTGCATATCGGACACAGTCTGCAGCAACAGGGGCAGTAGTGGTTAATACCATCAACATTGCCAGGGCAGGCCAGGCCAACCTGTACATCTGTGACCCAGTGCTGCAGCCAGGCCAAAATAAAGGCCAAAAATATGATTCAATTTTTAAAAAATTGTCTGAAGAAGGGTTTCGGCCCAAGGCGTTGCCTATTTCCTTCGCTCCATAGATGCTGCCTCACCCGCTGAGTTTCTCCAGCATTTTTGTCTACCTTCAATTTTTTTTAATTCTTGATACTCGAAAGCTCCAAGATGCCACCGGAAATGTGTTGACTCTTTGCGCAAACTCACTGTAAGTGGCTCGATTGTAATCATGTATTGTCTTTCCGCTGACGTTTTAGCGCACAACAACAGGTTTTCATTGTACCTTGGTACAAGTGTCAATAAACTGAACTGAACTGAACTGTACTGCCCCAAAATATATATTTTTTTTTTCTACACCACAATCATGGCACACTTTTCCTTATGAGCACTGGATCATGCTTATGTACTGTATGGTTTTACTAGATTGTATGTCACAAGTCATTTCACTGTATTGAGGTACATGTGACAATAAAGTAACTATTACTATATCGAACCATTGATTGCTAGGCTAGCTGATGCCCAAGAGTGAGTATGCTGCCATGGTGGAAATGATTTGGTAACCTCTTGGTCACCAAATCATCAATGAACTTTGAGGAACTGGATAGACAATGTTACAATAATATTGTGTTCCATCACTCTTTCAACCCTCAGACCTAGTGCTGGCCAACAGACCCTGAATTCCAAGTGTCTTGTCCCTGTTCTCTTGACTATTGTCATCAGAGACCATTCTCTGGAAAATCTGAGCAGTATTCTACTCATTATGAAAGAGTCTGTGATTTGTGGGTGGGTCGGGGAGGGGAGGGGGGTGATGGGAAGGGTCTGAGGTCATATCTTTCAGCTTACAAACCAATGTTCCACCTCCCTAGGATGTAGGAGAACTATCTGCCCTTGTGCTATTTCTCTTTTTTCTTGGAGAAAATCTGGCTGCCAAAATACAGCATTCCTTCGCTCCTGAAAGACCTTGAGCTGCACATCAGGAGCAATCCATTAGGAGAAGTACTTTGCTCATCCTTCTGCACAGTGAGGGTAAATGGCTGCTTCCTGGAGTCAATGGGGAGGTAGCATTTCTTAAGGAAGCTCTTATTGAATCTTTCCCTCTGTCTGCATGGTTATTCTTTGCCATGACATTGCTTGGAATAGAACGTCCAGTTAAGGAGCCTGGTGTCGTACATATGATTGACATGGCAAAACTGGGAGAGGGTACCAAACTCGTTTTCAGTAAATTTGAAAGATTTTGTGAAAAAAGCATTGGTGAATTTGTTTTAATACCTTAAACTAATCCTTATGCACACATGCTTATTAACAGCAGGAGCAACCAACACATGTAGCAATGTTACAAAATTTTGAGATTTAAAACATCAATTCTGGAATTTATCCCATCAGATAAAGCATAAAAAGAAGTTTAATTTGACACCTAATTCACTTTTATATCTTGAGTATTAAAAGAGGTATGGCCATTGTCATACTCTGAAATTAGTATCTTGTTCCCTATTGCTTTTCCATTGACTTAACTCAAAAGCTGTGATTGAGGACAGTCAAAAGTCTATAACTTTCTTAAAAATTAAGAGAACGGAATGAAATTTTCAGTTATTATAGATTGAAGCATACTGAAATAAATATGAAACAATCTTACTTGGATGACCTGAAATTAAAGCATATAATTAGTTAGTTACCTGATTGTAGCTAATTACAAAATACAATTACTAGATCTAAACATCTAACAATTTCTTAAGAAAAGGTTACAAATTTTTAAATAGCCTGTCCAAATAATATTCACACAATAATTCACAATATAACATGATTTTTAAATCCCATTGACATGAATTTATAGGCCAAATGGAAGGAATTTAATGTTTAATTCCCATAAATTAATGGCCATTTAAATCATCTTGCGAGTGAGATTTTGTGGAATGGGATCATTTGGAACGTTGCGGTTGCAGTGAATTTAAACCCCATATCGGCAGGAAAAACACTGCCAGTTCATATATTTACATAATCACATTTTTGCCGATGAAAGTTTGATTAAAATAATCCAAAGAAGCAAGTTAACATGTAAAATAAACGACTTACCTTATGTTTTGTCCCGTACGTGAGATCCATCCCGAGACCACCTTTCCTTAGCAACAATTTTTTTATAGTACATAATATTTAAGTCTTTGTGTAATGGAACATGAATTGAGCAGTTAAATGCGCTTAAACGCTTTGCTTTTTGTAGTCTTGACACTGTACAAGTAGCAGAGAGTCAGATAAGGTGCAGCTCTTGTAGAAAAAGTATTGAGAGTTGGGGGAGGATGTTGGAAGCGGTGGATTGAGCCTGGAGTAGCAACTGAAGGGAGGATATGGACATCAAGTGGTTAATGGTCACAGGTAAGACCAGGCTTCAGATTAACCTGGAACAAAATCAGGTTCGGGAGGCCTCAGGTGGTGAAGTCAATGATGGGCATTGTGGGGTAGCTGGTCAAATGTTGACTTTCAAAAAAAAGAATTGAGTCCTATCATCAGTCGTATGTCGTCCCCATCGGCTCACACTGCTCACTGGCCTCAAACAGCTTTAAATATCATAACAATATGCAGGATGTATTATTGCACACACTGCAATTTTTTTGTATCCGTATTCATCACATACATTAAAAAAAACTGGGAATTCTTATGAATACCATACTCAGTGACTAAGTTAAGGTGAAAAATTAGGTTTCATGAAATTTAATAATGGAACACATAAAATATCATACCACAAAATAAATGGTCGGGTAGCACTTGTCGAGGGAATGGGTGTTTCAGGTCGGTACCCATCTTCAGACCTCCATCCATTTCTCTCCACAGATGCTGCTTGACCAGCTGACTTCCTCCAGAACTTTATTATTTGCTCATAATTCCAGCATCTGCAGTTCCTTGTTCCGTCATTCCTAAAATTAGGAGGGGTTAGTCACATATAAGATTACATAAAATCGGCCTCACTGTACAATACTTGCCTTGAAATTCATGTGAAGTTGATGTGTGAAACAGATAATAAATATATCCACACCCAATTTGCAAAATTGGGCAAAGACTTGGTGATGAAAGTTTTTAAGCATCAATGTTTTTCCTCGTAGTTGTCATTAGAAATCGCATGAATGGTTCATACCTGACACTGCATTGCTGCAATGATTCTTGCAAGGCTGTCAGACCTTCCGTAAAGGCTTTCAATGGTCACCATGTTAAATCTGTCGGAAAACTGAGGGAAAATATGGATTGTGGGGAAGACAGCTATTTCCAGTGTAAGCGGTCACCTCAAATGTTGTTCAATATCTTGATTGAATCCCATGCCGTGAGTTGCTGCACACCTCTTGAAACTACAGGCCGATCAATTTGACAGGCACCACTGCAGTCTGTAATGAGATGCACAGTACAACATGCTGCGATCATCAAGGGAATACACAATGATGCTTACTCGTATAGACAGAAATGAAATATGAATCTAGCAGATGCTGCGAGTTAAAGATCAATGGAATGGTGGGGAACGTTTGAATCACCTTCCATTGCCAATCTGCTGCATGATTTGATCCTTACTGTTTCGTGATTGATATACTTAAGGAAGAGCTTACATTTTTTTGCTCCCTTTTCTTTTGGAAATCACAGTAATGGCCACTACGTAGTGGTGTTATCAGGTAGGCATCTGAAGCAGCAAAATTGTCAGATGCACGGTCCCAACAGACATGGCAGCCTCGCCAACAGTCTGCATCGCCCTTTCCTTCTTTTGTTGTTTTTAGTCTGTTGTCAAATGTATGTTTTAGTGCATCTTTAGTTTTTTATCATACCTCCGCCCGCACTGCGGCCTAACATCGTGGAGCTGGTGGTCCCTTTGCTGGGGATCAACTTCAGGAACTCCATCACGGGAGCCTGCGGAATTGACATCATGGAGCCCGCAGTCGCTTGGTTAGGGACTAACTTCGGGAGCTCCAACCACAGGAGCCTCGACCGCCCCTACACGGGAGCTTCGATCACCGGCTGTGGGAGCTTTGATCACCCGATTGCGGATGGTTCGACTGCCCCGACTGTAAGCGAAAAGGATGGAAGAAGATAATACATTATTGCCTTCTATCACAGTGCACTGTGGTGGATGATTATGTTAATTTTTATGTAGTTGCGTGTCCTGTTGCTTTTTTGGTATGACTGTATGGCAAATCCAATTCCTTGTATGTTTTTAAATACTTGGCTAATAAATTAATGACAATACAATACAATTCCTATGCCTCCACAGAAGCTATTTTACCCATTGATTTCTTCCAGCAGTTTGTTGTTTGTTCCAGATGCCAATATCTGATGTATTTTTGTGTCACCTTGCACAGAAGTGCCCAGGTCCTTTTCACTATTAGTGGAATTTCATTAGCCTTGGTTTTCACTATGGACCTATGGACACTATCTTTTTGAATAAATCATAGATAACAGTGATACTCACATGAAAGTGAAACTAGTAATAGTAGACTGTTATCTACGATTTATTCAAAAACCATTTCAAATAGGTCCAATCTCTAGCCAACTAATTTTCTGCAATTTGTGTTAATCTTGCACTTTCTCATTCCCTTTTTCGCAGTGTATTTTTCCCCTCACATAAAAATAACAAGATGGGTCACAACAAGGTGAGAAAAAAAAAATTGCTGCTTCTCATTATTATTCTTAATGTCTATAGATGTTGCATGTCAATATCTGGAGAGAAATTTGACATGACGTGCCATTGGTTCTTTAGGCTAAATAATATTAATGTTAGGATTCTGCACTATGGGTGTTTAGTTTAGAGAAACAGCATGGAAATAGGTGCTTTAGCCCAGCGAAGTTAGAGACAAAATGCTGAAGTAACTCTGCTGGATAGGCAGCATCTCTGGAGAGAAGGAATGGGTGACATTTCAGGTAGAGACCCTTCTTCGGACCTCGATCTAAAACGTCACTCATTCCTTCTCTCCAGAGATGCTGCCAGTCCCACAGAGTTACTCCAGCATTTTGTGTCTATCTTCGGTGTAAACCAGCCAGCATCTGCAGTTTGTTCCTACACTCTGCAGCCCACTAAATCCATGCCAACCATTGATTCCCCCATACACACTGGTTCTATGTCATCCCACTTTCTCATCACACAGGGGGGGATTCATGGAGGCTAATTAACCTACAAACCCGAACATCTTTTGGATGTGAAAGGAAACCGGAGAACCTAAAGGAAACCTACAAGAGTGAACGTGCAAACTCCACACAGACAACACCCGGTCAGGATCAAACCTAAGGCTGTGGCATTGTGATGCAGCAGGTCTACCAGCTATGCCACTCTGAGGACAAATGCATCATACATTTGTGGGTGTTGATGAAACTGGTGCACCTATTGTCTATTGTCTATTGGTGTTGGTTTTCAGGATGAAAGCTTTATTTCAGTTTTCTTTAACCTCTCTTTTGTTGTGATTTTGTCTCCATAACTTTCTGCTGCACCTTTGCTATTTTCACACTTTTTAATTTTGAATGCATTTTGATCATCCAGAACATGATTTTTTGGGGTGAGATTTGACAATTTGGATGTATTTTATTTGTTGTATACCGGCTCTTCCCGGTTTTTCTAAATTATGCTCATTAAATTGCATGGAGACTAAAAACAGCAGGCAGATAGATCTGCAATGTTATTCCAACAATTTCTGGTATTTGTAGAGGCTTATATCATTGATGGCTTTTTAAAATATATTTTATTATCTCTTCCTATCTGTGGCCAGTAAAGTCAATCCTTATTTCCACTTCTGGAAAGATTTTCTCCCAATTGATATTAGCAGAGGATTGTACAAATTGCTGATTTGTGATCCTTATTATTTTAACTGCAGATGTTGCTGCACATAAACAATTGGAGCCAGCCTTACCCTGATCCAAATATTCCGCACAAGATCTGAGGTTTTGTGGAGCTGCTATTTGGCAAATGCTTGTATTGAAATAAAACATACCATTTCAAACGTATGTACAAGGAACCTAAAAATAATTGCCAGTGTAAACAAGTTTGCGAGTTCCCCTGCACAAACCGTTCACTCCTAATTTATAGAACTCTTGATTCAAGCACACTATGTAAAGACATAATCTGAACTCAAGGATAAATAGTTCATTAAATTATATTACATTGCTTCACACGTTAAAATAGAAATCCAATGCAAAATTAACCGAAAAATGCATGTACATTTTTGAAGCTAAGCCATTTAAGTGGAAAACATATCTTATCAGATGTTCTTAGTTAGTTTACATTTAGAGTTAATAATTCTAGGACTGATGAAATGGGGCATAGTGCAAAAGTTTTCTGTGTTTTTCAACTGCAGGTTCAGCTACATTGAGTGCTCCATGACAAAATGTATATCCATTTGTTTAGATAGAGCTTATAAAGGATGTTACACTACATAAAACGGACACTGTGCATATTTGTTTCTTTTGGTTTTGAGGTACAGTCTATTATGAGGTCAAACAGCAAGGATATGTCAGATTTAAGACAGATTAGTTTTAAACCAAGATTGCTTTCTGATTTGACCCATGCGGAGAAACATAATGGTCTGGAAACCATTGCTGTTTAATTTATGGGTTTAAATTATGCGTGACTAAAGAAAGCATATCAATCATGCCAGCCAATGCATAATGTACTAGATGAAGAGGTTTAGTGGGCTGAGAGGAGGCAGGAAACCTGTCACTCTCAGTTCAACAGCTTCCAAATAACCATGATATCTTTTGAATAAACCACCCCAACATGTAGCAGGTGGATAGGCCTGACTTTGTTGTCTTTGTATCAATGAAAGCAAATGGGCAGGATCCAATATTACTGCTTTCACAAAATAGTTTCTTATAAACATTAAGGTTGGCAAATTAACTTTGATTTTTTTCTTGAAACACACTCGGAAAATGCATGTACTTTTACTGCAAAATTTGTTTTTAATGTATCAAATAGCGTAAAGATTATCAATGTAAATAAAGGCAATGTACAAAGATGAGTTACGCAGGCATCTGAAGACCAATGCATGTGCATTTTTTGGCAGATTTAGATTAACTGCCATTAACAAGCTAAGAATCGACTTAATTTCCCTGCACATTTTCCTCGGATTTAACTCTACCTCCAACTCTCATAATGTGTTTCAAGCTAGACAGGAAACTTAAACTGGGTGGAACTATTAGTACATGTTATTAATAGTACATTGAAAGCATAGTTGATTAACATAGACTGCAGATTGAGGCTGAGTAAAATGGGTGCTTCACAGAATCTTGCCTCAACAAAAGACATGCAGCCATATCAACCTATCTTATGTGGAAATAATACCACTTGCCTATCAGCCTAACAGTAACTGTTATTATATATTGTCATCTGCTTGGCATTTTGAGGTGGTATTCATCCTTATCTGTCTAATTAATTAGATATTCCATTCCTGAAAGCAGCAGAAAGCTTTTGTAAGATATTTTAGTGTTTGATCTTACAGAACTAATCTGAAGTATACATTAACTGTTATATTTGAATACATTCCACTGTTCTGTTGGTGATGAAATGGAGCCATGGTATTCTGTTGCTTTGTCTATTGTTTTGCTTCAAAACCTTTTATTTTAAATTGCATTTGCTGCAGCAACACATTTTATTTATATTAATCTGCATTCTGAAATTTATCTGTTTTGGCAACATTGATTGGTAACATTGGCCAACACTACCATTTTTTTATGTCCAAGATATCTCAGTAACTCAAACACACTTTTTAAGGATAAGAATGATATTTTCAACAGCAAAATTAAAATTGTGAGGAAAATGGTACATTTACTCTCATTTTCTTTTAAAGAAGAATGGTAAAAGAGTTTTATATTTGGCTTATTTAACAATAGAAAAGTGAAATCTCATGATTGTTATTGAAGAGGGCACCAAATAGGTCTGTTCCATACATCTCAGTGACAGAATTCAGATCTGCTTCCATAAGGGTAAACTCTCAGAAAACAGCCAGCCCAGATGGAGTCCCTGAACATGTTTTGAAATTGTGTGTCAATCAACGGTCCGCAGTCTTCACCGATGTCTTCAATCTCTAATTTCAATGGTATTTTTTCTTCACCTGCTTCAAGGAAACCTCCATCATTCCACTCTCCAAGAAAAATAAAGTGACCTGTCTCAATGACTATACCACCCAGTAGCTCTAACATCAAACATAATGAAGTGCTTTGAAAAACTGATCATGACAAACATTTCAGTCAGTCTTTTGGACAACCTGGACCCTTTCCTGCAATTAACATACAGGACAAAATAGGTCTATGGAGGACACTGTCTCATTTGCACTACATTCAGGCCTGGATCACCTTGACAAGACCAACACCGATGTCAGAATGCTATTCATTGACTATAGATCAGATTTCAACAAAAGATCAGCCAAATATGAATAAGCTAATTCCAAATCTTCTGGATCTTAGCCTTGGGGTCTCCATCTGTAACTGGATTCTGGACTTTTGAAATTACAGACTTAGTTTGTGAAAATTGATTGTAACATCTTGTTCAACCTGACTCTCAGGGTTGTGTACTCAGTCCCTTGCTCTAGACTATGTACACCCATGACTGTATGGCCAAGTACCATGCCAACCCAATGTTTCTGTTCACCGATGATCACACTGTTGTTGACAAAATCTGTAGCAATGATGAGGTGAAATATAGGGCAAAGTTCAAGAACCTAGTGCCATAGTATCATGATAATAATCTAGTCCTCAACGTCGGCAAGCCAAGTTGGTTCATGATCTAACGGAATGAGGGGGATGAACACAACTCTGTCCTCATCGACAGAGCTGCTGTAGAGATAATTTCTGGGCACCCACATCACCAGCAACCTAACCAGATCCCTTCACATTGATACGGTGATCAAAGGAGTCGATTGACACATTTACTCTTTACTCTAAGATTTGACATATCCATGACTATTCTCTGAAATTTCTATAGATGCAAAAGTATTCTGACGGTGCATCTCAACCTGGTCTGGCAACTGAACTGCTCTTGACCACCTGTACCTGCAGAGACTGGTGAATGTACTGCAGTCCATCACAGCCTCTTCATTTCCTTCCAACCAGTCTATCTTCTCAGTATGTACCATCAGGAAGGTTGCAAATATCGACAAGGATGCCTGCCACTGTAGCCATCCCTTTTCATAAGTTCATAAGTGATAGGAGCAGAATTAAGTCATTCGGCCCATCAAGTCAACTCCGCCATTCAATCGTGGCTGATGTATCCCTCCCTCATAACCCCATTCTCCTGCCTTTTCCCCATAACCCCTGACACATTTTCTCTCGTCTACCTTCTGGGAGGAAACACAGGAGCTTGAAAACTTGGATGTTTAGAACTAATAGTTTCCTCCCCGCTGCTATCTGACTCCTGAACAAATTGCTCCTTAACATCCCCATCCTGGAGGTGCTGTGACATGCAGTTACTCTTTCCTCTACTTCTTTCAGTTATTCTATAATTGTATTTTAATATTCTAAAATACTTTTACATCACAATCTTATGCCACCATTCTGCTGTTTTGTTTACTTTAGATAATTAAACTAGTTAAACTTATTGAAATCGTTTATTTTATACTCTTCTCCATATATATGGTTGTATTTATTATCACTGTATGCATACTGTTTATTTCATGAGCTTCTGTGAACAAGGAATTTCACTGCACCCTAGTGTAAATGACAATAACCTACTCTGAGCATCTGATCTTTATCTTGCAAAAAGTTTATGTTCTGGACTAATTACACAGCTGTTCTGAATGCGATTATAATAACTGCATTTTCTGTTTCAGCTCTATTAATGTAGTCTTCTGGCTTTTACATAACCATAAAGGTAGTTTTTTTTTTGCAATTCACTGACAGGCATTATTTGTGAAACCATAGTCAAAGGAACATATGGGGTTGGGGAAGGGAATTAATTAGAAGTTGTTTACTTTGCAAAATTAGGGATGGTATTTTTCTAGAGCAAGTATATTTCTATATTTTGATATGGTATTTTTTGCAGGATCAAGGACCAAAATATGTCAACCAGGACTGTAGTGATGGGGAGGTGGACATTGTGTGGGATAGGATGTAGACAGAAGAGTTTTGGTTGAGTTGATATATATATATATACAGGTAATATATATATATATATACAGGTAACATATTATATATATATATATATATATATTTATATATATATATATTACTAAAAGTCTGTTCTTGACCGGTTTTGGCCATCTGTGCTGCAATTTCCGAGAGAACGCCGCGACCTACAATCGTCATTTTTGGCCACCTTGCTCAGAGCCCCCCTTCGTCGCTTGTGTGCTGAGGATTTTTCCCATCGATTAAAAATGCCAAATATAATAATGTTTTTACAAAATTCCCCATTCTCTCTGCTGCCCCCGCTGGCAGCAGGGGGAGGGACTATAAAACCAGGAAGTGGTGTGCCACACAGTCTCTTCAAGATGGAGGAAGGCAGACGGTCATGTTTTTCTGAGCTGTGAATAACACTGAACACATTTCTACTCAAATTGTGCCCTTAGTGGTTTTAAAATACTTGCAGAATGTATATATTGGTTCTAAAGCTTGCAAAAAAATGTCTCTATTGGTTCTAAAGCTTGCAAAAAAATGTCTATTGGTTCAAAAGCTTGCAAAAAAATGTCTATTGGTTCTAAAGCTTTCAAAAAATGTCTATTGGTTCTAAAGCTTGCAAAAAGTGTTTCTATTGGTTCTAAAGCTTGCAAAAAAAAAGTCTATTGGTTCTAAAGCTTGAAAAAAATGTGTCTATTGGTTCTAAAGCTTGCAAAAACGTGTCTATTGATTCTAAAGCTTGCAAAAGCTTGCAAAATATTGGTTCTAAAGCTTGCAAAAAAAATGTCTATTGGTTCTAAAGCTTGCAAAAAAATGTCTATTGGTACTAAAGCTTGCAAAAAAAATGTCTATTGGTTCTAAAGCTAAAGCTAAAGCTTGCAAAAAAAATGTCTATTGGTTCTAAAGCTTGCAAAAAAAATGTCTATTGGTTCTAAAGCTTGCAAAAAAATGTCTATTGGTTCTAAAAAATGTCTTGCAAAAAAAAAATGCTCATTGGTTCTAAAGCTTGCAAAAAAAAAATGTCCATTGGTTCCAAAGATTGCAAAAAAAAGTCTATTGGTTCTAAAGCTTGCAAACAGTGTCTCTATTGGTTCTAAAGCTGGCAAAAAATGTCTCTATTGGTTCTAAAGCTTGTAAAAAAATGTCTCTATTGGTTCTAAAGCTTGCAAAAAAATGTCTATTGGTTCTAAAGCTTGCAAAACAATGTCTATTGGTTCTAAAGCTTGCAAAAAAAGTCTATTGGTTCTAAAGCTTGCAAAAAGTGTCTATTGGTTCTAAAGCTTGAAAAAAAATGTATTGGTTCTAAAGCTTGGGTGTGGCTTGAAGTTGAAAGGCACTACTTACTGCAGATGGTGGCTTGGGTGCAATGGCTTGAAGTTAAAAAATGTATTACTTACTGCAAATGGGGGGCGTGGGTGCATTGGCTTGAAGTTGAAAGGCACTACTTACTGCAAATTGTGGCTTGAAGTTGAAAGGCACTGCTTACTGCAAATGGTGGCATGAAGTTGAAAGGCACTACTTACTGCAAATGGTGGCTTGGGAGCTTTGGCTTGAAGTTGAAAGGCACTATTACTGCAAATGGTGGCTTGGTTGGATTGAAGTTGAAAGGCACTATTACTGCAAATGGTGGCTTGGGTGCTTTGGCTTGCAGTTGAAAGGCAGTACTTACTGCAAATGGTGGCTTGGGTGCAATGGCTTGAACTTGAAAGGCATTACTTACTGCAAATGGTGGCATGAAGTTGAAAGGCACTACTTACTGCAAATGGTGGTTTGGGTGCTTTGGCTTGAAGTTGAAAGCACTACTTACTGCAAATGGTGGCTTGGTTACTTTGGCTTGAAGTTGAAAGGCACTACTTACTCTAAATGGTGGCTTGGGTGTGGCTTGGTTGAAATATACCACTTACTGCAAATGATGGCTTAGTGTGGTTTGGGTGTGGCTTGAAGTTGAAAGACACCACACTGCAAATGGTGGCATGAAGTTACTTACTGCAAATGGTGGCTTTGAAGCTGACTTGAAGTTGAAATGTACTATTTACTGCAAATGATGGCTTGGGTGTGGCTTGGGTGTGGCTTGAAGTTGAAAGGCAGTACTTACTGCAAATGGTGACATGAAGTTGTAAGGCACTATTTACTGCAAACGGTGGCTTGGGTGCATTGGCTTGAAGTTGAATGGCACCACTTACTGCAAATGGTGGCATGAAGTTGAAAGGCACTACTTACTGCAAATGGTGGCTTGGGTGCTTTGGTTTGAAGTTGAAAGGCACTACTGTAAATTCACTTACTTCCTGTTTGCACTGTATATTGATTTGGCTGTGATTTTTGGCCATCTTACTCAGTCCCCCTCCGCTGAACAGGTGCAGAGAATTCTTTCCCATCAATGAAAAATAAAAGTGTTATTAGTTTTTTTTTTAAATGTTGAGAATCTCTCTCCTGTCAATCACTCCATGAAAGCCACATCTTTTCCGGTGGGGGAGGGGAGGGGTTATAAAACCCGGAAATGTGGGTGTGGCTCAGTCTCTGCAAGATGGAGGAGCAAGAGGTCACGACTCGCTGTCTTTAGTGGCTTTGCACCCTGCTAGAAGCGGTAAGAAACTGCACTTGAATTTGGTGGACTTATACCCTGCTTGAAATAGAATTTCAAGGATTAGCCGTGAGTCAACTACCAGCCCACCAGCCGTGAGTGAGTGAGTTGCCAGCACAACAGGCTTGATTGACTGAGACGCCAGCCCAAAATCCATTTGGCGCACAATTTGCATACTAGCCCTCTGGAAACCAGTCCCTTCTGCCTACAACACCCATACTAGTGCTCCAAAAAGCCCCCCCCCCCCCCCCCCCCCCCCCCAACTGGCCACCAATATTAGAATTGGTGGAGAGGTGGAATATTGCGTTGGATGACCAGCCCTCTGTGTGATGCTGGGACCCAACGGGTCCCACTTAGTCTAGTATAATTATAAAAATCTGATCTTGGATGTGTGTGTGTGTTTGTGTATAATCACATCTTCTCGAAAAAACAACACGCTAATGGTAACATTTTCACATATTCCTGTAGATATTTATTCAGTGAACTCCGTAATTGCCTCATCTGAAAAATTCATGTATTATTTCTCAAATTATTAATCAAAATTTTCAAAAATCTTAAATAACTTAGAAAATAAAACCAGCTGATGATGTGATAACGTCACAATGGATCTGCTTCGCGCGGCCGATGCGGTGTTCTATGCGTTGCGAGTAACGGCACCCCCCGACCACTCCCCCACGTACCCAGGCCCCGGAGCTTGAAGGCTGCCGCCTGGAGCGAGGGAGAATTGCATTCGGGAACCTGTGATGACCCCTCTCCCCTGGGCTCTGGATAGAAGCCGCTGACAATCCTTTGGTTGATGCCCGCTCCACTGCCGACTCCCCACTCCCTTCCTCCTCACCCTCCTCCTCCTCCCCCTCCCTCCTCCCCCCTCCACCGCTCTCCCCCTCCCCCCCTCCCCCCCCCCCCCCCCTCCTCTCCCCCCCCTCCTCCTCTCCCCCTCCTCCTCCTCATCCCCCTCCTCTATGTGAGATCCGTCCCATTGTAGACGTTGAGGGCGTTAGAAGTAGCTTTTTTTATTTTACTCCAGCGATTAAATTGTCCCGCGATTTGTTTTAAAAATGTCCGAGAACGGAAGTTGGAACACTGGCAGCCTGAGGAAATCCATCTCGGACAGGCAGAAGAAAATGGCTTTTTGATCCCGCCTCTTACCCTCAAAGGCACCAAAGTCGTGCACACGGCCAGGGGCCGAACTGCAGCACCGCTGAGGTAAATATTGTAACATCGCTACTTTCCCCTCTCTCTCCCTCCCTCTCTTCCCCCCCCTCCCTTTCCCCTCTCCCCCCCCCCCCCCCCCTCCCCTGCCCGCTTCCCTGCCCCTGCCCTCCTCACTGCCACTAACTGCCCCTGTCTGACTGCCCCTGCCCTCTCTGCCGCTGCCCTCTCTCTGACCCTGCCCCTGCCCTCCCTCTCTGCCCCTGCCCATGCCCTCTCTGACCCTGCCCTACCCTCTCTTTGACTCTACCCCTGCCCTCTCTACTGCCCCTGCCCTCCCTCTGTCCCTGCCCTGCACTCTCTCTGCCCCCTGCCCTCCTACTGCCCCTACCCTCCCTCTGCCCCTGCACTCCCTCTCCCCGGCCCTCTCTCCCTCTCCCTCGCTAGCCGCGCCTGCGAGTTGGGAGCTACGCATGAGTGGATAAGGCGTGGGATGGGGTACAAGGAGCAAATTAATAATATTAATATAATATCAAGGGGGGTGGTTAGTGTGTGTGTGTGTGTGTGTGTGTGTGTGGGTGGTAGGGTGGTTGGCTAGTGTGTGTGTGACGCCACAGTGTGCGTTGAGGGGATGGGACCCAACGGGTCTGCACTTGGTTTAGTATATATATATATATATATATATATATATATATATATATACTAGACCAAGTGCAGACCCGTTGGGTCTGTCCCCCCAACGTGCGGTTGTGGGTGGGGGGATGCGGCATGCAGCGTCACACACTAACTACCCCCTGCCCCCTCGCACTCACGCTAATTACCCCCCTTGATATTATATTAATATTATTAATTTGCTCCTTTTACCCCATAACTACCCTATCTACTGACGCATAGCCCCCAACTTGCAGTCACATCTAGAGAGGGGAAAAATGACGGCCGTGGGTGGCGGCGTTCTCACGGAAATCGCAGCACAGATAGCCAAAACCGGTCAAGAACAGAGTTTTAGTAATATATAAGATATAAAGCACATCGGGTGCGTGAGGAAAATGATGGAATAGGCAAATGAGGGTGTTACAGGACATATAAAGTTTAATAGCAGATGGCTTTGGTAAAAAATGGTAAATTGTCCCTAGTGTGTGATGTGTAATTGCAGGTCGGTGCAGATGTGGTGGGCCAAAGGGCCTGTTTCTGCACTATTTCTCTAAGATGGGTTGGTACAGAGGTGATGTTACTGAAGTGGAAGAAGAGAGTACCTACAAAAGTGAAGATTTTGTTCAATAGGAACATTAAGCGTTCTGCTTAACCCAGACATTGTGCTAAAGAAGAAAATGAAATATTTATTTTGTTTGATGTCTGTATCAGCGGGTAAAATAAAAGTATTTATTTACGCTCCACCATATGGTTAAAGAGACATGCACATTTTACAGTGAATGTATTGTAATAAAGGAAAATGAGAATATAGTATATATGTTAGTAATGGTTTGAGCAACAGAAATAATTATGTAAGTTAACTATAAATTGTAGCTTATACTGTAACATAATAGATGCTCAATAGTGGCTCATAATTGATTTACCATCTTAGTTAAAACATGTCCCGGCCGTAATGATTCTCAAGAGGACATCCCCCTATTACCTGGATATTTTGAGCAGAAAATTCCTTTAATTTGTAACTTTCTTTCATATGATATTCATGGGATATTTAATTTTTGCCTGCATACTTATTTGCCTGCATGGTGTTGCTTGATATTACAATTGGAAGTGCATCAGTTTAAAATCAAAATGAACTGTGCAAAGTAAAGAAGCATTGAGAATAATGTGTCGTGCTGACATTCTGGGGTCTTCCCTATTCTGATTTTTACCTACCTCTGTCCACCAACAAACTCATCTAGCAGATAGACACAAAATGCTGGAGTAACTTTTGAATTACTCCAGCATTTTGTCTCTATCTTCGGTTTAAACTAGCATCTGCAGTTCCTTCCTACACAAACTCATTTGGCATGTTGGCTGATATTCTGTTTATCTTGAGTCAGTGAATTGAGGTGCAGTCCCCTTCTACTTCCATTAATTTTATAATATTAACTTGATGTCAATGCAGAGCACACTCTTTGCTTCCACAAACATGGAGGCAAAGATGGGTTTTTAATATTGAACTCCAATTAATAACATTTTGTAATTGTACTGTCTAATATTTTTAATTAGTGTAGAATAATATATTTATCTTCTATATGATCAAAGATTTTTTTTTAACTGATTTAATCCCATAAATAAGCTAATACGTTTTATTAAGTATGAGAAGGACCTTGGCACCAATTTCACCCAGATGGATACATTTTAATTTTGGACAACGATGTGAATTGTTTGATAACAAATTGTCAGCCTATTTTGTATTTTTCACAGCTCTTATTTCCATTTTTGTTAATGCAACTAAAAAGTAAGAGGAATGTAAAGCATGCTGCCCATTTGTTATCACTTGGTTTACACTAATGGACAAAGTCACGATTTATCCGAGATAAAGATCAATGCTTTAAAGTTGCGGTTGAAAAAGTGCTCAATGGCTAGTTGGGGGATATTAAAACTTAGACATTTTTTTCAAAAGGAAGAAAGTTTGAGTTGTAATCTAGCCAAATATACAGAACTAAATATAACTCATCGGGTGCAGCAGCATCTATGGAGCGAAGGAAATAGGCAACGTTTCGGGCCGAAACCCTTCTTCAGACTGATCAGGGGTGGGGGTGGGTGGGGACAAGAAAGGGAAAAGGAGGAGTAGCCGGAAGGCTGGAGGGTGGGAGGAGACAGCAGGGGAGCTGAGGAAGGGGAGGAGACAGCAAGGACTAACAGAATTGGGAGAAGTCGATGTTCATGCCCCCGGGGTGCAGACTCCCCAAACGGAATATGAGGTGCTGTTCCTCCAATTTCCGGTGCTGCTCGCTGTGGCCATGGAGGAGACCCAGGACAGAGAGGTCGGAGACGGAGTGGGAGGGGGAGTTGAAGTGCTGAGCCACCGGGAGGTCAGCTAGGTTATTGCGGACCGAGCGGAGGTGTTCGGCGAAACGATCGCCCAACCTCCGCTTGGTCTCACCGATATAGATCTGCTGACATCTAGAGCAGCGGACGCAATAGATGAGGTTGGAAGAGATGCAGGTAAACCTCTGTCGCACCTGGAACGATTGCTTGGGTCCCTGAAAGGAGTTGAGGGGGGAGGTAAAGGGACAAGTGTTGCATCTGCTGCGGCCGCAAGGGAAAGTGCCCGGGGAGGGGGTGGACCGAGAGGGAAGGGAAGAATTGACAAGGGAGTTATGGAGGGAGCGGTCTTTGCGGAAGGCAGATATGGGGAGAGATGGGAAGATGTGGCCAGTAGTGGGGTCACGTTGGAGGTGGCGAAACTGACGGAGGATTATTTTTTGTATGTGATGGCTGGTGGGGTGAAAGGTGAGGACTAGGGGGACTCGGCCCTTGTTGCGAGTGCGGGGATGGGGAGAGAGAGCAGTGTTGCGGGGTATGGAAGAGACCCTGGTGCGAGCCTCATTTATGGTGGAGGAGGGGAACCCCCGTTCCCTGAATAGTGAGGACATTTCACCCTCCAGCCTTCCGGCTACTCCTCCTTTTCCCTTTCTTGTCCCCACCCACCCCCACCCCTGATCAGTCTGAAGAAGGGTTTCGGCCCCCGAAACGTTGCCTATTTCCTTCGCTCCATAGATGCTGCTGCACCCGCTGAGTTTCTCCAGCTTTTCTGTGTAACCTTCGATTCTCCAGCATCTGCAGTTCCCTCTTTAACACTAAATATAACTCATTATAGTTGGCTGTTCATCCTTGAGTGTGGAGGAATGGAAGAAGTGGAAAAGAAGGAGAATATTAACAACACACAAAGACAGATTTTAAAAGCAAGCAAGCAAGTTAATTTATATAACACATTTCAGCAACAAGGCAATGCAAAGTGCTTCACACAAAGCATTAAAAAGCAAAAGCAATTAATAACAGTCATTAAAAAGAATAGAAAATAAAAACAAGCTAAAATAGAATAAGACAAGTATAAAATACAAGAATAAATATTACAGTGCAGTGTTAGAAATGAAATTAAAAGTAATTAAAAGCAGCGTCAAACAGAAAAGTCTTCAGCCCCGATTTAAAAGAACTGAGAATTGGAGCGGACCTGCATTTTTCTGGAAGTTTGTTCCATATATGTGGTGCATAAAACTAAACGCTGCTTCTCCATGTCTAGTTCTAACTCTGGGGGACAGAAAGCAGACCTGTCCCAGATGACCTCAGAGGTCTGGATGGTTCATAATGCAGCAGAAGATCAGAAATGTATTTTGGCCCTAGACCATTCCGTGCTTTCTAAACCAACAGTAATATTTTGAAATCAATTATTTGACAAACTGGAAGCCAGTGTAAAGATCTCAAAACTGCAGTGATGTGATAAACTTTCTTGGTCTAAGAGAGGACTCGAGCAGCAGCGTTCTGAATCAGCTGCAGCTGTCTAATCGATTAAAAGTAATAGAAAGCTGAATGGAATAAAATGATATTGCACATAATCAAAAAGTTTGTTGCCACGAAGTTGGAGAAGACATTCATTGACGTGACATTCAGGGCTATGGGACTTTTGCATTTAATTCCATTAGCATTACTTCTGATGGGTTAAAGTGTTACTTTGAATGAGATATTCTGATGCTGGAGAATCGCCAGAGACAAAGTATTATTTGCATAACAAAATTATACATGGAAACGTGTTTGATTAGCGTCAATGCAATAATGCAGAATTCTCTACAGGGTTTGCAGAAAGTGCTGGCAAAAATTTGTCAAGCTTCTCAGTCAAGCTTTAAAGTATTCTATTTCAGAGTTGGAACTGCGGCACTTTTGATTCAAAAGGAATTTATAAGGAGCACAGGGGCTTTATTTTATGCAGGGGCACAACTAAGGGCAATAAGGAAAACGAACAGCATATGAACTAGATCAATCCTCACTGTGCCATGCACTGGAAAGGTGACCCATCAGACTTAACAAGTCTGCCTCCTGCTGACTTTGATTTGAAGAAACTTTCATTGTATGCTATTCAAAAAACTACGTTGTGCAAACAGAACATGTAGACCCAGGTCTTCGCTAAATCATGAACTACAAACCTATCACAGAATAGGTTAATACCTCATTTATGCTGCCTTGTTTTGCTAACCTGAAGACAATACATTTGATACTGATGAACAAGGGAGGATTTGGATGTTTTTGATATTGGTATTAGTTTATTATTGTCCCGTGTACTCAGATAAGTGAAAAGCTTTGTTTGCATGCTATTGAGTCAAATCATGCTTTACATGAGTACAGTATTATAAATGAGTAATACACAATACAACAGTTAGTGCAAAGGAAGAAAAAAAAAACAGAACACAAACTATAGTATTACAGCAAATATAACATTACAGTTACGGAGAAAAACGGCAAAGGCCATTGTGAAGTAGGTTGGAAGAAGGGGCTACACCATAGCTTATGACAGGACAATTCAGAAGTTTGTAAACATTGGGGAAGAAGCTGTTCTTGAATCTGGTGGTACATGCTTTCAATTTTTTTTATCTTCTGCCATCCAGGTAAAGATTTTGGTCAAATTCAAATAATTCTTCCCTCCATAGTCACAAATAGTTTAAACACTAGTTAAGGCTAGAGTTCAATCAAAAATTATATGTTTGTTGAAAGAGCCTAAAAAATATAATCTAAAAATTAGCAAGACAGAAAATATTGAGGGGATAAGTTTTCCTTGCTGCATGGCATGAGATTATGTTGGAAAAAATAACACCTATGTGTTCGGATTGACATCCTAACCTTGAGGAGATATGAGAGGTTCCTAATTATATACCAATGGATCTCTACTTCAGATGGACTACATTGCTCATCCTTTGTTCCTTAAAAATTCCACACTTTACTTGATCATGTTCCTGTAGGCAGGCTCCCTTATTCCTGACAAATCTGGCTGGCATGCTGTAGTTCTGATATAAGATTAAATTATCACTGGAAAAATAAAATAAACTTATAAAGGGGCAAGTGGGTTACAAATAAATCAAATTGGCTAACATGCTTTCAAGGATTTGCTTCGCATATTTCATGGTGCATTGTTCATATATGCAATTATTATACCTGGAATTGTAACAAGAAATTAATTAACCACATAGTGAATATTTGAATAAAATTAGTTAATAACATAGATTTTTGGAATACCTACACCATCAATATATTGGATAACACATTATTGATGTGTTCTTTGATGGCATCAAGGAATTTAATTTCATATTCATAATGCCCCAAATGACATTACATGTTAGCATTAAATTCCTTTGTGGAAGATTCAAAGTAACTATGTGAAATCAGCACAAAATAGTGCATAAATGAATTTAACTCATGCGTTTACTTGGTTAAAACAATGTAATTGGCACTTTAAACATATACTTGAGAACAATAGGTACATATCATAAGGTTATCATTGATCAAAGCTTGGCTATTATATGTAGACTGCTTGCATTGATTTTATGAACGTCTTCTAGGTGGGTTGAATTTTGCAGTAACATGCGTAATGGTATTTTGGGTATTAAAGGCAAAAAATTGGTTTCAGACTGGTGTCAAGGTTTAATGTTATTCATAATTCCTATATTCCCATATGGAGCAACAAAACAACTCATTGTAGAGAACAAATGGAGTTTTTGTTTCAATTACTATGGGGAATAAAATAGGTAGTTATTTTCTGCCACTGTTTTTCTTGATTCTGAATATTAAAAAATCAATCCCCTTTTTGATTGTGCTTGCTGTCTATGGTATTCCAGGTAAAAATGATCGATCAAGCTTTGCCACTATTTTCAGGATATCATCGATCCTCCTTGTCCTGGTCATCTAAAACAGACCAATTTCATCCCATATTGTTTCATCACAAATCTGCAACCAATTAAGGATTTGTTTTTCATGGGAATTTAATGCAAATTATTTTGAGGTTGAAAGAAGGCAGGTGTGCGAATAATGCAAGATTAACCCTGGTTTTTGAAGTCATAATACAGCAGACTGTTGCAAAACTAAGTTATTACTAATTATAAAAATAAATCCGGCAATGTAACTCATAGAGAGTGCAGGTGATTTGGAGTGAGAGGAATATCGTAAATTCAATTAAAAAAATATCTCTTCTAATATATTAATGATAGATATCAATGAAATAATTTTGCATCATCACTGGAACTAATTTTTAATCAAACTTGATTTATAACAGGAAATAGAATCTAACGGTTGAACAAAATTATTTGTAGAGTTTAATAATTTGTCACTTTCATCTAGATTTCTAAAACTGATATTGATATCACAGTCATGCTGGATGACAAGGTTGAGCTGATTTCATTTGTGGCAAGGTTTGGAAGTGGAGCATTTGGAGCATTTTTATCTGTTGCAGATTGTATTCACAAGGTTGTTCTGCTACCAGAATAGTAGGTTAATATTCTTCCTAATTTTGAGAGATGTACCACTGCTGTCATTTCCAAGTAAACAGACTCATCTATGGCTGCTAGTTTTTAATAAGAATACAGGTATATTGGAATGTCTGCTTGATACAAATATTTTGACATCTGTTAAAAGCAATTTTTTTTATTCTCTTGCTCATAATAATTGCATCAACATTGTGAAGGATTCTATTTCTGTTCTGCACAAAATCATATCACTGCAGGTTTTTTTTGCAAAGTGGCGAGAGACATGTTTTTTTTAAACAATACATCCATTTCTAACTGTGCCTTGAATATTCCAAAAAAAGATAAGGCACATGTAATGATATGTGAAATTATGACATCTGGTGTAGACAGATTAATTTGGTGTTTTTGCATAGCTATCACTGTGGTTGCAGTGATAGGAATGTATGCATTTTTCATGATTTTAATGGCTATTTAAATGTTTGCTTTATATTCTACGTTCATTACCTCAATTGAAATAAAAATAGGAAAACAATTGTAAAGCATGCTGCTGATTTTCTATCACTCATATGGCACTATTGCAGAAAGCCATTGTTTCTCCCAGTGAGCTTGCCATTCAATTGTGCTGTTATGACACCTATAACAAGGAGGCAAATACAATTTTAACCAGAATTATCAAGAAATGAGAGGGAGATCTATAATTGTATCAAAATATCAGACCAATCCAGCAGTATGTTGAATTCAGTAATTAAATTGAAATATTATTAAATACATCTAAAAGTGAGATAGGACATCGTTTTAAGTGACATTTAACAATGTGAAAGCAAAATTATCAAAAGATCTAAAAATGCAAAATAAATGAACACAAGATAAAACTAATATTTTAATCACTTCCATTTCAATAGTAAAAGTCAAATAATTGTTATTAATTGTATCCAATTTTAAAATGACTTCTTTATTGCTCTTTTAATTCTGTAAAATGTTATTATGAATTTAAGCAGAAAAAGTAGCAGGCATTCAATAGATAATAATTGTTTTTTTTATCAATTTCCAAATAATAATCAAAATGCTAATTAAACTTAATTTTCCCCCCAATTGTAGATAAAAATGATCATAGAAATTATGAATAAATAAAACAACAAGTTAGTAACTCAATAGCAGACATGTTATGATTTAGCTTATTATCCTAGCACATCTGCTGAAGCTGTTAATATGTTAGGTTCATTCTCAACCTAATATTTATTAGCCAATGCAGAGATTTAACAACAAGGCTTGCTGACCTAGAGTTACCTGCCACACATCAGATAATTTTCCTACCTGCACTCCAATGCTTATCTACAAGGTATTTTATATCCTTCCCATTCCCTGTAACCTTCAAGGTCAAACATCTACTGTAAGTCGTCTGTCCTTGGTACCTTTATCTCCAGCTGTAGCCTGCTATTCCACTTAATATTCTCCACTTTCTAAGGTAGAGATAAGCAACTTGCCTAGTGAGTGGTTCTGAAATAACAACTCCTGGGGTTCAGTTGCATTTAGCATGCTGAGATAGAACTGCTGTGTGTGGCATCAGGGTAGAATATTTAATTGTTTTCCCTTCCAACCCAGGCTGAAGGCAAACCTGACAATGTGTCACCCATGAGACGAACATATGGCTGCATATGCCTTCATTTTCTGGAGGATCAAGCCAGTGTGATTAAATTTAGGACTTCTGCCAAGTTGTTGCCATAACAATAGAACTCAATGTCCCAAATTCAAAGGCTCTTGCAGCAATACAAACCTGCCTCGGTCTCAATCCTTTCAAGTGAAATTAAAGGTGCAATTTTCAGATCAGTACTTCATTGCATCTGAAGGTATCCAGGCCTTTGCATCCTGTGGACATGTGACTTTTATCATGACTCCTGCATTTAGTCAAAACTAAGCCAATTATTCTTTGATTGTTCACAGGGTTAGTTTAGTTTAGTGATACAGCACAGAAACAGGCCCTTCAGCGCACAGAGTCCGTGCTGACCAGCGATCCCCGCACACTAACGCTACCCTACATACACTAGGGACAATTTACACTAATAACAAGTCAATCAACCTACAAACCTCTACGTCTTTGGAGTGTGGGAGGAAACCCAAGATCTCGGAGAAAATCCATGCGATCACGGGGAGAACATACACACTCCGTAGAGACAGCACCCATAATCGGGATCGAAACCTGTGTCTCTGGTGCCGCAAGTGCTGTAAGGCAGCAACTCTACTGCTGTGCCACCATGTGCCATTGGAGAGATGTGGAAATAGCGGTCCACTGTATACCCCAGTCTGCATTGAGGAGGTATCAGGATGCAGGCACGGTGAGGTGGCTGCAAGGTAAAATGGCTGCATTGGCTGGAAATCAGAGCCCCAGCTTTGTATCATTGAGGATACAGCTCCTGTTCCCCACGGATCAGAAAACACTCAAGGTAATACTTCTGACACAAGTGGGGATGGACTGCAGAAAAAAATAGTATCAGAAGTTACGCTCTCAAGATGTGGGTGGAATTGGGAAAGGAGTCGAATGACCTTCAAAGTAAAAATAGTAGCACTCAGCTCACTTACTCTCTGCAACAAAATCAAGAGCTGTGGGAAACATTCAACAAGTCAGGCAGCATCTGTGGAATGAGAAACAGAGTTAAAATTTCAGGACCAAAGCACTTTGTCAGAACTTTGGAATCTCTGGTCCCACTTCTGCCATCTCCAGCCTCATTATTTATCTTCCTCCTTTCTCTATTATATTGCCATGTATCTACACAATGAATATGCTGGGAATGGAGGGATATGGATCACGTGCAGGCAGAGATTAGTTTAACTTGGCATCATCATGTCCGCTATACACCGTAGGCTCAAGGGCCCGCTCTTGTGCTGCTATGTTCTATGTTCAATGAACTATGTTCTATGTTCCATGTACATTCCATCTCTTGTTTATCTGACATACCCTGCAATTTGCAATAGAAACGTAGAAAAATAGGCACAGGTGTAGGCCATTCGACCCTTCGAGCCAGCACCACCATTCAATATGATCATGGCTGATCATCTAAAATCAGTACCCCATTCCTGCTTTTTCCCCATATCCTGCTTATTACCACATTCCTTTAGACTGAAGAGCTAAATCTAACTCTCACTTGAAAACTTGAATGAGTGACATAATCACAGTCAAGCAATAGGCATTCATTCTTATGTCTTGTCGGAAAGTGTTGGATTGATTAAGATGCCTTCCACCACTGAGCTGCCACCTCCATAGCTAGCCTAATTATGAATCCAGTCCTCACTGCCTTGACCAAATGTGTGATTTTGTATGAACAAGTATGTCAACATTAATGCTTGACTAGCCCAAGAGACAGGCAGCCCAATTTAGAACCCACTGTCCAGCTGATACAATCCAATAGAAATTAACCCATTTGATCTGACGTGCCATCTACTGCTCAGCTGTGTCCTTTCACCATATTGTACATGCAATGCAGTTGAAAGGTCTGTATTGTGAAAATTGCAGGTACTCATCTAGCCTTCTCTGTTTTTAAAAACAAAAATATTCTTGCATGTTTATGGAAGAAGCCATTTCTATGTGGTGCACAGTGTGTTTCTGACAGGAGATGAGTAGTACCTGCCAAATTGATTCCCCAGGCACCGGCTTACTCCTGTAAAAGAGCTGGTCCACAATTGCATTTCTCATCCTCTTCTTAATCTTCTAAAAGCATTATTATCACTATTTTGATAGACATCCATTTCCACTGATGTCCTCAATATGCATATATCTTGGATAATAAAATTCTTACTTAATTAACCCCATATTCTGTGCTAGGGGAACGTCCTCGATTAACTGACGGTTAAACACCAACACAGTGACAGCTAAAGGTATTCTGTCTTCGAAGGGTTAAACTGAATTTGAAACTTGCTTCACCTTGAAGCGGTGATGAAATAACCCTTTTAAATCTTTTCAGATTTATCCCTTCCCTGTTCATAATCATTTGTCTTAACCCGTGGAGAGAATATCTTCTACGATATAAATGTGGTGATGAAAGGCTGACAACTAGCACAAAATAGTGATGAAGACACAGGCTTATCTGGAATTGTCAGCAGACCACGTCTGTAGGAGTTTTGGAATTCACCAGGTTTGAAGGATAAGTCTATTTATCAATCAGTTTTAATTGACTTTGTGCTGCAGCACTGTCCTCTCGCACAGACGAGATGAAAAGCAATGCACTGTGGAAGAAATTGAAATGAAAATCCTATTCAGCCTGGCATGATTGTGCATTGTCCTTGACTGAATGGTGATTCCTGGGATAATATCTAATTCCAGTAGGAAAATTTCTTCCTATAACCACCTGCTGTCAGCAGCTTTGTCAGAGGATCACAGGTTGTTCTGGATGACTGGACCCTGGACACGTCTGAGAAGAATGCAGTCAGTCTCCAGCTGGGATTTAGATCTCTTCATTTTCCCACTGCTTTCGTATGCCAAGCACGGTGTGAATCAAGGCAGGGGAAAAAAAAGCCCTGCCTGCAGCTTAGGAACACACGATTTTCTGAATGATGTGAAAGCCAAGGACCCACTAAATGCCAGACAGCTCACAACATGGTCGCAGAGTGCATGACATCCAGCTTCATCCCAGGGAGCCTCAAGAACAGAAGTTTTATTTATTAAGAACGTATATATTTCTCAATTTCAGCATCGTCTACTGTTTAAAAACTAATTGTAATATATTAAGAACTGTCAATAAAGAAACACTATTGTTTGTACAGATTCAACATGGTAACAAAAGGTGCAATCTTATGCTAGATTTCTCTTCACCTGGAGGAATTTGCCTTTTTAAAATGCATTAACAACAGACCATACCACTAGAATTAAAATGCAGTCTGACTATTCATTCACATTAGTTATTCACCAGCCGTAAGAAAAGGATTTTATCTTTGGACCAAAATTTAGAGAGAAGTCATCTGATACAACATGCTTAAGAAGATTAACAGGGAAATTGCCGGAGTGAGATTTCCCCTGACTGCACCAGCTAGAATCAGGGGTCAGAATCTTGAAACAAAGGGCCAATCTTTGTTTAGGGCGGCGATAGGGCGGCACAGTGGCGCAGCGGTAGGGTTGCTGCCTTACAGCGCCAGAGATCCGGGTTCAACCCTGACCACGGGTGCTGTCTGTACGGACTTTATGCGTTCTCCCTGTGACTGCGTGGGTTTTCTTCGGATGCTCCGGTTTCCTCCCACACTCCAAAGACGTACAGGTTTGTAGGTTAGCTGGTTTCTGTGAATTATAAATTGATGATTGCTGGTCGGTACAAACTCAGTGGGCTGAAGGGCATGTTTCCACGCTAAAATGTCTAATCTTTCAGGACTTAGATGAGAAGAATATTTTTCACCCAGAGAGTAGCAAATCTTTGGAATTGATGATGAAAGAGGGTCGCGGAGACTCATTGATAGGTTTTTACATATTAAGATGTGTAATGGGTTAGTTCAGGGAATGGTGCTGGACAAGATTAGCCATGATATTTTTCAATGGCAGAGCAGATAGAATGAGTCAAATGGCCCACTTGTACTTTCATTTCTTGTGTTCTCATACAGTACATTTCATTGCTCAGGATACCTCAAAGCACTCTGTCGCCAATAAATTAATATTGTAGAGTAGCCATTGTTCTAAAATCAGGAAAGTTAGCAGCCAGTTTCCATACTGAAACATATCTCTGAAAGACACCAAGAGGTAAGGAATAATAAGCAAATGATCAATAAATCCTTTGACTCAGAGATGAAGTGCACTGTCACTGAGCAATGGCCCAACATATTTTCTTTTGCAACTTTCTTAAAAAAATAACAGGATGCTCTGTTTTAATCTATCAAGATTTCCTGGCATGATGACCGTAAAATTGCTTTCCTGATCATTATGAACAAACACATCCTTATATGAAAGCATTATTAGTGCAATTGCTCCAAATAGCAAACTTTGGTCATGTCTTTCGTCTTGTATTTGTCAATAATGGCACTATGTATTATTTTTCTTGTCAAGTTTGAAAGGTGATTTCCATTTGTTTTGTTAAAGAATTCCTTATATATCTTCATCCAGTGACACATTAAAATCCCTGACCTGGTAATGCAGACAATAACAAATGCTTGTGGGTGACTTACAAGGTAATTATGCGGTTGATAAGGCATCAAATGTCATAATCAAGTGATCTGGTGGACATTTTTGAAGGAAGGACATCTGCAATCATTTTTCTTCGTAATTACTCACTCCAATTACTGGCAGCAATCATTTTGAGTGCAGGCTTATTCAGGGCTTTGTTGTTAAACCTGCTGGTCTTCTCTTAGAATGTTAAATGCTGGCTTATTGTGTTATAATGTAGAGCAATAGATAATTTGCCCATTGTTAAAATTGTGGCGTGCGTTTAATCATGGAACATTTCTCTTTCCACATGTGTTTACATTGGTAATCTTTGGATGGGAGTGTCATGTGGTGTGACTGCTTCTCAACAATGTAGTATTGTCGTCAGCAATCAATCTGCCAACTTGAGGACATACAATTAAGCTAATGTGCTGCTTTATAAATAAACCTTTGCCTCTTTGGGTATAAATATGCTCTGTCTCCATACATTCCTGAAGGTATTATTAAAAAAATAGAATTCATAAGAAATTGAAAAGGATTTTTTTTCAATTGAAAAGGATTTTTTTTCAATTGAAAAGGATTTTTTTTCCATTGTAAAGATTGGAAAATTTGAAATTTGCATTTTTTTCTAGTTCAATGTGTTGAGCTGAATTTATATGTTTCTCTGAATGCTTAGCAATCTTAGGTCGACACAGGCTTGTATTAGAGTGTTTTTTATTCCCATTTTCAATGAATTTTCTAACAGGTAGTGCAGCAAAAGAAAAGGAAATTACCTTTTTGTTAAATCAATGAATGCAGAACAAAACATAGACTTAAGCCCCTGTCCCACTTGGGCGACCTCCACCGCGAGTTCTGGCGACCTTGCCCATAGTCGCGGGAAGGTCGCCATGAGGTCGTAGGAGGTCTTCGTCACTCTCCTTCATGGTCCGAGTGGTCTTCAGCTAGGTCGCGGCGTATTTCTCAAGATGTTAAAAATTGACCCCGACTAAAAATAGGTTGCGTGGAAAAAATCAATACTTTTTTAGTCGAAGTCGATCGTAGTAGGTCGTGATGCTGGCCATAGGTAGTCAAAGGTAATAGTTCCGGGGTGAAAAAAAGGTCAATAGAAAAAAAGGTAATTTAAACAGCAGAACGTCACCTCTGTCACTCCAGGGCATGTTCATTCATAGCTGGAGAGATTTTTGGAGAGGAGACGTGTTCTAGAGATGGCATCAAAGAGGCAGCAGCGCAGGGAGAGGGCACAACCCTAAAAAAAACCTGCCATGCAGGTGTTGCCCACCCAGGAGGAGGAGTGGCAGGAGGTGATGCCACAGGGGGTGATAGTGCAGGAGGAGGTAGCCCTGCATGAGAGACCCCTGGAGGAGGAGACCAGGGTGGTAGTATATGTCCCCATCACAACCCCATCCTTCACTGCCTCATTTGAAGGCAGCAAAGCAGCCCTTTCTCCTGTGTCTGACACAGCATCAGAGGCAGATGCCCCATTGGTGGTGAGCGAGGGCTGGAGACAGGTTATGCCCTACACCTTCACCGGGCAGCAGGAGGGGGACCTTGAGGATTGGTTCCAGCAGAATGCCATCCGGTACGATAAGGAAAATGAGGGGTACAGGGACAAGAATGGCATGCTTGCCATCCACTGCCCCACATGTGTGCTTAAAGTTCCATCTTTTGACGAAGCCCAGCGCCACTCTCTTCCAGTCATCTGGTGTACTGGGACAGCCCATCACATCGTCTCCATTCACACATTGAGACCTCTTCTTGTGCTTCCTCTTCACCCTTGCTCTTCCCCTTCTGCCTTTCTTAAAAGGCTGCTGAAGCAAAAGGGCTACTGCAAACAGCAGTAGTTGTATTTTTACTAACATCCTGGTTCCGTTTGTTGCAGGGTTCAGAATGATTTACCACACCTGGAGTATTGAGTGCAGTTTTTAGTCTCCAAAAATGAGGACATGACATTATTGCCATAGAGGTGACCATTTGAGCTGTTTACCATCACTGGCCGTTGTGGGATGTCAGGACTGTCTTATGAGAAAAGACGGATAGACTCGTGGTTTATACTCTCTAGAATTTAGCCATTGAGAGGGGATCTATCCTCAAGTACAAAATTCTTACCTGGTTGGACAGCTAGTGCAGGAAGATTGTTCCCGAGTTGGGCAAGTCCAGGACAAGGGGTCACAGCTTAAGGATAAGGGGGAAATCTTCAATAAAGTCCGAGATGAGGAGAACTTTTTTAGTCAGAGAGTGGTAGAATCTCTGGAACTCTCTGCCACAGAGGGTAGTTGAGGCCAGTTCCTAGGTCGCTATATTTAAGCGGTGGAGTTCCCATGTGGGACCTTGTGGCTTTAAATAGATCAGAGGGTATGGAGAGAAGCACACTACGGGATACTGATTGAGCATTAAAGCCAAATGGAAATGGATAATGGATTTGCAGGCTCGAAGGGCTTAATGGCCTCTAATCACAGCACAGTAAAATTCCTACTTCTATGTTAGTTATGTTCCCTTGATAATTGATTGCATGGTTCAGAATGATTTAAAGAAAAAAGGCAGGGAGGCATTTTTTAGTGATAAAAAATGCAGACATGACATCATTTTATCAGGTGACCATTTGAGCTGTAGACACTCATCACTGGCCGTTGTTGGTTTTCAGTGTGGTCCTCTGAGGTCGAAGGGGGTCGTGCTCATTCACAGACCAATTTGCCAGAGACTATCCTCAAGTAAAACGTACCTGGTTTAAGCTAGTCTTCTACATAGTCGAAGGAGGTTTTCTTCATAGTCGAGGGAGGTCTTCAATATAGTCATAGGAGGTCATACACATAGTCGAGGAAGGTCGTAGGATGTCGTAGGTCACCGCGACCTTGCTTTTGTTTTAGTCCCCTAGGTCGCCAGAACTCGCGGTGGAGATCTCCCAAGTGGGACAGGCCCTTTAAATAGTAAAATTCGCACCATTAATTCCCAGAAGCACACTTGGGAGTTTTACATTGAGCAGTTAAAGCTAAATTGGAAATGGATAATTGATTTTTTTAAACTTGACTTAATGGCTCTCTAAAAAAAAACTGCCATCATAGTCAACAGTGGAAAATGGCCTACTCAGAGGAGATCTTCTCCTCCAGCTTGTCAAAACCCGTGGTGGAACGGGTGAGTGGTGGATTATTGTGTTGGGGGAGCAAACCCAACGGGTCTGCACTTAGTCTAGTGTTCATTATATTTGGACTGAATGGATGCTTCTGTCATATCATCCTTGGTCTGTTGCAGAAATGATGGGCCCCAACATTAAATGTTTGGCCCCATCTATGCCTGCCTCTTTGTAGGGTACATTGACCAATCCTTGTTCAAGAGTATCAAGAGTATCAAGAGTATATTTAATTGTCATTTGGACCCCTGGAGGTCCAAATGAAATGCCGTTTCTGCAGCCATACATTACACACAAATAGACCCCAGACACAACATAATTACATTTTACATAAACATCCATCACATAGCTGTGATGGAAGGCCAAATAAACTTATCTCTCCACTGCACTCTCTCCCCCCCGATGTCAGAGTCAAAGTCAAAGCCCCCGGCTGGCGATGGCGATTGTCCCGCGGCCATTAAAGCCACGCCGGGTGGTGCGAGGTCGCACACCGGGTCTTGATGTTGGAGCCCCCGGTGTGCCCTCGCAAAGTCCCGCATTCCAAGCCCCGGGGCAGTGGTGCTAAGCCCCGCTCCCAGGAGCTCTTCCCCCCGCAACTCGGGCGGGAGAAGTCCTCCGTTGCATCTCCCCCCCCCCCTCCGGGCTCCCGGTGCCCTCTATCCGCTATCCCTACCTGGGGGACATCAGTCCGACTCCTGGCAGCATCAGCTCTCCCAGCGGCCGCTTTCCCACCGCCCCACCCTGCGGCAATCGTGGTCCTGTCTACTCTCCGCCCCGGTGAATGGTTTGCGACACCATCTCCTCCCCGCCTTCTTCCTGTGGGAGGCCACCGTCCTGGCCCTCTCCCCAACGACAGCTGAGACCCTCCAGCTTGTCAAAAAGATCGTGGTGGAAACTCCAGTGCAGTGGTGGATTCATTGTGTTCCCCCCCAAACCCAACGGGTCTGCACCCAGTCTAGTGTTCATTATATTTAGACTGAATGGATGCTTCTGTCATATCATCCTTGGTCTGTTGCAGAAATTATGGGCCCCAACATTAAATGTTTGGCCCCATCTATGCCTGCCTCTTTGTAGGGTACATTGACCAATCCTTGTTCCAGGCCTACACTGGCCCAATCCCCAAACTATATCCCCATTACATTGATGACTGCATTGGTGCTATCTCCATACAGAAATCTCCATACCTCCAAACATGCACCCATACAGAAATCATGGACACATCAACATCACCATCAATTTTCATCCTGCGCTCAAATTTACTTGGACCATCACTGACACCTCCCTCCACTTTTTTGATCTCCCAGTCTCCATCACAGGAAATAGACTATTGACTAACGTCTATTACAAACCCACTGACTACCTCAACAATATCGTCTACAGTTCTTCCCATCCTGCTTCCTGCAAAGGCGCTATCCCCTACTCCCAATTCCTCCATCTACACCGCATCTGCGCCAAAGATGAGGTGTCCATACTAGGACATCCGAGATGTCCTCATTCTTTGGAGAACGGGGAATAGATGAGGCCCTCACTCGTGTCTTCTCAGTACCCTGCAGCCTCTGCCCTTGCTCCCCCTCCCCCTAGTCACAACCGAGACAGAGTCCCCCTAGTCCTTACCTTTCACCCCGTCAGCCGTTGCATACAACACATAATCCTCCGAAATATTTGCCTCCTCCAATGGGATCCCACCACTAGTCACATCTACCCATCTCCACCCCTCTCCGCCTTCCACAGAGATGCTTCCCTCCGCAACTCCCTGGTTAACTCTTCCCTTCCCACCCAAACCATCCCCTCCCCAGGTACCTTCCCCAGCAACTGCAGAAGATGCAATACCTCTTCCTATACCTCCTCCCTTCGACTCAGTCCAGGGACCCTTTCAGGTTACTCCTTTCAGGTTAGGCAGAGGTTCACTTGCACCTCCTTCAACCTCATCTACTGTATCCATTGTTCAAGATGGGGACTCATATACATTGGCGAGGCCAAACGTAGAATTGTTTCGCTGAACACCTTCACTCAGTCCACCTGAACCTACCCGATATCCCGGTTGCTAAACACTTTAATTATCCTTCCCATTCCCACATTGGCCTTTCTGTCATAGGTCTCCTCCATGCATTAGCAAATTTGCAGATGACACAAAGCTGGATGGCAGTGTGAACTGTGAGGAGTATGGTATGAGAATGCAGGGTGACTTGGACAGGTTGGTCGAGTGGGCAGATGCATGGCAGATGCAGTTTAATGTGGATAAATGTGAGGTTATCCACTTTGGTAGCAAAAACAGGAAGGCAAATTACTATTTAAATGACTAAATGTCAAGTTGGGAAAAGGGGAAGTACAACGGGATCTGGGTGTTCTTGTACATCACTCAATGAAAGTAAGCATGCAGGTACAGCAGGCAGTGAAGAAAGCGAATGGCATGTTGGACTTTATATTGATTGATTGATTGATTGATTGATTGATTGATTGATTCTTTTAATGACCACACAGCCAGGGTGGTGGAATTTGTTATGCCAATGCAGCACATAAAAAAGACGAGTTGAGTATATCAAGAGGAGTTGAGTATAGGAGCAAAGAGATTAGAAAGGGCCCTAGTAAGACCACACCTGGAGTATTGTGTGCAGTTTTGGTCCCCTAATTTGAGGGTGCAACGTAGGTTTACAAGGTTAATTCCTGGGACAGTGGGACTTTCATATGCTGAGAGAATGGAGCGGCTGGGCTTGTATACTCTGGAGTTTAGAAGGATGAGAGGATATCTTATTGAAACATATAAGATTATTAAGGGTTTGGACATGCTAGAGGCAGGAAACATGTTCCCGATGTTGGGGGAGTCCAGAACCAGAGACCACAGTTTAAGAATAAGGGGTAAGCCATTTAGAACAGAGACGAGGAAACACTTTTTCTCACAGAGAGTTGTGAGTCTGTGGGATTCTCTGCCTCGGAGGGCGGTGAAGGCCGGTTCTCTGGATACTTTCAAGAGAGAGCTGGATGGGTCTCTTAAAGATAGCAGAGTCAGGGGATATGGGGAGAAGGCAGGAATGGGGTACTGATTGGGGATGATCAGCCATGATCACATTAAATTGCGGTGCTGGCTCGAAGGGCCGAATGGCCTACTCCTGTACCTATTGTCTATTGTCCATTGTTAGAGAGAGGCTAAATGCAAATTGGATGAACAGCATCTCATATTTCACTATGACAGCTTACAGCCCAGTTGTATGAATATTGATTTCTCTAACTTCAAGTAACCCTGGCATTCCCTCTCTCTATATACCTCCCCCACCCAAGTCACACCATCTTCTCATTTTCACCCAACAAAGGGCTAACAATGGCCTGTTTCCTTTTCCTTTATCATTGTTACTTTTTTGAGTATATTTCATTCCTTGTTCTTTATCTCTCTACATCATCTCTATATCTCTCGTTTCCCTTTCCCATGACCTTCAGTCTGAAGAAGTGTCTCAACCCTAAATGTCATCTGTTCCTTTTCTGCAGAGATACTGCTTGGCCCGCTGAGTTACTCCAGCTTTTTGTGTCTATCTTTGGTCTGTTGAATTCTCTCCCTAATGATTTTTGTCCCACTGTGAAAAAAATGATTTTCAGAGGCATCCTTAAAGCTTGTGCGGGTCTTTCTACTTTGCAATAATACCAGCGTACTATTGGGAGAGAGACTGGATAGGCTGAAGATAGACACAAAATGCTGGAGTAACTCAGCAGGTCAGGCAGTGCCTCTGGTTAAAAGGAATAGGTGACGTTTCGGGTCGAAACCCACCTTCTATCTGAAGAAGGGTCTCAACCCGAAAGGCCACTAATTCCTTCAATCCAGAGATGCTGCTTGTCCCGCTGAGTTACTCAAGGATTTTGTGTCTATCTTCGGTGTCAACCAGCATTTGCAGTTCCTTCCTACACAGACTGGTTATGCTGAATTTGTTTTCTTTGGAAAAGGGAAGATTGAGGGAAGTAACAGAGGTATAGATCAATACCATATTATGAGAGGCACAGATACAGTGGATAATAAGAAACGTTTCTCCACAGCAGAAATATCAAAGACCTGAGGGCGTGTGTTAAAGGTGAGGAGTAAGGTGTTTAGAGGGAATCTGAAGAAGAATTGTTCACCTAGGGTGTTGTGCAATTGGTAATACACTACCTGGGAAGATGGAGGCAGAAGGTTATCTCACAACATTTAAGCATCTGGATCACTTGATTGCCAAAACATAGTAGGCTGTAGACCAAGTGCTGGTAAAAGAGATTGTCATAGATAGGAACAAGGAACTGCAGATGCTGTTTTACAAAAAAAAAGACACAAAGTGCTGGAGTAATTCAGCAGGTCAAGCAGCATATGTGGAGAACATGAATAATATGGGTCAGGGTCAGGTTAGTCTGAAGAAAGGTCCTGTCCCAAACTGTCACCTATCCATTTTCTCCAGGGGTACTGCTTGATATTCCCACACTTTGTTTTAATTATTGATAGATACTTGGTGATCAATGTGGCCATTTCTATATAGGTCAAAGGGTCTATTTCTATGCTTTATGACTCCGCTCTTAAAATTTACCACACTGAATGCTTTGGGACATCCTCAAGTTAGTGAAGGTGCTGTGCAAATGCAATCATTGCTTGTTGATTACACATTAGTTTAACAGTAATACTTAATTTTGCATTGTATACTTCTAGAAATGAACCTATTGTTTATAATGATGCCTAATCATCTTGTATTACTATTGGAAGGGATTTGTGCATCTGTATTCCCAGATCTCTTCTCTATCCAATTTAGTTTCATACCTTACTGGGAATAAGTGGCCTCCTTAAAGCTGCTACCAAAATAAGCTTTGTTCCATTTCTTTGTTAATTTTCTTTGTTACTAATGCACCAAATCTGTTTTTGATAACTTCTATTGCTGTATAATCCCATATTATTCACAGTAACTACACTCAAATGTATTACCTTATGCAAATTTTAACATTACACATTCAATTTCTGAGCTAAAATCATTCATATTTATAGTGAGTACCATTATCAGATTTACTCCTTTTCATATTTTGCTAATCTAAGAAATGCCCTGCAGTATCTATTTTCCTTTGTTTTGTAGCCATCTTTAAAGCCACTTCAAAGCCATACTCAAAATTACATAATTTATGTCCTGTTTTATCAATTTTTTTTTGTAAATCAGGAAGATCACATTGGATCACTATTATCTTCTATTTCCTTTTACTCTTCAGCGAGTTCAATATCATTGATTTAGCGTAAAAAATGTTTTAGACATTCGTTTGAGTAATATTACTATATTTTCATTCCCAGATTATTTTACAATCCTCTTTTAATAGAGGTTCATAGACTTTCTTTGCACTAACATTGCACTAAGCAGCCTATAATTTCCTCGATCCCCTGTTGAAAATCAGAATTATATTTGCTGTGTCTGTCTTCTGACATTATTTTCCATGTTTTGCCTTTAGTGTCTGTCATCTTTTCACCAAGCTATTTGAGTATCTGTGAGACTTTGGTTCTTTTAAATACATATAAATTCTTATTTTAAGTACCATAATATTTTCCCGTTTTTCTACTTGCACATCTTCATATTCAGTCTCTTCGGTGAATACTGGGGCAAATTAGTTTTAGTCTCACTTCAAGCTAAGCATCATCAATTGCAAATCAATTGCAAATCTATCCTAAGTATCATTATCCCCATCTTAATTATTTTGTTATCGTTCACCTATCAAAAAAGTCACTTTTAGATTCATTAACATTTCCATTTTCGGCTTGCTTTATAAATTGCCTTTCTAGCATATTTTACATGCATCATATTCCATTTTATCATTCTGTATTGTTATGGTTTATGTACAATGTATAATTTTCATCCGCATTTCAATATTAATCTGTGGCACTTCATGTTTTGCTAGTTTTCCTTTATTATTTGGTAGAACATTTATTTTGATCTATGACTGCTGAAAAATTATTTTCCATTTTTATGTTTATCAATAGTTTTTCTCCAACTGATCACTCATGTTTCCATCCTCATTCCTTCTTGGTAAACTTTAGTTTGTTTTACGTAATCTCTCCTTCAGTTATTGTGATTGCAGTCTTATGATCAAAGCTTCCATAATGTTCTCTCGGTGTACTTCACTCACCTCCTTTAATCCTTTCCCATTACCAGGTCAAGCAGTCATCTTCTTTGGATCTGAAATGTTATGCTGTTTTTTTAATCTATCCACACATGCTACCTGACCTGCTGAGTGTATCCAGTATCTTCCCTTCTTATTTCAGATCTTCTGCATCTGCTTTTTCTTTTTAATTTTATGCAAGTTCTCTGCCCTTGTTTAGCTTCTTGGCAATTTGGTTCAAAAATAAATGTTATTTACACTGTAGAAACTTCATCACATTTTTTTTTTCCTTTTGCTCTCTTTGTTAGATTTTCTTAGGGTACCTGCAGTCATCCATGGCAAAAACACTCTGACATTAGGCTTTAGACATTAGAGATACAGCGTGAAAACAGGCCCTTCAGCCCATTGAATCCACACTGCCCAGCGATTTCTCCATACACCAGCACTATGCTACACACCGGGGACAATGTACAATTTCCAGAAGCCAATTAATCTTCAAACCAGTATGTCTTTGGAAACCAGAGCACCCAGAGAAAACACACATGGTTACTTACAATCTCCATACATACATCACCTGTAGTCAGGATTGAGCCAGGGTCTCTGGCGCTGTAAGGCAGCAACTCTACCGCTGCACCATTGTGCTACCCCTGAATTTACTAAATTTGCTATTGCTTCTTCAACTGCATCCTTTACACTGTTTAACGGACTGCTGCCTGCCCTGTGATTGATCCCATTTTAAACTTTGTCCTAATCCTTAGCCATTCTACATCAGATAGAGGAGCAAGTGTATGCCATTCAAGCCTGCTCAGCCAGTCATTGTGATCCTGGCTGATCTTCTTTATCAACACCATCTTCTTTGGGGTGGAAGATTGCAACCTTCACGTGGTCCGCCCTGTTTCGACTAATGCAATCAACTCGACGTGCACAAACAGAAGATCAAATAGAACAAGTTGTCCTACAACTTTAAGCTGTGCATGCCACATGAAAGAAGAAGAAGAAGAAGACCATTTTATTTGATTCACCTTGTAATTTCTAGTAATGATGGAGCTTAGAGCTCAATGTTATTTCTGGCATTAGACATGTGAATGACATGGCCTGCCCACCAGATTTGACTGATTAATTGTAGCCTTAATGCTGGGCATATTGGCCTGGGAGACGATGCTAACAATTGCTCACCTATTCTGCCAATTGAGTTGAACAAGTTTGTGGAGAGATCTTTGGTGGTACCTCTCCAGCTCTTTGAGATGCGTGCTGATGGTAAACCCAACTCTAAAGTATCGAGGAGAGTAATGCTCAATTTGGCCAGCTTGGAAAATTTGATCTTCGTTTAACCTTTTCCTTAAATATGAGCGTTTGAAGGCACTAGGTCTGTACTCACTGGAGTTTAGAAGGATGAGGGGACCCCTCATTGAAATTTATCGAATAGTGAAAGGCCAGGATAGAGTGAATGTGGAGAGGATGTTTCCACTAATGGGAGAGTCTAGGGCCAGAGGCCATAGCCGCAGAATAAAAAGACGTATCTTCAGAAAGGATATGAGGAGGAATTTCCTTGGTCAGAGGGTGGTGAATCTGTGGAATTCATTGTCATAGACGGTTGTGGAGGCCAAATCAATGGATATTTTTAAGCCGGAGATTGATAGGTTCTTGATTAGTAAGGGAGAAGGCAGGAGAATGTGGTTGAGATGGAAGGGCAGATCAGTCATGATAGAATGGTGAAGTAGATGGTGGGCCAAATGGCCTAATCCTGCAGCTAGAACTCATGAACATGAAATATCCAATGGCCTTGCTGGTGCACAGTGGGTTTCATCATTGATGTTTGCATTCATTGAGAGATTGCTCCAGTGGATGTGGAAGCTAATCTATATTTTCCAGGTCAACTTCCAGATCTTTATTGTCGGGTACCATTATATAAGTAGGTTGGAAGAGGATATTTGTTTTGATGGTATTTAGTATAAAGTCAATTCTCTTGTCTGCTTCAGTGAAAGATTCAATGATGACTTGGAGCTTGGACTTCAAATGTGAACACAAGCAAGCATTGCCGCTATATTGCAGCTTAAGGATTGATGTTGGGCTGATTTTGATTCTGGAATGGAGTTAATGTCGGTTGAACAGTTTCTGATTTGTTATTTAGATTATGGTCCAAAGCTTGATTGTCCTCATGCAGCACAAGTAGATGGGGATAAGGTCCTTAGGGAAACCTATTTGTGTAGTTGTTTCCAGTTGATGAAGTCAAGGCTTACTTGAGATCAAAATTACTTCCAAAAATGGCTGGTGCTGCTCTGCATTTCAGTGCCTCTCACTGTTGAGATTGTGTCTCATGACTCCACTGTCTCATTCAAACATGGAACCAGCACAAATCGCCATCAGTGAATTTGGCCCAATGTCGACAACTGCAGATGGAGCTAAGGGGACTCATATTCCAACCATAAAAACAGTTCCTGGCTTGCCACCCAGGCACATCCTCCTGGAAATTTTAATGTATGTGTTGAAAAGGATAACATACTCTGAAATGTTTGGCAAGAATGGGATTAAGAAAGCTAACTCTAATGGAGTCATCCTCCTGACAAAATGTTTGGACCAAAATCTTGTCCACAGAAACATGCTGTTCCATCAAAGAGAGAAGCACAATACATCATGCCAACACACATGAGGTTAGTTTAGTTTTGTTCAGTTTAAGATACAGTGTGGAAATAAGCCCTTCGGCCCACTAAGTCCATGCCGACCAGTGATCACCCGTGCACTAGTTTCATCCTACACACTAGGAGCAATTTACAGAAGCCAATTAACCTACAAGCCTGCATGTCTTTGGAAAGTGGAAGGAAACCAGAGTACCTGGAGAAAACCCACACAGTCACAGGGAGAACATGCAAACTCTGTACAGACAGCAGAACTCGGTAGTCAGAATCAAACCCACGTCTCTGGTGCTATGAGACCACACCTCTACCGCTGCGCCACTGTGCTGTCCAGAGTCTTTGAGAGTCTTTCATCTAAATGTTATTTCCAATTTTCTTTTAATGAATCTGTCTGACCTGCTCTGTGTCTTTGACATTTTCTATTTTCAGACCTGATTCAGGCCCTGGTACCTGTTGGTTTATTGTCCAAGATAAATATACACAAATATCTTCTTCACCCTTGAATGACAGATTCTAAGCAACAATTTGACTAAAGACTATCTAATCCATTCTGTTCTCTCTTTTAATTTGCCCCCAAAACAACAGTACAAAAGAAAGCCACAGATTACAGTTGCTGAAAAGAACAAGTAGGCAATGGAACATCCATGTAGCAGTGACATAGTCGCTGTGCATGGTGCTCTGGTGAAACTCACTATGCATCAGCATAACCTCTTCCTATGGGTCACCATCAACAAGAAATATTAAAAGAGACAAGAGCCCTAAAAATTCAAATTCCATGCTAAAAGATTGACCCAGGAGTAGGCCATCCTCGACCTTCAATGAAATCCCAACTCAGAGGATTTGATCTTAGCCCTCTAACTCCCTCTTAAATATAGATGAACTCCCTCTGTGGCAGACAAATTCACCACAGATGATGAATGACCCCCTTACAAACCCCTTGTCCTGGATCCAACATCAGGTCTGTCTACCTGTCCAACTTAGAGTAAGTTTCTATAAGATTCCCTCTCAATCTCCTAAATTCTAGAGAGACAAACCAAGGTCTTTCTTCAAAGACAGTCCTGAAAATAAACTCAGTACAATTTGGTTGTACGAATATCAAAACAACTGATTTTTTCAGATCCTTTTGAAAAAGAACATATTCGTTTCTTTACTGCCTCTACAGTTACCTTCAAGTGTGTGTACCAACACCCAGGTTCTCATAGTGACCTAACTAGTCCTGGAGATATACATATTTATGCATTAATCTATTCATGAGGGGTCTTCACACTTTTTTATCCAAATTCACTGTCTGATGAACTTGTAATTACGATGACAAAACACGGCTAAGATTGCACAGGGCAGTTTGTTCTTCACAATGCAAGCTGTGTTTTATCATGATAATTAGACTTCTATGATATAGTATGCACATTAAGGAAGCAGCTTAGACTGTAATCAATGGATTTTATATCATGATACAAAAGTGCATCACTTGTCTCTGTGATTGAAGAATTCCTTTCAGCTGTTGTGAAAATGCTGCTGTAAAAAGCATTACTGAGATATTTATGAGGGAAAACAGTCCAAATAATTCATTTATAATGCTGTGACCATCTCAAGAGAGAACAATTAATTTTTGTAGTCTGCCGAAAGATCAAATATGTAGTTTACTGTCACATAAATATATTCAGATGTGTTAATTTTATCTTTCACAACTCCAAGATGAAAATTTTTCACACAGAGAGTGGTGAATCTCTGGAACTCTCTGCCACAGAGGGTAGTTGAGGCCAGTTCATTGGCTATATTTAAGAGGGAGTTAGATGTGGCCCTTGTGGCTAAGGGGATCAGGGGGTATGGAGAGAAGGCAGGTACGGGATACTGAGTTGGATGATCAGCCATGATCATATTGAATGGTGGTGCAGGCTCGAAGGGCCGAATGGTCTACTCCTGCACCTAATTTCTATGTTTCTATGTTTCTAAGAGAAAATTATTTTTACATTTGCAATATTTTGTCACTTTGCCAGTATCTTTTTTTTTGAGCAATTTCTTGTGCAATTTTCATTCTATTCCTTGAAGGTTCACATTGTATTAATAGGCCAGGCTATTGAAAGCAGATTGTACCGAGTTTTCAATCCCATTTTCTTAAATTTGTTACAACACTGAGGGGTTGAAAATGATTTCTGCGCTTCAGATGGAGAGAATTGTATGGCCAAATTGTCCATGGGAGTCATTAATATTATTTGGATGAATGTTGAGAATGCATTTTGCAGTAATTCCAATGTACTTCATGTGGCTGAGAGAGTTTAGCACCAGAACTTATGTGATGAGTTTCAACACTATCATGGGTATATCAAGTGGGGTTTTTTTTGCAACAGAACACGCCAGTGTAGTGTATCGGCACCTCTAAAGAGTTAAAAATATGTTTTATTTTTTATTTTAACGTTTTATTTTTTATGCTCTTCAATTTTAAATAATCAATTTTATTACCAAAAATTACTAAAGTTTAAAAAATAAAATGTATTAATTAGGCCCTTAAATTATTTAAGCAGCTCATCGGACAATGACCTGTTCAAGGAACAAACAGCAAGGAACAAAGTTGGGAGATTGATTTTGACAGCAACTTGGACAAAAGTTGAATCTTATTATTAGAAACTAGGTTTGGTAATATTTTTTGTGAATGTTGTGGCTACCTTTTTGGTTACTAAAGAAGTTCTAGGTATTTCCATAAATAAATAGTAATGTCTTTTTATTTTGTGGGATCTAGTTGCACTGGCAGACGAAGCATTTATTGTTCATGTCTAATGGCTCCTGAGAAGGTGATAACAAGGCAATTGTTTGCCATCCACATCAACCATTTGGATGAGAACATACATGGCAAAATTAGTAAGTTTACAGATGATACAAAAGTGGGTGGTTTTGCAGATAGTGGTGAAAAATTGTGAAATGGTTGTGAAATATAGCAGGATCTTGATTGATTTGCCAGGTGGGCTGAGGAATGATTGATGCAATTTAATACAGAGAAATGTGAGGTGTTGCATTTTGAGAATGCCCCGTGATACCCCCGCTCCCCCATGGCTCTTCTCCGTCTTTTTGCCGAGCTCACTCCCCCATCACACCCCCCACACACCCCCCCCCCCATACAAACCCCCCCCCTCACACCCTCCACACCACAAACCATCCTGTCCACGCCCCACAACCCCCCCCCCCACCCAAACACACCCACCACCCCCCCCGCCCAAAAAACCCCCCTCCCACAACCCCCCAAGCCCCCCACCCCCAACCCCCCCCACCCACAAACCCCCCCACCCCCACAACCCCCCCTGCCCCACAACCCCCCACAACACACAACAAACCCTCCGACAAACCGCCCACAACCCCCCCCACAGCAACTTCCCCCCACAACCCCACGGCCCCACACAACCCCTCCGCCCTCACAAACCCTCCCACCCACAACCAACCCCCCCCCCTGCCCCACAGCAACAGCCCCCTCCCCCTCCGACATCCCTCCATCCCCCCGCATCCCCACATCACACCCCTCCCTCCCGCCTACATACACACCCTCCCCCCACACACACACCGCCTCCCCCTCCGACATCCCTTCCCCCCACACCCCTCCCGCCCATACCACCACCCCCCCACCACACATCTCCCTTCCCCCCTCCTACACACCCCTGTCCACACACACACCCTCCTCCCCCCCCTCCTACACCTCCCTGTCCACCCCCACTCCTCCCATCCCACCCCCCCACTTCCCTCCCCCCCTCTTCCCTCTCCTCCCACACATGAAGAGGAGGGGGATGGAGTGCTCAGGGATGAGGGGAAATGAGCCGTGCATGCGCAGTTAGGGGCTATGGGTGAGTGATGGAATATTGCGTTGGGGGATCAGGCCTCCAGTGTGACCAGGTCCCATTTAGTCTAGTAAATAGAATAAAAAGGAATTGCAGGTGCTAGTTTATACCAAAGAAATGCACAAAATGCTGGAGTAACTCAATGGGTCAGGCAGCATCTCTCTGTGACAATGGATTGGTGGCACTTTGGCTTGGGTCTGAAGAAGGGCCCCGACCCAAAATATCACCTACACATTTCTTCCATTACTTGATCTGCTGAGTTACTCGGACATTTTGTGTCTATCTCCGAAGTTTGAATATTAACTTGAAATTCAGCTCTACACCCACAGGAAGGAATAGCGTTCAGCAGCCTTGCTTGTGCCTAACCCTCACTGATATTGACACTGTTATAATCTGTTGGATAGAATCATGGCTTCTAAAATGTAATGACTTCTAACCAAATTTGTACACAGCAAACTTCCAGAAAGACATTGGCCTAATGAACAATAACAGTATGTCACTGATGCTATTTAAGGGATTAAGATATCCTGGATAAGACAATAGAGTTACCTTCCCAACACAGGGTGGCATGGTAGCGCAGCAGTAGAGTTGCTGCCTTACAGTGCCAGAGACCCCGGTTCGATCCTGACCACGGGTGCTGTCTGTACGGAGTTTGCACATTAACCATGTAACCATATAACAATTACAGCATGGAAACAGGCCATCTCGGCCCTACAAGTCCATGCCGACACAACTTTTTTCCCTTAGTCCCACCTGCCTGCACTCATACCATAACCCTCCATTCCCTTCTCATCCATATGCCTATCCAATTTATTTTTAAATGATACCAACGAACCTGCCTCCACCACTTCCACTGGTAGCTCATTCCACACCGCTACCACTCTCTGAGTAAAAAAGTTCCCCCTCATGTTACCCCTAAACGTCTGTCCCTTAATTTTGAAGTCATGTCCTCTTGTTTGAATCTTCCCTATTCTCAAAGGGAAAAGCTTGTCCACATCAACTCTGTCTATCCCTCTCATCATTTTAAAGATCTCTATCAAGTCCCCCCTTAACCTTCTGCGCTCCAGAGAATAAAGACCTAACTTATTCAACCTTTCTCTGTAACTTAGTTTTTGAAACCCAGGCAACATTCTAGTAAATCTCCTCTGTACTCTCTCTATTTTATTGACATCCTTCCTACAATTGGGCGACCAACATTCTCCCTGACCGTGTGAGTTTTCTCCAGATGCTCCGGTTTCACAGGTACCGCAGGCTGAATCACAGCTGATGTTGTCATATATATATATATATATCAATTGTGGAATGAACAGACTTGTTGAACGCAGTCAAAAACAGGAGTAAAATCCCTCAGCTCTCATTTGGGAAAAAAAGGGAATATGTCTCATTCAGTCAGTGTAAACCACAGGCCCTGATATTATTCTCCATGTGGCATAAATATCTGATTACTATAAAACTGTGTCCTCTGACTCACCATGAATAATGTTGCATGTATTAATATGTAATAACACATACTCAGGAGAGATAATAATCTCACCGAAGACTTTAGATTACATTACAAAGCATGAAAGCAAAGTTCAATCAATTCAGTGTCTTCCTTTGGATTCCAAAGTGTGATTCACAGCCTTCAATTCACACCACAGGATTTGCATCTTCTTTTTCACTTCATACATCTCATGAAAATGGTAAGTTTTGAGTTCTTTTGCTGGTGACACTGTACACAGATGGTTTGGAATGACATTTATATTGAAGGATCAATAATTAAGTGGGTTAATCGTCCTACATAAATCAGAATTCTGATATGTTTGCGTGGAGGGCAAGCTTCCACCTGGGGTGTGCAGACCAATTGCTGTCATGCTGTAATCTTTCTATATTTAATACGGCGGTGTGTACTTACGGCATTTCAAGAATCAGGAGACGATCAAAAGATCAGTCGCCTTCCGTGAATACAAAAGTCACTGGAAAGGTTTGCTCCTGAAGAAAAATCTCTGTGTGTTCACCACCGATCCCTGTGACCAAATAACAGTTTGAACTGGACATGAACTCTGGAATCAAAAGACACGAAATGCAAGAGGAAGGTAGGACAATGTCTGCTGCTTTAAAATAGGTATACTTATTGTTTACAGAACTGTTAATCGTGAAGTCATAATCCTATGTGACATAAGTGTCTACAGAAGAATGTTTCCACCGATAATTCTGATTTTACCATATTGATGTATAAATAACCCAAAATAATCAATTGATGTCTGAATTTAAAACATTGAAGATGAATGAGCTGTACCTCTGCCACAAGAATAGAATATGTCTCAAATAACTTGGAAGATGCTGTCTATAAATGTATTTGGCCACATGGGGTGTTTTCTGGCTTTTCAACCCATAAGGTGCCTATGAATATAATAATGGCCACCCTATGGCTGTAGAATGGGTTGCCAGAGCTATACAAATGCGTTTTAAAAAAAATCTGTGGCAATTGGTTGTTTTCTCTTGTTAACGAGAACATTGGACATTGGAATGTCCAACTGGCATTTCAGTTCCCATGCAATAATTGTTAATACTGGGCTGCAGAAACAAATACTTTGTAAATATATTTCCACCATTGCAGCAAGAGGATTTTCAGCCCTTGAATCCATCCACATTACATCAATTCCATTCACCCTCTTTAGTTCCATAAGTTGTACTATATCAAATCTGAAATTATTAATTGATTGTAATAAATACATTGTAAGGAACAGAGTTCAACATTTGCTTGAAATAAGTTCCCTACCACTTCTCCTGAATCGTTAGTTAATTTCAACTTTGCATGCCAACCCTACACTCCCCATTGATTGGAAATCATTTCTTCTATTGACTATTCCAATCTCATTTAAGATTATGGAAACCTCTTTACGGAGTTAGATACAGATACTCTATATTTCAGTTATTACGCACCATATTTCTACCCTTCCATATCTCTAGTTTCCCTCTCCTTTAATTCTCAGTCTGAAGATGGGTCTCGACCTGAAAAGTCACCCGTTCCTTCTCTCCAGAGATGCTGCATGTCCCACTGAGTTACTCCAGCATTTTGTGTCTTTCTTTGGTGTAAACCAGCATCTGCAGATCCTTCCTATTTCGTAATTTAACTGCTGGAATCCTGGTTACATTCTGCTGAATCTTTGCTGTACTTCTTCCAGGTCTAAAAAAATGCTAATGCAACTCTAGTTGGTCGTGTCTTATATAGGCTTTGTATATTTGCATAGAACTCACCTTACATTTTAATCACTAATCATAAAGTCTACCTTTCCATTAACTTTTATATCTGACTTCATCTAGTGAGCTGTGCTGATGATCATCTAAATCTGTTTACACTGCCATTGTTCCATTGTTTTGACTGTTTAAACACACTTGGATGTATGTTTTATTGGTTGAGAATGTTGACTGCACAAATTACTGCATTAATGTACCTAGGCAGTAATTTTACTAATTGTTACATTCAGAAAACTCAAATAAATGTCATATTTTGGCACAAGAAAGAATATTCAATAGTTGTAGCCTCAGATCATACATGTATTATACAATTAATATGTTTTCTACAACTGAAGTCATGTAAGTGAGCTAAAATAAAACTAAAGGAATTACGACTCCATAAGTTTGATTTTAGCTAACTCTATCTGATATAGAACCTTACAACAGCATCCAGATAACCATATAAACGGCATCCATTAACATATTTTGTCTCCAACATAAGTGAGTTGCTCTAAAATAAAATACTGGGCAATCCTGTCATAGATCTTTTATATTAGACACAATGCAAGGTCCAAAAATACATTAATCTGACTGGATGCCATGAGGCTATGGTGAAGAAACATAATAATATTTTTCTAATTATGAATAAATAATAAAAAAGAAAACATGAAATAAGGTTCATAATTTCTACTGCTTTTTTAATTATCTAAAATGGTCTAAGAGGTTTTGTTTTCACTTCATGGAATAATAAAGTTTATTTTTATTTTTACTGGTATTTGAATGTTTCTAAATGACAGCAGCACAATCATACTTAAACATCTTTGAAGCAAAGCTGGGACATGCATTTGTCCTCTGCCAGAGAAATATAGTGGCTGGAACTGTGGCTGGAAGTTCTACTGGTCTATTCACTACAATCTGACGGTGTTGTTTAGGCCACATTGTTATATAGGGCACAATTGCTTCAGTGGTCATATGGATTTGAAGTAAATAATCTTAATGAAATGGAGAATACAGGTGGTGAGTGCATAAGTGGACCCTGATTTGGGCTAAAAAGTATTTGATTCTATTATTTTCATTTGTATTCTAATCCTGTCTGTTATTTAAGGACTCACATCAATCTTGAATATTCTTAATTTTCTACATTGTAAAATCCTCCTCTGAATCTTGACGTTTCTTTTCAAATTTCATTTTGCAGTTTTTATTACCTCTTTTATCTTCCTTTACACTTCATTAACTCTCTTTGTTCCTTGGTTTTCCACTGTTCCTTTTTGCCCTTTTTCTCTAGCATTTGTTATTTTTACTTATTTTAATGACGATTTCATTTAATAATAGAGCTCCTGACCTGTGCAGGGTACAACTCCTACTATTCATCTGTAGTTTCACCTATTGCCATTCTTAACAAGTTTGCTCTGTCGAGTTTCTGTTCCAGACTATTAGAGCTAATTGTACAAGGAAATATAGTGACTTTATTATATATCTCATTTGCAAAGCTTTGAAGGCAGCTGGATAAATCTTCCCTAATGTTCAGACTATTACTAATATTGGATCTTTCCACATTATTAAATCTTGCGGTTTCTGGATGACACCGGGATGGTTTCTTCATGATTTTGGGATCCAAAAAATGACCTGTTGCTGTGAATACTGATGGTTGGTACAAAGGAATACTTAAATTCATCTGCACTTGCAAAGTTGACACTTTAAGTTGATGAAATACAATAAAGTTTGTAGTTAGGTTATTAAGGGAGTAGGGATGTTTTTTTTATAAGGATAGAGGATAACCCCAATAATCATGAAAAGTCAATTGATGAACATGTTAAATTATCAGAGTTCATGACATCGCTGGTCAATATTTCTATACTCAGTTTAGTTTAGAGATACAGCACGAATACAGGCCCTTTGGCCCACCAAGTCCACACCGACCAGCGATCCCCACACATTAACACTATCCTACACTAGGGACAATTTACATTTATACCATACCATAGATGACAAACAGCAATGGGCCTTGCTCCAATCCCTGGGCCACAGGCCTTCATTCTGAAAAACACCCATCCACCATCAAGTTCAAGTTCAAGTTCAAGTGAGTTTATTGTCATGTGTCCGTGATAGGACAATGAAATTCTTGCTTTGCTTCAGCACAAACAACATAGTAGGCATTTACTACAAAACAGATCAGTGTGTTCATATACCATAATATAAATATATACACACATAAATATATATGCACATACTTGGTTTCCCAGCACTTGAAAGACACCGTAGTTTTAAGATGAGAAGGACAAATTTAAATGAGATGCGTAGGGCAAGCCTTTTGGGTGGGTGCCTGGTACACACTGCCAGGGGCAGTGGTGGAGGCAGATATGATAGTGGCATTTAAAATACTTTTAGATAGACACGTGAATATGCAGGTAATATGGAGATATGGATCACATTAGAGTATTTAGAGGAGATTATTTTAACTTGGCATCATGTTTGGCATGGACATTGTGGGCCAAATGGCTTGTTCCTGTGCTGTATTGTTCTATCTTCTACGTTCTATATTCTATTTTCTCCCTCTTCTAGTTTCTGTCTGTGGAAAATTGATGCAATGTCTGTGCAGAAAAATAAAACATTTGTTTGAAAAGATGCAATTTGTGTTTGAAAAAGTGTTCAACGTTTTTGTTTGCTTGTGAACACTTATCCTGTAAATCACACCAAAGAGAGTTCCACAAAATATCATTGTAATTACTAGTTTTATTTGCTCTTTTTTCTTCCCTTCAGAAAAAAAAAGTTTGCAAACTCTTTTTTTTAACTTATTGATGCTATCTTTTGAAAAAGCCCTGATAGTTGATTTTAAATTCTGCCACACGAACTGTAATTTAAATGGGCTGAGTTACATGTTGTGCACATGCGGTATTGCATGGGTTTTCTATTGTGATATGAATTGCATAGATGCAATGTGATTCATCTCAACTCAGCATTTTTACTAGATAACTCTGCATCTCATTTCTAAAAGCAACCCCATTAAAAATCAGCATTACAGTTCATAGTGAAACATTTAGCAAAATTACTTGCATTTTATTTAGGGAGCATTTAAAATTCGAATTGAAGGAATTAAAACATTTGAGCCTGTATTTCTTATCACGATGCAGTGAGTCTCTTGTCCCAGAGGACAAAGGTTTAAGGTGAAGGGGAAAAGATTTAATAGGAATCTGAGGGAAGTAACTTTTTCACACAAAGGTTGGTGAGTGTATTGCACATGCTGCCGGAGAACATAGTTGAGGCAGGGACTATCGCAACATTTAAGAAACAGTTTGGACAGGTTCATGGACAGGACAGGTTTGGAGGGATATGGGTCAAATGCAGGCAGGTGGGACTAATGTAGCTGGGACATATTGGCCAGTGTGGGCAAGTTGGGCCAAAGGGCCTGTTTCCACACGGCATGACTCTTTGACAATGTTTTAGATTGTGTGCACTCTATCCACATCTAACTGCTAAAATGCAAACTTGATGGTTTTCATTATAATCTGTGAAACACTGCAGCTATGCAATGCTACCATTACTGCTCTGCATGGCACACTGCACCGAATTATGCAATGCTGCAGTTACATTGTTGATTGCCTGTTAGCTTTAAATAGCTGCAGGAAGATCATTTGCTCTCAGAAAGCACAAGAGTTTAGAATTTCATTTTATTGCTCCTCTTGCCACTCTGTTAAGGGGTGATAAGAAACGATTGGTGTTTGCAGTTCCCCATGTAGCACAATCTTTGATCTCTGCCAAAAGATTGCAATGTGCCACTTCCTTGTGCAGAGTAAAGAAAAATCAGAGAGAACCATTCTGAGCCACTCTGCTGCAGTTCTTCACAACTCATTAAAACGAGGTGCTGGCAACCTGGTACAACCTGCCTAATGGTGATCCATCTAGGTGAGGACCTAAGAAAAGCAAAACAAAACTTGAAAAATCAAGTAAGGATAAACAAAAAATGATGTGGCCTCTTTAAAGAAAAGGTTTATAGCAATAGGACACAAGGTATTGGAGTGACTCAACAGGTCAGGCAGCATCTCTGGAGAACATGGACAGGTGATGTTTTAGATCACCTATCAGACAGTAATAATAATGGATAGTGATATTTTAATAGTAGCAATAGTAACAGTGGTAATAATGATAGCAATAATATGTTTCATCGAGTTAGAAGGTGTGGAAGTAATCAGATCTAGTTCGGAGGAGGCCCATCAAAAGTGCCAAAAATGGAAGAAGAGGTGGAGGAAGTATTGGGGAGGAGGGATAAGGAAAAAGGATGTGTGAGGGACCAATGTCCAGAAGGAGAATCGGAAGGATTATCAATTATCATGTGCCCTAAGCATATAGAGGTACAATATTTAGTCAGAAGGTAGTTAATCTATGGAACTCATGCCACAGAGGGCTGTGGAGGCCAATGAAAGTCAGTGGAAATCAGTGGACATTTTTAAGGCAGATATAGACAAGTTCTTGATTAGAATTGGTGTCAAAGGTTATAGGGAGAAGGCAGGAAAATGGAATTAGGTGGCAGAGATCAGCCATGATTGAATGGCAGAGTAGACTCGATGGGCCGAATGGCCTAATTGTACTCCTATAATTTGTGAATGTGAATATTGTGTAGTGGGCCCATGGGAATTGAGGACATAGAGGTGAGATCTAATGTCTAAAATCCTGAAGGATATTACATCAGATTGGTATAGGCCAATGAAATATGTTACAGGGATCAGGCCGCTTTGTTCAGACCTTTGCGAAGAAACAGACTGCAAATTGTTCTGATGTCTACACTGAGATTCATCTGAATTTCAACACAAGAGTCTCCACAAGTATTAGTGCTATGATTAGAAACAATGAAAATCTCAGCAATTCCTTTCCTTTCCCGAGCACGGGTGAAAATGAAAGTTGAAGTAAAAGCCTTGGAACTTCGTGCAGGACTAGCTTAATATGAGTAAATTGAAGTCAAATTAAATTGTAAGAAATATGAGCTCAGAGAGGCTATTTCTTCTCTGAGTTTTAGCTTTTGCCTTCACTGCCTCAGGCAGCAAAATCCCACAGAGAACATGAAAAATTAAAGTGGCTGTGACACATTTCTTGCAGATGTAACCATCCTTTTCTCTGCTGGCTCCACAACTGCAGTTCAAATCTTTTACAGTATTTTCTGCTTTGGACAATGCATCCAAACTGCGAATATACACAAATGGTATTTTTGTTGTTGAGCAAATGTAGCTATTGTCTTCTGAATCGTAGATACAATGCATATTGTTTAATGCAGATAAATGTGAGGTTATCCACTTTGGTAGCAAAAACAGGAAGGTAGATTACTATCTAAATGGCGTCAAGTTGGGAAAAGGGGAAGTACAACGGGATCTGGGGGTCCTTGTACATCAGTATGAAAGTAAGCATGCAGGTACAGCAGGCAGTGAAGAAAGCGAATAAATAAAGGATAAAAAGAGGAATAAAAAGAGGAATCGAATATAGGAGCAAAGAGGTCCTTCTGCAGTTGTACAGAGCCTTAGTGAGACCACACCTGGAGTATCGTGTGCAATTTTGGTCCCCTAATTTGAGGAAGGACATTCTTGCTTTTGAGGGAGTGCAGCGTAGGTTTACAAGGTTAATTCCCAGGATGGCGGGACTGTCATATGCTGAGAGCGGCTGGGCTTGTACACTCTGGAGTTTAGAAGGATGAGAGGATATCTCATTGAAACATATAAGATTGTTAAGGGCTTGGACATGCTAGAGACAGGAAATATGTTCCCAATGTTGGGGAGTCCAGAACCAGGGGCCACAGTTTAAGAATAAGGAGTAAGCCATTTATAATGGAGACGGGGAAACACTTTTTGAGAGTGTAGAATTCTCTGTCTCAGAGGGTAGTGGAGGCAGGTTCCCTGGATGCTTTCAAGCGAGAGCTAGATAGGGTTCTTAAAAATAGTAGAGTTAGGGGATATGGGGAGAAGGCAGGAACAGGGTACTGATTGGGGATGGTACACAAAATTGCTGGAGAAACTCGGCGGGTGCAGCAGCATCTATGGAGCGAAGAAAATAGGCGACGTTTCGGGCCGAAACTCTTCTTCAGACTGATGGGGGGTGGGAGGGGAGAAGGAAGGAAAAGGGGAGGAGGAGGAGCCCGAGGGCGGGGGGATGGGAGGAGACAGCTCGAGGGTTAAGGAAGGGGAGGAAACAGCAAGGGCTTGCAAAATTGGGAGAATTCAACATTCATGCCATCAGGATGCAAGCTGCCCAGGAGGAATATGAGGTGCTGTTCCTCCAATTTCCGGTGTTGCTCACTCTGGCAATGGAGGAGACCCAGGACAGAGAGGTCGGATTGGGAATGGGAGGGGGAGTTGAAGTGCTGAGCCACCGGGAGTTCAGGTAAGTTATTGCGGACTGAGCGGAGGTGTTCGGCGAAACGATCGCCCAACCGCCGCTTAGTCTCCCCAATGTAAATCAGCTGGCATCTAGAGCAGCGGATGCAGTAGATGAGGTTGGAGGAGATACAGGTGAACCTTTGTCGCACCTGGAACGACAGCTTGGGACCTTGAATGGAGTCGAGGGGGGAGATGAAGGGACAGGTGTTGCATTTCTTGCGGTTGCAATGGAAAGTGCCCGGGGAGGGGGTGGTACGGGAGGGAAGGGAAGAATTGACAAGGGAGTTGTGGAGGGAGCGGTCTTTGCGGAAGGCAGACATGGGGGGAGATGGGAAGATGTGGTGAGTGGTGGGGTCACGTTGGAGGTGGCGGAAATGGCGGAGGATTATGTGTTGTATTTGCCGGCTGGTGGGGTGAAAGGTGAGGACCAGGGGGACTCTGCCCTTGTTGCGAGTGCAGGGATGGGGAGAGAGAGCAGTGTTGCGGGGTATGGATGAGACCCTGGTGCGAGCCTCATCTATGGTGGCGGAGGGGAATCCCCGTTCCCTGAAGAACGAGGACATTTCTGATGCCCTGGTATGGAATGTCTCATCCTGGGAACAGATGCGGCGTAGGCGGAGGAATTGGGAGTAGGGGATGGCGTCTTTACAGGGGGCAGGGTGGGAAGACGTGTAATCCAGATAGCCATGTGAGTCAGTTGGTTTGTAGCGTATGTCGGTTAGAAGTCTGTCCCCTGCGATGGAGATGGTGAGGTCAAGGAATGGTAGGGAAGTGTCGGAAATGGTCCAGGTGTATTGGAGTGCCGGATGGAAGTTGGTGGTGAAGTGGGTGAAGTCAGTCAGTTGTGTGTAGGTGCAGGAACAAGTGGCCCCCGAAAAGCAGTAGCTGGGGCGTCAATGTCAGCCACGATTACATTGAATGGTAGAGGTCGAAGGGCCAAATGGGGTGCACTATTGTCTATTGTCTATTGTCTATTGTCATATCAGATGAGCATATGGTGAGCATGTTGTTTTTGATGAAGGACTATTGATATATCTCTTGCACGGAGCAAAACCCATCATATGGAATGAATGCATGTAGTTCACAGAGCTTTTCATGTACAAAACATCCCATTGCAGGTGCACTGCAGTCAGGCTTTACCTTTGTACCAAGCAAGCAGGTAATGAATAGGATGTGTAGGAAGGAACTGCAGATGCTGGTTTACATCGATGATAGACACAAAAAGCTGGAGTAACTCAGCGGGTCAGGCAGCATCCCTGGAGAAAAGGAATAGCTGACATTTCAGGTCTGAAGAAGGGTCTTGATGCAAATCGTCACCTATTCCTTTCCTCCAGAGATGCTGCCTGACCCCCTGGGTTATTCCAGCATTTGGTGTCTAAGCAGGTAATAAAGCCAGAATACACTCATAAGTTCATATTCATAAGTTATAGGAGCAAAGTTCGGCCATTTGGCCCATCAAGACTACTACGCCATTCATGGCTGATCTATCTTCCTCTCTCAACCCCATTCTCCTGTGTTCTCCCCATAACCCCGTGAAACCTGTCCTAATCAAGAAGCTATCACCTGGAGTATTGTGTGCAGATTTGGCCTCCTAATTTGAGGAAGGACATTCTTGCTATTGAGGGAGTGCAACGTATGATCACGAGGTTAATCCCCGGGATGGCGGGACTGGCATATGAAGAAAGAATGGAGCAACTGGGCTTGTTTTCACTGGAATTTAGAAGGAGTAGAGGAGATCTTATAGAAACATATACAGTTATTAAGGGATTGGACTTGCTAGAGGCAGAAAACATGTTCCTGGTGTTGGGGGAGTCCTGAACCAGGAGCCACAGTTTGAGAATAAGGAGCAGGCCATTTAGAACTGAGATGAGGAAAAACTTTTTCACACAGAGTTGTGAATTTATGGAACTGTCTGCCTCAGAAGGCAGTGGCGGCCGATTCACTGGATGTATTCAAAAGAGAGTTACTGTAGATAGAGTTCTTGGGGCTAGCGGAATCAAGGGGTATGGGGAGAAACATAGAAACATAGAAAATAGGTGCAGGAGTAGGCCATTCGGCCCTTCGAGCCTGCGCCGCCATTCAATGGCTGATCATCCAACTCAGTATCCTATACCTGCTTTCTCTCCATACCCCCTGATCCCTTTAGCCACAAGGGCCACTTCTAACTCCCTCTTAAATATAGCCAATGAACTGGCCTCAACTACATTCTGTGGCAGAGAATTCCAGAGATTCACCACTCTCTGTGTAAAACAAAATTTTCTCACAGAAGGCAGGAACGGGGTACTGATTGTGGATCATCACATTGAATGACGGTGCAAGGGCTGAACGGCCTGACGGTGCTCTGGCTCGAAGGGACCGAACGGGACAGCTTCTACTCAGAGAGTGGTAGCGGTTTTGGAATGAGCTTCCAGTAAGTGGTGGAGGCAGGTTCTATCATTTAAAAATAATCTCTGCCTTAAAAGGTTATATCCACTGGGACTAAGGGGAAAAAAAAATTTGGGCCTCCTCCGAGATGACCTGTTTCGTGCTGTAATTGGCTCATATATGTTTCTATCAGCATGTGGCAGGGGATAGGTTTATATGAGAACAGCAGCAAGTCATTTCAGCCAGTTTCCTACTCGGGTACAATTGAGGGTTAATTACCTTAATACCTCTAGATACAGTAACAAAAGGATGTCAGTTTCCAAGCTATTGCTCCTATCATTCCCCTTGATAATTTCCTAAAACTAAACAAGGCCATTCACAATCCCCAATCCAGTCATAATAGTCATAATAGTCATAATGTAGGGTCTTAACCCAAAATATTGATCATTCCTTTGCCTCCACGAATGCTGCTTGGCCCACTGAGTTTCTGTCGAAGTTTATTGTTTGCACCAAATTCCAGCATCTGCAGTATCTAATGTCTCTTTACACCATCTCAGTCTATTTCCATCTCTGTAACATCACCACATAGTACCGCATCTCAGTTTTTTTGGGCTGCTGAAAACCTCACTGAAGTCATTGTGACCTTCATACTTCAATATCCCAATGGAATGCTGCCGCTGCCACTGCCAACCCCATTTTTCACACAACGTGCCACGAACCTGACGTAATCCAAAACTTTGCTGCATGGATCCTAATCACATAAAGCTCCATTCACCCTTTACCACTAGACCTGACCTGCAGATGTACACACAATTCAGGTTACATACTGCCTTGACTTTAAAATTCCTCACCTCGCTTTTAAATTACATAGAAACATAGAAATATAGAAAATAGGTGCCGAAGGAGGCCATTTGGCCCTTCGAGCCAACACTGCCATTCATTGTGATCATGGCTGATCGTCCCCAATCAATAACCCGTGCCTGCCTTCTCCCCATATCCCTTAATTACACTAGCCCCTCGAGCTCTATCTAACGCTCTCTTAAATCCATCCAGTGATTTGGCCTCCACTGCCCTCTGTGGCAGGGAATTCCACAAATTCACAACTCTCTGGGTGAAAATTGCAGTCTTAATCTCAGTCTTTCAGAAAAGAGATGTGAAATGTGAAGCCAGATGAGAGGGTATAGGTGTAAAGGGATGTGGAAAGCAGAAAGAGGTGCAGGATAAGTGCAATAGGTGAAAATTGTTGTTGTAGTTGATTCTGTAAAATGCAGCTTTCCTTATGGGTGTGCAAACAGAGAACAAGAGAAATACTTCCGTTACCCCTCAGATCGACCGTGATGCTTTAATGTACTTCATGCATTTTACTAGTTAAAATGATTGCAATCTAGAATTCTCCATTTCATAGGTTTCTGAGGGACTATCAAACAATACTTTGTGCATCTACTGGGCACATTTGCTTTTGATCAATTAGGTTACTTGGCTCAGTATTTCTTCATAACTTCGAGGTCAATAAAAGTCTACAATGTGCAAATTTCCTCAATCATGTGCAATTCTCTTGAGTTACTTGGCTGAAGCTCCACTTGGCTCATTTAGATAACTCTGCTCTTGTGCAAGTTTCCCGCTTATTTCAAAAAGATAGGCCAGACATGGTTGGAATCTGCGATGTTTAGCTTTCTGAAGTTTGTTAACAACCCCCTTTGCGATCTTTGTAAATTATTTTTACTGAGACATGCCAAAGAGCTAGGTGCATCTACATTTTTTTAGAAAGTGATTTTTCATAAGTTCATAAGTTATAGGAGCAGAATTAGGCCATTTAGCCCATCAAATCTACTCTGCCATTCAATTATGGTTGATCTATCTTTCTCTCTCAACCCCATTGTCCTGCCTTCTCCCCATAACCCCTGACACCCATACGAACAAAGAATTTATCAATCTCCACCTTAAATATATCTATTGACTTGGCCTCCACAATCTTCTGTGGCAATGAATTCCATTGATTCGCCACCCTTTGATTAAAGAAATTCCTCCTGATCTCATTTCTAAAGGTCCTTTTTATTCTGAGGCTATGGCCTCTGGTCCTAGACTCCTAGTGGAAACATCCTCTCCGTATCCACTCTATCCAGGCCTTTCACTATTTGGTAAGTTTCAATGAGGTCCTCCCTCATCCTTCTAAACTCCAGCAAGTACAGGTCCAGTGCCTTCAAATACTCATCATCTGTTAACCCAATTGATAATTTTGAGATCATTTTCCACAAGTTCAGGACTACTGTTTATAGGCTAGCAATGTGAATGCCATTGTTCTGCATGTTAATTGCTGAGGAGGACAAGCAGCAGAGCCAAGAGTTCTCAGATTGAACTGGTTGAGCAGCAGACAGCACACATCTTATATTCATGGCTTAAATGTTATTACTGTATTTGTATTATGTGTGCATTTGCATTCTACCACAGGGAGCTGATGTTTTGGCTGTAATCCCTGTCATAAAACTAGTGTAGAAATGAATGCAAAATTCAGTGTAGTTTCCACGTAATTGAAGTTGAGGAAATTCCAGGCATTACTGATGTATTTCAGCATTACTCCTGATTTGCTGTGAACATGTGTAAAATTATTAGTTCTTCAATCTGTTCAGTGAATGACGCTATATAACACTGAGTTAGCATGTTAATTGGTGCAATTTCCATGTTGATACTTATTCATCATAAATAACTGATTATTCAAGTCACCAATCTTAGTTCAGAAGTAACATCTTTAGTCAGAAGGCTGTGGTAATATGTTTCATCTTCCCCCCCAAATCCCCAATAATTTATGCAAACATCCCACACCTGTACATGATGGAATGCTAGACTGTTTCATAAGATACCAAACAAATCTATGCCCTCACAGTTGGAAATGAAAGATCATATGGTAATTTTTAAATGAATGCAGAGGAATTATCCCCAGTGTTCTGTCTTGTATTTATCCGAGAACTGAAATCACCAAAATGTTGGCTCCCTTCAAATATTTGGAGCTTTCTATGCACAGTTTACCTGTGCACTGTTTGTTAAATTGCAAAGTGCCTTCAATTAAATGTTGGTTGTAACGTGTTCTGGGACATTCTGAGCTCAATAGATGTCATTCCTTGCTTTCAGACCAATGTAGGTTTACTTAAGTAAGATAAATACCGTCCTTAAAATTTGGGGATTTTCCCTGTAATTTGGACCCACCGTGTGTTTTGTTCTGTGGCTGTTCAAGTTTAATGGCCATCTGTTTCATTGTGGTATATAAGTCAAACAATGTCATACATAAACCCCAAGAGGTAAACTTAACACCATTCATCAATCTACTAACTATTCAAGCAACAAATTTGAGTAGTTCAAGTTACTTATACTGCACTCATCATCTATGGCATCTTCTCCTCAGATGGCAGAGGAACTACATTACTAATTTTTGTAATGTTTGTATTGTGCAAAAACAACTTGTTCTGAGGTTTAATGTGAGGGTGTAGATGGAAATATAAAATCTAACAGTATGATTTCATCATAAAGGTTGAAGCTTTCTAAATCTTGGGACCACCAAATGGTCTGAAACTGGCAGGACTAAGTACTTGTAGCAAACTGTCAATGCTGGAAATCTGAAATCTGTATCATAGTAAATATTTATGTATCAGAAGGAACTGCAGATGCTGGTTTAAACTGAAGATGGAGTAACTCAGCAGGACAGGCAGCATCTCTGGAGAGAAGGAATGGGTGATGGTTTGGGTCGAGACCCTATATCCTTTCCTGAACTGAAACGGCAAAAAAAGATAAAAACTGAGCCTTATAATACACAGAAATAAACAATAAGAAGAAATAGATGAAATCCATTTCCAAATATACTTGGTAAAACGATTTTGGTCATGAAAATGATACCTATTTAACTAAGTATATACAATTTTGAAAACATTTGCATGGGTTACCTCCAAATCTAAAGCAATTTCCTGTCTGCTCCCATTAAATTGATTCCTTTGAAATGTATGGTCTTTTTTCTCCGAGGTTTACTGGTTCTCTGCTATTATATCGAATCCTTATTATTTTGTACTTGACTCATGGCATTCTTGGTGACAATAACTTTTCAAATGTTAAGATGTTGCCCACGATTTAATAGGAGTTTCTCACCTTTACGATTATAAAAGAATAACACAAATTCAAATTTAAATTCAGGATTATTGTCATATGTACGAGTACAGTAGATTACGGGTCCAATGAAAAGTCTTGGTTGCAGTAGCATCAAAGGCACAAAGAGCCAGACAAATACACAAAAACAAATTATACATGAATTACACTTGAATTACACGTTAATTCGTAAAATAAAGTGGATTGTGAAAAAAACATTAGTGCAAAAACATAACTAGATAAAATAAAAGTGCACAGTCGTGCAAGAGATGGGCCATAGTTTTCTCATGTCGAGGTAGAGATAGGATTGTGCGGGTTGGTTCAAGAACCAACCTGATAGTTGTAGGAAAGTAGTTGTACTTGAACCTGGTGGTATGTTCCTGGTGGGACTCAAGACATCTGTACTTCCTGTCCAATGGTACAATTGAGCAGAGAACATGGCCAAGATGGTGGTGATTTTTGATGATAGGTGCTGCCTTTCTCCAGAGATGTTCTCCAGAGATGCTGCCTGACCTGCTGTGTTACATCAACACTTTGTGCCCTTTTCTAGCCTCCAATTGAACCTGCTGTACAATGGATAGCCTAGATCATAAGACCTTTCAAAACCGAAGGAAGAGAAGGAGGATTTCTGAGGAGACAGTAATAGCCCTGTCCCACTGTACGAGTTCATTCAAGAGCTCTCCCGAGTTTAAAAAAAAAATCAGGCTCGTGGTAAGTACGTAGAATGTACGTAGCGGGTACGTCGGAGCTCAGGGACACCTCTTAGCGGCTCGTAACGCTAACGGCAGGTACTCGGGAAACGCGGTAAGCTCGGGAAGACTCGTGAAGATTTTTCAACATGTTGAAAAATGTCCACGAGAGCCCCGAGTACCTACAAGCGGCCATTAAAATCTCCGAGTTCGAATCAGGGCAAACTCGGGAGAACTCTTGAATGAACTCATACAGTGGGACAGGGCTTTAAGTGTTTCAACAGCTCTGCCTGTGAACTTGGAGGAACTTGGGTTTCCTCAGAGTTTCATATAAAAACCCCAAGCGTTGCATCTTCTCCACGGGAGTCAGACTAGCTCCCAGACCCAGCGGCAGGTTGAAGACTAGACTAACATAATCAGGCATCATTCCTGAGTCTGCCAGCCAGGTTGAAATTTGAGTAAGGGATCTATTGAAGATTTGAACAGATGGTCCATCAATGAGAAAAGGTAAAGGGTTTTTCTGCAACAGGAGAAAAGGCACAAATAAAAACACAAGAGAGAGTTAGGTATAATTCTTTGGGCTAACAGAATCAAGGGATATGGGGAGAAAGCAGGAATGGGGTACTGATTTTGGATGATCAGCCATGATCATATTGAATGGCGATGCTGGCTCAAGGGGCCGAATGGCCTAATCCTGCACCTATTTTATATGTTTCTATGTTTCTTCATAACAGGTCATTCAGATGAAAGCTCCATCCATGAATCACTGTTGGTTCCTTTTTGTTGCGATGTACCTTGGGCATTTTCACTCAGTTAAAGCAGAATATGAATCCATGTATTTATTACTGTTATTGTCCTACTGACACTGACAAAATGACAGAAATGGCCCTCTGATGCAAAGCACAGCCTTAAGCGCACAGAAAGGTTCTGCTCAGTGCTGAATTTTTCACTTCGCACAAGTGTGAATCTCAGGAGAGAGAAATGCTTCAGAAATGAGACTTCATTCTGTCTGTGTCTGCTAATAATACAACACACTAAAGGAACAAAATGAGGTCTTTAGGTGTGCAATATTGGACAATGTGACTCTGAAGTAGAAGCATGATTGACAACTGGAATGATTAGGTCACTTCAACCCTTAACATTTGAAGTTATTCTGCCAAGTATTAAGCTAAATGTCAAACATTGCATCATCTTTAGTTTAGTTTAGTTTAGTTTAGAGATACAGCATGGAAACAGGTCCTTCGGCCCACCAGGTCCGCGCCGACCAGCAATCCCCGCACATTAACACTATCTTACACACACAAAGAACAATTTACATTTATACCAAGCAAATTTACCTACATATCTGTACATCTTTGGAGTGTGGGAGGAAACCGAAGATCTCGGGGAAAACCCATGGGCAAAACATACAAACTCCGTACAGACAAGCACCCGTAGTCGGGATCAAACCCGGGTCTCTAGCACTGCAAACAGCAACTCTACTGCTGTGCCACCATGCCTGCCCTGAATGATGTTAACTTTTGATAAATGTTAACATTTTGTGAACACAATGTGTACCAGTAATTTGGGAACTGAGGTTTAGAGAGTTTAGGGGCAAATGCAGGCAAATGGATAGCTTAGATGGGGCATCTTGGTCAGCACAGGCGAGGTGGATCAAAGGGGCTGTTTTTGTGCTCTTTGACACTTCGGCAGGTTTAGAGGGATCAGATTCAGATTCAGGATTCAATTTTAATTGTCATTGTCAGTGTACAGTACAGAGACAACGAAATGCATTTAGCATCTCCCTTGAAGAGCGACATAGCAAACGATTTGAATAAAAAAAATAATAAGTGTCCGGGGGGGTGGGGGGGGGGGGGGGGGGTGGTGATTGGCAGTCACCGAGGTACGTTGTTTAGTAGAGTGACAGCCGCCGGAAAGAAGCTGTTCCTCGACCTGCTGGTTCGGCAACGGAGAGACCTGTAGCGCCTCCCGGATGGTAGGAGGGTAAACAGTCCATGGTTGGGGTGAGAGCAGTCCTTGGCGATGCTGAGCGCCCTCATGGGCCAAATGCAGTCAGGTGGTGTGCAAAGTACTAATGATACAGAGTCAATATATATCATAACAAGTAGTTTAATTTGTATACATACAGAGACATAGAAACATAGAAAATAGGTGCAGGAGGCCCTTCAAGCCATTCATAGTGATCATGGCTGATTGTCCCCAATCAATAACCCGTGCCTGCCTTCTCCCCATATCCCTTGATTCCACTAGCCCCTAGAGCTCTATCTAACTCCCTCTTAAATCCATCCAGTGATTTGGCCTCCACTGCCCTCTGTGGCAGGGAATTCCACAAATTCACAACTCTCTGGGTGAAAATTTTTTTTTCTCACCTCAGTCTTAAATGGCCTCCACTTTATTCTAAGACTGTGGCCCTGGTTCTGGACTCGCCCAACCTTGCCCATCGAGGTGAGTACTGTAGGCTCTGAATCGTAAGTTAAAAACTAAAAAACATCATGGCTGCCCGCATGCCACAAGGTGGTGGTGGTGTGGAAAGCTTGACATGGATATGGATCAGGTCATCAGCAGCAAAACCATGGATCAAATCAGCAATACTGTTTGATCTACAGGTGGGACTAATGCAGCTGGGACATGTTGGCCAGTGTGGGCAAGTTGAGCCAAAGGGCCTGTTTTCACACTGTAAAATTCTATGACTCTATGTTTGGTACCATGGGCGGAAAACCCGGGGGGGGAAGAGGGGACGCGTTCCCCCCCCCCCCAAGTTTTTGTCATCTGAATTTTCATAAATCTCTGCTTTTTGCGAGACCGTGGAGGTGGGACTGCTGATTGAGGGCGCCGATTGGACAAGAGAGACGTCGGTCAACAGGCAATGGGGGCGGGACATGATGATTCAGTGCGATGATTGGAGGAGGGAGGAGTAGGGGTGTGGGACTGAGGATAGAGTGCGGTGATTGGAGGAGGGAGACCTGGCACAGACCTGCGCCTCATCCGCAGCCAAGATCGATCCCGGCCGGCTCTCCGGCGTTGTCCCGCCCCCACCCGCGTGCTCCCCCCCATGGGTGTCCAGGGAGGTCGGGAGTCAGATGCGAGCTGTACCCCCAGGCCCACAGGCAGCACAGAAAAACAGCGCTAAACCCAGCTCAACTCTGCCTGTCCCGCCAGGTGAACCTACCTGGTCTTGCGGGAAATATGGTAAGCGTGGAGAAGCAGCGCTGGTATCCCGTCGGTCCAGTCAGGGCTTGTAGGTTAACGCGGCAAGACAGGCAGAGTTGAGCTGCATTTAGTGCTGGATTGAGCCTCTGACGCCTCGCGCATGTGTGTGTGAGCGTGCGCATGCGCGCGCAGCTGCCAAAAAATTGTGTGTCCCCCCCCTGTCCTCCGGTCCCCTCCATATTTTGATAGCGAGTTCCGTGCCTGTTTGGTACAAAGTTAGAGAGGTTTAAAGTAACTTGAAGAGGCTAATAGATGATGCATTTATTGCTGTATGATTCACGTATAACTGGAAGTCATTAGCAGTATAGAAATGCATAGGAAATATTGAAAAGCTGCAAGAATATTCAAGGAGGGAAACCTTTCTAATCTCAGCAAGAAAACAGCATCAAGAAGTCCCTCTCACTATTGATAATCTTTTTAAAATAGTTCACTGACATGGTGGGGGAAAGGCTTGTTCCACATGTAGCCTTAAACAATCCAATTTAAAAACAATTACTGCAGTTAGTGTAAGATTATTGAGGTAAAGGGACATGGTTTCCACAGTATTGGGAGATAGGGATAAAGAAGTTCAATGTAACAAAGAGCTAATTAGAACAAAACAGCTGGTATCTAATGATCTAAACAGGAAGGATTAGAAACCCATTCCAAAGATAGGAATGAAGGGGAGGCTTAGTGAGGAAAGAGCAATTAAGTCACAAATGTCTCCCAAGTGAACAGTAAGGACGTGTGAACGACCCATAACTTACAAGCGTTATAGAAGCAAATGCGCTATAAATATCTTCTGGAGCTCAATATTGTTCATAAGGCTTTGAGTTTGCCTAACGGGAATAAGGAATTCAACATTAACATTTCAATAAAAATCATAGACTAGAAATAATATTTTTTTAGATTTTATATTAGCTTTTAAAAAGATTCTTATGTTCGTTTCCATTCTCCCTCTTCCCTTTATGGTGCTGATTAGTGTTGATGCCTGGACATGGCCAGGGCAGGTTGGAACACAACAATCAGCCAGCCTGTTCCTCAAACTAATTTATTGCAAGATTGGTAGCTACTTCCAAAACCACTCCTGGCTGTCAAGGTCAGTTGGAATCCACAAGCAGTAATTGACTTTCTTGTTGTGGTTTATGATTTTGATACAAAGCTAATGAGAGTGGAAGGATCATATTCACATTTCATGTGTATTTCATAGTTTAAAGTGTTACATTTTTAAGTTGCGTTGGCATCTCTAGACACACCACTTTTATTGCATTTGTTTTATTAGTGAATGCTCATGATAGCACCAAAATAATGAATCAGTTGTTACTGAGCCCAATGCTGTGAAGCAATTAATGTACTCAATTAAAGTGATAAAATTGTGCCACACCTTGGGTTAATGACTTAATGTACTGATCCCAATTTATCTCTCGTACACAGCTGATTTTGGCAACTCCTTCTTTTGAATTATTTTGATGACATAATCCTGACTATACATTAAAACAGAAATGTTTAATAGTACATAAGTATGCAATCTGGCAGATTGTGAAAGGGATGAAAAGGAGATCCTTCAGCAAATTTCTAGCAACTAATTATTAATCAGTACCTTGGAACAATATTTCTTATCAGCAGAAAATAAACAGCACATCTTATGTATTGCCATACTAAAAAATAACAGGAGCATGTTTTACTCTTTGTAAGTTGAAATAAATCCATTGGTTACTGAGTAAGCTGTAGTTAACTACCTAAGCAGTAAAGATAACATATTCAAGTTGCATTATGCAGGCTGACAGACATATGTTAAGATTATTTAGACAGTAAGTTGTTGCATGTCATGGGAGCTCTCTGTAAATTTATACTGCAACAAGGCAAAAACATTTTAAGCTTTTGCACAGAACACTTAAAAAAAATGGGGCTTTGAAGATGAAGTTTTCACCTTTTAATTGTAATCTTTGGGAAGTACAGGAGTAAAAATATTGTAAAATAAAGCAGGTGTAATTTTTCCTTGTAGTACACCATTTGCAAATCACAACTTCAAGGGGAATCTACATTCACATTGCCGCCAGCTATGGAGCTGCAAGACAGCATTGCTGGTGTGATTGATATATAAACAGGAGTCTAGGAGTTTAAGTTTAGGTTATCTGTGTTCCGATTTGATTATATTTTTGCAGCATGACATAAATAGAAAAGTTCTATGTTTATGAAGTCTATTTGGGTGGGTTATTGGACTCATAACAGAATATACTCCCACACCGAAGTCTATTTGATGATGTGCTTACATAATTGTGTAGATTTATTTATTTTATTTTATAGGTTATGGGGGTAACTATCCAATTCAGAAGTGATAATGTTTGTTAAACACACATATGGTCAGGCATAATTAACACAAATCCTCAAAGTACTTTCTTCAAAGGAGTATGTTAAATGATTGCAAATGGTAATTAAGATATCCAATTGGAAAGTATTCCCAATGCAGTCCAAGACACCCAATGCATGATGCATTATACTGTGACAAAAAAAGGAGATTCTAATTTCTCCCAATAATTTTTCAAAAACGTCTGCAAATATCAAAAGATTTTCCTTGAAATTGCCAGTTTAAGTAAGAAAGTTAGCTTTGGCTCTTACGAAGATCTGAACATACAATGCTTCAGGCATGATCATGACATAACTTGTTCTTCTTCTTCTTGCGTATAGGATGCACAGCCTAAATTTGTAGGACAACTTGTTCTTATTGATCTTATTTGATTGTGCATGCCGGGTTGATTGCATTCGTTGAAACAAGGCGGACCACGTGAAGGTTGCAATCTTCCACCCCACATAACTTGTTGGGAGCCCACCATATATCGCTGACACTATGGTGTTGATTTTCAAATGTGTCATACATCAGGAGGCAACTCCTCTCATCCTGTGGGTGTCAACAGGATCCTGGATGGAATTTCATGCTTGTGACTCCACGTTGAATAGATTCACATATTGGATCAGTTAAAGATGGCATAGTTATTTCCGCAATGGTACCAGTAGTTTTACAGTTACCTACAGTGTCATACTGTATGGAAAAAGGCCACACGGACCAACTCATCTATGCCAACCAAGATGCTACATCAATGCTAGTTCCATTTGCCTATATTTTGGCCATATCCCTCTGTTTTGTTTTATCAATATACCTCTTCAGGTGTATTTTAAATGTTGTTATTGTACCTTCCTCAATTACCTCTTCTGGAAGTTCATTCCATACATCCACCACCCTCTGAGTGAAAACGTTTAGGTTCATTTTAAATCAAGTTCCTTCTAATTCTTTCCCCTCTCACATTGATTGGAAAATTGCCAATATAACCCCACTGCACAAGAAGGGAGCAAAGCAGAATAGTGGGAACTATAGGCCGGTTAGTTTGATTTTGGTGGTTGGTAAGATTTTACTCCATAATAAAGGATGAGGTTTCAGAGTACTTAGAAGTTTGATAAAATGGGCCAAAGTCAGCATGGCTTTGTGAAGGTGAGGTCTTGCCTGACAAATTTGCTGGAATTATTTGAAGAAGTAAATTGCAGGACAGACAAAGGAGAGGCAGTAGATGTTGTTTACCTAGATTTTCAGAAAGCCTTTGATAAGGTGCCACGCGGGAGGCCAAGGAAGATGAGAGCCCATGGTTTCAAAGGACAGATACTAGCATGTATATCAAATTGGCTGGAAGACAGAAGGCAAAGAATGGCAATAAAGGGGGATTTTTCTGGTTGGCTGCCAGTGACTAGTGGAGTTCCGCAGGGTTCGGTGATGGGACCACTGCTCTTTATATTGTATATTAACAATTTGGATGATTGGATTGAAGGTTTTATGGCCAAATTTGTGGATGATATGAAAATAGGTGGAGGGGGCAGGTAGTGTAGAGAAAGCAGGGACTCTGCAGAATAATTTGGATAGGTTGGGAGAGTGGGCAAATAAGTGGCAGATGGAATAGAGTGAAGCAAAGTGTGAAGTCATGCATTTTGGTAGTAGGAATAAAGTTTATTTTCTAAATGGGGAGAAAGGGAGGTGCAAAGGGACTTGGGAGTGCTGGTGCAGGATTCCCAAAAAGTGAATCTGCAAGTCGAATAGGTAGTAAAGAAAGCAAACACAATGCTAGCATTTATTTTGACCGGACTTGTATACAAAGATAGGAATTAAATGTTGAGGCTCCATAAGGCGCTGGTCAGGCCGCATTCAGAGTATTGTGAGCAATTGTGGGCACCATATCTGAGGAAGGGTGTGCTGGCTCTGGAGTGGGCCCAGAGGAGGTTTACATGAATGATCCCAGGGATGAGCAGGTTAACATATGATGAGCCTTTGAAGGCACTGGGCCTGAACTCATTGGAGTTTAGAAGAATGAGAGGGGACCTCATTGAAATGTGCAGAATAGTGAAAGGTTTGGATAGAGTGGATGTGGAGAGGATGTTTCCAATAGTGGGAGAGTCTAGGACTACAGGTCATAGCCTCAGAATTAAATGAGGATGAGGAATTTCTTTAGTCAGAGGGTGGTGAATCTGTGGAATTATTTGGCACAGAAGGCTCTGTGGAGGCCTGTAGATAGATTTAAGGCCGAGATAGACAGATTCTTTATTAGTACAGGTGTCAGAGGTTATTGGGAGAAGGCAGGAGAATAGGGTTACGAGGGTGAGATAGATCAGCCATGATTGAATGGCGGTGTAGACTTGATGGGCTGAAATGGTCTAATTCTGCCCCTAATATGATCTTATGATCTATGACCTTAAACCTATGTCCTCTGGTTCTTGAATCTTCTACCCTGGGTAAGAGCTTCTGTGCATTCACCCTATCAATTCTTCCTCATGATATTATACAGTTCTATGAGATTCCCCCTTAGCCTCATGCGCTCCAAGGAATAAAGAGCTATATTGCCTAATCTCTCCTTGATTCTTCAAGGAAATATAGACTAACTGAGTGACCACACAAGAACAGGACACATGAGGTGCAATTGGATTTTAACGAGACTTTTGATAAGCTCCCACAAAGGGAGTTGGTCAACAAGACAGTGCCTATAGAATTGGGGGGTAGTATTCTGACATGGAATATTAATTGGTTATTGGACAGAACAAAAAGCGTAGGAATAAACAAGTCTTTTTCAAGGTAGAATACTGCAAAATACTCAGTCTGAAGAAGGGTCTTGACCCGAAATGTCACCTATTCCTTTTCTCCAGAGATGCTGCCTGACCCGCTGACTAATTCTTTTGTGTCTATCTTTGGTTTAAACTAGCATCTGCAGTTCCTTCCTGCAGGGATTGGTGTTCAGACTCCTGTTATTCACAATGTTTTGGCTGAGGAGAGCAAACATCACATTTCCATGTTTGCTAATGATATGAAATAAGGTGGGATTGTGAGAAGAGAGAAGAATGTAAAAAGTTATCAAGAGGATTTAGACTAGCTGAGTGAGAAAGCAAGAGCACGGTGCAATTACCTGCCACCATACTGCTGGTACAAGCTGGTGATTTGTTCAAGAGTCAAGAGTCAATTTAATTGTCATTTGGACCCCTTGAGGTCCAAACGAAATGCCGTTTCTGCAGCCATACATTACAAACAAATAGACCCCAGACATTGCTGTGATGGAAGGCCCAAAAAACTTATCTCTCAAATGCACTCTCCCCCCCCCCCGATGTCACACTCAAAGTCAAAGTCAAAGTCATATTTGTTCCAACTATACACGTTGCTTCCCTGATGATTCCTTGCCCACATTGTCAAAAGATGTGGCTGGTGACCCAGGACACCACCATAGAAATGTAAGCCATGTATTTTTTAAACAAAAAATGAAACTTATGTCACTGTCATGGCTAACCTATATAGACACCTCTAAATCCTCTGGGAGAATGGGATGATGAACTTGTCCTTAAATGGTTGGTCATTACGTAAACGTATACTGACATTGTAAATATTTAATTCATTCCATTTGTGAGGGAGGTGTCTTAGGATTGCTAGTGACTGGGCATTCCTTATCCATAGTTTGCATTCAAAACATCACTACTTCAATAACAAAATACGAAGACGCTGTAAATCTGAATGAAACTAGTAAAAGCTAGAAACACTGAGCTGGCCGAGAAACCACTACAGTTAATAAAAAACAAAGATAATGTTTTATATCAAACATCTTTCATCAGAACAAATGGAAAATCATCAACCATAGACAATTACCCAGTTTTCCCGTGAAATACCATCCGTTGGAATAAAACCCAGTATTTTGACAGATTACTGGCTAAACTATTTCCCAACTTGCTCCACTTTGTGATATCCAGCAGTGGAACTGGAGCTGGATTTGCGTGAGAACCCAATCTAATTTCCTTTGCCTGATTAAATGTCAATAGATATTGTCAGAATATGGGGAAGAAAAGTAATGAGATATTTAGTTTTATTAGGATCACATTGAATTTCACATTGCAGTAAATTAAATCAGTCTTGAAAGAATTTTGGCTATTTGGACTTATTTTATATTTTAACTTTTTAAAAATAATTTTAAATCATTATTTCCGTTTCAGAGATGTTGAGAGACATTCAAAATCCCTGAGTGTTTTAGCAGTTGACAAGGTTGTGTTTGGGTATTTGCTGATTGGACCAAGGGGTTCCAGACATTGTTTCAGCGTGATCTGGGTGGTCACATTCCTTCATTGCATTGTTCCAGACTTTGCCCTGCTCAGTATAATAATAATAATAATAATAATAATAATAATAATAATAATAATAATAATAATAATAAATCTATTTATATATTATTATTTTTTAATTTATTTTAATAATAAATTTTATTTGCGGGCACTTTTCAAAGTCTCAAGGACACCTTACAGAAATTAACAAGAGAGAAAAAACATATAGTCGGAGTAAAATAGATAATAAGGACATCATCAATACACAAATTAAAGACAGAAATCGCTCCAAAGACAAAAAATCAAAAACACAATGTGAAGAGAGAGCAGCGGCAGCTAAAGCGCACCAGCGTCCACTCTCCCTTCCGACAGCCATCTTGGACACAGACTAACATATTAACTTACACACAAAAAAATCATCCCCCCTCAATGGTTACCACTGTGGGGTAAGGCACAATGTCCAGTCCCCATCTCCAGTTCTCCCAAAGTCAGGCCTATTGAGGCCACCGCTATTGCCTCTACGGAGGCCCGATGTTCCTGGCCGTTCTGGCCGGGTGGTGTTGCCCCGGCGTCGGGAGAGTCCTCTCAGCGGCTGGGCCACCTGGAACGGCCGTTTCCTAACTGGGGACAGCGGCTTCGGAAGCCGACAAGGCCGCGCCGGTTTGGAGCTCCCAGGCTCCTGATGTTAGAGTCGGCGCCGCCCGCTCCGCTCCGCAGACCCGCAGCCCGGAGGTGATGAATTTGGCGGTCACAGCTCACCGGAGCTTCAGCGCGTCGATCCAGCGCGGCGACCCAGGCAAGGCATCCCCCGCTCCACTCCGCGATAGCGCTCCAGCAATAGTGCCGCCACCGAAGCTGAGGTGCTGGCCGGTCCCCGCCAGGAAACGGCGCTCCACGCCCGCTGGTAGGCCACGAGGACGGGTCGACGGGGCAGCCCGAAGAAAAAGCTGCCTCACCGACCAGGTAGGGACCTAGAAAGGTTGTTACCCCCTTCCACCCACATTAAAAAGTAATTTCTCCCACAGACAAGGCACAGGACTCACTAAAACTGCAAAAAAAAAGTGAATTAAACGGACGGCTGCTGGTTAGCAGCCGTTCCCCAAGATGGCTCGATATCTCATAGTTCAGGTCTGAGATGACTTGGCAAAGTAATATCAGCATTTTGGATTCAGCTCAGATAACTAAGGGTGGCACAGTGGCGCAGAGTTACTGCCTGACAGCTCCAGAGACCCGGGTTCGATCCTGAAAATGGGTGCTATCTGTACGGAGTTTGTAAATTTTCCATGTGACTGCGTAGGTTTTCTCTGAGTTCTCCGGCTTCTCCTCACACTACAAAGACATACAGAATGGTAGGTTAATTGGCTTTGGTAAATTGTAAAATTGTCCGTAGTGCGTAGGATAGCAGAGTGTATGGGGTGATCGCTGGTCGGCGCGGACTTGGTGGGCCGAATGGCTTTTTCCGCGCTGTATGTCTAAAGACTAGTCTAAAACTGGGTAAAAGGTGATACAGGAGGTACAGGCAGTGAGACAAACAGGATAATCCAACTTGGGTTCCTTTTGAAACTCACGTTCCTTTCCTACTCAATGGGTCAAGCAGCATATGTGGAGGGAAGATAGACACAAAAAGATGGTGTAACTCAGCGGGTCAGACAGCATCTCTGGAGTAAAGGAAAAGGTGATGCTTTGGGTCGAAACCCTTGTGGAGGATAATGGGAAGTCAACATCTTGACATCACGAGCCTCTTCCACTGGATTCAAAGAGTTAAGGGGAAGTTTAAAGAAGTGATGGGATGGGGCAAGGACAGGCATGTGATAGATGGATCCAGGTGAGAAGGGGTGCATTGGTAGATAGTCTGGAGAGGGAGAGAGGGGTGGAGATGCTAACAGAGACTGGGATGTGTTTGTTGGAGGTAACAAGTGGGTTGGGAGGGGTGGATGGGACAGTGGGGGGAGGGGACCCAATAGCAGGAATGTGTGGGTGATGGGCAGATGGAGTGGTTGGGGAAGAAGCAGGGTGAGAGGAGGGGCCACCCCTCTCTCCCTCACCTGCTTCCATCCACCAATCCACCCCTCCTCACCTGGATCCACCTATTGCAAAAATAGACGCAAAATGCTGGAGTAACTCAGCGGGCCAGGCAGCATCTCTGGAAAAAAGGAATAGGTGATGTTTCGGGTTGGAACCTTTTTTCAGACAAACATAGCGTGCCAGTTCTTGTCCCACCTCCTCACCTCTTTATATTGGCTGTCTCCCCTCCACTCTTTCAGTCCAGAGGAAGGGTCACCATCTAAAATGTTGGTTGGCTATATCCCTGCATTGATGCTCCCTGTCCCGTTGAGTTCCTATAACAATTTTGCTCCAGATTGTGGCAACTACAGTGTTCTGTGTATTAATTCATGTGTTGGGGGGTTCATAATGAGTCTTTGCCAGATCGGAAGATGATCTCCTCATTCCCATTCTCTATATTTCCCAAAACATATTCTTTCGCAAATGACCATTAAGAGTGATTCTCACAACAGCCACCTGCAGCGGTGTTAATTTAGAATCATTAAATCACCTCATCCACAACTTGATGTTAGGTTATAGTCACAGAGTCATTCAGCACGGAAAAGGGCCCTTCAGCCCAACTTGTCCATACCATCCATGCTGCCCCATCTAGACTAGTTCCCACCTGCCTGCATATGTGAGAGGCCACTGGAGAATTATGGGGAAATCCACATTGGTAAAGGAGAAACTTTCCAACTCCACACTGACATCTCTGGATAACTGGATATAGATTATTGGTCAGGTGAGACATGTGCAGTATTTGCAGCACCTTTGTACCTCCCTGCAGTACTGTGCCTCCTACTGTCCTCCATTTTGTGGTCACTTGGACTGTAACACAAATTTAAAAAATCCCAGCTAATCCCAATCTGGAAGAGCCTATCTGGTTTACCAAAAGAGAGTCGTTCTTTGTTACATTTTTAAAAGCAAATTTTTTAAAATTATGGAAATTGTTTGATCTTGTTCATCATAAACCTGTCGATGCAGTTCTGCCTTTAGGATTTTGTGAGGCAGCATGATTTTCTGGAATGTTCTGCTGTGCAAGTTTCATCTCTGGTGCAGCAGATATTTCACCTGCTGCAAAGCAATTTTATACATTGTAATTTTCGAATGGTCAGCTCAATTTATGATTCTTTATACATTGATGATACAGGGACATATACTCATTTTGTACACCTTTTTACAAATTATATCAGCTAATTGGTATTACCTTACTACTTTCTTATTAGGTTTTTCAAATACCTGATAGTGACGTAATGTATGTGTTTTAATAATTTTTTGTCCATAATGCAGTAATATACAGACTCTGCAGAGTATTATGATGTGAAATACCTTGCTTATTCAAGGTTCGTCTCAGACTGTGAAACCACATGATAAAAGACATTGTCACACTTATTTTACATCAACTGCAAGAGAGTACAATTGTTATTAAATGGTAGTGATTTTTTAGTGATATTTTATTTGTGTCTTGGGAGGAATGATAATCTTTGAAGGACATTTCCTTCTAACTTTGTGTGCTTGAAATAGAATGGACCATTGTAAGAAGGGAGCAAACAATGGCTTGTGTCACATCCACTTCAATATGTGTTGCTCTTGTGGCTGAAGTGGATAAAAACAAGAATAAAAGAAAGAATTATTGTTGCTGAGTGCTTAATGCATTTGTATATCATTCCTCTGTTTGCTATCTTAATGGCAACATTAGTCCATTCCGTTTTATGCCACAATTAAATTAATGGCTTGGCAATGTCGTATGAACATGGTAAATAATGATTCACTGAAACGACCCACAGTAAATTGTAGATTTAGAAGAGAAAGAAAAAGAAATGTTTGAGAGAGATTGTTTGGCATTGACAGCAGATTTCAAAGCGAAGGATATGCGGTTTACTAATGCTATCTTTTGTAACCTCTGCAGTTCCTTCTTTCCACTGAACCAATGACACACATGATTGCATTCTTCTTTGCATCAACATTGGTGAAGAATTTCCCTTCCTTGTACCATCGGATCATAAGTTCATAAGTTCATAAGTTCTTAAGTCACAGGAGCATAATTAGGCCATCCATCGAGTCCATCGGATCATGTTCATAAATCAGAGGAGTATATTTAGGCCATTTGGCCCATCAAATGTACTCCGCCATTTAATCATGGATCAACACTGACTTAAGACAAATGCGAACAAGTCTAATCCCAATAGCTGTCTTTCCCATGGCACCTTTCCATGCAAGTGAGTAAGATGGTAAACTTGCACTCCCATCTTCTCTTTTCCTACTGTATGTGACTCCAAATAATCCTTCTAATGAAACAATTATTTAATTGTGTTTCCTTAAAATCGGCACTAGTTGTTTTCAGTGTGCCACCCTTTGTGTAGAGCAAACATGGGTAGGATGGACACATTATGGAATACCTCTGATTAGTTTGTAATTATAAATCTAAAGTTCTGATCACTTGTCTTGTTAATTATCTACCCCATTTGTAATGCCCCTTTAATCATGAGAAACTTGATTCCCAATCTGTACATGTGCTCACTTGTAATCCTGTCAAGCATCAGTCATGTGATGTGTCTGCTTTGAACAATTGAACGGGTTCATCGGCATTCAATTTGCAGCCTGAAATGAAGTGTCAGCATTTAGTGTGTTGTCTTACCCTTTGGACATGTGCGCTGCTTTACAATGCATTCAAGAAGACATCGCAAATGGGTAACAAAGACAGGATTTTTCTTCAGATTTATTGAAAAACATAATTGAATCTTGCCTGTCTGGCTGCAGGTGAGATAGCACCTATCTCTATGTTTTCTGGTGACCAACTGAACAGATTTGTGTTAGTCTAAGATCCCGATTTGTATGAATGCAAGACTGTAGCACAGTCATGATAACAATGGACAGTATCGTTGACTTATCATTGTTCTATGGCACATACCAAGTAAGGAGGGTCTGAAGAAGGGTCTCATCCCGAAACATCACCTATTCCTATCCTCCAGAGATGCTGCCTGACCATTTGAGTTAGGCAGTTCTCCGACTGATAAAGGCCAGCATGCCAAATGGCTTTGTCACCACTCTCTCTACTTGCAACACAATATTGAGATTATGGACTCCTATGTCACTTCTTTCTACAACTCTTTCCAGGACCCTATCATTCACTGTAAAAGTCCTACCCTGGTTTGACTTCCCAAAAATGCAACACCTCACACTATCTGAATGACGCTATTCAGGCCAATCCTGTAGTGGGTTTACATTGTCATGGATGCCCTTTCCTGGTTACTGTGCGATATTAGCCGTGAAAATTAACATGCATGTTAACATATGCAATCGGGCTGCACGGTGGCGCAGCGGTAGATTTGTTGCCTTCCGACTCTTGCAGCACCGGAGACCCGGGTTCAATCCCCAGTACGAGTACTGTTTGTATAGAGTTTGTACGTTCTCCCCGTAACCACGTGGGGTTTCTCCCAGATCTTCGGATTCCTCCCGTACTACAAAGATATGCAGGATTGTATGTTAATTGGCTTAGTGTATGTGTAAAATTATCCCATGTGTGTAGGATAGTGTTAATGAGCAGGACTCGCTGGTTAGTGCGGACTCGGCCTGTTTCCGCACTGTGTCTCTAAATGAAACAAAGAGTTTCCATTATGTGTAAGATTTCCAGTCAAAATCAAGAAAGACTCAGTGTTGGAAGAAATCAACAAACAAAGATTGAAAGGATGGACAGAATTCTGACAATTGCACAGAGGAGAAAATATGGGCAACATTGTCATTACATTGAGCTGTCATGTGTGCAGGGGTTAATCAAGTGGGGCATTGACTAGTAACAGCTGTTGCTTTAAGAGAAAAGGTTTTGGCCAAACTTCACAGTCCACACACAGGAATTATCAGTATGGAAGCAATTGCAAGAAACTGATTACTTTTGACAACGAACTTGAATTATTGTTAAGCAATTAAGGTATTTTCCAAATATGTGAAAATAGGCCATTCCTTAATATCATCTGACTTTTATATGAAACAGTTGCGATGTCTGTCAGAATAGTTAATGCAATTCCCAAGAAACAAGAGTTGCAGGGATATTCAAAGCTCAGCATGAAACAATTTCTTGCTGAACTATAGAACAACTCTGCCACATTACCACAAAGTATATACCTGCAGATCGCTTAATGAAGGGAAGATTGAGAACAGATTTGAGCCTGGTTCAATCAAGGTAGGCTTCTAAAGTTGAAAGATGTAGCTGAATCACAATTATTGTTATGACATTAATTTTTTTTAAAGTTTCAAATAAGATGAGCACATTGAAGACAAACAAGACAGGAGTCGGGAACAAAGAGCAGAATGCTGGAAGAATTCAATGTGTCTAACAGCATCTGAGGAAGGATTAGAGTAGGTTGACATTTCAGGTTAATAGCCTGCAATAGGACTGAGAACAAAGAAGAGATATTGCCTATATATAGCAGTACAAGGACAGGTACATGGATAGGGTAGGTTTAGAGGGACATGGGCCAAATGCAGGCAGGTGGAATGAGTGTAGATGCGATATATTGATCAGCGTGGGCAAGTTGGGCTTAAGGGCCTGTTTCCACACTGTATGACTATATGATTCAGTGACTAAGGAGATGGGTTGGGGGTGGGTGCAACAGAGATGATAAGAGACAGGTGGAACCAGATAAGAAGTGTATGATGGGCAGTGTAGAAAGGAACTGCAGATGCTGGTTTACACTGAAGATAGATACAAAATGCTGGAGTAGCTCAGCGGGACAGGCAGTATCTTTGGAGAGAAGGAATGGGTGATGTTCCAGGTTGAGACTCTTCTTCAGACCCTTCAGATGGGCAGATGGAGCCAGGACAGGGGAGGGAAATTTGAGATGAACGGAGAGAGATGAAAACTAAGCAGACAGGTGAGAATGCAAGGTGTGAGATCATTGGTTACCTGAAATTGGACAATTCAGTGTTCATATCAATGATTTATAAGGCACCCATGTGGAATAGGAGATTACATTTTGCATTTGGCCTGACCATATTCGATTATTTCAAATGTTAGTGACAGTGTTTAGTTTAGTTCAGAGATACAGCATGGAAAGAGGGCCTTTGGCTTACTGAGTCCACGCCGACCATCGACCATCTGCTCACACTAGTTCAACATTATTCAATTTTGCATCCTACACACGAGGGGCAATTTGCAGAAGCCGATTAATGTACAAATCTGCATATCTTTGGAATATGGGGAGCACCTGGAGAAAACCCTCGCAGCAACAAGAATAACGTACAAACTCCACACAGATGGAACCCATAGTCAGGATTGAACCCATGTATCTGGCACTGTGAGGCAGCAGCTCCACTGCTGCTCCAGTGGTCTTACTGTAAACAGCAGATGATTTGGGTGTTGCCAATTACATCTAGGGATCTCCTTTGTTTCTTGTCATTGATACCCGGGATGACAATCACAAGGTAAATTGTCCATTATTGCCCTTTGAAAAACATGCTGTTGATCTGCCTCCTTGAGCAGTTGCAGTCCACGTGGTGAAAATACTTCTCCCGTGCTTTAGCTCAAGAACTTTTACCCACTGACTATGGAGAAGCAGAAAACATTTCCAAGATTGTCATGTGACCTGAGGGCAGTTTGCAGACATGAGTACCAAGTAGTTACTATCCTTGTCCCGGCAGATGGAAGAGACCACAGGATTGGGAGATGCTTCTGAACATCTTACGAATGACTAGAGTTTGTTTATAAATGGCAAAAGATTAAAAATGTTTAAAAAAAAACTGCAGAAACTTTTAAGAAAGAGTCACCAGTTTGAAGTGTTAACTCAGTTTTTTTATTTCCAAACATCCTACCAGACCAAAAGATAGTTTCCAGTGTTTTCTATAGTCTTGGAGACTCACTGGTAGACGAGGAGAATTTTAAAGAGACAATTGGATTCAGGCAACTGCTTTATCCCTGATGGTATTGGGGATGTTAGGTATTGCTGGAGCTGGACTTATTGAAGCCAGAAGGAATTATTCTTTCATACTTTTGATTTGCACCTTGAGGATTGCAGTAAGTCTTTGGGGAGTCAAGAGATTAATATTTTACTGCAGGGTACTGCGTTAATCATTGGCTTTGGTAACTACAGTATTTTTGAGGACACAGGAGAATGTGGATACTGGAATCAAAAAGACAAGGTGTCCATAAGTTCTAGGAGCAGAATTAGGCCATTTGGCCCATCAAGTTTACTCTGTCATTCAATCATGGCTGATCTATCTTTCCCTCTCAACCCCATTCTCCTGCTTCTCCCCATAACCCCTGACACCCTGACAAATCAAGTGCTGGAGGAACTCAGTGGGTCAGGCAGCATCTGTGGAGGGAAATGAACACTCTTCTGGTGAGGACCCTTCCTCCATACTGGAGTAGAGGGGAGATAAGTGGTAGAATGTGAAGAGCAGGGGTGGGGCAAGAGCTGGTAAATGATAGATAGAACTAGGTAAGGAGGGGTTGGTTGACAGATTAAGATAGGGAAGGGTGGAGAAGCAAGACTGGAAGTGATATACGAGGCAAATGGTGAAATCCGAAGTCACTTTCCCAATCTTTAGTTCAAAAATTGACCAAATGACATGTGAAAGCTTTGCATTCATTTTTCCAGCCTTCACTGCAACATTGAGCTACTGTCTCCTGTGATAATGAAACATTCTATGACCAGTTAAAGCCAAAGACTGACCAGTGAACTATTTGGCTGTATTGATACCACCAGTAAAGTTGTATTGTTCTTGATGTTTTAGAAACTCAGGGCATTACAAGCAGTGAAGGTGCAGGGAGAGTGATTGAGGTGTTTGGAGAACTGCAGTGAATGGAAAACAAAACTGCTTCAGTTTTTCTCTCGCTGAGGAGTTCAAGCTGCAAAATTCCATGCCACTTTATCCAAACAATCCGAATAATCAAATTACCAGTCTAGCTTTGAGCACTCCCCGTGTTATGACTGTATTGTCTGTTTTGTTCTGCATGTTTGACATCTTGTACCACTTTTTAAATAATGCTTTGTCTCTTCAGCTTATTGATTCTGTCTAAAAAGCAAAAATCATTCAGTTGCCTGCAGACAGCACTGCAAGGGACTGGATTCTGCTGAATGTATCATACAGAGCAGCAAGTGGTCTCTCATCACTCAGGCTTTCCAACACAATCACATTTGTTTTGTCCCTCAACTCCCTTTTGGTTTTGCACAGTGACAGGCTGCCATGCTGACCCGCTGCCTTAACACAGTTTATCAGCCCGTCAGGCGTTATGTACCAAACACAACACATGGCTTACACTAACAAGAAATCAGCCTGAGTAGCCACCGGCAGCAGAACTGTCTCTCTGTGTGTTAGAACATTAGGGAGCCATGTTTACAACAGATGTTGAGAGTCCGCATAAAGAATACTCGTGGCAAAGGGAGATGTGACTACTTTTGTTTGGGTTAGAGATACAGCGTCAAAACAGGCCCTTCGGCCCACCGTGTTCGCACCGACCAGTGATCCCTGCACTGATACTATCCTACACATACTTGGGACAATTTGCACTTATACTAAGCCAATTAACCTACAAACCTGTACATCAGTTATGTGGTGGAGGCAGGTTCGATTTTATCATTTACAAATAAATTGGCTAGGTATATGGATGGGAAAGGAATGGAGGGTTATGGTCTGAGTGCAGGCAGATGGGACTAGGTGAAAATTATTGTTCGGCACGGACTTGTAGGACCGAGATGGCCTGTTTCCGTGCTGTAATTGTTATATGGTTATATGGTTATCTTTGGAGTGTGGGAGGAAACCGAAGATCGCGGCGAAAACCCAAGGAGAACGTACAAACTCCGTACAATATAGGTTTGTCCAGAAGAAAACTTGCGAGTCATTTTCAATTTCCTGTCCAATAATAATACTTTGGTCGACATCACAAAGAAAAAGATTATCATTTGAATATCACATTTCTCTTTTTTTGGGAGTTTGCTGTCTGAAGGTTAACTTCCATTTTCCTACATTATTTTTGTGATCACACGTCTAAAGTCTATCTTTGGTTTTGAAAGCTTTTAGTATAACCCAAAATTGCACAAATGCTAATAAATGCAAGTCTTTTTATTCTTTTGTCAGAGACTGGTGATCGAACTTGCTATTTTCTGAGTATCAGCTTCTAATGGGGTGAAACAAACCCCATTCCTTCACAAACACCAATTATCCGTGAAGTCGGTAGTTTTGGAATACTCCAATTTTGACAAACTAAGGCTTGGGGTTCAAAATTGCTCTGTATTTTTTCATGGTTCCCTATTTGTTGGGTTTGGAAGATTTATTGGGAGGAAAGATAACACATCCTTACGAACAGTTTTACAATGGGTTACAAACTGTTCTACCTCCCCACCTCCTTGTCAGCGCATTCCGGTCTTTATGTTGAAATTGACACTTGTGCTTTGATATCTAATAATTTCCCGATGTTGGGGGAGTCCAGAACCAGGGGCCACAGTGTAAGAATAAGGAGTAGGCCATTTAGAGCAGAGATGAGGAAAAACTTTTTCACCCAGAGAGTTGTGACTCTGTGGAATTCTCTGCTTCAGAAGGGCGTGGAGGCCAATTCTCTGGATGCGTTCTAGAGAGAGTTAGATAGAACTCTTAAAGATAGTGGAGTCAGTGGATATTGGGAGAAGGCAGGAACGGGGTACTGATTGTGGATGATCAGCCATGATCACAGTGAATGGCGGTGCTGGCTCGAAGGGCTGAATGGCCTATTCCTGCACCTATTGTCTATTGTCTAATTTCAGCTTCACTCAACGATGCTTTTCTAAAGTAAGCATGTCGAGAAGTTGTTGGGGTTGGTGCCATTGCATTCAATGACATTTAATGTTAATTGTGATGGGAAAATCAGAGGCTGACTGTGAGGTGACGGGTGTTCAATCTGAAACCTTATTTTCTTTCCAGAGTTGCTGTCTGGCGGTGAGATAAATATATCACCATTTTAATATTTTAATTTCGACTTCTTTTATAGTCTCATCCCTTTCCATTTCTTAATATCCCTGAAAGATCCATATTCCTCGGAAACACTGGCACTCCATAAATTCTGCCTCTATACTGGACTTTATCTTGCACTAAACATTATTCACGTTATTCCCTTTATCCCATATCTGTACACTGGAGATGGCTCAATTGTAATCATGTATTGCCTTTCCATTGACTGGTTCCCACTGTACCTCAGTACATAGAAACATAGAAATTAGGTGCAGGAGTAGGCCATTCGGCCCTTCGAGCCTGCACCGCCATTCAATATGATCATGGCTGATCATCCAACTCAGTATCCCGTACCTGCCTTCTCTCCATACCCCCTGATCCCCTTAGCCACAAGGGCCACATCTAACTCCCTCTTAAATATAGCCAATGAACTGGCCTCAACTACCCTCTGTGGCAGAGAGTTCCAGAGATTCACCACTCTCTGTGTGAAAAAAGTTCTTCTCATCTCGGTTTTAAAGGATTTCCCCTTTATCCTTAAGCTGTGACCCCTTGTCCTGGACTTCCCTAACATCGGGAACAATCTTCCTGCATCTAGCCTGTCCAACCCCTTAAGAATTTTGTAAGTTTCTATAAGATCCCCTCTCAATCTTCTAAATTCTAGCAAGTATAAACCAAGTCTATCCAGTGTTTCTTCATAAGACAGTCCTGACATCCCAGGAATCAGTCTGGTGAACCGTCTCTGCACTCCCTCTATGGCAATAATGTCCTTCCTCAGATTTGGAGACCAAAACTGTACGCAATACTCCAGGTGTGGTCTCACCAAGACCCTGTACAACTGCAGTAGAACCTCTCTGCTCCTATACTCAAATCCTTTTGCAATGAAAGCTAACATACCATTCGCTTTCTTTACTGCCTGCTGCACCTGCATGCCTACCTTCAATGACTGGTGTACCATGACACCCAGGTCTCGCTGCATCTCCCCCTTTCCCAATCGGCCACCATTTAGATAATAGTCTGCTTTCCTGTTTTTGCCGTGATACACGTGATAGTAAACTAAGCGAAACAATCCTAAGCTAAACTAATAATTACATATTTACCAGATGCGTCTTCAGCTACAATGGTTCCAATCACTGGATTTGTGAAGTAAAGTCACATTGAACCTTCAATTGTCACTAGTAGACACAAAATGTTGGAGTAACTCAGCAGGACAGGCAGCATCTCTGGAGAGAAGGAATGGGTGATGTTTAGGGTTGAGACCCTCCAGACTCCTTCTTCAATGTGAAGAAGAGTCTCGACCAGAAAAGTCACCGATTCCTTCTCTCCAGAGATGCTGCCTGTCCTGCTGAGTTACTCCAGCATTTTGTGTCTACCTTCAATTTAAACCAGCACCCGCAGTTCTTTCCTACCTACTTAAATTGTCGCTGTATTGATTTCCTACATAATATCATTATACATCATGATCATAGAAGATAACAACAAACCGATATTGCTTACCCAAATCAAATACCATGGATAACATTGATCTTACTTGGGATTACTTGCCCTTGCACAGAAAACAAAATTATATTATCAGAAAGCTAATGTTTTCTGTGCATCAAAGCATTTTTTTGTTATTTTTGTCTTTTTAACAAGCACCTTATAAAACAGATAATAATTAGAGCTGTAAGCTTATTTCCAAATGAGTTTTTTCCCCCTCAATGTTTTAGAGAGAAGCTGAAGTCACAGGTGGAGATAACTTTAAGGAGTCAAAAGGTCTCACAAATTCCAAGGTACTTCCTGAAAGAGTTTGGGAATTCTCCATCAAAGGACAATGGAATGCAACTTACTGCACGTCTCAGTGACTCTGTTTCAGCAAATGAAGGTTGACTCCTCATCAAATGTGTACAGAGCAATCAATTATTTATGTTCTTTTCAAAAGAGAATGTCAACTCACGGGTTGTTTTGAAAAATGTGATAATCAGTGAAGGTGATCTTCCTGCTTAGTTCAGCCAGTTACTTCTTTTGAAATTTTTAGGCTTTTTAATAAAATGGCATATTGTAAATGCACAATCTTCAACTATCTTTTCCTTTTTCTTCTGCAATGCCCGGAACTATTGCGATCTCATGGTTAAATTACTTTAGGGAACAGACACTATGTGAAGGATGCTCGCCAAGTAACTGTACAGAACATTGGCTTATTCACTTCCTTGAATGTCTGCAAATATAGTAGGGCTTATATAGACTGGATGTATGGTGTAATGTAAGTAGGTCAGGTAATATATGAGAAATGATGTTATATGACTGGGTTATTATTGCACAAGATCCCTCCCAATTCCGAGAAATGGTTACTCTCTCCTGGGGCACAATCTTGTACCACAGATAAAGCACAGTTCAAAGCATGGAAACTGCACTGCAATTCACCAGTAAAATTTTATTGCAAATTTTGATCAATCAGGACCAATTCCTGATGACTTTTACAATAGCCTTTTGGAAAATTTTATTTTGTTATATTGTTATCCACTGATGTGCCAGTGGTGGTCAGTGTCTATATTTTTACTCATGGTGATTTGCCTCCATGCGTATGGAGCAAAAACCATCCCAGAACGTGGGATGGGACTGTGGTTTTATGGATAACATCTGTATTCTGTGGCTGCCTCTAGAAACAGCACAATAGCATCAATAAGATTTATTTTATAAATTACAGCCATTTTTCAATGGACGGCACTCCAATTCATAAACAAGGTGGCCCACTCAAATGGAAGTTCCGTTGGGCCGCTATGTTTTAGTCATGGAGTCGTAGATTTATCATACAGAAACAGGCACAATGGTCCATCTCACTCACATTGACCATGATGTTTCGTTTAGTTTAGTTTCGAGATACAGCATGGAAACAGACTCTTTGGCCCACCGAGTCCCGCCAACCAATGATCACCCGTACAATAGTTCTATCCTACACTCTAGGGACAATTTTACAGAAGCCAATTAACTTACAAACCTGCACGCCTTTGAAATGTGGGAGGAAACCGGAGCACGCAGAGGAAACCCACGCAGTCAAGGTTCAATTCAACTGTCACGTGTACCAATTAAGGTACAGTGCAATTTGAGTTACCATACAGCCACTAACAAGTCTGCTGGCGAGGCAGCCATTACAGGGAGCGTGTGCAAACTCCATACAGACAGCACCCGAGATCAGGATCAAATCCAGGTCCCTGGTGCTGCAAGGCAGCAACTTTACCACTGCACCACTGTGCTGCCAATCTACACTATAATGCGTATTTACACTATTCCCATTTGCCTGTTTTATGTTTGTTTCACTCTATTCTTTTCCCATCCAATGGTATTTTATTGTCACGTGTACACTGATTTTTTTTGCATACAGTTTAGCAAAAAATGTCCTACTGTACATTAGGCACAATCATAATAAGTATGAATGTAAGATGGTAGACCACAATGAGTCAGTACACAAGAGTCGCCGAGTTTTAGGTGCCATCCTGTAGCCTTCAAGTCTAAAACCTTTTTTTAAAGTTAAGAGCCTTAACTTGAGTTAAGGGCCTGTTGTCCTGGAGGCAGCACTGGATCAAAGTTTGCAAGGTTGCCTGGCCAGATGATGTGTTGATATCCTCTACCACTTCTCCACTGCTCCATGTCACTACTGACCAAGTGTTCGGTCACTTGGGGTGGTGCCTGAACTAATGGAGCCCCAGGCAGATTTAGGGCCTACTGCCGCCTAATCCCCCGACTCAACCACACCGATGGTTTTTAGACATCGGCCTTTAGGTGCAGTGTCCTTTGCCTCCAAAGGCCATTACTCAGCCTCCGTGCTCCGGGGCCTCTCCTGCAACCGACCCAGAGCAGCTCTGAGCACTTCCACAGGAACGGGAGGAAAGCCCCAGCCTGTTCACCAACATCATTCCTTTCTTACACTGCCACCATTGTCCAAATGCCCTTCAAATGCTATAATTGTACCTGCCTGTATCACTTCCTCTGGCAGTGCATTTCACATGACCATTGCCTTCTGTTGAAATTTGCTGTTGAATCTCTTATGGCCTCTTTTTAATGCCATCTCATTCTTTTTGTAGTGTGGAAATCAGAACTGTACACAATACTCTAAGTGAAGCCTAACCAAACGTATTGTACAGCTGCAGCATGGCACTCTCACACCTACATCCCATGCCTTGGCCTATGAAGGCAACATAATGAATAATTCTTCACTACCTATCCAACTAAATAGCCATTTTCAGGGAGCTACTTGATGATGTGTCGTTGTCCTTTACCACTGCTCCACTGTTCAGTTTGGGGAGGGGGACCTCATTGAAACTTATACAAATAGTAAAAGGCCTGAATAGATGTGGAGAGGATGTTTCCACTAGTGGGAGAGTCTATGACCAGAGGCCACAGCGTCAGAATAAAATGAAGTACCTTTAGAAAGGAGATGAGGAATATCTTGAGTCAGAGGGTGGTGCATCTGTGGAATTCCTTGCCATAGAAGACTGTGGGGGCCAAGCCAATGGATATGTTTAAGGCACAGATGGACAGATTCTTGATTAATATGAGTGCCAGGGGTTATGGGGAGAATGCAGGAGAATTGGGTTGAGAGGGAAAGATAGACCAGCCATGACTGAATGGTGGAGCAGACCAGATGGGCCGACTGGCCTAATTCTGCTCCTATCACTTAAATAACATGAATTTCTTGATACTCTTCACCCGGTGGGAAGGTCCCATAAAATTCACTCGTGCCAAAACTGAAACAACTAGCAACATCATTTATTGGTAGTATTCATAAATGAGGACAGTGCCAACTTGGAGAGTAGCATAATGTCATGATTCAAAAGATTCAGTTGAAACTGGAAACCGCATAGTCAAGGAACTTGTCCAAATGGTAAATATCTCAGGCATTTTAACTACCTGCCAGATGGTGAGTAGAGTTAAAATCCACCCAATGTCCCACAGCAGGAGGGTTGGCAATCTTGCCAAGTTCCTGAAGGCTTCTTTGAGACCATGCTTTCTGAGCGCATTTTAGATGTTGTTTTGCACAGCATGAGGGGAAATGACTGTGGAAGCTGCAGGGTCTGTACGAGTGATGAGATATTGTGAAGGACTGTGCTAACTGAACAAGGTGAGGGTTAGTCCTTTGATATCAGGCTGAGCGGTGTATTTACTGCAGCCTTTACCTGGAAGTTAAAAGGGCCAGTTATCGTAAAATCCTGCAGAAAAGAAAATATTACAAATTCTGTCAAGGAAGTAAATCTCCAAAAATCGCAGGCTGTTGCTGCATGTTGAGCTGTCAAATACAGAGTTGGCAGGAGAGTGTTAAAAATGGCTTCACAGAGCTGTGCACAAGCAAATGACTCACAGGTAGCTTTCCCGGCTGCTAGTTAAACAAAGGCTCCATATGCTTAGCACAGCAAATGGCACAAGCAGGCCATGGGAGCATATCTTCCTCTTCTAAAATAATACAACAAAAGCAGTTGGATGGGAGGGAGGAGGCAGAATATTCTGCGTTTGCACATAGAAGTGGTTGGACATGGTATCTATTATTTTTAAATACATAATTGTAGTTTTAATAAAATATTTTATACTGTGTTATCCCACAGATTAGTTCACTTTTGCAGCAGATGGTGGTTCATGACTAATTGTGTATGTGTGTGGCTGAGTGTATGTTTGTGAGCACATTTGTGCTTAACGCTTTTTACATGATTATTTTATGTCATAAGATAACCGTCTACCACACGATTGTGTCAAAAATGTTATTGATAGATATTAACAAAAATGTATTGCTATCTATGTTATTGATATGTTATTGATATCTATTGACAATGATATTCATAACATTTTCCATTAAAATAATTCTATTTTTAATGTTCTGACAGTCTCTATTTTAAATTTGAACACAGAGCATTCAGACCTTGCAGAGTGTTTGTATTGTAATTCTATACTATTGAAGCATATTGTCAGTAAAATATTCCTTGCTCAACAAGTAGCAGAAATCAGAAATTCTCTCCTCTGCAAAATAATTGAGGTTGTGTCAATTGAACATTTTAGAGTGGTGATTGATAAATGTTTGTGTGCAGAATTAAGGTGTAGATCAACCATACTCCAATTACATTTTAGACCACTCTCCTGTAATTGATGAGCCAAGTACCATTCATAGATACATGCAGACACTTGGAATTGCTGATGCTGGCATTTTAAGCAGAACACCAAGTGCTGGAGGAACTCAACGGTTTGGGCAGCTATGGATGGAATGGACAGGCAGCGACCCAAAACATTGCCTGTCCATTTCCTCCATAGATGCTGCTTGACCCGCTGAGTTACTAGAGAACTCTGTTTTAACTCACAATGTCCATATTGAAGAGAGCAATGAGAGCAGAGAGCAATAAGAAGACATTATAGTGGAGGGAAAGATATGTTTCTTTGTTTATGTTATCCAAATGTTGATCCAATGTAATTGTTTCAAAGCCTTTCAAACATCATGTGAAATTGGACAGCCTGCAATATGTAAAGCAGGTCACTGATGTCTTGATTATTAATTTGATAAGTCCTATGGACCATAAGTCCATAAGACATAAGAGCAGAATTAGGTCATTTGGCCCATTGAGTCTACTCCACCAATCCAACATGGCTGATCTATTTTTCCCTTTCAAACCCAATCTCCTGCCTTCTCCCCATAACCTTTGACACCCTTACTGATCAAGAACCTATCAATCTCTGCTTTTAAAATACCCAATATATTATCCTTCACAACTGTCAGTGGCAATGCATTCCACGGATTTACCACATTATGGCTAAAGAAATTCCTCCTCATCTCCATTCTAAAGGTAGGTCTTTTTATTTTGAGGCTGTGGTTCGAGACTCGTCTATTACTGGAAACATCCTTACCATGTACACACTATCTAGGCCTTTCATTATTCGTCATACAAGTTTTCAATGCAATCCTACTGGTAACAAGAGGAGACTTCCAATTACGATTAATGAGCCTCTGTTACAGCTCCTGATTTGTAGCACGGGGTGAACAAGGCCCTTGGGAGCAAACTCTGCACATTTGTGCCCGTTTGCCAATCCAGCCTTCGCAATCATCCTGTATTCTTCAAATACTTTCTTGGTACATCCAAGCATTTCTACATTCTTAAAACATTTACAATTCAGCAGGTTTTTGTTAATTGCTCATTGACTTCATGGACCTTCAGAGTACTTTTGAAGTCAATTTTGATGTCAGCCAAAAATTGCATTTTATACTTTGTGACCCAGCCTCCAGAGGTCCCTTACTGTGCGCTCTCAAAACCAAAGCCCCAGCTCCAGCTTTGTATAATCAGTCCATTGAAGCAGAAAATGCATGGCAGCATTGAAACTTGCAATAACACTTAATTTTCTATGACATGGGCAATGCAAAGTGCATATGTGGCTATTCAGAACTAGATCAAAAATTGAAAGCCAGGCAGAAGGGAAAGACTTTCATGCCATTGATATGATTTCAATTTAAACTCAAATCTATGTGCATGATGAATGGGAATTAATATGAATACGGTGGGGAGAGAGGTTTATTTATCAATTTCAACGCTTATTTTGTACCTTGAGATCGAGCCAACTTCAACAAACGGGAACCTGAAGACACAGTGTGTTTGACAAAATCATCATGGAACAAGTTGCTGCAGTGAAAATTCAATCCGTTCAAGAACAGACATCTGTAATTGAATTTTGAATGCTGAAAAGACAGGAATATCTGGCTTGAACGTCAAAAGGTGTATAAAACACAAATGTTTCTCATAAAATATTCTGAATTTACTACAATTGTCATGTTTCCGTTAATACTGTTTTGTTTGTGTAGTTTTTCTAGCATATAATCTTCTTGTGAAATGTCTATATATATTTTGCTATGCACATGTCAAGTTGTTCTGCAGTTATTTTACCTTAGGGCTCCCACAGTGTGTGAAATCTTCTGTCTCTTTTGAAACAAAAATATTTATAATTTGAACAATTAGCCCTGCAGAAATGTAACGATCACAAAGGTTGCAACGCCATAAACCGTCTGGAGGTAATTCCTTCAATAAACCAAGTCTTGACAATAGAACTAGCCTGCGCATTGAACAAAAGTGAGAATCCCATCCAACACTGGATTATTTTGATTGGAAGTTGTTGCACACCAAATGATCAAGCAGAAGACAAAAGTCGAAAGACATTTGGGAAATGCAGAAAATATTTGAACAATTCTGATCAACCACAGCTAATACTGTATCAAATCATATAAAGAAAGGCTACATTTTATACTTGAACTATACAAAGTGCTTACTTCAGAGGTCCAGATTTATATTTGTTAATATAAAGTCAATATGTGAATATTTTCAACACCAAAGGGGGTCTCTGAAAGCACCTTGGGTCAGTGATAAATCAGAGTTCATCACACTGATCTGTAGTTCTGGTAAACTAAAGTAATCTTGATTTATTGATCAGAGCTTCAGAAAGTTTTGATTTCCAGTGGGATTCAGTTGCACAAAAAAAAATTGGCTCGCCGTAGGAAGTGCTCATCTAAGGTTAAAAGTCGGTCTGCATCTGGAATTCCTAATCTGTAGAATAGGAAATCACTAATTCTAAACATACAGACTTTTGATACCAATAGTTAAAGGCAATTGCTAAACACTTTAATTCCCTTCCCATTCCCACACTGACTTTTCTGTCCTGGGCCTCCTCCATTGTCAGAATGAGGCCAAATGCAAATTGGAGGAACAGCATCTCATATTTCGCTTAGGCAGCTTACAACCCAGTGGTATGAATATTGATTTCTCTAACTTAAAGTAAGCTTTGCATCCCCTCTCTTTTCATCCCTCCCCCACCCTAATCGTCGTACTAGTTTCATTGTCGCCCTGTTGAGTTCCACTGAATGTATCACTCGTCATCACCTACCCCACAGCCAGCAATGGACCATTCTGGGCTCCACATTTCCTTGATCACCGTTACTTTTTTGCCTATCTTTCAATCATTTGTTCGAAATCTACTGTCTATCTCTCATTTCCCTTTTCCCTGACTCTCAATCTGAAAGGTCTCGACCGAAAATGTCACCTGTTCCTTACCTCCAGAGATGCTGTCTGACCCGCTGAGTTTTATGTCTATCTTCTGCTCAATACAGGCGTTCGGTAAGAAATCCCCAAATAGTCTTTTTATTAATTGCTTAATAAACTATAACAAAATCTTTTTAGAGGTAAAGGCACCAATTTGGATGTGTACAATATCAGATTATATGGTGTTGATTAGTTAATTGTCTCATGCCCTCAGTCACAGTAGGATCTTAACTTCACAGTGAAGTCACGCTCACTACTGGGAATTAAAGTGTCAATTAACCACCACTTGATTCAGTTAATTTGTTTTCCTCGAACGGCATGCCTGTAAATAAAATGCCATCAAGGGTTGTAGGGCTCTCTAAAGTGACATTTCTAACCCGAGCACTGATTTCAAGTCTAATTGTCGTACCACTAATTGGCCTCATTATTTTCTCTTCTTCTTGGGCAGCATGCCTCATGGTCAAAAAACATTAGCTTCCACTCAGGATCGGTGGCGTCTGAGTCACAGACTGATACAGTGTGGAAACAGGCCCTTCGGCCCATCTTGTCCACACTGGCCAACAATGTCCCAGCTACGCTAGTCCCACTTGCCTGCGCTTGGTCCATATCTGTCCAAACCTGTCATATCCATGTACCTGTCTAACTATTTTTTAAATGATGGGATAGCCCCAGCCTCAACTACCTCTTCTGGCAACATGTTCCATACACCCACCTCACTTTGTGTGAAAAAGTAACGATATTGCGATGGGGGAAAGGGTTGCGTTGGGGGACCAGGCCTCACGTGTGATAGGGACCCAACTGGTCCCACTTGGTCTGGTGTATTTATAAAATATTTTGGGATTGTCCTTAATGCTACCCACCAGAGCTATCTCCTGGCCCTTTTTTGCCCTTCTGATCTCCTCTTTCAGTTTACTCCTTACCTCCCAAAACTCCTCCCATGGATGCACTTGATCCCAGCTGCCTATACCTGTCCCATGCATCCTTCTTGTTTTTGACCAATCGCTCAATTTCACCTCATCAGCCAAGCTTCCTCATGTTTGCCCACTCTAATGGGGATGTACATATCCTGAGCTTTCGTCAGTACACTTTTAAAAACACCCCACTTGGCCAATGTTCCTCTCCTCAAATAACCTGCTCCAGTCAACTAAAGCGAGACCTCTCATGCCCTCATGCCCTCAAAGTTGACCTTACCCCATTTGAGCATTTTCACACATAGGCCCTCTCCATCCCTATCCATAACTATCTTAAACCTAATCGAACTATGGTCACTGGCCCCAAAAGGCTCCTCCACAAACACTTCATTAACTTGCATTTAACAAAGTGCCGCCCTCTTTCGTGTGGAGGCCTCTACATACTGCTTAAGAAAACTCTCCTGAACACTTTTGAGAAATTGCACCCTACGCACTATGAGTTTTCCAGTCTATATTGGGAAAGTTAAAATCCCCCTCCTGCAACAACCTTATTTGACCTGCAGCTGTCTGCAATCTCCTTGCACATTTGTTCTTCATTGAACAAATCTAATTCTCATTGACTATTTGGGGGTCTGCAGTACACCCCCAAAAAGGTAATCATCCTTCTTTTGTTCCTCAGCTCTGCCCATATAGCCTCACTAGACAAATTCTCTGTAATGTCGCCTCTGATCACTGCCGTGACATCCTCCTTAACTAACAATGCAATCCCCCCTCCTATTTTTCCCTCACTCCTGTCTCTCCTGAAGCTCCTGAACCCTGAAACATTGAGCTGCCAGTCCTGCCCCCCCCCCCCCCCCCCCCTTAATTAGGTTTCAGTCATGGCTACAACGTCCCAGTCGCTCGTACCTATCCATGCCCTAAGCTCATCTGCCTTACCCGCCAGGCCCCTTGCATTAAAATACATGCAGTTTAAACCCACCTTCCTTCCTTGCTTTCCACCTTTTACCTGAATATTCTGTCCACTAACCTTTCCCACACTACCCTCCATACCAACTTCCAGCCTCTCATGTCTCTGGCCTGTATGAGATTGTTGCCAATCTAATTTAAACCTTACCGTGTAGCATTAGCAAACCCTCCAGTTAAGGTGCAACCCCTCCCTTTTGTACAGGTCACCCATGCCCCAGAAGAGATCCCAATGATCCAGAAAATCCCTGCCCCTTGCACCAACTCCTCAGCCACACATTAATTTCCCTATCTTCCTGTTCTTACCTTCACTGGCACGAGGTACTGGAAGCAATCCTGAGATCACTACCTTGAAGGTCTTGCTTTTCAGTCTTCTACCCAAATTTCAAAAACTCGTGTTGCAGAACCTCCTTCCTCTTCATACCTATATCGTTTGTGCTAACTGCACCTCTGACTATCGAGTCCCCCACCACTGCGGCTCTGCCTGACGTCACTCTTCCTCGTTGAGCCTCAGCACCAGAGTTGGAGTCACAGCCCTGGCTGCCACTCAAACTTGTCGTGCATTCCACTCCGACAGCTCCCAAGAGGGCGTACCTGTTTTCAATAGGTACAGCCACCGGGGGTTCCTACACTCCATGTTTACTTCTCTTCCTCGTAGTCCACCACCTTCACTCTTCCTGTATCCTCGGTATGACAACCTCCCTGTAGGTCCTGTCCAGGAAACTTTTGTTATTTGTTGATCAATCAACTAATTTACTCATTAAATAACTTAGCAATTAACTGATTTAGATTTGGCAGCCAATCCCCACACTTGCTCCTTCAACTGCCACTCCTCTGTCGACGTTGAAGGTAAATCCCGACCTTGAAGGTGTGTAGGAGAAAGCCTTCTTTCAGCCAATCCATTCCCTCGCTGGCCTGGCTGCTGCTCCTCTGCGACATTCAAGGTGTCCTAAGATGTAATATGCAGGCTCTGGCATAGGTGTGGCAGGTAGTGCCAGCTAGGGTTTTTAACCAACAGAAAGAAAGAGTGTTCAGATACCTTCTAAGATGCTACTTCAAATGCTGAGAAACCTCAACCCAGTTCTAATGATCAACTGTGGTCATGAATTCAACAGATTGCTGGAGGCCACTCAGGAAATAAGTTTATGTTCATAAGTTCCAGGAGAAGAATTAGGCCATTCGGTCCATCAAGTCTACTCAGCCATTCAATCATGGTTCATCCACAGTATCTTTCCCTCTTAAACCCATTCTCCTGCCTTGTCCCCATAACCCATGACACCTTTACTAATCAAGAATTTGTCATCTCCACCTTAAAAATATCCATTGACAGACTCCGCATCCGTCTGTGGCAATCATTGAGTATACCTTTCGGTTTTAATTTGGTTGCTGGCCAAAAGGAGACCACAATATGCTTTGGAGCTACACCCGTTGGCTATGCCTGTCTACCAGTTCAATATTGTCTTGTTGATTAACTAATTTAAAGCACTGTGATGATTGGAGCATTAAAGTACCTTGTTGCTTCGGAGAGGATACTCCAGAAATTGACCAGCATTCAGGAATAAGTGACCACTGTGTGAAGGTATGTCAAGTTGCTGTCATGTTGCTTATGTGCTTTGTAATCTCATTCATCAGCTGTTTTGTGAAAAGCAGCAGAACCAGTGCTGTGTAACTGAAGTCAACTTAGGTCATCATCTTTCTCACAAGAGGGCGAGGACGGTGGGCAGAGAAATGCCAAAGATAGTTGTCATCATGATTTACATGAAAATAACAAGAAGTTCTGGGCCTTGTAAGGCCAAAGGTAGATTTTTTTTAATACATTAACCTGATGTTGGTGAGCCTGCAGTGCAATAGTGCACCACCTATTGTGGTCATGTTGCAGTTGTAAAAGACATTGGTGACTATTTAACTTTAAAGACTATTTAAAGTAGTGTGTTCAGTTCTGCGCACCATGTTATAGGAAAGATGTTGTCAAGTAGGAAAGGATGCAGAGAAGATTTACGAGGATGTTGCCAGGACTCGAGGGCCTGAGCTGTGTGGAGAGGTTGAGCAGGCTGGGACTCTATTCCTTGGAGTGCAGGAGGATAAGGGGTGATCTTATAGAGGTGTATAGAAACATGAGAGGAATAAATCAGGTGGACGCACAGAGTCTCTTGCCCAGAGTGGGGGAATCGAGGACCAGAGGTTTAAGGTGAAGGGAGAAAGATTTTATAGAAATCTAGGGGTAACAATTTCACCAAAGGGTGATGAGTATTTGGAACAAGCTGTTGGAGGAACTAGTTGAAGCAGGGACTATCGCAATGCATAAGAATCAATTAGACAGGTACATGAATACGATAGGTTTGGAGGGATATGGGCGTGGGACTAGTGTACATAAGACATGTTGTTCGGTGTGGGCAAGCTAGGCCGCAGAGCCTGTTTCCACATTCTATGAGTCTATGACACAAGCCATAATGATAACCTCTTAGATACTGCTCTGTATATCAGAACCTTACTTGCCACTTTGGCTGGAGCATCCTGGGAATACCACCACAGATCATCTGCACTTCACTTAAACAACGCCATGGAGATGAGCAGAAAGGATAATATTCCCCTGGGTGGAATGTTGTGTGGAGAGAGACAAAATAAATAATAATTGTTCACGTGTCCTGTTTTCAAAATCCTATCATCAAAACTTTTCATGCTGCAAGCAAAATAAAAAATCCACGCTATAAACATTCCCTATGTAAAGGTTCACTGCAATTAAATAACCCTTTCAATATATGTTCTAAAACAATGCTACTTTTTAATGGTAATTGATACTTTTAATGTCTAAATTAAATTGTAAACTCTTTTATAAATAATCAAAGGATTATATAATTCATAAAAAATAATGAAATTTAGCCAGTCGTCTTTTTTGTCTTTTGATAACTGAAAAAATGCCACTGGTTATGGGAGGTTTCAATATGCAGGTAGACTGGGAAAATCAGGTTGGTTCTGGACCCCAAGAAAGGGAGTTTGTAGAGTGCCTCCGAGATGGATTCTTAGAGCAGCTTGTATTGGAGCCTAGCAGGGAGAAGGCAATTCTGGATTTAGTGTTGCCTAAGGGAATTTATATAAGGGAACTCAAGTTAAAGGAACTTGATAAATTTTAATCTGCAATTTCTGGGCATAATCCAGAAAATGCAGGATTATTTCATTCCAAAGTGGAAGACAGATTCTTGGGGGAGTAAGAGGCAACTGTGGCTGACAAAGGGTCGGTATAAAACTAAAATAAAAGGTGTATGACATAGCAAAGAATAGCGGGAAGCCAGGCGATTGGGAAACTTTCAAAGGACATCAGAAGGCAACAAAAAGGGCAATACGGGGTGAAAAGATGAAGTACGGAGGTAAGCTCGCCAAGAAATTAAAGAAAGATAGTAAAAGCTTCTTTAGCTATGTTAAGAGAAAAAGATTAGTAAAGACAAATGTGGGTCCCTTGAAGGCAGAAACAGGTGAAATTATTATGGGGAACTGATGGTCTGCAGCCCAGGGTAGTCAAGGAGGTGGCTCTAGAAATCATAGACGCATTGGTGATCATTTTCCAATGTTCTATAGATTCAAGATCAGTTCCTGTAGATTGGAGGGTAGCTAATGTTATCCCACTTTTCAAGAAAGGAGCGAGAGAGAAATCGGAGAATTTTAGACCAGTTAGCCTGACATCAGTGGTGGGGAAGATGCTGGAGTCAATTATTAAAGAAGTAATAATGGCGCATTTGGATACCAGTAAAATAATTGGTCCAAGTCTGCATGGATTTATGAAGGGGAGATCCTGCTTGACTAATTTTCTGGAATTTTTTGAGGATGTGACGTAAAATGTATGAATGTATGGATGTAGTGAATCTGGACTTTCAGAAAGCCTTTGATAACTTTGATAAGGTCCCACACAGGAGGGACGTTATAAAAGTGGGCAAAATTACAACACATGGTATTGGGCGTAGGGTATTGACATGGGTAGAGAATTGATTGGCAGACAGGAAACAAAGAGGTTATCCACTTGGTGGCAAGAGCAAGGAGGCAGATTATTATCTCAATGGTGTCAGATTAGGAAAAAGGGAAATGCAATGAGACCTGGGTGTCCTTGTACACCAGTCACTGAAAGTAAACATGCAGGTACAGCAGGCAGTGAAGAAAGCTAATAAAAAGCTAAAGTTGGTCTTCATAACTAGAGGGTTTGAGTAAATGAGTACACAGCCCTGGTGAGACCACATCTGGAGTACTGTGTGCAGTTTTGGTTTCCTAATTTGAGGAAGGATGTCCTTGCTATTGAGGGAGTGCAGCGGAGGTTCACAAGGTTAATCCCCGGGATGGCGGGACTGTCATATGGTGAAAGATTGGAAAGACTGGACAGAGGATCTTTTAGAAACATCTGGCCCCATAGCAGAAGCTTCCACGTCGTGGTGCTGGAAACTTGTTCCTGAGCTAATTCGGCTACCACCATCATCTATTGCGACAAGTGATAGCTTCCACTGATTGGCGCCGGACGCTTTCGTGCTTTTCAGGACAGACAATGACAGCGAGGCCAACATTTGTATCAAAATGGACATGAAAAGAAGAAGGTAGAAACATATACAATTATAAAACAACTGGGCAAGCTAGATGCAAGAAAAATGTTCCCAAAGTTTGGGGAGTCCAGAACAAGGGGCCACAGTCTAAGAATAATGGGGTGACCATTTAAAACTGAGATGAAAAATAACTTTTTCACCCGGAGAGTTGTGAATTTGTGGAATTCTCTGCCAAAGAAGACAAGATCATATTGAATGGCGGTGCAGGCTCGAAGGGCCGAATGGCCTACTCCTGCACCTATTTTCTATGTTTCTATGTTTCTATGCAATGGAGACCAATTCACTGGATGAATTTGTAAGAGATTTAGATAGAGCTCTTGGGGTTAGCGGAATCAAGGGATATAGAGAGAAGGCAGGCACGGGTTACTGATTGTGGATGATCAGCCATGATCACATTGAATGGTGCTGCTGGCTCAAAGAGCCGAATGGCCTCCTACACCTATTTTCTATGTTTCTATCTATGTTTCTATGAAAAGGCTTTTATTTCAAGTCAAAAATCAATCTGAGAGGCCTGAGTTTTGTCTCTCCATTTAAGTATTACTGTATTTTATAGAATACAAAACCGAAACTATGTATTCTGAACATGCCCAATTGGTATAATTTCCCTGTCTGTAATCTGTGTGTCAGCAGGAGTTAAGACCTGCTCACAGCGTGAGAATTTCAGACTGTTTCTGCATTTTCAGCAGGGCTGAATATCCAAATGGATTCTCAAAACTTTATTTTTATGAAGTGGTTATCTTAAAATTGTTAAGGACCAAGTTTCTACTGTCATTGACTCTTTAAGGATGAGCAGAGGTTTTGAAGGGTGATATCTGTGGCTGTAGCTTATATGTTACCATAGAAAATGAGGAATTACTTATCGAGTAAGGTATTAGTTTTTACTTATTCGCCTGTTATTTTTTGTTGGAAAATCAAATTAACAATCTCTCCCTTTGGAATCATTTTTGAAGCTTAAGGATTTTTTTTCTATATCTGCATCTATTATGTATTCAAAACCTTGGGCTAAAATTTTACAGTTAAGCCACCAAGTCTCTTTGGGAAATGGCACAAGCCGTGATTTGTGTAATTTTCTTGCAACTTCTGCCAATTGTCACTGGATTTAAAATAGGAGATGAATGGATCCGCAGTACATCTCACCTCCCTAATGTCAGTGTGTACCACCCATAATTATTCCTTTCCATTTAAAGATTCCTTTCTCCACATTTACAAATGAAACTGGTGTGTAAATGTTCAGGTGGACTGTTCCAAAGGAACATAATTAAATGCAACACCTACAGCCACTGGACAGGGTGTAATTATAGCAGGACAATTTTATATGGACGCTCTGAATTATACATACAGTGTTTACATTGGAAATATTGAAATAACAATACAACTTGTAACTTTAAAATAGCAATTGAATAATGTCTGAAAATAAGGTTCTTATCAAGCTCTGCACTTTAAAACTGCCTCACATCAAGAGTGACAATAGACACAAAATGTGTCGAGATCCTTCTTCAGTTGTGACAACCCGAAACGTTATCTATTCCTTTCCTCCCGAGATGCTGCCTGATCCTCTGAGTTACTCCAGCATTTTGAGTCTATCTTTGGTGTAAACAAGTATCTGGGGTTCCTTCCTACACCTAAAGAGCGGATTGACTCAGAAACTGGATCACGCTATACTTATTAACAGACATAATATAGATGCATATGTCGGTAGTCTTGTTCGCTGCCTACTACACTGGTTTGGTCTCTTTTGTGAATATTGTACAAACTATCTCCTGACAAGATTTCACAGTATATTATTTGAGTGTTACTCCATGCCTCATTGATAACATCATGGCCTTCCCTGTAGAAGTTGACTAACTTCACTAAAGTAAGCAACTTAAAAATCTGTCTTTGGACTCAGTCAACAATATTAAAATGTCAGTGACTCCCGTTATGAACCAATGCATCAGCAGCTTGTAGAAATGGCCACATTCATTTTCCATTTTAGAATGATGCACTTCCGAATGCCGGTATTTCAACTGTGCAGGGCTGAAAGAGAGAATACTAACCTCAAGGCATTAACTAATTCATATCCTGCTCTCTCCCATCCCCTAATCCAGGAGTAGGTCACCTACTACCTGTAATGACAACAGAAAATGCTGGGAAAATACAGCAGTTTAGCAGGCATCTGTGGAAGGAGAAATGCATCAAATTGATTTTTTTTGTGACAGAACTAGAAAGTGCAAGATAACATTTGGAAATACAACCTGAACCACTGGAATATTTCTCTCTATTTCCATGCATACAAACGTTGCATAAAATTGCATAAAAAGGGAGGAATAAGAAGTTAGAAGTAAATATCACATTCATTTCTGCCAACATTAGACCCCAACATTCCCGATCACCTTCACCCTTTCTTGCTTAATCTTCATGTCTGGTTTGCCTACTACAACTGATCATTTGTTGTATATTTATTGTGGTGCTATAGCATATAATGTTTAGGTTTAGGTTTTATTAACGTGTAATGAGATAGTGTGAAACACTTCATTTTGCATGCATGATGAAGTGTGAATACAATCATGTCAAACTCAAGCACAATAAATAGAGCAAAGGGGAAGATACAGAGTGCAGAATATAGTTCTCCATATTGTAGTGCATCAGTTTCATAGATCGTCCAATGTCTGCCATGGAGTAGAGTTGACAGGGAAAATCCCCTAGCTTATGGAGGGACCATTCAGAAACCTGATAACAGAAGGGAAGAAATTGTTCCTGAATCTTGTGGTGCTTTCAAGGTTCTGTACTTTCTGCCAGGTGGGCTGGTGTCTGCGATGGATTATGCTACATCTATAGCTCTCTGCAATTTCTTGTGGTCTTGAGCAGAGCTGTCCTGAAACAAAACTGTGATGCAACCTGCAAGTGTGCTTTCTATGGTGCCTCTGTAGAAGTTCATTGTGCCTGTAAATCTGCAGCAAGTAAACATGTTATTGTTCCTTTCCCAATGCATATGCTAATTAAATGCTTGACTCTTTTGAATTCATCCAGGGACATATAAAATATTACACTGAATGCTTGCCATTGGACTGAGAGGTCTGAACCTATATTTGGTGAGATTGGGAACATGTTTTGCTTGTGTTTGTATTTGAAATCTAATTATCAACCAAAATCTGAGCTTCTCTCTACATGTAAGATTCTCTCTAAGCATGCTCTTTTCAGAGAAGGGATGAAGGAACAGTACAGTCCGTGGCAATTTAATTGTAGCCATATACCAATTTTCCTCCTGGGATCTATCGTATCATATCGTATTGTATCGTTTTTCCGCTGACTGGATAGCATGCAACAAAAAAGCTTTTCACTGTACCTTGGTACACGTGACAATTAACCAAACTACATCAAACTACAAAAACACATTAAATTAAAAAAACATAAAATGTAAAATCAATATTCATCTAAGGATTTAAGCAAAGTACATGCATTTTATCAGAATCATGGACCAGCTCACACACCTAGCACAATGGGCTAAGAGTTCGGCTGGCGACTGGAAGGTAGCCGGTTCAAATCCCGCTTGGAGTGCATACTGTCGTTGTGTCCTTGGGCAAGACACTTCACCCACCTTTGCCTGTAATGGAATGTAATTACGGCGGCAGGCGCGGGCACACCGCAACGCCCTGTGTCTCCCTTTCAAGGGAGATGCTAAAAATGCATTTCGTTGTCTCTGTACTGTACACTGACAATGACAATAAATGGAATCATTTCATTTCATTTTTTTTCACACCTACTGAATGTAATGTTATCAATGCAAGCTCACTTCAGTCAGCCACATGACAATCTCTGTAAGATCAGGTAGGCAGCAACAGGCACATGTTGTATGCCACGATTGTCGTTTATTTAAGTGCTACTGATCTCATCACCTTTGGCAAACAACGAGGCAGCAGCAAAGTTAAGACCATCCAATGTTTCTGGATTTCTTCCTATTCCAAGTTGTGGTTGGTGGTATCCAATGTTATTTTGCAAGCTTCTCCAATAAATTCACCACAGCTTCCAGCTTAATTGCAACAAAGGACTGCTACATTGGAGCTTGTGCATTCGCATTGTGAATCAAAAAAAAATAACATTGAAGTCCTTTTGATATAATTCATTGCCTGCACATGTCAGATGTGACTCTTCAGAATGCTGTAGATCATGTTTTGAGAGGAAGGTACACAAAAAATCTGGAGAAACTCAGCGGGTGCAGCAGCATCTATGGAGCGAAGGAAAAAGGCAACGTTTCGGGCTGAAACCCTTCTTTTGAGAGGAGCCTGGTTGTTTGATGTGTCATCACATCTTTGCAATGGGGTCAAGGAAAGAGCATTCACGTTGCGGCCCTGTTTCCACCAATCTTTCCACCACCACGCACAAGAAGCACAAGAAGCGACAAGACAGACACCATTGTATGCAGATGCAGAGATGTGTGTTCAGATTTGGTTGAACATCTAATCTTGTGCGTGGACTCAATAAGAAGAAGATCTTTGCAATACAATATATTCTGGACAAAAGAACAGGATGGATCTCATAGGCTAGCGTGAGTCCAAAAGTATTTCATATCGCCCATTTCATCATGTTACTAATTTGTTCTGCATTTTGCCCAGTTCTTAAAATGGGTGAGTGTGATGTTTTGGGGAATTAAGTAGGACATGGCTATGTTTGTACCATTATGGTCATAGAATCATAGAGTCTTACAGCGTGGAAACGGGCCCTTCGGCCCAACCTGCCCACACTGACCAACATCCCATCTATACTAGTCCTACTTGCCTGTGTTTGGCCCTTATCCTTCTAAACCTCTCCTATCCATGTATAACCATATAACCATATAACAATTACAGCACAGAAACAGGCCATCTCGACCCTTCTAGTCCGTGCCGAACACGTATTCTCCCCTAGTCCCATATACCTGCGCTCAGACCATAACCCTCCATTCCTTTCCCGTCCATATAACTATCCAATTTATTTTTAAATGATAAAAACAAACCTGCCTCCACCACCTTCACTGGAAGCTCATTCCACACAGCCACCACTCTCTGAGTAAAGAAGTTCCCCCTCATGTTATCCCTAAACTTCAGTCCCTTAATTCTCAAGTCATGTCCCCTTGTTTGAATCTTCCCTACTCTCAGTGGGAAAAGCGTATCCACGTCAACTCTGTCTATCCCTCTCATCATTTTAAAGACCTCTATCAAGTCCCCCCTTAACCTTCTGCTCTCCAAAGAATAAAGCCCTAACTTGTTCAACCTTTCTCTGTAACTTAGTTGCTGAAACCCAGGCAACATTCTAGTAAATCTCCTCTGTACTCTCTATTTTGTTGACATCCTTCCTATAATTAGGCGACCAAAATTGTACACCATACTCCAGAATTGGCTTCACCAATGCCTTGTACAATTTTAACATTACATCCCAACTTCTATACTCAATGCTCTGATTTATAAAGGCCAGCACCCCAAAAGCTTTCTTTACCACCCTATCTACATGAGATTCCACTTTCAGGGAACTGTGCACAGTTATTCCCAGATCCCTCTGTTCACCTGCATTCTTCAATTCCCTACCATTTACCATGTAGTCCTATTTTGATTTGTCCTGCCAAGATGTAGCACCTCACACTTATCAGCATTAAACTCCATCTGCCATCTTTCAGCCCACTCTTCCAACTGGCATAAATCTCTCTGTAGACTTTGAAAATCTACTTCATTATCCACAACCCCACCTATCTTAATATCATCTGCACACTTACTAATCCAATTTACCACACCTTCATCCAGATCATTGATATACATGACAAACAACAGTGGACCCAACACAGATCCCTGTGGCACCCCACTAGTCAGTGGCCTCCAACCTGACAAACAACTATCCACCATTACTCTCTGGCATCTCCCATTCAGCCACTGTTGAATCCATCTTGCTACTCCACCATTAATACCCAACCATTGAACCTTCTTAACCAACCTTCCATGAGGAACCTTGTCAAAGGCCTTACTGAAGTCCATATATACAACATACACTGCTTTACCCTCATCAATTTCCCAAGTAACCTCTTCAAAAAATTCAAGAAGATTAGTCAAACATGACGTTCCAGGCACAAATCCACGTTGACTGTTCCTAATCAGACCCTGTTTATCCAGATGCTTATATATATTATCTCTAAGTATCCTTTCCATTAATTTGCCCACCACTGACGTCAAACTAACAGGTCTATAATTGCTAGGTTTACTCTTAGACCCCTTTTTAAACAATGGAACAACATGCGCCGTACGCCAATCCTTGGGGACTATTCCCGTTTCTAATGACATTTGAAATATTTCTGTCATAGCCTCGGCTATTTCTACACTAACTTCCCTCAATGTCCTAGGGAATATCCTGTCAGGACCTGGAGACTTATCCACTTTTATATTTTTCAAAAGTGTCAGTACTTCTTTTACTTTGAAACTCATAGTATCCATAGCTACTCTACTAGTTTCCCTTACCTCACATAATTCAATATCCTTCTCCTTGGTGAATACCGACGAAAATAAATTGTTCAATATCTCCCCCATCTCTTTTGGCTCTGCAGATAGCTGTCCACTCTGTCTCTCCAATTTTATCCCTCGTTATCCTTTTGCTATTAATATAGCTGTAGAAACCCTTTGGATTTACTTTCGCCTTACTTGCCAAAACAACCTCATATCTTCTTTTAGCTTTCCTAATTTCTTTCTTAAGATTCTTTTTACATTCTTTATACTGCTCAAGCACCTCATTTACTCCATGCTGCCTATAATTATTGTAGATCTCCCTCTTTTTCCAAACCGTGTCCAATTTCCTTTGAAAACCATGGCTCTTTCCAATTTTTACTATTTTCTTTCAACCGAACAGGGACATAAAGATTCTGTACTCTTAAAATGTCACCTTTAAATGTACTCCATTTCTCTTCCACATCTTTCCCATAAAACAAACTGTCCCAATTTACTCCTTTTAAATCCTTTCGCATCTCCTGTAGCTGTCTTTCGCATGTAGCTGTCTAAATGTTTCTTAAATGTTGCGATATTACCAGCCTCAACTACCTCCACCGGCAGCTCGTCCCATACACCCACCATTCTTCAGGGGAATTGCCATGGTGCCATTGTACATGTTCAGTGGTTATTTTGATGAGTCAGCAATGTCATGCTGGCTCCTGCTACCGCTCCATGTGCCCCATAGGTGCCTTCCTGTAAAGCATGAAGTGCTTCAAATAGGGAATTCCCTTTTTTTATGTTTGCCTCCTGCAACAAGCTTAAAAGAAAAAGAATAGCAGTTTGGAAATGTGCACCAATTTTTATGAGATTGTTTAAGTGATGCAATGTGTGGCAGTCTTAATGCAAGTGAAGGTTGTCATAAGCAGAAATAGATATTTATATTGTGAAAATCTAAAGTAGTGTCTCTAACTAACCAAACGTTACAAGATATTTGCTGTGAAGCTTTTACTTTTTAGTGAGTAATGTTTGCTGATGTTCGGAGAACCCAAGGAAGGAAAAGAGCCCATTGCCCCTTGACCTGGTCTGCCCAGAGATTTTTTTTTAATGCACTGACTGAAGCCTTTGGGGTGAGATAGTTGACAATCAGTTCCAGCGCCAACCTCACCCATACGTCAGATCTGGCAGCTTCTCTTCCTATAAGGACCCAGCAGACAGGACCTCCTCAGCCCAGCTTCATTGGAGAGTGCTTGCGGGTCATGTTCCGTGAAATTATGACATCTTGTCTGTCTCTTTGGCGTCCTCTGGTCACTTGTTTCGACTGACTGTGCCAGATGCTCCTGTGCTAGACGTACTTGAAAAGTGGCACAAAAGCGCTCAGGAGACATGCAATCAGCAGAGCTGAACATGAAGCGAATGAGCCAAGCACCGGTCCGTGCTCACACGCTGTGCCTCCAGCTTGCTCTTGCCAACTCCCAGGCAGAAATGGCATTTTAAAGGCTGCACTTCAATTCCCCGGTGCTTCTGCTGATTTTTCTCATTTTTTGCATGGGTGTTTTGTCAGTCACTACTCCAATGAATATGCAAATACCACCATCCAGGACACCTCATGTAAAAACTCCCCCATCAGCAGACACAATTTACTTTTCATTGGTGGAAAAGCCATATGTCAGTTCTTGGAATCAATGCAGGCGAGAGTTTTTAAAATCTTCTAATAGCTTGTTTAAAGTTTGTATTGGAACGTGTTTACCTGTTGGAATTTTGTTATTTTCTCTCGAAGCAGTGACTCTGCCTGCTTTTAGCTTGTGTCGCCCTTTACCAGGAAACATCTGCAGAATTTAAGCAAGCAAAACTACTGAATGTTTAGCAGGAAAAAAGCAATCAATGGTTACCAGAAGGAATTGCAGAGGCTGATTTACGAAAAAAAAGACACAAAGTGCTGAAGTAACTCCATGGGTCAACCAGCATAGAGCGACACGATGATGCAGTGGTAGAGTTGCAGCCTTACAGCGCTTGCAGTGCCAGAGACCCGGGTTTGACTCTGACTACGTGTGCTGTCTGTATTGTGTTTGCACGTTCTCTCTGTGCTGCATAGGTTATCTCCGGGTGCTCCAGTTTCTTTCCACATTTCAAAAACATGCAGGTTGGTTAATTGGTAGGGTTGCTGCCTTACAGCACTTGCAGCACCAGAGTCACGGGTTCGATCCTGACTATGGGTATAGTCTGTACGGAGTTTGTATGTTCCTTCGGTTTCCTCCCACACTCCAAAGACTTACACGTTTGTAGGTTAATGGACTTGGTATAAGTGTATATTTTCCCTAATGTGTGTAGGATAGTGTTAATGTGGGGGTGTGAGGTTCACTGGTCGGCCTGGGCTCCGTGGGCCGAAGGGCCTCTTTCTGCGCTGTATCTGTAAACTAACTTTCTCATGATACCTAACCCACTGAGTTACTCCAACACGTTGCGTCTTCTTTTGTCACTTGATAAGTACCGTATTTTATATGGCAAAAGTGAGAGTGTTGTGATACTGCAGATACTGCAGAAGAAATTCCAGATTGGGAATACTCAAGGATTTATAATCGATTTGGAAAAAAAATGTTTTCTTCATGGATCCACAAAAAACTCTACAAAATGAACACCATTTACAATTCTAGACCATTTTCTGCCAATTAAATGTCCTACCTGCCAGTTACCATAAGTTGAGTATATGAAAAACTGTTCTGATATTTTTCAAAATAATTTGTAAGAAAGTTAGAAATAAAATTGTAAACATTTCATTTGGAAAAATACATCAAAGAGCCTGTGCCTTATGTGTGGAGAGGGTGAAAAGACACAATCGAAAAGGAAATACAAAGGACTGCAGATACTGGTTTATAGTTCTTATGGAACTTGTGCACTAAAATGCTGAGAACTATATCCTGTAATCTGTATCTTCCTCCATGATCTACCTATTGTGCTTGACTTAATTGTATTTATATAGAGCATTATTTGATCCAATCCTAACCACAACTTGTTGTCCCTAGATTCTGGCCTAAGTATGTTTGTGTTATTTTATGTTCCTGCTCTGCCAGATAATCCACAATTCTCAACATTACTGCTGAATTGCTATTAGGACATACCTGTAAAGGCCAATGCATTCATCCAGTCCATGCTGGTTTTCTTTTCCCAAAACCCCACAACTCTTCTCACTTTGGACATTGGGAAAGTCTGGGCTACTTCATCGCTCTCTCCAAACCTCTACTCAGCCTCACATTCTACCAGCTGGCCGTTCATTCTTCTAGGATGGCCGTTACCCTCAGCCTAGAACTGATTGATTCCAGGATTCCAGGATGGCCATTACACACAGCCCCCTTCCCCAGTCTTGGCCCAGTAATAACACCACTCAGCCTCTCTCCCAAACTTTCCAATAGAAAAACCTCAGTGGAGTTTGAACTCCCCCCGCAATGATGACTACTGTCAGCAGGCCACAGCTGTGAGTGGCCAATGGATATGGACTGTCTAGATAGCAGACCAACCTCTCTTCATTTATACCTCACGCTGCCTCGGCAAGGCCAGCAGCATAATCAAGGACGAGTCACACCCTGGCCACTCCCTCTTCTCCCCTCTCCCATCAGGCAAATGGTATAGAAGAAAACACAGACTACCAGATTCGGGGGCAGTTTCTTCCCAGCTGTTATCAGGCAACTGAATCATCCTACTGCAACAAAAGAGCAGTGCTGAACAATTATCTACCTCTTTGGTGACACCTCGGAGTATCCTTGATCGGACTTTGCTGGCTTTACCTTGCACAAAACATTATTCCCTTATCATGTAGCTGTACACTGTGAATGGATAGTTTGCAATCATGTATTGTCTTTCTGCAGACTGGATAGCATGCGACAAAAAGCTTTTCACTGTACCTCGGTACACATGACAATAAACTAGCAGGAACACTGAGGCCCTGTACAAAAAGGGACAGAGCCAGCTGTACTTTTTGAAAAGGCTCTACTCCTTCAATGTCTGCAGTAAGATGCTGCAGATGTTCTACCAATCGGTGGTAACTAGTACCATCTTCTTCTCTGCCGTGTGCTGGGGCAGCAGGGCAAAGGCTGCGGATGCTAATAGGATCAACAAACACATCAGGAAGGCTGGCTCTGTCCTGGGGGCGGAGTTGGATTAATGGGAGGTGGTCTTGGAGGGGAGGATGCTCCTCAAACTGTGGAGCATTCTGGGCAATACAGCTCACCCCCTCCATGACACACTGGTCAACCTGAGGAGTACCTTCAGCAACAGACTGGTTCCACCAAGATGCAGGACAGGACGCCACAGGAGATCCTTCTTCCCTGTGGTTATCAAACTGCTCAACTCCTCCCCGTTCTTTCATGGGGTAGACTGAGGCTGAGACTGACTCCCCTGCCAATCTTTGCTCATCCCAAGCCTTTCCACTCATCACTTTAATGTCATGTTACATGTATTTTGTGTTTTATGACTGTTGGCAGATCAATTTCTCTCCTGGGATAAATACAGTTCTATTGTATGGTATTGTATTGTATCGTATCGTAAACTAAACTGAACTAAGCAGAAGCAAAGTGGGGCATGTGGGTAAATGGTATCCAAAGGATAAATCCAGTACTATCTTTCGGCAAAACGTAAGAGCCATCAAAACGGTGTTTGCAACCCTGATATTTTATGAAATGCTGATAAAGGATATTTACAAACCAGAGGTGTTTTTATAGCAAGCTGGTGATTTTATGATCAGCATTGTTTTGCTTCCTAGCATATTTTACGAGGTGTATTTAAATTTCTCAGCCAGAGAAGTTTTATTTGCACACTTGTCATCCGATTATAAGCCTCGGTCTCTGGTAACATAACCACCATGTAGCAGTGCTAACATCATCAGGCAATGCTCCTGAAGGTGTGCCATGCACAAACATCATTAGGAGAAATTGCCAGGGGCTTTCTGACAACATTTCCTAACAACAAGACCAACAAGCATAGGTGAATTCTACCTTGCCTCCACCTTGCAAATAATACCCGAAGAAGCCACACTATCTGAGTTGGAAGTACATTGGTGTTTATTCATCACTATAGCTACAAAATGCTGGAAATCTCTACTAGGACAGTAGGTATGCTTCTACCTCTTGACAAAAGCTGCTTGAGAAACCAGCTCAGAAACACCTTCTGAAGCATAGTTAAGTTTGTTGTAAATTCCACTAAATAATTAAACATATGTGGTGATGGGTAGGGAAGGGAAGAGAGGCAGGGAAAATAACAGACAATGTTTCAGATATTCATAAGTTCATAAATTGTTGAAGCAGAATTAGGCCATTTGGCCCATCATGTCTACTCCACCATTGAATTATGGCTGATCTATCTTTCCCTCTCAACCCCGTTCTCCTCCCTTCTCCCCATAACGCCTGACACCCATACTAATCAAGAATCTATCAATCACCACCTTAATAATCTCCATTGATTTGGCCTCCAAAAGCCGGTTGCGATGCGAGTTGAAGGTGGTTGCCAGATGTTGAAGTTAGTGGAAGGTCTTACCTTCCACTACCTGCAACATCCGGCAACCATCTGCAACATCCGGCAACCACCTTCAACTAGCATCGCAACCGGCTTCGACTAAAAAATTACCGATCTTTAAAACGGCAACCTATTTTTAGTCACGGCCGGTTTTCAATTTTTTTAAATAATCGCCGGAACATAGAAGAACCGGAAACTACTTTCGACCATTAGGGAGACTGACAAAAACCTCCGGGAACCTCTGGGAACTGCACGGAAACCTTGGGTGGGGCGCAAAGTCTCCAGAGGTTTCCGTTCAGGTTTCCTAAGTGGGACAGGGGCATTAATGGGCCGAAAACCTGTTTCCGCGTTGTATCTCTAAAACTAAAAAGCTAAAACTAATGAGACACACAAAATCACGCCCACAAATTCTCTCACTTAGTGTAACATTTTTTGTAGTACACAAGAAGATTTTTTATCAATACCTCAGTCGCTAAATGTTGATTATGTCTGTTAAGTCAAACCATGAACAGAATTTGATGGTTAATTACTATTTTTAGTTTACATCCATTTCATTTGGTAAGTTTCATGATCTGTAATGAAGGACTGCTTGCTTTTTGAATGTTTGTAATGATGAAAATACCTTTATTAATGCTGTGTGTGAACAATTGACCGCAGAGCATTTCACAATAATGTGCTTTGCAGAAATGATTAAGGTGTGCTGGGGACACTCAGGACAATATAGCCTGAATGCATATCTTTCTGTGCCTAGCAATGAAAGAGCAGTAACGTTACCTGAGCACATGTCAGTGATATTTGTGCAAAAGGTTAATGAGCCACACTAATGACCCCCTACTACACCTGTGGCACACTCGGCGGTGGATGCTACTCTTGGGTTAATAATTTTGTATTTGGTTGTGCAGGCAACTCCTTTAACACCGAGCATCACAGGGCAACTCACTCTTACTTTTCAGTTAGTTTAGTTTATTGTCACAAGTATTGTGCAAGGTAAAGCCAGCAAAGTTCGATCAAAGATAGTCCGAGGGTCACCAATGAGGTAGATAGTAGTTCACGACTGCTCTCTAGTTGTGGTAGGATGATTCAGTTGCCTGATAAAAAGCTGGGAAGAAACCGCCCCTGAATCTGGTGGTGTGCGTTTTCACACTTCTATACATTTTGCCCGATGGTAGAGGTTAAGAAGAGGGAGTGGCCAGGATGCAACTCATCCTTGATCATGTTGCTGGCCTAATGGAAGCCTAGAAGTTATCCCCCATGGCAGAAGAGTGCAGAACAAAGGACACGGTTCTGATAAGCGAATTAACATCTAAGACCAAGATTAGGAAGATTTCAAAACTCAGTGGGTGGTGAAACTGGAATTTTCTGTTATATTTTAAATCTACGTAATCTCCAGTGCTCCAACACAACCTTTATCGCTCTGCTGGAATGAGTGTGAGAAGATCAAGACTTCAAAACTCAGCATAAAACTCATGATCTTCCGGGCAACAATGAAACTTACCCTCCTGTACACTTCTGAAACATCAGCAATCTTCTACAGACACCTCAAAGTACCAGGAAAGTCTGTGCAAAGTGTTCCAAATTCATTAGCTAAATAAACAAGCCTATGTCAAGATTATCTCCCAGACAAGACATTCCATCATCTGCATACATGACTTCAGATTCCGAAACAATGGCTTTATTGCAAGATCTGTTATGGCAAGAGTTCAGTTTGGTTTATTGTGACGTGTGCCGAGGTACAGTGAAAAGCTTTTGTTGCAAGCTAACCAGTCAGCAGAAAGACAAAATGTGATTACAATCGATCCATTTACAGTGTACAGATACATGATAAAGGAAAAATGTTTAGAGATTACCAAGTGGACAGAGGAAATGTTTCGAGGATATTCAACAAGTTTCTTTTTAAAAGTACAACATTCCCACCAACTTGTGAAAGTCTTTTTCATCTGATATATGAAAACAGAGAAAGCATCAGAAAGAGCAATGACAAACTTCGGAAAGTCACTGAGAAAGTCTTCAACAGCCCCACATGGAAGCCCAATGATGAACGGCAGAAGGAGTGCATTATGTCACACATATCTATTTGCCTGATCAAGAACTCAGTGCCCCACCTGTAGCAATGTCCCTGTGGACTCCACAGTAACCTCACCAATCACCAAGTCATTCCTGGCACTTCGGGTCTGCCCAAGAGGAAAAGGTTGGACATTTACTGCTGAGGACAGGAAGAGATTATTGCTGATTGGTTGTAAATCCTTGCAATTCCCGACTCTGGAAGCCTGCGGATGCTCTGCCGTATTTAATTGTGGAGAATAAATTAAATTCCAGAGAGTTGGGAGATTTGAGTTGAGGAAAGTCAACCAATGATGAATTGGCAATATAGGCACAAAGAGCCATGTTGTCTGAAGATAGACACAAAAAGCTGGAGTAACTCAGCGGGACAGGCAGCACCACTATAGAGAAGAAATGGGTGATGTTTTGGGTCGAGATCCTTCTTCAGACTGGTTAGGGGTAAGGGAGACAAGAGTTTTGGATCAGTATGTAGAGAGATAAAGAACAATAAATGAAAGATATGCAAAAAAAGTTACAATGATAAAGGAAACTGTTAGCTGTTTGTTGGGTGAAAATGAGAAGCTAGTGCGGCTTGGGTGAGGAAGGGATAGAGAGAGAGGGAATGCTGGGGCTACCTGACGTTAGAGAAATCAATATTCAGACCACTGGGCACCAATATATCATTCATATCATTCATATTAAACTGCCCAAGTGAAATATGAGACATACCTGGGTTGTAAGCTGCCCAAGCTACTTAAGCTCCTCTTTCTCATCAAAGAACTCTCTCTCCCCTCAACATAAACAGAGTAAATAACTGGCAGATCAAAAATGTGTTCAAATTGGCATTAATGGCTATTTCATAGGTTATAAGGTTCTTAAGGAAGCTACTGAAACCTCAAATGGCATTTTAAAAACTTAAATCTTTTGTCTGTGCTTTCTTACTTGAAACCAGTTAATGCTGCTATCTTATGGCTCCAGCAACCCGAGTTCGATTCTGACCTCCAGTGCAGTCAGTGGAAGTTTGCAGATTTTCGATGTGAATGCATGGGTTCTTGTTTATTTTTCCCACATCCCAAAAGATTTGCTGATGAGTTAGAAGTAGACCAAAGGAACTGTAGGTATTGAAATCTTGATAAGACCTAAAGTGCCAGGAGTAATAGGCCTTTCTCACGGGGCGACTTGACGCAAGATGTAACCAGAGTGAAGTGGTCGTGGTCTAGCACAATATCACACGATATAACGGGGGGGTAGACAAGAATTTCCATGGTACTCGGCATTTCTGTTATTTGTGCGAGTGACTTGTCCGTCTCCCGAGCTTTCCCGTTAAATCTTGAATGACATTGTGAACTGTCAAGTGTAATTAAATCATCATGTGGCACAAATGATGTCACTTTTTTTTCACACACTATAAATATCCTCCCTTGGTTGAATTGGCTCATTTGGAGACATGCCTGTACTGATGCCGTGACTTTACTGCGCACATGACCTTGGTCTATCTGTGTGTGTGGGAGCGAAGAGAGACTAAGCAGAATACATCGGTCTTATTGTGTGTGTGGGGGAGAGAAGAGAGAGGTGGGGGAGGGGGAGAAAGAAGGGAGAGAGAGAGGGGGAGGGGGGAGAGAGAGAGGGTGGGGGGGGGGAGAGAGAGATGAAGGAGAGAAATGAAGGGAGACGTATATACACACACAAAGCAGAGTTTTTACTGTGTATGTGGGAGACACAGATGGACTGAGCACAGTACCTTGGTCTTACTGTGTGTGGGGAGAGGGGGAGAAAGAGATGTACACTCACAGAGGCAGAGTTTCTCAGCCTGTGTGAGAGGGAGGGAGGGAGAGAGAGAGAGGCACACACAAGGTGGATGTGAAATCTCACCTGCCTGTTTCAGTGACAGACACCCGCCGCCAGTAAATGAAGACACCCCCATCTGTCTCTCCCCCTCCTCTCCCTCCTCTCCCTCGACTCCCCCACCTTTCCCTCCCAACTCCAGTCCCGTCCCGACCCCCTGGGAAACTGAAGGGAGCAACAATTAACTGCTGCCTGCCCGCTGAGTTAAAGAGTTCCCATGGTAGTAAGACGATGTTAGTTGCGCCCAAGTTTAAAGTCAGCGCAGAATCCTTGATAATCAAAAACTGTCTGAATCAGCAAGTTAGACACAAAATGCTGGAGTAACTCAGCGGGCCAAGCAGCATCTCTGGAGAAAAGGAATAGATTCCATTTTTGGTCGGGACCCTTCTTCGGGATGATTGTAGGGGGGAACTGGAAGCAAGAAAAGACCGGGACAAATCAGGGCCAACAACAGATGACCTCAGCAATGTATTTTGAAGAGGGATCCCGACCCGAAATGTCGCCTAACGCTTTCCTCCAGAGATGCTGCCTGACCCACTGAGTCACTCCAGCACCAAGATGTTTGTGTTCTTCTGCCTCTCTCCTCGTTTTTCTCTCACAAAATTGAGTCTGAAGATGTGTCTCGTCCCGAAACATCACCTATTTTTCTCCAGAGATGCTGCTTGACTCGCTGAGTTACTCCAGCTTTTTGTGTCTGTTTTTGTTTTAAACCAGCATGTGCAGTTCACTCCTTTACACGGGTCTCTGGAGAACATTGATTGGTAGCGTTCCGGACCCTGCTTCGGAAAGGCATCAATCGCTGGTCGGCGAGGACTCCGAGCTGTATTTCTCAAAGAAGTACATGTGAAAAATTTCTCACGGACCATAAAAATGCGGGACCTTTCAGTAAAGTCCCTTTTAAAGATTATAGTTATTTTCTTGAATCTCATTAACGTAACTCATGAATAAGTTGATGTCCATATGCGGATGCAAATTTTTATATTTTAAATTCAATCCCACAGAAGACAATTTTTACTCACCTTCTGTCCCCTCTGTCCAGCTTCCGGGTTCACCGTTCGCAGGAGTTCCCACGGTAACCTCAAGAGTTATTACGGATATCGCATGGATATCGCACTGGCCACTACGTTCATAAAATGTTGCAATGCTCAACCACAAGTGTAAAGGTACTCTTGGAGAAATTCAAGCTTGCTTGAATTTTCTCCCAAGTCACCAAGTTACACGATTACCTGCCGTTAGCGCCACGGTGGTCCACGAATGCCGTACTGTTATCGCACGAGGTTCCCACGATGTTAAACTCTGGTTACCTCTTGCGTCAAGTCGCCCCGTGAGAAAGGGGTTTAACTCAGCGGATCAGACAGCATCTGAGGAGGGAATGGAAAGGCGGACTGTCTTCAGACTGGACAAGGGTCCTGATCTGAAATCTCACCCATCCATTAGCTAGAAAGATGGTGCCTGACTCACCAAGTTACTCCAGGCACTTTGTGTATGGCTGGTATGTTAACTAGCTGTAAAATGTATCCAGAGTGTAGGTGGCTGACAGGAAAATTAGAGGGGAATTGATGTGCATGTGAGAGAGAACAGTGAGGGAATGGAAATGGTGAATGTGCTCTGACATATTGCGTATGATGAGCCAAGAGACCTCTTTCTGTGCCATAAAGGAATAAGTCGACCAGAAGCAGACACGGCTGCTTATAATTACAGACCATGCAAATGCACAGGCTTATTTTTGGCAAGGCACAATTTCTTTTGCGGTTTGGATGCTGATTTGGAAGCCCCGTGCCACAGTACGTGTGTGTCTTAGCTTTCCAGTCCTGGTGAGCTTGCAGCTTGAGGATGGGCATCCCACTAAAAACATGGGAATGACTTTCATTCCTCACTAAAATTAACAAGAGGATTAACATAGTCGCAAATCTGTGCTTGGTGCTGGAAACCAAAGGAACTTTTGGCTATTTCATCAATCCCACAGATCCCACAGCCTCATACACCTGTGCTGTGAGGAGGAAGAGAGAAGCCCCAACCCTCTGTCATAGTCTTCAACCTGGCAAATATTTTCACACCTCCCCGGAGTCCAAATCAGCATTCAGGCAGAAACTGTCAGCATTTGTTACTTGGCTGAAGATGTGAATGGGAAAATATTCCTGACCTCTGCTCTTTCCTCAAACATTTTGTTTATTTTTTTTTGCATTTGGCACCTCTGAAACGTTCACATTTCACCTTGGTTTTCACCGAACCTTAAAGAGGCATGGCCCTGAACTGAAGGTGTCGGCAGTGGTCAGCCCTCAGTCACCCACACGGGTGCTGCTGCTCTCCACTGTGGCAGATATCCATTGTGGCTGCCTGGTTGAACAAGGACTGCAGTCCAGTGGACGGGGCTGATTGATTTCTCTTACCCTGAATCTGTCAGGGAAATATGTAACAAATAATGAAATGCATGCACGTATCAATCATTGAAAAAGCCACATGGCACCTTTGAGCTATTTAACAGATGATCAAGAAGACAAAACAGCTGAATGCAGACTGCCAATCGTGAAGAAAAGTTCCTGAACTCTGCACTTTAACTGAATTGAGAAAAAATGTCAACCTTTGTAAATCATTTTTCCCCCCCTTGTTTCGATTGACATCTTCTTTTCTGTTTTGGATACTTTCTTCCTTCCTTATGTTGTGTTGCTCTCACTGACATGTCATTGAAACCAAAGAGAAAATAATATTTGTCTAGCTATGTTGCTGCCCGAAAAGAATGTGCAGATTTAAAGGCAGCTGAAAGTTTTTCAAGACTATTCAATGCTTCCCAACACAAAGGTGACCTTTCCCCTCGTTAGTACTGCTGCCACACCTCCAACAAACTCTTTGCTAAGGCTGAATCTGTTTTGACACTCCAATAATCTGTTAACCACTTCACTCTCTCTTCCCTTTTCTCCTTGTGCTCAGTTGTAATTATCCCACTCTGAGGGTTTGAAAACATTCAATTGGCTCCAATAAAGTAGTCCCGGGACCCTCTGGCCCCTGTAAGATTCCTTGTTATTGCTCCTTATATGACTCATTAGGCTTGATATTGGAAGATGTAACAGCAATTTCTCCAATTAATTTGTTTCCAAATGCATTTTTTAACTATTTATTTAATTTACATATGGCCCTGACTACATTCCTATTTTATTGTTATAACCATATGTTGCATTTATTCCAGGCAACATTTTATTGATATTTTCCTGAACACCATTGTTTAATGCTTGGCTACAACTGGGCCTGGATCGCCTCAACGGAGCTGCAGGTCTAAAAGACATACGACAGAAGAAGAAGGCTGCAACTTGCATACTCGCTATTTTTCAGCACTTTGCACAAAATATTACTTAATATTATTAAGGCCTTAAATTTAATAAGCTGCAATGTTGGCCCTGGTTCAATGGAGCTATTGCTGCATCGCAGTCAGCAGCATTGAGTGTTCTCTCAGTAGATAGGAAAGACCCCAGGGCCATTTTCACAGAGCAGAAGGGGAATTTCACAATGACTGAAATTAATTGCAAATAAAAGAGAGCTTTTGCTGGATAGTCAGGAGCACAGCAGTGAGCGAAGAAAGACGGTTGGATTAAATTGCATGTATTTCAATGCTAGAAGCCTGACAGAAAAGGTAGGTTAATTCTGATAGGTAATTGCAACTCATCATCATCATCATCATCGTTGAAAACATCAACAGGCTTACAATGCCATGTACGACAGTGATCGCAACTTCTACTGAAGTGTGGATGGCCATTGGCCCGCTAGGAGCTCATCCGCCCTATGACAGGTCTTGTTTTTGGTCTTGCGGGGGGTCCACAGCTCCCTCCTCACATGGCAAACCAGGTGGGGGAGACGGTTTAGTCGCCGACTATCCGACCATGAAGCAGGTAGCACGGGATTACATGGTACCCGTGGCGGGGAGAACTCCCCCGGACCTGAACTTATACAACTGCAACTGGAACGATATAATCATTATAGAAAACTGGTTAAGGGATCTTGTCTAAATTGGCTAACTGGCTAGCAGCTTAATGTGCCATAGAAAACATAGAAAATTGGTGCAGGAGTAGGCCATTTGGCCCTTCGAGCCAGCACCACCATTCAATATGATCATGGTTTTTCCTCATCTCAGATCTAAGTGGCCTACCCCTTATTCTTAAACTGTGACCCCTGCGTCTGGACTCCCCCAACATCGGGAACAGCTTTCCTGCATCTAGCCTGTCCAATCCCTTAATAATTTTATATGTTTCTATAAGATCCGCTCTCATCCTTCTAAATTCCAGTGAATATAAGCTCACTCGATCCATTCTTTAATATAAGTCCAGTCAATCTATTCGGATATGTATCCCAGAATATGGATGCAACAGGAGAGATAGAGGTGGGCGTAATAAAGGAGGGGAAATTGCATTATTGATTAGGGAGATCATTATGACAGTGGGCTGAGATGACATTTCTGAGGGATCATCCAGTGCGGCTTCATGGGTGGAGCTGAATAATAAAAAGGGAACAATTACCTTGTTGGGATTGCACTGTAGGTCCTCAAAGAGTCAATGAGAATTAGAGGAACAAATATGATGGGAGATTGCGGACAGCTACAAACCTAACAAAGTCATCATTGTAGAGAATGTTAACTTTTTCAACATAGACTGGGACTGCCAGAGTGCCGAGAGCTTAGATGGTATGCAATTTGGGAATATGTGCAGGAAAATTTCCTCAGGCAACATGCAGAGGGTCCTACAATGGAGAGGGCAAAGCTTGAACTGCTCTTTGGAAATTGGGCATAGCAAGTACTGAAATGTCAGTGGGTAAACCTTTAGTGACCAGCGACCACAGTTCTATCAGCTTCAAAATATTTATGGATAAGGACAGGGCTGATCCACAAGTTAAATGTATAAATTGAGGCAAGAACTAACTTGATGGTATTAGACAGGAAGTTGCAAAAGTTGATTGGGGTAGGTTGCTTGCAGGCACAGTGGGATGATTTTAAAAGTGTGATAGTGAGAATTGAGGTATGCATATTCCTATTCGAGCGAAGGGCAAGGCAAATAGGAGTAAGACACCCTGGATGACAAGAAGCATTGAGGCTCTGGTGAGGAAAATGAAAGGCACAGGTCAGGTAGAGGAAACTGGGATGAAATGTATGCCAGGAGATGTTTTGGGGACTGAGGAGCTCACTTAAGAAGGAAATCAGGTGGGGAAAAAGGGGGGCATGAGATAGCTCTGGAATTAAGAATAAAGAGCATCCATAGAGATATTCTAAGTATGTTAAGGGGAATAAGGTAACTAGGGAAAAAATATGAACCCCCAGAAACCAAAATGGTCATTTATGTGTGGAGCTGTAGGAGGTGAGCATGATCCTCAATGAATATATTTCCTCTGTATTTACTGCAGAGAAAGACATGCAGGTGAGGCAACTTGGAAAAGGTAATGGAGATGTTTTGAGTACAGTCCTTATAACAGTCAAGGAGGTGGTGGACGTCCGACAACACATGACGGTAGATAAACCTCCCAGGCATGCATGATCAGATATATAGGCAGGTACAATAACAACATTTGACTGACATTTGGACAGGTACGCAGACAGGAACGTTTTAGAGACTTAAGGGTCAAATGCAGGCAAATTAGATTATTTTACGTAGACGTGTGAAGGGTCTAAGGGCTTATTTCTTTACTGTATGCCTATGACTCTATGATTCTTCCTGAGGAACCCAGCAGGTCAGGCAGCATCTGCAGAGGAAAATCGATAGGCAAAGTTTTGTGTGTAAAAATGTGATTGTCCATTTCCCTCCACAGATGCTGCCTGACCTATGGAGTTCCTCCAACAGTTCTCCTTTTTACGCTCCACATTCCACCACCTGCAGTCTCTTGAGCCTTGACTAAAACTAATTATCTGCCCATTATGAATGGCCATAGGAGCGTGCTCTGCTTAAAATGTTTCCATTACAGTAAAATAAACACCACGAGTCCTTCAATGGCTCCTAAAGAACTCGGGGACATGTTGATATAATAAGAATTTTCAGCATGACACTCTTCATTTCTAAATTGATAAGTGGTCCATTTTCAGTGGGTTTTGTTGAGTTTGTTTCAAATACTATCACTCGGATTAAGCAGAACCAACAACAAACATCCTTTATTGCAAGCACCTCTATTGATAGGTGTCCATAGCAAAATATATCACAGCCAACCATGTGATAATTCAGCTTTAAAGATGCACTTGGACTTGTTTATACAGCATTTGAGTAGCACCTTGGGAAGTCAATAGGGCTGCTGCCTCACAGTTACCACAATCCAGATTCAATACAGACCTATTCTCCTCTCTGCATGGAGTTCTCCCAGTGATTGCATGGATTTTCTCGGGTGCTCCAATTTCCTCCCAAGGATTTGCAGATTAATAGCTTAATTGACTACTGTAAATCACCCTTACAGTGTACATGAATGTTAGAGTTTGAGTGGGGGTGTTAAAAAATAAGTTAGAGTAGGATTAATGTAAAAAATAAGAACTTGATGATTAACACTAACTTGGTGGACCAAAAGGCCTGTCCCATATATGATGCTATGGCCCCACATTGGTCCCTCATTGTAGAAAGTTGGTAGACCACCAATTATCTGTATATGTAAAATCATACTATTTGATAAAATGTGCAGATAATTTTATGTAATCAACTTATTATTTATATTTATACAATTATACATTTACTCAAATGCAAACATGCTTATTTTCTTGGTAGTCTCACTAAAAGCACTTCACTACACACTCTTTTTAATATCTCTGAAGTGTCTACTTCAGGCACTTGGGATTTTTGTAAACCATCTCTTCACTTTGGTCTTGCACACATTTGGCATGGCATGCTTTTCCATAATTGTTGCAGTAACGCAATTATCTCCATAAGTTTGAATGAATTTAATGTAATTCACGGTTTACTTAAACCTTTACACAAACCTGTAATGATTGAAACTAATAACCACAACAAATACAATAAAATAATGCACTCGGCACAGTACTTAAAGGCATGAAATATATGGATAGAATTTCTACTTCTCTTGCCTTTTAGAATCCTCCATCATCATGCCTTTGTTTTCTGGCTTCATCCTTCTTCTCCTCCAAATCATAAGGCACTTGATTTTTCTTTTTTAATCTTTACTTTTTTTATTCTTTGCTCATAATCCATCCATCTCTTTCCCTTTTGAAGCAAGTCTCTTGGGCTCTGCAACCTCCAGAATCATCCACCCACAGTTCTGCTACGTTGGAGCTACAGAACACACCAAGAGGACCCATCATTGCAAATGTCTTAATCTTCCATTGCCTGGATTATGAAAGAAAATGTTGATCTTAATTAGTTTTTTTCATGGATTAACTTCTCAATCTGAATAATCGAGAGCAACATGAAGCAATATAGTTTGCACATAATCTACAGGATCACAGTAATGTTTTGTGTTATTCTTAAACTGATTTTGTTTTCTTATCATCTGTCCCATGTTTACACTAGCCATTGTCTTCATCTTCTTTCAAAGGTTTATTTCAGAGTGTAGACTTATTTCTGATCCTCAGAAAGAGTTACTGAGTTACTCCAGCATTTTGTGTCTATCTTCAGCGTAAACCAGCATCTGCAGTTCCTTCCTACACATTTAACCTACATTTTCAGTACTGTTTCTAACACTGCACCCATTCCTGGTGTGCATGTGAACTTTAGGTTTTTCTCAGCCACTGCTTGTGATTTCCATCAGCATCATTGCTCTTTACTCTGACTCAAGGGCCTGTCCCACTGCGGGGATCTAATTTGCGAGTTTAGGAGAGTTTAAATAAGTGTCATGGTCTTGTTGTATCGCCTAAGTAGAACACCTCCTACGACCTACTTTGACTATGTAGAGAACCTCCTACGAATATGTAGAAGACCTCCTTCGATCTCCTTCGACTATGTTGAAGACTAGCCTCGACTAGCTTCGGGAAAATTGGACACCGAATAGTGGAGAGTGAAGACGACCACCTTCGACTACCTTCGACTGTACTAACACTATCTACGACTACCTTCGACTACCTTCGATTACCTATGATTGCCTTCGATTACCTACGAATAACATGCCGACCTACCGCGACCTACTTCGACTAAACCTACGAGTAAAAAAATATCAATTTTTTTCCATGCCAATTTTTACTCGTGGACAATTTTCAGCATGCTAAAAAATACTCCTCGACCAAACCGAGGCCTCGAGTATGCGGGAACTTCTCTCGAGCATGAAGGAGAGTTACATAGACCTCCTAGGACCACGTGTCGACCATGCTGCGAGTTTGAGTTGAGCGTAAACTCTTCTAAACTCGCAAATTAGGTCCCCGCAGTGGGACAGGCCCTTAACATTGTTCGGGATTATACGTTAATTTATTCTGCATATTTTCATCATGTTCCACCTCTGTCAGTTCCTTCATCACCAATGTTCCATCATAACCATTATCAAGGCTGGCATCTGTCAGAGCTGCTCTCTCAACTGAAATATGCACTTTTCCGTTTCCGGGCGTCAGTCATCTTGAATATACAGTGGCTTGCAAAAGTATTCATACCCCTTGAACTTTTCCACATTTTGTCACGTTACAACCACAAACGTAAATGTATTTCATTGGGATTTTATGTGATAGACCAACACAAAGTGGCGCATAATTGTGAAGTGGAAGGAAAATGATACATGGTTTTCACATTTTTTTACAAATAAAAAACTGAAAAGTGTGGCGTGCAAAAGTATTCAGCCCCCTTTACTCTGCTACCCCTAAATGAAATCCAGTGCAACCAATTGCCTTCAGAAGTCACCTAATTAGTAAATAGAGTCCACTTGTGTGTAATCTAATCTCAGTATAAATACAGCTGTTCTGTGAAGGCCTCAGAGGTTTGTTAGAGAACATTAGTGAACAAACAGCATCATGGAGCCCAAGGATAAAGAACAGGGATTTAAATCAGCATTTTCTTTCATATTCCTGCTACGGACAATCATGACCGTGATAATGTTGGGTCCACTCGGGGTGAAGCTTTTTTGGGAGACCTCATCCCATCAGAAATAATCAATCTCTCTTTCCATCCTTTCTGCAATATAACATTAGCTTGTTTTTTTTCTCCCGCTTTCTTAGTTCCCCAAAATATTAACTCTGTTCCTCTTTCCACAGATGCAGCCTGTGATTTCAGCATTTTGTATTTTAATTGCCAATTTCCAACATATGTAGTTTTGACGAATGCTCTCACCACCCTGGATATCTTTCTCCTGGTGTTCACAGGTAGCAGCAATGAAATAAATACCACTTTAATGCACTTCATCGGTATTTCAGCATTTACTATTGAAAATCATTGAAAGCAGCAACTGTCAAACTAAACAGCAGCGTCTGGTACAATATAGCCATGCATTGTTGAGATCCTCCGTTACTGCAGGTATACTCCAATTCATGCTGTAAATGTAACTGCATTTCTGAACAACACAACAGACACTCATTAAAATATTTTAACAAATTGCGATCAACTTGACTTTAATTCAGCATATTTTGATTCAAATCGCTTCTGAATAGCATTCAAGTTGAAAGTTTTTTTTGGCACAGAAGTAGTTAATGTGATTTCTCTGTGAATGTGTGACTCCAGGGGGCAATAATCTGTGATATTACAAGCTGTTGACTAGAAAAAGCTAGTTATAACATAAATGATGCCTTCTCTCTTGGCTGTATGCTTATTTGTGCAATGTGGGCATTGCTGACGAGGTCAGCAGTTTAATGCCACCTATATTGCTCTGGAGACAGTATTGCTGAGCTATCTCCATGACCTGTTGCAATGTAGGCTGACTGCTGCTGGGCAGACAGTCCAGGATTTTGACCCAACAATGATGAATATGTAATGGTTGCCCCCCAAATCAGAATGCTGTGGGCCAAGGAGCATAGCAAATCAGCAGCTACCCTTCCTTGTCCTTAAAGTGTTGGGGATCAAAAGACTGCGAGGAACTGTGAAGGGAAGGTGTGTGTTGCAGTGCACTACATCTACAGTATAATACAACAGAAATGATGTGAGTGAGCATTTAATGGGATGTTTGGAATGCAGTGATGCCTATCTTCTTGGGTGTTATTAGAGCTACAATATCCAGGAGATTATGCACTTATCTATCACTGTAATCAACTATCATATTGTTGCTGGAAAAGTTTTGGAGATTCAGGAGATGAGCCATACTCCTCGGGATATCTGTTCTTATAGTTACAATACTTTAACATTTAGTTAAATGTTAAGGTAAAGTGGTTAAATTGACTTATTTTGGAGAAAGCCATTGCATAACACTTGCAAAGTGTAGTATTCATTGGAACAACTCTGAACAATGCATGGATAATCATGAACTTATAATAATGAGGTGTACAACTATGGCATGCCCAAACCCCATCTCTGTCTCATCAGTTCAGATAAGACAAGCTAATAACACATTTTGTTTTCACAGCTAAAACTTCACTCTGCAGGAATGAATTTGGAATACTATTCTTTACAGCAGCAAGGCATTCCAAGAGAACTTTTCATGAGAGGAATAGATCAGGTAGATGCACAGAAATTCTTGCCCAGAGTAGGGGAGTCGAGGACCAGAGGACATAGGTTCACGGTGAAGGGGAAAAGATTTACTAGGAATCCGAGGGGTAATTTTTTCACACAAAGGATGGTGGGTGTATGGAAAAAACTGCCAGTTTTTCTTAAACAATGGGATAGTCTCTGCCTCAACTACCTCTAGTTGAGGCAGAGACTATCCCATCATTTAAGAAACAGTTAGACAGGTACATGGATAGGACAGGTTTGGAGCGATATGGACCAAGCGCAGGCAGGTGGGACCAGTGTAGCTGGGACATTGTTGGCCGGTGTGGCCGAGTTGGGCCGAAGAGCCTGTTTCCAACATGTATCATTCTATGGCTTAACTTGCTAAATGCCCTTAAGACATGGAAGAGGAAAGAATGCATGGGCATGTAGCTTAAACAGTCCTATTGGTAAAGGCAGCCTAGGTCAAAAGGCATGAGACACGCGGTGGCATTAGGAGAGAAGGGTCGTAAAATGACCAAAAATCGGTAATTTATTTTTTGTTTGTTTTTAGTTTAGTGTACAATCAAGCTGTTGTGTACAGATAAAGGATAAAGGGTCCACCATTTAGTTCAAGATAATGTCCAATAAAGTCAGATTAAAGATAGTTCAAAGGTCTCCATTGAGGTAGATGGCAGGTCAGGACCACACTCTAGCTGGTGAGAGGACAGTTCAGTACTCTGATAATAGCTGGGAACAAATTGTCCCTGAATCTGGAGGTATTCATACTTCTGTGCCTCTTGCCTGATTGGAGAGGGAGGAAGAGGGGGTGACTGGGGTGAATCTGATCATTGACTATGCTGGTGGCCTTGTCAGGGTATCATGATGTGTAGATGCAGGGGCAGTCGGTTTGCTTGATGGCTTGGGCTACATCCACAACTCTCTGTAATTTCCAGCGGTCTTGGATGTTATAAATAAATTGATTATATAAAATCACATGGAAGACATCTGCCAACACAAGGTGGAAGAACGAGGCACTGAGTCATAATATTTGTGTCCCCCATTTTTTAATTGGGGCGTCTGGGTCAGAGTGGGTCTGATGTTTACTTATACAGTCCAGAGAAGCATGTCTGTTCCTTCTGTTCAGAAAAGAATCACTTCTTTTTCAGAGAATGTTTATTTCCCTCCCTACTTGTTAAAATATTTTAACTTTATTTATCTGTGTACTGCAGATGGCTTGATTGTAATTGTGTGTTGTGGCGGCTCCCAAGGGTCGTGCCATTTCCACTATCGAACCCCTCGGCACGGGAATGGATGAGTCCGGGGGCGGCCCTTAGCTACAGGTACAAAGGGCAGGGGTTTCTCCCTCTTCCAGACTCGTCTGGTCAGGAGAAGGACAGCGAATAAAATACCTCCCGAAACACCTGGCTCCTCGCCTTCATTTCGGGATTATCTTTGCGCTACAGTATAGTCTTTTCTTTGACTGGATAGCACACAAACAAAACTGTTTCATTGTACCTTGGTACACGTGACAATAATAATCTAAACTAAATTTTAGCTTAAGTTATTATATCATTATTTGTTATAATATGCTGTGTGTTTATAAAGAAAACTTGTTGAGAGCTGAATGAGGTTTTTTTTAATGATTAATCAACATTTTTTGATTTTCTAAGATGCTGCCTCTTACATCGCAATAAATAACGATAGAAATAGAAATAGTAGCAGATTTTCTGAATGCATTCAAGATAATTACAACTGTAACCACAAGCCAATTGAATTCATTATTGGTTCCATTATCAGTTATGAAGTGGTGGCTCTCTTAAATTTTGGCTTTAAGTCTAATTTTGATAAGATGAGGAAGAATTTGACTGCAAGAAAGTAGGTCAGTTGTGAATCTATAGCCCAACAGTGGAGCTATTCAAGAAGGTAATGAGGAGATCACACAACCAGAATATAATAGGCAGAAGGGGCACTCTGGAAATGCAGCCATGTCCATGAAAATGGTTTCAAATTGGTCTTAAGCATAAGGAGAAGGGACAAAGCATAGTAGCAAGAATGCGGGCTGGAAAGATTATTGTAACTAACAAAAGAAGAATACAGGGGAAGAATAATGAAAGCAAAGAGTATGGAAAAAGGACTGATGTTATTAAAAGCAACAATGGAGATTTTTTTTGTAAGTACATGAAGTTAAAGAAAGTGGCGGCATGGGTATTGGACTTACTAAAAGCTGTTTTGGTACAATAAAGTAGAAGACTAGGCTGTGATTAAGCAAGTAAAAGAATATTTTACTTCAAACTCACCATGGAAAAGTTTACAATGGCAGAGGTTTGGGAAGATCAAATATTTATGAAGGGAAACACTAATAAGGATTAGTATCAAAAGAAAAACTGAAATGGATAAATTAATGGTTTTAGAATTACACAAACCTCCTGGTTTCCATTGGCTGGGATTAAGAGAAATGAACACGATAACTGAGAGTAGGTTATGTTACACTTTGGTAATTTGCATTCTCAGAATATAATTTTGGCTATCAGGAGTACAGACTGTAGATTCAGTTGAGGTCAAACGAGCATTGTTAAACATCGTATAGCATGAAATACCCACAGATACCTTATAAGAATAAAGCAAGAACATATGCTGGAAATTTAGTAATGACCCTTAATAAGCCAAAAGTAAGTTACAAGGCAGGAGTGACACAACTAAGCCACTGCAGTTAAGCTTATACATTTGTGACTTAAACAGTAGGAAAGAATATAAGCAACTCCTCATTTAAAATAAGTGAACTTTTGATAATTTGAAGGTTAAACAAATCAGTAGAGTCATTCCCTCATTCAGGTTAATCCAGAACAAGGGCCATTGCCTTAAAACTTAATTAAACACGGTGAAAATCAATTTAGGAAAGAAATATCAAAAGTGATGATAACGTGACGTGCTCTGCCCATAAGGTCTTGAATGAAAGTTTATGTAGGCATTTGGTTGCAAAAACGTATTTATTTGGGAACCAATTGCACCGAGAAATATTAATAAAAACGAGCATTTAAAATTGAAATGAAGCCTTCAAGAGGCAGAATACTTAATCCTGCTTCTGAAATCAGGATTTATGTCAATTCTTCCTGAATGGCCAAACAATGTTGATCTCGTGGTCCTGTATTGACAGTCAATCCTGCAGTTCATACTTGCCCCAACACATCTGAATGTTACACACTAAGGGAATGATGATCTAATCCTCTCCCTGTTGAATACTCACCAGCTAATACTTTATATTTATATTTTGTAACTCTTCTTGAAATCACGGCATTCTTGCCTTTAACTATATGGATTCACTTTTCATATCTGATCTAACATGTTCCTTTCAGGTTAAAATGTGACAATCTGATATTCAAACTAATCACTTGGATGACAGCTCACCTTCGCCCACAGGCCATACCATCTGGGAAAATGTTACAGATGCACTAGTGGCAGTAATTCATTTTCTCCATTTATTGATTTTATGAGAACTGACATGATTCACCTTTCATTCTACATTACTTGCAAAAGACATTCCTTTATGTATGTCACCTGTTCCAGACAGAAGATTTTGCATATAAAAAAAGAGACACAACCAAAGTAGGATGTCAATCTGCTTATAGATTAATTGAAAGCCTGATGTATCGGTAAGCGGAAAACATAGAATGTTTGTAATCTGTAGCCTCGAACATCAAGAATAATGACCATCCATCTGTGGAATATCTACTCGAAGACATCTGGGGAATTGGTATCCAAAAGTTCATCGTTTTTTTTGGATGAAGCATTCTGCACTACTGTGCAAAATGTATTTGAGGGCCATTTAATATGAGCAGAAATTAATTTACTTTTAAACTCTAGCAATAAGAATCTTGAAATTTTAAATTTGGAACAAGATAGAATGGTGCTCAACTTACAAACTTCCTCTGTTTTTGCTGCATGGAAGATTTCTGTTGTCAGGTGCCTGAAACAAAAACCTCAAGATGTCATGTGGAAGAAAACACAAAGGCAGGGTGATCTTAAGAAAGGATTCCGTGTCCTTACAAATGAATTACAAAACGAAACCTGTAATACTCAGTTTATCTGTTTCCCTGATAGACTACATTAAATTTAATAACCTTGTTCTCTCACAGTAGTGGCAGTCAACCTCATAAGAGTTTATCAATGTTACAACAATGTTGTGACGATTTTACCAGAAAACAAACACAGCTTTAATGCACATATGTGGCAGGTGAGAGTTTTTTTCATCACGTACTGAAGTGACAGCCAAATAAAAAACATAGCTTTACACAACCATCTCCAGTGGAAACTGAGAATTAGACATGTCTTCTCCCAACACTGAGTTTAATAATTTTCTGCGCTTGCTTTGATGATAGGCATCAGCTCCATTCTTCTCCCTGGCATGTAACTGAATCTGAACCAAGCTATTAATAAATGGGTTCTGGCATTGTCATGGCCATCTTTCAGCCCTAAGACCATGGTGTTCTGCTAATCTCATACCGATCTTGTCCATTTACCTGGCCATGAGCTTTCAACTTTTACATTCACCAAAAGATCTGCCTTTTTCCTAGAGACCATCGTGTGATGCTCTTGAAGATAATAATCACATTTAAAGGAAGTCAGCGATCCCTCATAGTCCATTTCCTCACCTAAACTCAGGATACTGTGTGGCTAGAAACTCCAATTCCATACTTTTTGCTGATGACTATTTGATTCAGACAATGATCCTCAAATCTAGATAAGGATTACGTTCCTCTTGAATATCAAAAAAACGAAGGAGCTGATGTTTTGAGAGGAACAATCTGTAAAAGGGATGTGGATGCTTCGTGTTGGATATCATTCATCACACGCCCAAGGTTACAATTATTAAGTGTCACAGTGCTACTGCCTTCTGAATGTCCCGAATTTAAAACTATACAACAGACAATGAAAAGGATGTTTACGGTCAGTGAACATTGTCTAGGGTGAGAACTGTTTATATCTGGGACATGCTGTCATCACACGCCTCAGCACTGGTGAGTAAGGCAAGGCAGCGCCTTTACCACCTCGCCAACATTACCATCTGAAGGACAAGAAGGCTCTGGAGAGTAGTGCGTTCGAACAGGGTATTTTACTTCGGAGTTATGATTATGTTTAAGAATATGTGTGACAAAAGTACGTTTCATTTCACTGAAGAGGCCGCTCAAATAAACTTGACTTGACTTGACTTGACATTACTGCCTTCTGAATGTCCAATTTAAAAAGACAATGAAAAGGATGTTTGTGAACATTGTTGTAACAGGGTATTTTACTTCGGAGTTACGTGAGTGACTACGTGAAGAGCCCGCTCAGCGCGCATGCGTGGCATTGCGTTCAGCAGTGCAACAGCGGCCGCAGCAGTAGTCAGGCGCTCCCGCTGCAGTTTAAAAGACGGACCGTCAAGTAAGTTACTCTGAGGTCGGATTTTCTTTTGCAAGGAGAGCCTTCTGATTTGTTTTTCAGACATGAAGAAAAGGCTCTCGAAGAAATCTGTCCCCCGCTCGACTTCGACGGAGGAGCGTTCCATCAGTGGGGGGCAGGAGGCAGTAGGACCGCTTACCCGGCGCTCCGCCATCCCCGACACCGGGCCAAGCCCAGTCCCGCTAGCGCCTGAGCAGCGGACTGGTTGTATAGCCACCAGGAAGAGCATCCGGCCGGTGGTTTCCGACTCGTCGGGCGGGGACGTCTCACTACCCGTTTGGGGGAGAGACAACCGCCTGAGTCGCATGGAGCGGCTCCTGGAGCAGGTGCTCCAGCGAAACTCACTGCGTGAGGGGCAGTCTCGCAGGGGGAGTTCAGGCACTCCCTCCACAGTGCCTTGTGCATTGGCCATCGCTTCCTCCTCACCCGAGGGCAGCTTTGGTGACCAGGACTGGGCTGGTCAGAAAGAGGGGACGCTGGCTGAAGAAGTCGGGAGTATGCAAGGAGTGCAGGACCAGGAAGAGCTGCTGGGTGTGGTGGACCGCCACGTGGCAGCCCCACATGCAGGAAGGCCATTAGAGCCTAAACTAGCGGCCAGCATTAACCACCTCTCCAACAGGCCCCTACAGGAGCAGGTGGTTAATGAGGCCTTAGAATTGTACACAGCTCCAGAAAATTGTGAGTCTCTCAAAGTGCCGGCTGTCAACAGCCAAATCTGGGGGCACGTCGGGACAAATATTCGGAACTAGGAGCTGAAACTGCAGCGGATCTTCAGGCTCCTGACGTCAGCCATCACATCATTTGCTCGTTCTGTGGACAATACGGAGATGACCATAAACCAACTCTCGCGCTGTTGTACAACACGCAGTTCGAGATAAATAACCTCCGTAAAGAAATTATAAGGCCTGCCCTAAATCCAAAATTCGCGGGGTTGTGCAAAACCCCAGCCACTGAGCCAGACACACTGCTCTTTGGCAAAGACCTCACGAAAAAAGTAAAGGATATGGAAGAGGCCTCTAAAAAATTTTCGGTCTCATGAGGGCAGGCCCCGGGACGAGCAAACCCAAAACAAAAAATACCCAAGCGGCAGCACCCCATCGCGTCCACCAGTCGACATCTACCCTATGGGACTGGTGAAAGCTCGGGGTCCGCATATCACCACCTGAAGTATTTTTTAGACCAAGGCCCAGAGTGGACCACATGGAAAATGCGCCACCCCCAAACATCACCGCCACGCCAGACAACGCACAAGACTCACTGGTCTGGGAAGAGACAGAAGAAACACCCATAACCATGGAGGTAGGTGGGTCTGGTTCCTACCAGCATATAGAAAGTAGGGGTGCAATACTAACAGGGGGGAGATTACATCTGTTTAAGGAAGCATGGGAGGCTATCACGAGAGACAAGTATATACTCAATAGCATTAGTGGATACAAAATACAATTTATACTAGAAAAATTGACACCAGTTCAATATTCACTCCAGAGGGTCTTTTCCCTCTCAGTTAAAGAGAAACGCGAGGGACAAGCTGAACTGGTGAGACTAATCACTGAGGGTATCATGGGAAAAAACAAAACATGAACCCTTGGAATTTGTGTCAAATATATTCACTAAAACTAAAAAAGATGGTGGGTGTTGCATCATCATTGACTTAACTTCACTAAATATGTTTGTTAAGTATGTACATTTCAAAATGGAAACGTTTGTTACTGCCAAACAACCGATTTCCAAAGGATACTTCATGGCAGGCATTGACCTCAAAGATGCTTACTATTCAGTACCCATTCACAAGGGTCATCGCAGATACCTGAAGTTTACCTGGATGGAGCAGCTATGGCAGTTTAAAGCATTACCCAATGGTTTAACATCAGCCCCAAGATTATTCACCAAGATACTAGAACCAGCCCTGGCAATATTAAGAAGACAAAAACATATGGTCATGGCATATCTTGTTGATATTTTAATAGTAGGCAAGGCCATGGAATTGGCATATCAGCTGTGTCAGCTACCAAACAGTTGTTCGAAACCTTGGGATTTGTCGTACATCCAGATAAATCTAAGTTGAAACCATCCACAACCATTGACTACTTGGGCTTCACAATTAACTCAGCCCACATGTCTGTAACTTTGCCAAACAAAACCCTACTGAATTGGCACAATCATGCAACAATTTAATGGTCAACGAGCAACCAACTATTCGACAAGTAGCAAGAGCAATGGGGGAAATGGTAGCAGCATTTGCGGCTACACAATTTGGACCTTTGCACTATCAAAACTTACAAAGAGCAAAGGTACAGGCACTAAAACGATATGCAGGTCATTATGATCGTATCATGAAATTACCCACTGAAGCAATATCAGAACTACAGTGGTGGGCAGAAAATGTTTGGCATAGTTTCAGCCCTATCATCATCATTAACCCTACTTTAGTTATCCAAACAGATGCCAGTGCTCAAGGCTGGGGACCGACTAACTCCATATCCAGCACAGGTGCTAGATGGACTAACCTAGAGTCATCATTACTACTTACACTGGGCATTAACTATCTAGAAATGTTGGGTGCCTTTTATGGTTTAAAAGTATATGCATCCAATATGCATCACTTGCATGTACGGTTACAAATAGACAATACTACGGTGGTGGCCTACATTAACCATATGGGCGGCATAAAATCGATATCATGCAACAAATTGGTCAACACAATTTGGCAATGGTGTGTCGAAAGACATATTTGGCTATCAGCAACTTACCCGCCAGGTAAGCTAAATACAGTGGCAGATACCAGGTCACGCAAATTTCATGACAACACCGAATGGATGTTAAACCCCAAAGTGTTTGCAAAGATTATTAAGCAATACGGCACGCCAGATATCGACTTATTTGCATCAAGGCTAAATCACCAGGTACCTATGTATGTCGCTTGGGAACCAGACCCTGAGGCAGCAGCAGTAGATGCGTTCGTGCTGGATTGGGGAAATTTCTTCTTCTATGCATTTCCTCCCTTCTGCCTCATCAGTCGTGTACTACGCAAAATACAAATGGACTCTGCTTCAGGTATTTTGATAGTACCCGACTGGCCTACACAGCCATGGTTCCCATTACTCCACGACATCCCTCCGAACATCCACAAGAAAACAGTACTTGTCCAGCATCAAAAAGTGGGAGAAGTACTGCTTGGATACAGTGACCACCTACTCAACCACTACAGTTACCAATGTACTGGAATTCCTGGTGAACCTTCACCACGATGAAGGACTCAGCTACAGTGCCATCAACACAGCTAGAAGTGTCCTGTCTGTCTATTTAAAACAAGCTCCAGGACAACAGGCCATGGGGTCCCACCCGCTGGTGGTCAAATTAATGAAGGGTATTTACAACTCGAATCCCCCTAGACCAAGGTACACCCATATATGGGATGTCAGTGTGGTCCTGACATACCTCAGGAGATGGCCACCAGCCAGATCCCTCAACCTGGAACAATCTACGCTCAAAACACTCATGTTGATGGCACTTGTATCTGCAGAGGGTCCAGTCACTACACCTATTGTGACTGGACAACATGATCACAGCTCCAGACCAGATCTCTTTCATTATCCAGGGACTGATCAAACAGAGCAGACCAGGAACACCTAATCCAGTCGTGGAATTCCGGGCTTACCCGCCAGAACCACGGTTATGTGCCATGACCCACCTACTGTCCTACATAGACGCAACCAAAAATATTCGAGGGAGTGAAAAAGCCTTATGGGTCAGTCATAAAAAACCTTATGGTCAGGTGACGAGCCAAACCATTTCGAGATGGCTCAAGCAGGTGCTAAAAGCTGCTGGGATAAACACTAACATGTACAAATCTCACTCCACCAGGGCAGCATCCACGTCGATGGCCAAAAGAATGGACGTGCCTATAGACCACATCCTGGCTACAGCAGGATAGTTGGGGGAAAGAATGTTCAGAACTTTTTATAATAAGCCGTTGCCAAAACCTGCTTTATTTGCAGAAAAATGTTAACAGCCTGCAAATATTTTATTTAATCCCAGGGGAGCAATTTAATTTCTTTGTTGTTATTGTTAAAAAATACTGTTGTGTTTTTCTACAAACAGATTCATTGGTTGATTACGATAACAAACTTCCTCCCTCAAGAACTTCGGCAGTGAGTGAAGTAATAACTGTTACACGGTTTGAAATCACAGAGCTTTAAAATCTTCACGTAGTCACTCACGTGACTCCGAAGTAAAATAGTAAGATTAAACGCGAACTTACCAGTTTGAAGTTTGATCTGTATTTTATGAAGAGTTACGATGAGGAATTACGTGCCCTCCGCTCCCACCCTCAATAATATGGGTCAAACTGATAACTGATGTCTCCTTTTCTTTACTATGTTCATTTCAATAACTGTGTCTATCTGTGATTCCACACCGCTGCTTTGAAGTATGCCGCGCATGCGTGCTGAGCAGGCTCTTCACGTAGTCCCTCATCGTAACTCCTCATAAAATACAGATCAAACTTCAAACTGGTAAGTTCGCGTTTAATCTTACTAATATTTATGTTATTTCTTGCAAACTGTGCTATTCTAACTTCGATTTAAGAGTATTATAGCCATTATCTGTCATGCAAGTCTATTAACCATATAACAAACATGGTTGTTATATGGTTATATGGTTATTATAGCCATTATCTGTCATGCAAGTCTATTGTAGTCTTCACACATTTTTTAACCAGTTTGAAAGATGTTATTTTGACTTCAACAAATGTACTGCTGCCCTAATATAGCTCAAATGTCAAGGCTTGAGTTGCTATTACTTTATTGATTCATCACTTAGTAAATACAAGTATTGTGACAAGCAGGGTAAATCCTTTCATACTTTCTGTCACCTGTTCTGGTGCCACTCTCTCATCACGGAGACTATCCATATAATGGGCCACTTTGTATGGAGTAGTATTCCAAATATATATATATAAATATTTTATGTAACACTGTTTATACTGTATTTATCTGCATTTGACAACATACCTAATCATAATTATGCTCACAAGCTTGTAAAACGCATGTTTAAGAATGTTTGCATTTGTAACAAAACAAACTTATTTTTAAAGCCTTCTTGAAGGTTCTCAAATGGGTACAATCTGTGAAAACTCACCATGGTAAGGATGTTGAGAATGGACTGCTCAGTGTGAAGAAGGGTCTCGACCCAAAACGTCACCCATTCCTTCTCTCTAAAGATGCTGCCTGTCCCGCTAAGTTACTCCAGCATTTTGTGTTTATGCTCAGAACACAACATGTTTTAACTTGTATAAATGATGTAGCAATACAATGTGCATTGAATGTAGTCTGTGGTTTAAATGTCACTATTTTCTTATTTGGTTTGGTGAATTACTACAAAATTGCACTATAAAGAAAACTCAACCACACAGTAATTCTAGATCAGTGTCTATTGGTTAGAATTAAAAAACAAGGCAGGGGAGGTATTATGCTACTGGGTATATAACATAGGTCACGAATAATGGGAAGGAAATGTTGAGCAACATTGCAGGCAAGCTTGTTGAGGATGCAAGAACTACATCATTGTGATAAAGGGGGGTTTCCGCTGTCTAAAGTCCAGGTTAGATTATTAACTGTAAATGACAAAGCAGAAAACAACAGATGAGAAAATATTCTTAATTATCATCAAATGTACAGTGGGTTCAGTGCTGAAAAAAGAAATCGGACAATGGAGCACATTACAATAGGAGAGAAAATGGGGAAAAATGACTGCAATAGTACAAGCATTAGCATTGTTATAAAAAAGGTTAAAATAGATAGGCGCATCAAAATTTAGGATTTGAATTAGTTTGAACTAGTTGGAAAATCATAACAGCCCATGTTTACGTGTTTTGTGACCGCATTAATGATCTGGAGCAAGGAACGAAATGTAAGATTTTCAAGTTTGTTGATGATATAAAAACTGGTAGAAGGACATTTTGTGATGAGGATCCTAGCAAATAAAGTTTAATGTGGGGAGGTGTGAGGCCATGCATTCCTGGAGTTTAGACATTATAGGTTAATTGGCCTCTGGAATTGCCCTGAGAGTGTAGGGAGTGAATGAGAAAGTGAGATAACATACATATGAATTGGCGACCGATGGTCGGCCTGGCCATGGCGGTGGGCCAAAGGGCTTGTTTTCATGCTGTACCTCTAAAATAAACTAAGTTGTTTTTACCTGAAAATGATTAGTAACATTGGAGATAGTTCAAAGGAGATTCACGAGAAGGCTGTCCTATCAACGCAGGCTAGACAGTTTGAGTCTGTATTCCTTGGAGTTTATAAATGATAACTTTATTCCAATGGGACTTGTCAGAGTAATTGTTAAGATGTTTTTTTCTGACTGGGAGAATCATGAGCAAGGGGACATGGGTGCAAAATAAAGGGCAGATCATTTAAAACTTAGCTGCATAGACATTTCTTCTCTCAGAAAATAGTGAATCTCTGGAATTCTCTAGTCCTGTGGGTGGTGGAGATTGGTCGATATCTTAAAGGTGGAGATAGATAAATATTTGAAAGATTGAGGTATTGAAGATATGGGGAATGTCCACAGAGGAGTAGCTGAAACCAGCAGAGATCTGCCTTGATCATATTGAATGATCGGGCCAGCGTGAAGGGCAGAGTGGCTTTTTCCTGCTCCTATTTTCTTGCCTTCACATGTTTAGGCATCTTATACAATACAATACAATACAATACAACGGTTTATTTGTCACATTGCACAAAAAGTGCAAGTGAAATGATACGTCATTTACGATCATTTCTAGGCTACATACTTTTCCAGAAGAATAATAGTGTGATTTATATCTGAAATCTCATACTAATCCTAATTTCTAAAAAAGATATAAAAGGGATGTAAGAGTTGATACTTTGTAAGATTCACTGCCTGTTGACGGTGGTAAACAGAATCAATCAATGCCTTCAGAAGGGAATTGGAAAGGCATTTGAAAGAAAATAATTTGCAGAGCTTTGGGGAAAGTAGCAGAATAGGGACTGATGGGATCACTTCACAGGCCATAGACTCAACATGCCAAATGGCTTTCTTCTATGCTGTTACAATTCTCTATGATTTAATGATGAGCTATAGTGTGTAAGACCTGCAGCTTGCAGGTAGATCATTCTGCCGGAATAGTGTCACAGGATATGCACACATACTTAAGGCCTCACCTTCAAGCACATTGAATTCCAGAGCATAATTCCGCTACCAAAAATAACCCATTAGCTAAAAAGGGCCTTAAAATAAGCAATAGCATAGTCATTTCTAGCTACCTCCTAGACATGATTTACGGTGCATTTTAATATATTTTCACAGTTTTAGAGGAATATTTTGTCATATTTTAATTCATAGCAGGAATGGTAAACCAGTTCAAAATAATGGGATAAATAGCTTCCTTTTAGATTTGAATCAGTTAGGAAATTATGATTTAGATATTAAGGGGCATATCAAGAAAACGTTTTCCCTAATTTGGCATGATCTATAGAACACAATATGGAAAAGATTGAAATTATCTCCTTTTGTGTACATGAGAGAAGGAAAGCAATTTTTAAATTGTGAAAAACAGTGAGAAATTGGGTGGGTTTATTGTTCAAAAGTACTGAAGGAGAAACTGCAGATAAAACAACCAATTAAGAGAACAAATTATATGTTAGCTTTAATGCAAGATATGAGCCAAACGCGAGCAGGTGGTACGAGTGTAGATGGGGCATTTTTGTTTGCATGGGCAATTGTACCTAAGGGCCTATTTCCATGCTGTGTGTTTCTATGACTCTATGAGTGTTTGAATACAAGAGTAAAGTAGTCCTATTGCAATTGTGCAGTGCATAGCTGAGCTTTGGACTCCTTGCCCAGGAAAGGATGTACTTGCTATACAGAGAGTGCAGCAAAGCTTAGCTAATCGTGTTTTGGGAAGGCAGATTTGATATATGAAGAGTGATCAAGCTTTGAATTCTTTTGAGTTCATAAGAATAAGAAGATATTTCTTACAGGGCTCTATAGGTTGGATTAATGCAGGATGTGGCCCGTGTCAGAGGAGTCAAAAACCAGGGGCTTTTTCTCGGAACAATGTATAGTTATCTTAAAAATGAGATCAGGAGAAATATCCTCATGCAAAGAGTGGTAAATATTTTGAAATTCCTTGTGGAACTTGAATTAATTCGAAACAGAGAGTGATAGATTTCTGAATAATAAAGGAATCCAGAGATGTGGCTGAAAGAACTGGATGACCTACTCCTGCTGCTATTTGTGAGGACGTTAGTTGGCAATCTTAATCAGAAAGCCCACCTACTCTGTATGTGAGAACTGTAAAATAAATGCCTGCTGTTGGTAATGATCCTTTAACATGCAATTACCCTGCACATGACAGTTGTAGGCCTTGTGAATGACTGGTTGCTGGCTGGGCTATGTAGGACTCAGCTTCCCTGAGGATTCTTACTTTTCAATGAGCTTTCTGGCTTCAATGCAACTCGCCTGCATGCAGAAATCTGAAGAACAGCCTTAAAGCAAAGGATGGCTGAAGTAGGCTTCATTAAATTTATCCTTTCAAGTTTCTTTGTAATAATGTCCAATGGGAATGCAATCAGAAAGGAGTGTAATAAAACACACACTATTTACATCGTGGTACACAGGTAACTGGAGAGAGAGAGAGAGAGAGAGAGAGAGAGAGAGAAGAAGAGAGAGAGAGAGAGAGCAAAAGGAGACAACATAGACCATCGCACAGGAACAAGCCATTCATGCCACAATGTCAATACTGAACATAATGCCAAGACCACTTCTCTTTGCCAGCACACAATCAATATCCCAATTCATTGCACATCCGTGTGTCTATCCAAAAGCCTCTTAAATGCCACAATTGTATCTGCCTCCACCACCATCAATTCCCGGCACCCACCACCTTCTGTGCAAAAAAACTTGCACAACTACCTCAAACTTTGTCCCTCTCATCTGAAAGCTATGCCCTCCAGTATTTGATATGTATTTGTGAATAATTTATGAATGCAACAAAAACAAGGAACCAAATACTGAGTCGATGGAATCCCACTGGTGACAGTCTCCAAGGCATAAAGAAGTAAGATGCGTAAATGTAAGGCAACAAAAGAAAGCAATCTTGTGTCCAATTTGCCATCCCACAGTGGATCTTTTATTTATTTTTTATTCAGGCTGCCTTGAAGGACCTACTCAAAAATATTGCTGAATATCATACCTCAAACACACTGCCCTCAAATCAAATTAATTAGACAATATTTCCCCTCAACAAATCCATGCTGACCACTCCTGATTACTGTTTTTCACAATAAAGATTTATAGTTTCGAAACATAGAAACAGAAAATAGTGCAGGAGTAGGCCATTCGGCCCTTTGAGCCAGCACCGCCATTCAATATGATCATCGCTGATCATCCACAATCAGTACCCCGTTCCTGCTTTCCACCCATATCCCTTGATTCCGTTAGCCCAAAGAACTATATCTAACTCTCACTTGAATACATCTCTTAAAATCGACTCCAATAATTTGCCTACAACTGATGTCAAACTAATTCAAATCTAATTATACAATTTAGTCTTTCCTTTCTATTCAAACAGCAAGAAAATGTTGACAGCTCTCCAATTCTTTGGCAGGAGTCGTGAAACCAGGGATGTTTGAAACCTTGAATTTTGAGCCGCCACCATTTCTTCCATGTTTCTTTTAAGAACCTGGGATAGATTTCAAACATATTCATTATTCACTAAATATAACCCTTCAATATTTCAAACACATCCTCTTCAACTGCAACATTAACATCACACCCTTTTTTTGTTGACAGCCTCAAAGAATTTTGTTAAGAGTATTACTCATATCCTCTGCATCCACACAGGAGTCATCTTTTTGGTCTTTAATCAGTGAGGAATGTGGAGAAGTCACTGTGGTGAATGTTTATGTTAAAATGTGTTTTGTATGCTCCGTTGTTTTTTATTTGTATGACTGACTTGGCAAATGAAATTCCTCGTATGTTGCAAAACATACTTGGCTAATAAAGTGTAATTGTGATTGTAAATGTGATTGTGATTGTAGTCATATGGAACCTTAAATTAATGGCCCAACCTTTGCAGTTGCAGTGATAGGTAATCTGTGTTCTTTTCAGCATGAAACTGACTGCAACTTTCAGAGAATACTGATGAGCAGTTAAAAGTGGTTTCTGCTCATGGTTAGGCTGCATATTTTTGCAGTATTTTTTGGGATGTTTTTTAGAAATCAAAGCATTTCTGGTGATTAAAAAACAACTTTTATTTTTGTAAAAGAGTGATGGTCTCGACCCGAAACGTCACCCATTCCTTCTCTCCGGAGATGCTGCCTGCCCTGCTGAGTTACTCCAGCTTTTTGTGTCTATCTTATATTTTATACTTTGATTGTTTTAAATGAAGTTTTAAACCTTACCTACTGCACATAATTTGTATTCAACTACTTCTACAAAAAGCAACTTTTGAATAAAGTATTTTGTCAAGGGATTTCTGTGGATTATTTTGCTTCATCTGTTTCCTCTGTTCTTCAAGTGGACTGTTTTCTTGAATTCATTGTTGTAGCCTTACTTTCACTGCACCCTGCTGATACAGAGTTATTGATAGGGATCTTGATTTTTCAACTGTTAGTCAGATTGGTCTTTACATCCTGATTTACGTTCAGAATAATGTCTCCGCTACTAAAAAAGGGTGCTAGGGATTCCCTTTAAAATGTCACCTGAGGGCAAGGAAGATCCGAGAAGGGCAAGTCATTTAATTCTCTAAATCTTGGTGGACAGTTTCTTCAAGTGGCCTTGCCAACCCAACAATAGCAAAGCCAAATGACACATAGTTGGGTAAATTACAAAGTAGTTTCCTCAAATAATTTTTAAATGTTGTATACATGCTAAGGAATTTCTCTGCCTTTTAATCAATATAAAATTGATTTTGCTTGCAGGTCCTTCTTTAGACAGATTGTAATATGGCTCAGCTATGTGCAAAGTCATGATAATCTGTTCATTGGTTGGTGGCTTTCTTTCTTTAAGAACTATTTCATGAATGAAAGGTATTAAAAATGGTGCTCAGAAATTACCTCTCAGTCTACAATACCTCGAGTTGAAAATGGTCATTGCCACTTTTTTTTTTAACTCAGCAATTAGATTATTCAAATTTTCTCCTGTTTGTTTTGTGTATGGATATTTGATGAAATGTTTGAGTAAATAGAATGTAAATTGAAAACTCTGCTCTGGAAAGAAATGTAAGCATCAAGGTGATTTCATTAAAATATTCCAAATAATGAAAATACCAGGCAATGCTCATGCAGATTGTTTATTTGAACTGGATCAATTAGGGACTATCAGGGAATATGTATTTTGTGCAAGCAGATGAAATAGATTAGAGTGATGGTTCAATTACCTATTGGCGTTGGCTTAATGGCTCAATTTCCTGTCTGGACAAAAAATTTCGGAAGTGACTGGGGCCTGAAGATGACGAAGGGATTGCTTCTTTTTTCCAAGACTTGGAAATTTGAGAATGTTCCTTCAAACTATGCAAGGAAATCTTCTATTGAAAAGCATTACCCCTGTCAATCAATAAACTACAGATTGCCTAGTAATTGATGTCCCATGCTTATACATCAGATGGGCAATGATGGAATCACAAATATCCATGCCAATTCCCAGTGGATTCTCAACCAAAATGTTTGGAAATAGGCACTTTCAATTGTTGTTGGTTATTGAGTTCTGGAACAACCTGATAACTTGGACAGTGGAAACAGATTCTCTCAAAGATTTGTCAAGTTTGAAAAGTTCCCAATTTAAAAATAGAAGTGCTGGAAATTCACAGCAAGTCAGGCAGCAGTGGAGGGAGAAACGGGGGTAAGTTTGTGACCTTTTAAACTGAAATCTGACCATTAACTAGAAATGTTAAAACTGTTTCTCACTCCAAAGATGCTGCCAGACCTATTGAGTGTTTCTAGCATTCTGTTTTTATTTTAAAGTTCCAGTCTTAACAGTAATTTGCGTTTCAAAGTCCCCAAGTTGGATTGACATTAATGAGTAAAGTGTATATTTGAAATTAATTGAACTACCTCATGTTTATGGGATCCTTTAGATTTACATTAATCATTTTTCAGAGTGTTTGGCATTTCACCAAATTTATCTTTTTCTGAATTAGCCTAAATGATTATTTGAATTTTTTTTGCTTCCTTCAGGTGATTATGCAGCTGTTTTGGGACTCTTGGTTAGAGCTAAAATATCTGGTAATTTAAGAAAATAATTAGAATAACGGGGCCAATGGACTGAATGTAGGACAGACAATGTAGGGCGGCATGGTGGCGCAGTGGTAGGGTTGCTGCCTTACAGAGACCCAGGTTCGATCCCGACTATAGGTGCTGTTGTACGTTCTCCCCGTGACCGCGTGGGTTTTCTCTGAGATCTTTGGTTTCTTCCCACACTCCAAAGACGTACGGGTTTGTAGGTTAATTGGCTTGGTGTATGTGTACATTGGCCCCAGTGGGTGTAGGATAGTGTTAATGTGTGGGGATCGCTGGTCAGCGCAAACCCGGTGGGCTGAAGGGCCTGTTTCCACACTTTATCTCTAAAACTAAAACTACAACTAAAAACCACACAAGGCCTGCAAATAGAAGGCCTGCCTGTGTGTTTCAGGCGTCAGATCTGTAGATACCTTCTCCAAAGGCCTATGCATGAGGAACCAACCACAACTCTTTCAAGCTGTTGGTTACGGGTTGTACGGAAGAGTGTGCAATGTTGTTATAATCTCCTATATTGTGTTGTAATATAATTTGAAAAAAATCACATGTATTTTCCCTTTAAAGACAGCAAGCATGACTTTCCTTCAAGAATAGACAATAGACAATAGGTGCAGGAGTAGACCATTCGGCCCTTCGAGCCTGCACCGCCATTCAATGTGATCATGGCTGATCATCCACAATCAGTACCCCGTTCCTGCCTTTTCCCCATATCCCCTGACTAGGCTATTTTTAAGAGCCCTATCTAGCTCTCTCTTGAAAGTATCCAGAGAACTGGACTCCACCGCCCTCTGAGGCAGAGAATTCCACAGACTCACAACTCTCTGTGTCAAAAAGTGTTTCCTCATCTCCGTTGTAAATGGCTTATTCTTAAACTGTGGCCCCTGGTTCTGGACTCCCCCAACATTGGGAGCATGTTTCCTGCCTCTAGCGTGTCAAAACCCATAATAATCTTATATGTTTCAATAAGATTCGCTGTCATCCTTCTAAATTCCAGCGTATACAAGCTCAGCCACTCCATTCTCTCAGCATATGACAGTCCAGCCATCCTGGGAATTAACCTTGTGAACCTACACTGCACTCCCTCAATAGCAAGAATGTCCTCCCTCAAATTTGGAGACAAGAACTGCACACAATACTCCAGGTGTGGTCTCACTAGGGCCATGTACAACTGCAAAAGGATCTCTTTGCTCCTATACCATAACTCTTGTTATGAAAGTCAACATGCCATTCACTTTCTTCACTGCCTGCTGTGTATAGGTTGAGGGTGGGCTTATAAAGAAGCAGCCTTGATACTGAGCAGCTATTCATGTGTTTAATCATAAATTAGCAAAGGAGCAAAGTTGTCAGAATCGATAATTACACATGTACCAGCTGCTCCTTGAATGATCTCCGGGTCAACTGATCAGAATTGTTCTCAAGTATGCAGCAGCGATTATTCTATTGGATCACAGGCCTTTCTCTTCTCTATTTGTTTACATTTGTTTGCAAATCATTTTTTGATATTCTCTGCTCTCAGGCAAAGAAATCTATGGAATCAAAGGATAAAAGGATATATGGGAGAAGCAGATAGAAAATAGGTGTGCTGAGATATGGTATAGCTTAGATTAGAGATACAGTTTGGAAACAGGACCTTCGGCCCACCGAGTTCACGCCGACCATCGATCATCCGTACATATGTTCTATGTCCTACACATTAGGGGCAAGTTACAGAAGCCAATTCACCTACAAACCTGCATGTCTTTGGAATATGGGAGGAAACTGGAGCACCCGGTGAAAACCCACAGGGAGAATGCACAAACTCTACACAGACAGTGCACGTAGTCAAGATCAAACCCGAGTCTCCGGCGCTGTGAGGTAACAACTCTACTGCTGCACCACTGTGCCTCAGGAAACGCAGAAGACGGGGCTTCTTTGCTTCTGGTACTGCTGAATTTAATGACACTTTTGAAATCCATCTCATTGTCCCATCTCACCAGCTGAGGCAGTCGAGACGCAAAGCCACTAAGGCAAGTTGTTGAAGGGGACTGGGGAGCCCTTGAAGTTTGTGATGACGGAGAGGGAAGAATACCATTGATGGAGGTCCGAAACAATCAGTGGTGGGCCAGAGCAGGATGCAGGGATTCTGCACAGGACATGAAGACAGGGGCTGTGGTAGACATAGGCCTCAGTGGACGGATGTCTGTGCACTATGATGGAAGCACAAAGAGCCTATCTGCTCCTCTTGGCTCCCAACCACAATGGAATATCTGTTCCCTTCCTCCATAACACATCCCATCCCTGCAGAAGCTAAAAGTGGCTGGGTTTGATAAGTAACTGGAAACATAAATAACACCATGCATGGATTACCTTCTATTTTGTTACTGACCATTGCAGGACAAGGGGCTTTAATCAGGATTAATAACAGCATTCATATTTTGTGTTGATTTATCTGGGTAAGGTTTATTGGTCATTCCTAACTGCACATGAAATTGCAACGGTGAGTCACCTTCTTAAACTCTTACAGCAATTCTTGGATTTAATTCATGTTGATGAAGACTGAGATATAAGTCAGGGTAGTGTGTGATTTGCAGAAAATGGTGTTCCTCTCTAAGAGCTAATAAAGATTTGTGGTGGTCACCCAAGATGCATGTATAAACACCACATAGATGTGAGAGAAAATGTATTTCAGGCAATCTTGAGGTGCATTAGCACAGAGGTGACACTGGACCTCATCGTTTTTATGTGGGAATGTTTAGGTAGTGTATATTGCTGATATCGTCTACAAAATAAATCAGTAAAATAAATAAACCTCTCACTTGGATTTTTCCCCCCCAATGTGTTGAATAATGCAGCCTAGTGTGTTCAGACCTCAAAACAGTTCTTCAACGATGATCAAATCCAGTGCAGGGGAAGGGTGTGAATATTGCCTTTCTATAATTAAATCACATCAATCTTAATCTGTTCCACATGTTGCTGTTGATAGCAAGGCTAGCAAGACTTGCAATTTTGTTGTGTCTTTCATGGCCTTAACTCATCCCAATGCATCTTACAGCAGCCTGTGTAAGACAGGAAATATAATGGCCAATGTATGCACAGCAAGCTTCGACAAGCCGCAGAGTGATAAGGATCAGACATTATTTTTTTGATGTTGACCGAGGAACGAATATTAGCCAGAATTCCTCTCTTTTCCAAAGTAACCTCATGAGATGCAGACGTCCACCTGAGGGACAGACGGAGCCTCCAGGGCGAATGTCATTTAGGGTGGCACGGTGGCACAGCGGTAGAGTTGCTGTCTTGTATTGCTGGAGACCCAGGTTCGATCCTGTCTATGGGTGCTATCTGTATGGAATTTGTGCATTCTGCATGGGTTTTCTCCGGGTGCTCCGGTTTCCTCCCACACTCTAAGACGTACAAGATTGTAGGCTTATTGCACCCGTACTCAGGATTAAACCTGGGTCTCCGGTGTTGTAAGACAACAGCTCTACTGTCACGCCACTGTATTGCAGCAAACCCAGAAAACTAATGGGCTTGGTAAAATTGTCAATTGTCCCTAATGTGTGTAGGATAGTGTTGGTGTACAGGGATTGCTGGACGGCATGGACTCAGTGGGCCGAAGGGCCTGTTTGCATGTTGCATCTCTTTAGCTATAAGTAAACCAAACATTGCAGCACTTCCTGAGAATTGCATGGGAGTCCATGGCTAAATCATTGCACGATCATTGCAACACTTCTCATCGTCATGATTTGCTAGCATGCATATTCACTTCAAATCTACGAACAATATATCACTGTTAAAAAGTTATAAAATAATATAAAGAAACTGAAATTATGAAATGCAAAAATATTCAAATAAGTTTAAAAAAAGAAAATCACAAAACCACTGGCAGTTTTAATCCTTTGCAACTTTGCAACTCTTCCTTTACGTTGAAATGAAGGATGTAACTCTTCCAGTTTTGGTCCTAGCTGTTTTGAGTGGAGTTCTCAAAATAAATGCTGTGGGATTACTTGAGTTTTGTGCTCAATCGCTGGAATCCACGAGGAGGCAAATGTTGGAGAGCAGCCAGCAAAACATCACTGAATCGCTGTCAGTAAGTTTGATCCTTCCATTTTCATGCCCACCGGTGCAAAATTCCTTGCTGGCAATTAATCAGGAATTGCTTGAAGTTCCCCACAGAACTGCTGGTAATTCCTAACAAAATCTGCTCCAGTGCCCTACAGGATAGTGATATATTGAAATTAATAACTAATTCAGATAAAATGTATTTTTGAAAAACATTCTTGCAGATTCCTTTTTAACAACAACATATTTTTCTAGCTATAAAACAAAACTTGAAACCAAAGTTCATCTTAATTGTAACTCAGACAGCACATGACTTCAGATTCTGGATGAACAGAGGCTCTTAAGAGCTCTGCTGTTTAGCAGCTGGAGACCTGAAATGAATCGGATTCCACAGTTTGTGAACAGTACCAACAATCAAAGCATTGTGGCCCGGTCCCTGATGACCGTTCATTATCATTTAAATACACTCCTTCGCAGCACTTTCAGGGAGTTGTCAGGCAGGTTCAGTTCCAAGAACACTCAGAAATATTCTGCAGTAAAAACTCTGTTTCACACTCATTGTACTCACTGCCGTGAAAGCTTGTGTTACAGCACATCTGATATTATGAACTTTTGGGAGGGTCAACTGGTGTTGGTGGATTCTCTGTGAAATTTGACTATTAATGCTGAAAACTCACTGGGTCAGTAAAGAGCTGCATTTCACACGGTGACCCTGTGTCAGAAATGTTGAGAAATGACAGATATATAGCATTTAAAATGGAGCAATGCAATCGGAAAAAGAACAACACTGCATGGCCATGCCGACAGGCACATATAAATACAAATGCACACGTACGCAAGGATACATTAGATTTAGGTTTATTATTGTCACATGCATCAAAGCACCATGAAAAGCTTTATTTTGCATGCTTACCAATAAAATTGGAAAGTTCGATACATAAATACAATCACACCAACCTAAATAGAGTGAAGGGAAAGATACAGAGTGCAGTATAGAAATGAAAGTATTCACACACATTCATGTCTGCATACACACGCAAAGACAGGCACTGGGAGAAGGAGAATTATATGTTAAATAGTTAAATGGAAAAAGAAATGTCCAAAAAACTGGAAAAAAATATGATTTATTTGCTAAACTGGTAGGAAGGAATGATCCAATGAGCAAAATATTACACCTTTATGAGGCCCAAAAACATGTGTATAAAGTTGGAGTTAAAAATAGATCACGGAAAAATCAAGTGAAGGAGCTCAGGTTCCTGAGAGAAAGAATGGCAGAGGTGGCGCAGCGGTAGAGTTGCTGTCTTACAGCGCCAGACACCCGGGTTTGATCCTGACTATGGGTGCTTGTCTGTATGGAGTTTGTACGTTCTCCCAGTAATCTGCATGGGTTTTCTCCGGGATCTCTGGTTTCCTCCCACTCTCCAAAGACGTACAGGTTTGTAAGTTAATTGGCTTGGTGTAAATGTAAATTGTCCCGAGTGTATGAAGGATAGTGTTAGTGTGCAGTGACGAAGGGTCATAGAAGCATAGGTGCAGGAGTAGGCCATTCGGCCTTTCGAGCCTGCACCGCCATTCAATATGATCATGGCTGATCATCCAACTCAGTATCCTGTACCTGCCTTCTCTCCATACCGCCTGATCCCTTTAGCCACAAGGGCCACATTAAATATAGCCAATGAACTGGCCTCAACTACCTTCTGTGGCAGAGAGTTCCGGAGGTCGAAGGGCCTTTGTATCTCTAAACTAATCTAAAGGTGCAGTCCTCTGAACCTATTGTGAGTCGGACTTAGTTGATAAAATAACAGCACATTACTAGCACCTACTGTTATTGATGCAGTAGATCAACTTTGGGTAAAGGCCAGAGAATAGGAATGAAACTGCAGCTATTCCTCTCACTGGGCTGTTGCCAGCACAGTCAACAATGTAGCAACAACATTCTTTGTAAGAAATTAACCAATGCAACGCTTTAAGATGTCTAATGGCAGCGAAATTACAACACAAAGAAAAACAACCAACTTTAATTTTGGTCCTCAATTTCAATCATAATCCCAGCTTTCAAAAAAGAGAAAGATGGCTTCCACATGCACTGGTGCTTCCTCATTGGAGCATGTAACTAAGCTTCTGGAGTCTGCTTAATGTTGCTACTTGCTCATGCCAAGTTTCCATTTCCTCAGATTTCCTGTTCTTCTCTGCCTTGCAAATATCCTAATATATTTTAATATGCCACCTAACAACATCTTCCACTCATTTACACTAATCCTATTAGGGTGGTCAAAAAGGCTTTAGGCACATTGGCCTTCATCAGTCAGAGTATTGCGTATAGAAGTTGGGTGGTCATGTTGCTGTTGTATAAGATGTTGATGATACCACATTTAGAGTATTGTGTTCAGTTCTGGGCACCATGTTATAGGAAAGATAGTGTCAAGCTGGGAAGGGTACAGAGAAGATTTATGAGGATATTGCCGGGACCTCGATTCACCTACTCTGGGCAAGATACTCTATGTGCATCTACCCGATCTATTCCTCTCATGATTTTGTACAACTCTATAAGATCACTCCTTTTCCTCCTGCGCTCCAAGGAATTGCCCCAAAATACTCAACGTCTCCCCATAGCTCAGACCCTCTAGTCTCGAGGTGAATCGAGGACCAGAGGATATAGGTTTAAGGTGAAGGGTAAAAGATTTAATAGGAATCTGAGGGGTAACGTTTTCACACAAGAATGGTGGGTGTATGGAACAAGCTGCTAAATGAGGTAGTTAAGGCTGGGACTATCCCAACTTTTAAGAAACAAACAGGTATATGGACAGAACAGGCTTGGAGGGATATGGGTCAAAGCAGGCAGGTGGGACTAGTGTAGCTAGGAGATGTCAGGTATGGGCAAGTTGGGCCAAAGGGCCTGTTTCTACACTGTATCACTCTATGACTACATTAATCAAATTTATTATAGCCCCCACATTCGTATCAACTCTTCTCCAATTTTAATCCTTACATACACAGTGGGAGCTGTTTACAGTAGCTAAGCCGCACATCTTTGGAAAAGGAGAGGAAGCCAGAGTACTTGGAGGAAACCCAGGTGGTCACAGTGAAAACATGCACACTCTACGCAGACAGCACCTGAGGTCAGGATTGAATTCAGATCTCTGGCATTTCTAGGCACTGGCTCTACTAACTGCAACACTCTGCCATCCTTTTATACACATTTTAACTTGCTCACCCTTGTGTGGGTGCAGAGATATGTGTCTGTATGTGTCTGTATACGTGCTTCCTGTTCTAACAAGTGTTCACACTGGAAATGTTATTTGTACTCCAGTTTCCTCCCATGCCCGGTCCCCCACGTTTTCTATTTAAAATTGTCACACATTCATCAGCCCAGTGGCGCAGCTGCTAGAGCTGCTGCCTCACAGTGTCAGAGACTGGGTTAGATCCTGAAAAGTAATTGTCTGTGTGGAGTTTGAATGTTCTCCCTGTGACCCCTGTGACCCCAAAGGTTTTCTCCAGGTGCTCCGGTTTCCTCCTGCATCGGGAACAAAGGGGGGGGGGGGGGGGGGACGTTGTGTACTACGGGTCCTGGGCATGGGGGGGGGGGGGGGGGGGGGGGGGTGGTGCATCAAAAAACTAAGGGGGGGGGGGGGAAATGCACCATTGGGGCAAAAAAAAAGGGGGTACTTTGTAACTTTACCGGAGCCCTTTACGTTGCAACTCTTTGTATGCCTAGGTATGCAAATGTAATCTCATCTAATTCAACTGCATTTTTAAAAAAGTGAACAACACGGTGCAAACAGGTGAACATTTACGGCTTCCATATAATGAAAAGTTAACACAGGTCAATGTAAGTTTGACTGTGCAGTTATATTGAGAAATTGAAGCTTGTAAATCAAGTTGATCTTACTTTCACATGCACGAGCACAGTGAGGTACAAGTACAAATATGGCCATATTCAACATACACTCGTGTCAGATCCTCACCTTGATCCGTTTATAATTAATATGCATTCAACACCACTGAATACAAATGTGATGTTTTATTCCCTGACATTATCACCTGACATTTCTGACTCAATGTAACATGTGATACATTTCAACACAATGTCAGTCACCATTCCAATACACACATACATAATAATAGTGCTTAGACACATTGCAGGTACCTTGTTCTTTGGAGATCGTCTCATATCTCACCTTGCACTGTTTCTCCATTTCTCTCTGGATTAGGTTGACTGTGCCCCGATTTATCTCAGTTATATTCCGAATGATATCTTTGCAGTTGCAAATGTTTCTATGGACACTTTTGGAGAACTGAGCAATCCCTCTGTCCTGCGGACCTCAGTTTGTTTTCCTTGTACACTGATGCATGCTCGTCCCTTCAGATTTTTCTCTTCATGTACTATTCCTTTGTATGGTGTCCTCAGACTCTCCTTTTCTTGCACTGCTCCTCTCCACTGCTTCCGTTTGAAACAATAATTTGTGGGCCTTACCACTACCTTTCTTTTTGAGACCTTCTATTTGGCTTTGACATCATAGAGTCATTGAGTGATACAGTGTGGAATCAGGCCCTTCAGCCCCTCGCCCACACCGGCCAACAATTTCCCAACTACAATAGTGCCACTTGCCTACACATGGTCCATATCCCTCCAAACCTGTCCTATCCATGTACCTGTCTAACTGTTTCTTAAACAATGGGATAGTCCCAGCCTCAACTATCTCCACTGGCTGCTTGTTCCATACACCCACCACCCTTTGTGTGAAAAAGTTATCCCTCGGATTCCTATTAAATCTTTACCCCTTCACCTTGAACCTATGTCCTCGGGTCCTCCATTTCCATATTCTGGGCAAAAGACTGTGCATCCCAATATTTTCCTGTCATGATTTTATACACCTCTATAAGATCTCCCCTCATCCTCCTGCCCTCCATGGAATAAAGACCCAGCCTCCTCAACCTCTCCCTATAATGCACACCCTCTAGTCCTGGCAACATCTGTGTAAATCTTTCCTGAACCCTTTCAAGCTTGACAATATCTCTCCTATAACATGGTGCACAGAACTGAACACAATATTCTAAATGTGGTCTCAACGCAGTCTTATACAACTGCAACATGACCCGCCAACTTCTATACTCAATAATCTGACTGATGAAGGCCAAAGTACCAAAAACCTTTTTGACCACCTTATCTACCTGTGACTTCCCCATTTGTGATAAATGTTTATCCCAAAACGCAGCCATAACACACTCTTTTGTTTCCTGCATAAACTTTATAGATTTTGGAGTGATATTTTTGAAATATTTACAAAATTATTTAAGATAAGAATGGAACCTAATACTGAAATGATTATATTTGGAGTAATGGAAGATGGGAATAATTTGAACTCATCTCAAAATTTATTTTTTAATTATGGTTTAATAATAGCAAAAAAATTAATACTTACATTTTGGTAAAATACATCAATACCAACGCTTAAAATGTGGACCGCAAGCATGTTGGACACCGCACATCTTGAGGAAATGCGATTCCTCCTAATAGATAAATCAGACCAATTCACAGCGAGTTGGTCTCCATTTGTCGTCTTTTTGGAATCATATGGTGCAACACAATTGTAAAAGCTAACTGTTTCAGGACTGGACGAGGGATGGTCAAGATTATAAACAATGATCTCCTTACTTCTTTTCTTTATGTCTTATTCTCTTTTTCCTATTTTCTTTTCTTCAACTTTCTTCATTCATTCTTTTTTTTTTCTTCTTCACACACTATATATTTCACGTCTTTCTATCCTTTACTATCTAATTTATTTTTCTTATTCGTATTCTTCTTTATTATAACAAAAAAAAAAAAGCTGTACATAAAATGTATTATGAAAATATATATTAGGCACTTTGGTGCCATATGATTGTACTTACTTCTAATAAAATAAAATTAAAAAAAATAAAATAAAAAAATCTACCTGTGACTCGACCTTCAAGGAGCCATGCACCTGTACTCCTAGATCCCTCTGCTATACAACACTACCAGTGGCCCACCATGTACTGTGTAGGTCCTGCCCTTGTTCGATGTCCCAAAATGCAACACCTCACATTTCTCTGTATTAAATTCCATCACCCATTCCTCCGCACATCTGGCCAATCGATCCAGATCCTGCTGCAATCTTTCACAACCATCTACACTATCTGCAAAACCATTAACTTTTGTATCATCAGCAAATTTGCTAATCTTGTCCTGGAAGTTCTCATCCAAATCATTTGGATGAGAACTGTAGTTGACAAACAGTAACGGGCTCAGCACTGAACCCTGAGGCACACCACCAGTCACAGGCCTCCAGTCAGAGAAGCAACCTTCCACTGTTAATTCTGGTCAAATTGGAGATGCCGGGACACTAAAATTGAGTAAAGGCTTCTGTGCTGTTGCATAATTCATCTCGTTAACTTGCATCTAGAAACTTTGTCAGATACATTGTATTAGCCACTGTATTGTTGCATTAGGGAAATGCCTATCATGTACTGTTAATCAATATTTGTTATTGGACTGTATAGAGACCACCCACATATGGTTCAGCCCCTCAAGGTTCAGGGACCTATAAAAGGTAGCTCCCACGAGGCCCGGTCAATCTTCTGGGAGAACGCTTAGGACTGCGTGACGTTTTGGAGTGTGTTTGCTTGCACGAGGCTAGAAGGGCTTGGCCAGGCAGATACAAGGATCGAACCCGCGGTGGTTAGGTAATGTAGTGGGGAACTGTTATTGTGTTATTCCAAAATAAAATTTAGATGCGCAAGTGCTTGACAGTATTTTATTGAATCAAACTAGACTGGGTAAACACCACCTCTGCTTCCTTCCATGTAGCCAATTTTCTATTCATTCAGCTATCTCTTCTTGGATCCCATGTGACCTAACCTTCCAGAGCAGCCTACCATGCGGAACCTTGTCGAATGCCTTCCTGATGTCCATGTACACAACATGTACAGCTCTGCCCTCATGAACCTTTTTGGTCACGTCTTCAAAAAAATCAATCAGATTTGTGAGACACAACGTCCCATATACAAAACCATGCTGATTATCCCTAATCAGCCCTTATCCATCTAAATGCCTATATATCCTATCCCTCATAATACTCTCCAGTAACTTACCAACTACAGATGTTAAGCTCACCGGCCTATTGTTCCCAGCATTTTCCCTACAGGCCTTCTTGAAAAGAGGCACAACATTTGCCACCCTCTAGTCTTCCGGCAACTCTCCAGTATTTAAGGGTGACTCATAAATTTCAACCAGGGCTCCCGCAATTTCCTCTCGGGTTTCCCGCAATGTCCTCGGATATATCTGATCAGGCCCTGGAGTTTTGTGTACCTCCAAACATGACAGTACCTTCAGTACTTCTTCGATGGTAACCCTTACTGCTCTCAATACGTCAATAATCTGTTGAGCAGAATTAAACTGGCTTCTATCTCTTGCAGTGATTTATTGCATCTATTACATCCCAATGCAATCAACACAATCCCACACATTCTTCCCTCAATTTGTCCAGCTCCATCTGCAAAAGGTTGACCCTTTTAGGAGCCCCTAATTAGCCACAATCTGTTTGAAGACAAACAGTTTAACAATGACTCCGCAAGTTCCAGGCAGAAACTTGGCTCAGACTCAGGTGCTTATTGAGATCTTGTTTGAGCTTTGCGTGTGATCCCATTTCGCCTCTCTGCAGACTTCATGTTTCTTACCGCTACCAAGCCTCGACTGCATCTGATGCTGGTTGGCCTGAATCAGTTTGCCCGCTGCAAATTGCCGCTTCCATTCCTGTTACTCCAAAAGCGCTTCCAAGCGCTTATTTTCTTTATGAAGTTGCATCCCGGTGTATTGGGCAAATGCTCCTCTGTGTTTAATATAGCAAATCAACTCCTTGCTTCAGAGTTGCAAACAGCTTTTGCCTGCAGTTTAATTTGCTCTGATATCACACATTGACTTTCATATTCTTGTGCTTGGATATCTTTGCGCTGATTATTGCATTCCTGCTCTTGTGTCACTTCATTTATCTTGGTCATACTAACAAAGTGTTGCGGTATTTATTCTCATTGACTCAAGTGCTCTTTCCAACTCGTATTCAGTCGGAATGCAAAAAGGCTTTGTCTTACTATCAATCTTGCACTTGGAATTCCAAATCCTTTAACCTAAAAGAATCATTTTCAATCGGTCCAGGATTCTCCTCAAGCATTTGAAAGCTTTAGCTGGCAGTTTGCAGATTTTCTTGAGATTTTCTTGGTTGTTATAATCAGAGTTGCCATTCTCAACTAGCCCATCTTAGTTTGTCCTAGGTAGACAAAAGTGCTGGAGAAACTCAGTGGGTGCGGCAGCATCTATGGAGTGAAGGAAATAGGCTACGTTTCGGGCCGAAACCCTTCTTCAGACTGAATTAGTTTGTCCTACAAGTATTTTGTAGGCGCCATCTTAGGGCACGGCTGCTAGCTAGCAGCTGCCCGTCCTTTTCACCTTTTTATTTAATTTTTAGTGAGTTTCAGTGTTTTGTTTTTAGGAGGTCTAGACTTTTTTATGTGGGGGGGAGGGGGACACTACTTTCTAGGTCCCTACCTGGTCGGAGAGGCAGCTTTTCTCTGGGCTGCACCGTCGACCCGTCCTCGCGGACTACCAGCGGGCCTGGAGCGGCGTTTTCCCGAGGGGACCGCCCAGCACCTCGGCTTCGGCGGCGGCACAGTGCTGGAGCGCTATTGCGGAGCGGAGCGGGCGATGCCTTGCCTGGTTCGCCGCACTGGAGCTCCGGTGAGCTGAAGACCACCGATAAAAACATCGCGGAGCTGCGGGTCTGCGGAGCAGGCAGCTGCGGGCGGCAGCGCTGACTTCAACATCTGGAGCCTGGGATCTCTCGATGAGATCGCCAGTGGTGGAGCTCCAACCGTCGCGGCCTTGTCGGCTTCGGAAGCCGCGGTCTCCGGTAAGGAAGCGGCCGTTCCAGGTGTCCCTAGCCGTTGAGAGGACTCTCCCGACGCCGGAGCACCATCTCCCGGCGAGAACGGCCTGGAACATCGGGCCTCCGTAAAGGCAACTGTGGAGGCCTCAATTGGCCCGACTATGGGTGAACTGGGGATGGGGACTGGACATTGTGCCTTCCCCCATAATGGTAACCATTGTGGGGGGATGTTTCTATGTTAAAGATCCTTATTGTTCCGTTTCCAAGATGGCTGCCGGAAGGGAGAGTGAACGCTGGCGCGATTAGCTGCCGCTGCTCTCTCTTTGAATTGTGTCTTTGAATTGTGTCTTTGAATTGTGTATTGTTGATGTCTTTACTATTTATTTTTTAATTTTTTGTCGTTATTTTTTGTTTTGTTTCATTCCGCTTACATGTTTTGTATTCTGTTTACTAAATATTGTAAGGTGTCCTTGATAGTCTTGAAAGGCGCCCATAAATAAAATGTATTATTAAGATTATTATTGTGATTATTATTATTATTATTATTATTATTATTATTATTATTATTATTATTATTATTATTATTATTATTATTATTATTTTGAATGACTAACCTCTTTCTCTCTCATGTTCTGCAATCGCTGGCTGGTTACCTGCTCTGTCTCTGTCTGCCCCTGCTTTGTCTCACACTTTATTTGTGCGGCTGTGCACATTTTCAGCAGCCAGATCCTTTTCTAATGCTGAATCATGGCTCCTTTGACATCATTTGGTTGCAAATCGAAAAAAAATGTGGTTTTCAAATATTTTCAGAAGTGTGTTCTAGCTCTGCAATAATTTCATCAAACACAGCCTCTACAGCACTCTATTGAGCCAAACTCCTTCTAATAATGTTTTTGTTTCTGCTCAAAGATCACTGTGTTTTGTTCTTCTCAGCAATTTTGATGGCTCCGAAGGACATATCCAAACATTCTGTACATTTCCCGAAATGTCCAGTCTGAAGAAGGGTCCTGACCCGAAACGTCACCCAGCCATTTTCTCCAGAGATACTGCCTGACCCGTTAAGTTACTCCAACACTTTGTGTCTTTATTTGGTATAGACCAGAATGTACATTCCCTGCTTTCTCCATTCAAACATTCTGTATACTGTATTCTCCACTTGCATTTGCAAGTTCACCAGACTCAGGAATAGCTCACCAGACTCAGGAAAACTCACTAGACTCAAGGATAGCTTCTTCCCCCCTGTTAACAAGTTTCTGAATGGTCTTTTCATAAGCAAGGGTACTGCCCATTTCACCTCTACCCCATTTGGGACATTGGACTTTGTCTATGGAACTGACATTGAGAGTGGTGAATCTCTGGAATTCTCTGCCACAGAAGGTAGTTGAGGCCAGTTCATTAGCTATATTTAAGAGGGAGTTGTGGCCCTTGTGGCTAAAGGGATCAGGGGGTATGGAGAGAAGGCATGTACAGGATACTGGGTTGGATGATCAGCCATGATCATATTGAATGGCAGTGCAGGCTCGAAGGGCCGAATGGCCTACTCCTGCACCTATTTTCTATGTTTCTGTGTTTCTATTATGCACTCTGTATCTTCCCCTAATCTCTAACTATTGTACCTCAATGTAACTTAATTGTACTTTGCATGGCATATCTGATCTCTTTGAGAGGCTTTTTGCTGTACCTCAGTATATGTGACAATAATAATAAAAATCTTGCTTGTATCTGCAAATCGGCAGATGCATTGACCAGACAAATATACAAAAAATTATACATCAATTACACAAAATATTTCCAAAAGAAAGAAGACTGCAAAGAAAATACATAAGTGCAAAATCAGAGTAAGAAATTATAGTTAAGAGTGTTCCAATGTTCCAGTGTCAAGGTAGGATTCTGGTTGTGCAAGTTGATTCAAGAACCTGTGATTCAAGAACCTTTTCAAGTGAAAACTAGATGTTCCTGGACCTGGGTGAATGGGACCAGCCATCTGTACCTCACTGTACCTCACTGATGTATTTCTAAATGGGATTTGAGATATGCTTAGTCACACCGTCATAGGATAGAACTTCCTTGGTTTCATCCATATAAACCAATTGTTGTGTTTTTACTATCTTGTCTTCACCCCCGTTTTGCACATGCTGATCTTATTTTAGCTTTGAGGAAAACTTTCTGTATCACCACATGTTTGCACATTTGCTAACTCACCAACTTTTACTTACTGCGGACAGAGACTTCCAGATATCCCAGTCTTGTGTCCAATGCATTTCATGTTCTGAACAAGTCCACAGATGAGTACCACTTCTAATCATTTACTCACTAAAATAGAAAGCATCAAACAAAACTTAACTGCGTATTATTGCTTTCTATCTTCAACTAAATTTGCAGTCATGATACAGAAATATTTCAATGATTAAACATGTAACATTGTCCTTGTGGTGGCTTCACCATCTAACTCTCACAGCTATGAGATTTATGTCGAAAATCTATATTGTTTACATTAGTTCATTAGTTCACCCTTGACACTCCCTCGTCCCACTCCCATCAGGCAAGAGGTAAAAAATGTGAAAACACATTCCTCCAGATTCAGGGACAGTTTCATCCCAACTGTTATCAGGCAACCAAACCACCCTATCACTAATTAGAAAGTGGTCCTGACCTACCAACTACCTAATTGAAGACCCTCGGGCCATCATAGACAATAATATACATAAATATATTCAAGCCCAACTCAAGTGTAATATGTAGAGCAAAGGAGAAGATACAGAGTGCGGAATATAATAGTAAGATTAAACGAGAACTTACCAGTTCGAAGTTTGATCGTCATTTTATGAGGAGTAACGTTGAGGGATTACATGAAGAACCCGCCAGGACGCATGCGTGTCATTCTTCAAAGCAGCGGTGTGAAATCACAGATAACAGTAATGACCTGAACATCATAAGATTAGAGAAGAGGATACCAGTTGAACTTTATGATCAAGGGTGGGAGCGGAGGGCACGTAATCCCTCAACATTACTCCTCATAAAATGATGATCAAACTTCGAACTGGTAAGTTCTCGTTTAATCTTACTATTTTACTTCGGAATCACGTGAGTGACTATGTGAAGATTTCAAAGCTCTGTGATTTCATGCTGTGGAAACAAGTCCATGCATCACATCTGCCTTAATTGACTAAGGGAGGAATTGTGTTAACATATTTAAACATGAATCCGACATTGAAAACCCATGATAAATTTATTAACAACAAATTATAGCCCCTATTTCATGAGGTGAAATCATAATACAGAACTTAAAATTGTTTCTGCAAAAGTTCCAGGTTTAACCACTGGTTTATAGTAGAATTGTTGGAAAGTTTTTTCCCTAGACCATCCTGCTGTCTCCAGGATTTGGTCCATCGATACGTTCAATTCCATAGCTGCCGATGTAGCTGCAGCCCTGGTGGAATGAGATTTGAATATGTTAGTATCCACCCCAGCTGTTGTCAAAACCTGTTTCAGCCATCTGGAAATAGTTTGAACCGACACCTTTTTGTGGGGTTGTTTGTGGCTGATTAGTGGTGCCATCTCATTGCCTCTGATATTTTTGGTGTTCTCTATGTATAACAATAAATGTCTTATTATACAGAGACGATCATCTATAGGGTAAGCCCTAAATTCTATTTTGAGGCCTGATGATCCCGGTCTGTTTTGTTTGACTGATTCGTGAATATGAAAAATTATATTTCTTGTTGAAGAAGTCATATCGTCCAGCCTTAACTTATGTAAAGACTGTACCATTTGTGCTGAGACCGAAGCCATCAGCATTACTGTTTTAATGCGTCAGTTTTTGCAGGGACAGAGCTGTTGCTGGAGACCAGTTCCTTAGCAACGTTAGGACAATACTCACATCCCATATATGAGAGTACCTGGTTCTTGGGGGATTGGTATTAAAAATTCCCCTCATACTTTTGGTTACCAGGGGGTGAGTTCCAACAGAATGACGCTCTGATCCTCGCCACAGATATGCTGAAAGGGCACTTCTGGCGCAGTTAATGGTACTATAACTGAGCCCCTCATCATAATGGAGGCCTGCGAGGAATTCCAGAACAGACGTTACGTTCATCGTGCTGTAAGTGATGTTGTTTTTGAAACAATATATCTCCCATTTCCTGATGTATACCAGATATTGTTTTTTGGTGGACTGGCTGTGGGCCGCTGAGATAATGTTCAATGTTCGGTCCGTCAGTCCCAGTTCCAGTAGAGGTTTCTTTAGACTCTACAAATTAATAAGTTTGTCGTATTATGATATGGATGGCTATCCCCAGTTACGGGATGAACCAACAAATCTGGTTGTTTCAAGACGGTGATACATGGTTCTAAGACCATGTCGAGAATCACAGGGAACCACGGTTGAGTAGGCCAATCGGGCACTACCAAAATACCAGACGCCGAGTCTTGTTGTATTTTGCATTATACCCGACTGATGAGGCAGGAAAGAGGGAATGCATAGAAAAACAATTTCCCCCAATGCAGCGAAAAGGCATCTATCGCTGATGCCCCAGGGTTTGGTTCCCAAGAAACATAGTTTGGTAACTGGTGATTGAGTCTAGATGCAAATAGATCGATATCTGGTGTTCCGTACCATGCTACAATATCAGCAAATACTTTTTGATCCAACATCCATTCGATGTTTTCATTGAATTTGCGTGACCTGGTGTCTGCCACTGAATTGAGGTTACCTGGTAGGTAAGTAGCTGATATCCAAATATTTTTCTAAATACACCATTGCCAAATTGTATTAGCCAGATTGTCACATGATGTCGATTTGATTCCACCCATATGGTTAATATATGCCACCACGGTGGTATTGTCAATCTGTAGTCGAACATGCTGGTGATGCATTCCAGAACAGTATGATTTTAAGCCATAGAATGCACCCAACATGTCCAGGTAGTTTCTGCCAAGTGTCTGAAGTAATGATGCCTCCTGTGCATTCCATCTACCTCCACAGCTAGAGATGGAGTTGGTAGCACCCCAACCAAGCGCACTGGCATCAGTTTGTAGCACCACTGAGGGGTTGCTGACAATGATAGGGCTGGAACAATGCCAAATGTTATCCCTCCACCATTTTAATTCCATAATTGCTTTGATTGGTAGCTTCATTGGTCTATCGAAATGACCAGCATTAATTTTGAGTGCTTGTATTTTTGCCCTTTGTATATTTTGGTAATACAAAGGTCCAAATTGTGTGGCTGGAAAAGCAGCCACTATTTTGCCAATTACCCTTGCTACCAATCTAATAGATGGTTCACTGATGTCAATGAGGTTGGTGCAGGCCTCAGTTAAGACTGTAGCCTTGTCCTTTGGTAAAGTCACCGACATGAACTGAGTCAATTGTGAACCCCAAATAATCCATTATGGTGGAAGGCGTTAGTTTAGATTTAACTGGATGGATGATAAACCCCAGTTTCTCAAACAATTGTTTGGTGGCTGATACAGCTAGTTTAGCTAATTCCAAAGTTTTGCCCACAACTAATATATCATCCAGGTAGGCCATGACCATATGTTTTTGTTTCCAAAGAAACGCTAGGGCTAGTTTCAAAATTTTGGTAAACAGCCTGGGGGCTGAGGTTAATCCATTGGGTAGAGCTCTATACTGCCAGTGCTGCCCCATCCAGTTGAATTTTAAATAACATCTGTGATCAGTCCGTATAGGCATTGAATAGTAAGCATCTTTCAGGTCGATGCTAGCCATGAAGTAGCCTGTGGAAATCAATTGTTTGGAAGTAACAAAGGTTTCCATTTTGAAATGAATATACTGCTCAAATGTATTCAATTTGGTTAAATCTATGATGATGCGACAACCACCATCTTTTTTTGTTTTTGGTAAAGATATTAGACACAAATTCCAGAGAATCATGTTGGGCTTTTTCAATAACCCCCTTAGCGTGGAGTCTCACCAGTTCAGCATGTGCTTCCAATTTTTCTTTTTGTGAAAGTACAAACGTTCGGTTCGGTACATGCTGAACTGGGGGGCTATTTTTGTGCACAAATTCAATGGTATATCCCTGGATACTGTTTAGGATATAAGTGTCTGTTGTTAATGCACTCCATGCCTCCCAAAAGAAGTGTAATCTCCCACCGATATGTGTATTATCCACACTTCCTATAATTTGTAAGGGACCAGACCCACCTACCTCCATGGTTACCAGTGGAAAGTTTACTTCTTCCTGTGTAGTCTTCGAGGAGGTTGAGACGCCGGTGTCTGGGTTTGGGTTTGGGGTTTGCGCATTTTCCACGAAGGCCGGTCTGGGCCATGGCCTAAAAAAGTCCGCTGTCCTGTATGTCCGGCCTTTGAGCTTTCACCAGCTTCTGATTGTCTTGCTCTGCTGGTGGGTGCGTAAGGGTGCTGTCTTTGAGTGTAGGAGGTCCTTTCTGTTGTCGCCTTTATAAGCCCCAGGGTTTTTGCCTCCTCATCGAGCTCCTTAACCTGTTTGGACAGGTTGCCCCAAATAATAATATTGGTGGCTTTGTGTCTCCAGGTTTGCACAGGCCTGCGAACTTTGGATTTAAGGCAGGTCGGATGGCATTCTTTCTGATACTATTGATCTCATACTGCGTATTGCAGAAGAGTGCCAGGGCACAGCTGATCCCACTACTGGTGATTCTAGTGCCATCAGCCGCTGCTGGCTGCCCGCAACTCCGCTGTCCTCCCCAGCCAGCTTTGTCGCAGCTCTAGTCGACTTTTTGGTTTTATCCATCGTTTTCCCACCTGTGAAACAGTACGGGAAATAACAACGACCGCAGAGTAACTCGCTTACCTGTCGGTCTTGGCTTTTAGACTTGCCGCTACGGGGGAACGTCGTTCCACCCCACCTGTCGTTTCGCAATGCGTGTAGCGATATGACACACATGCGTCCTGGCGGGTTCTTGACGTAGTCACTCACGTGACTCCGAAGTAAAATTCTCATCACTATATAACAACAATTCCAGGGACAAATTTCAATGTCTGCAATGAAGTAAATGAAGATTGGACAGTACCCTAGCTTATGGAAGGGCTGTTCAAAAGCCTGATATTAGCCTGAGAGAAGCTTGATTCTAGTGTGGATGGGGCATGCTGGTCGGCATGTGCTAGTTGGGCTAAAGGGCCTGTTTCCACATAGTATGACGCTATGACTATAACAGAGGGGAAGAAGCGTGTCCTTAGTTTGGTGGTGCATCAAACCAATTGATGTCCAAAAGATCATTAGCCATTTGTACAGCATTTGCCCTTTCTCTCCGAGGCGCTATATATACGTAGTGAGATTCACTACACTAGCAGAGGCTTTAATAAATTACCCACTATCTGCCCTGCATGGATAGCACTTAGCCTTGGTGGATGTCCAGCTGTTGCCTGCAGACTATCCACACGTTGATGCACCACACAAGAACAGCATGAGTTCAGATGATTATGCAGTACAATACTGGGAAGTAGGAGAGCTTATAGAAATTGATCTGCCTTTGTTCCTGCTCCTCTTGGACTTTGCTGACCCCAATGGTCTTGTGTATCCTTTTGTTGAAAACTTCCCTCATATCACAATCACAGCTGTTCACAGCACAGCAACTGATTCCTGACCTTAACCATGAAAATGTATAAATGTAAGGCAAGTATTTTGACGAGGTGCGATGACGCTGCTTGTTAAAGTGCTAACAGCTGACATTAACTATCACCAGTGGTTGAAAGCAGAGGGTCTCTGATCAAGTTCTGTCCCATATAATATTCATTTTCCCTTTTTGACGTTTGGTTCAGTCCTGCCTAGAAAAAAACATAGGAGAAGATATTTTTCAGTGGTACATCTTAACTGCTTGGAGTAAGGCAAGGCAGCGCCTTTACCACCTCAGGCAATTGAGGAAATTCAGAGTGTCTCCAAGGATCCTCCAGTGCTTCTACGCAGCGGCGGTGGAAAGCATCTTGTCCGGGAACATTACCATCTGGTTCGGGAATTGCTCTGCCAAGGACAAGAAGGCTCTGCAGAGAGTAGTGCGTTCGGCCGAACGCACTATGGGAACTTCACTCACCCCCCTGCAGGAACTATACAACAGGAGGTGCAACTCCAGAGCAAACAAAATCATGAGAGACCTCTTCCACCCCTGTAACGGACTGTTCCAGTCGCTACGGTCAGGCAAACGCCTCCGTTGCCATGCAGTGAGAACGGAGAGGTTGAGAAGGAGTTTCTTCCCAGAGGCAATTCGGACTGTAAACGCCTTTCTCACCAGGGACTAACTCTACAGAACGTTTTTCCTTCTATTATTTATTATGTAAAAGAATATGTGTGTTAAGATTGTGTTTATAATTTGTTTGGTTGTTTTGTTGTTTGTCTTTTGCACAAAAGTCCGCGAGCATTGCCACTTTCATTTCACTGCACATCTCGTATGTGTATGTGACAAATAAACTTGACTTGACTTGACTTGACTTGAAAGGACACCCTTTCACCAAGAAGCGGTGAAATGCCTAAATGAGTACCAACTGGTTTGTTGTGACGAAGTGCTTTGAACGGTTGATTATGATGCATATGAACTTCTGTAGGGAAGGCAAAGAGAAGCAGTGTTCATCAGCTGAATGGCAGTGGAGAGAGTCAACTGCTTCAAGTTCTTGAGCATGCAAATCTCCGAAGATATGTCCTTGGCCCGGCGTGTTGATGCAATCACGAATAAAGTTTAACATTGTATCTACCATGTCAGAGGTTTGAGGAGATTTGACATTTTGCTGCATACTCTGTGCAACCTCTACAGGTGTACAGTAGCAAACACGTTAGCTGGTTGCATCATTGCCTGGTTCAGTAATTAAAACACCCAAGAATGGAGGAAGCTGCAGAAAGTGATAGACATCGAAGGTAGACAAAAGTGCAGGAGAAACTCAGCGGGTGCAGCAGCATCTATGGAGCGAAGTAAATAGGCAAAGTTTCGGGCCGAAACCCTTCTTCAGACATAAGTGGTAGACATCGCTTGGTCCATCACAGATATTGACCACCCCACCATTAAAGGGATTAACAAGGGGCAGTCTCAAGAGGAGAGCTAATCATCAAAGACCTTGAAGAAAAGTCCGACGTGAAACGTCACCTATTCCTTTTCTCCAGAGATGCTGCCTGACCGCTGAGATACTCCAGCATTTTGTGTCTCCCTTCAGTGTAAACCAGCATCTGCAGCTCCTTCCTACACAAAGTCAGGCAACATCTGTGGAGGGAATAAATAGGCAATGTTTTGGGTTGGGAACCTTCTTCGGGGATGGTAGTGCTATCAGAATAACTTTATTACTGAAATAAGATCTTGTCATGGACCCAAAATTAATAATTAGCAAAACATAAAATTCCACTGGACATGTTAAAGCAATGAGAGACCAGGTGAAAGGCTTAAATCAGAAAATGTGCATCTCATTTCTCTTCCTTTATCTTCTTAGAAACCTGATATATGTCCCAAAAATGAGTATATAATTTTACCTGACCTATTGCTGGTTTGACACTACACTACAAAATAAATATTCTATGTTGACACATTGAGAAAAATATAGTGCTTCACTTTTGGTGTAATGTCTGAGAGGTGTTTGGAGTGGGCATGTAATGGCTGCTTATGTTTTAGATTCTCTGAAACTTTCTCTCTGGATATAAAATCCACTATGAGAGGAATCCCGCGAGCATTTTTGCTGCAGTTTACTAGCTCCCATCAGGAGCTTTTTAGTGTTCAGTTACACAACATAGAGGTACAATATGTACCATCTGGGAATAAATTAACTTCAGGTTTGACTACACAAGGAAGCCTGCAAATCTTTCCTTCTCATGTGTAAGTAGTTTTTTTTTTCTGTGGCGGCATTACAGGCAGGTAGTCTGGAACACAGTTGTGAAACTTGGATGTTAATCTTGACTGCTGTTGCCCTCCGCTCAGGAGTTCCCTGTGAGGAAGGTGGTAAAATAAATCCACTTTGTTTTGACAAACCACTCATTACATCATCTACATTTCCATAGACCTCTGAGATTGCACTGAGAAACACATCTCATTGCCATCGACAAGATACTCAGTGTGAAGACAACAGTCAGAATAATGCTTGTCCTTAAACAACCTTTATTTTAAAATCAAGAATCCAAAAATACTATTCTGCAAGATTAATATAAGACTGAGCCAGAGTTGATATTTTTTTCGCAAGAATATGTTTGAAATAATTTAAGGATATTAAAATTGAGCCGAATAAATGAATTGCAGTCAACTTTCTAACAACTAATTTACATTCCACTGAAAATTATTTTTGGCTTTTAATGATTTTGGGAAAGGCAACCTTGAAATAAGAATGTTGATTTTGGCCGTAAGCAGCAGAGCTTGAATCTACAGTATCCCTTATTCAGCAATAAGAACGTAAGTGTGGAAATAAATAGTCAGGCCCAACAAAATGAAGGCCCATTAAGAATGATAGAAACCATGAGCTATGTAAGTAAGCGTTCTGGTCATCATTTGGCTAAGTAAATAAGCTATTACATGGGTTGGATCACACCATACTGATCAGTAAGCAGTCTCTGATTTGTAATCATGGGTTTATATCACAGGTTTGCTTAGTAAAGAGATGTGCCAAAATCAATCTGCATTCAGATGTGCATGCAGACAAAGAGGAAGAAATTTGACATTTTAGTGATGTTGCACATCCCCTCTCAAAATGGGCAACTAATTAGAGGTAGGTTTGGTTTAGTTTAGTTTAGAGAAACCGACCCTTCAGCCCACCGAGTCCGCACCGACCAGCAATCCCCGTGCATTAACCCTATCCTACACACAGTAGGGACAGTTTTTACATTTATGCCAAGCCAATTAACCTACAAAGCTGTACATCTTTGGAGTGTGGGAAGAAACCGACACGGTTAGGGGGAGAATGTACAAACTCCTTACAAACAAGCACCCGTAGTCGGGATCCAACCCGGGTGCTGTAAGGCAGCAACTCTACTGCTGTGCCACCGTGACACCCAGAGAATTGAGGTAGGCTTGAAATCAACTGTGTGAGTGGATAGGAGGAATACTCTATGTCTGCTATCTTATGCAATGCTATTATTATTATTTGTGTTGGATGTTAAACTAGCAATTCACAGAAGGTCTGAAGAAGGGTCTCGACCTGAAACTTCATCCATTCCTCTCCAGAGATGCTGCCTGTCCAGCTGAGTTACTCCAGCATTTTGTGTCTACCTTTGATTTAAACCAGCATCTGCAGTTCTTTCCCAAACACAACAGAAGTATTTAAACATTTCTCAATTGTTATCTTTATGACATGGGAATGATTATTGTCATTTGTGGGTGGAACATGACATAGACTGGAAATATTACTAGGGGTCTATTTGCCTTAGATTATTGCGCCTTGTTATGTTGTGGGCATTGAGTTCCTAGAGTAAAATATACTGTCAATAAGCAGTTTGCTAATAAAGTGGTAAATCAAATGGCAGTCAGATCCTCTGGACTGTCAGGAACTGGTCAGCAACAGGCAAGTATTTCCTTATATAGTCAAGGACTGGAGACTAACAAAACTGTCAGCAATTGATCATCATGTTGTTCAAACATGACCACAGGTTTCCACCACACAATGATAATGACTGTATGAATCAATGTTAGGGAGCAGGGTATCTATAGTATATTACAAATGGTAGACTAGTGCCAAAATAAATGAAATCTGTGGGCCAAAATATTAACCCAAACAACATATTCTCCAGAACTTAGCTGCAATGTAGATAGAACCAATGATATGAATAATTTAGATAAGACTCCCATCTGTTCTCTTATAACAAGGTATTTCAGCATTCCCTTACTTTAACTCAGCATTACTAACCCTATGTGTAGGAAACAACTGCAGATGCTGGTTTAAATTGTAGATTTACACAAAATGCTGGAATAACCCAGCGGGATAGGTAGCATCTCTGGACCCTTCAGACTGATGGATGGGTGTCGTTTTGAGTCAAGACCCTTCTTCAGATTTAACTTAGATGGGGTGGAATTTGTCAAGTATGTTCAGGAAAATTTCCTCAGGCAATATGTCTGAAGAAGGGTCTCGACCCGAAACGTCACCCACTCCTTCTCTCCAGAGATGCTGCCTGTCCCGCTGAGTTATTCCAGCATTTTGTGTCTATTACTAACCCTTCCATTGCTTCCAGAATATTTAACCATTTCTCTTGTCGGCTTACAGTCACACCCTTGAAATCTGCTGCTGCCCTGTCATCAACCATTGATAGTCCATGCAAAATTGACGGTAGTTTAGAAAGTGGCAAACGTAATATCTTCATTGAATATAAAGAAAGAATAATGGGCCTGTCCCACTTAGGCGACTTTTTAGGCGAGTGCAGGAGACTCTGCGCTCTCCACATGGTCACCACATGTTCACTGGTGGCCTCTGGTGAGCCTCCTTCATGGTTGCAAGGAGTTTCCGCATTCTGGTAATTAGTCGCCGCCTCAGTATGGTCGCCGCATATTTTTCAGCATGTCATTTTTCATTGGCTCATTGGGGAAAAAAAATGTAAGCAGGAGTTTTCAGAACCAAGGATAACCGACCGGTAATGTTAAATGTATGCTGAAGTTCACAGCTGTGTATCTCTGGCTTATTAAAAGTTGTCTGGATTCTTTAAAGTAGTCTCCACTCCTTCTCCCCCCCCTCTTATAAAGGACTTACTGTACACTATGCTAACCTTCCTGTTCATCGCAGTGTGTGTCTGTATCACCTTGGCTTTGCACCGTGTGAATTTCAGACAGCGCTCCCCCCGCTGGCCCCCGCCTTTGCGATGTGTTTGTGTGTGCGTGTGTGTGTTCCACTCTGACAGTTGCCGTTCCAGTTCCCAGTTTTTCAGGCGACTGCTGGCAACTTGACAGTCGCCGGCAGTCCGCTGAAAATCGCCTAAGTGGGACAGGCCTACAAAGGAAACAAAAGAACAACCTAACATCAGTTGAACAGAGTTAATGGAATTCAATTATAGAAACATGGAAACAGAAAATAGGTGTAGAAGTAGGCCATTCGGCCCTTCGAGCCAGCACCTCCATTCAATATGATCTTGACTGATCATCCAAAATCAGTACCCCCGTTCCTGCTTTCTCCCCATATCCCTTTGATTTCATTAGCCCTAAGAGCTATATCTAACTCTCTTGAAAACATCCAGTGAATTGGCCTCCACTGCCGTCTGTGGCAGAGAATTCTACAGATTCACAACTCTCTGGGAAAAAGCTAACTGGAGAGAGTTTAGGGCCCCTCAGAAACAAAAGTAGTCATTGATGTGTAGATTCACAGGAGATGGACAATGTCCTCAATGAAAGACAAGGGAACTGGAAAGACTTAATGGCAATATCTTGAGGATAGCTTGTATTACAGTTAAGGAGGAGCTGAATGTCCTTATATATCTGGCAGAGAAATATGAATCATCAATAGACATGGGTGAGGTGCTAGAAGACTGGAGGGTGACTAATATTATGCCTCAATTTAAGAAGGGCTGCAAACAAAAACCTGGGAACTATAGACCAGTCAGCCTATAATATCTGTGGCTGTCAAGTTACTGGAGAGGATTCTGAGGGATAAGATTGATAGAGCTTGGATAGACAGAGGTTGATTATGGATGGTTTTATACATGGCAGGCTGTGTCTTATGAATTTGGATTTTTTGAAGACGTAACTAAGAATGTTGGTGACTGCAACGTTGTAGACGAGTGGTGTATATCAGGGATTGGTGCTGGGCCCATTGCTGTTTGTCACCTACATTAACAATTTGCATAATAATGTACAGGGCATGATTATTATCATCTGCAGTTCTTTCTTAAACAGGGCGTGAGGGTGTGATTATTTAGTTTGCTGGTGACATCAAAATAGGTAGTATCGTAGACAATGAAAATAGTTATCAAGAATTACAGTGGGATCCTGATCAGCTGGGAAAGTGGCCTGAGGAATAGCAAGTGAATTTAAATAAATGTGAACCAGGACAGGACTGCACAATGAACTGTAGGGCCCTGGGGAGTGTGGTAGATCGCAGGAGTCCGGGTATCCTGAATGTGGCATTGCGGAAAGATAGGGTGTTTTATATCGAAGTCACGTGAGTGACTACGTGAAGAGCCCGCCAGCCCGCATGCGCGTCAATGCGTCTAACGCATGGCGCACGGACAAGCTGGCAGGAACGTCGGTTCAAGCGGTAAGTTTAAAAACCTCTCAGCTCTGGGGTGGTTTGCTGTACTTTATTTTTGAACAGAGTCTCTAGGTTTGATTATGGAGAAACCTAGGACCAAACCTAGACGGGCCATGGTAAAACCAGCTGCAGAAGACCACGGTAGTGCGGGAAGCCGGTGGCCGTCTATTTCTTCCTCAGAGTCGCTGGCAGCTCTAGTTTGCTCAGCTACCTCGGAATTAATTCCTATAGGAAGCAGCTTGGCAACTCCGAAGGGGAGTAAAGCCAAAGCAAAAACAATAAGGTAAGTCCTGTCGGACGATTCAGGCCAGGAGGATAGAGCTCCCACATCCATGTCTGATGTGTTAAGCCGGTTATTTCAGATGGAGCATCTTATGGTGAAGATGCTTGCACACAATATGCTCCATGCTACGGAGGCATACTCAGGCAGTTCTATTCAAACGCCTGCTGCAGCCCCTGGTACAGGGTTGCTTATTTCCTCCCACTCAGACGAGGGGAGTTTCAGAGTTCACTATGCTGACTCTGAATATGAATGTGTCCTGGAGGCTCATGCTGTAATGCATAATATGCGTGATTTGCATAAAGAACAGTTGCCCGCTCTTGCCTCCAAATTTGCCTTCGGGGACAGGCCAGCCACTTCAAGGGGAGTTGGCCACAAGCATCAACTACCTCACTTCCCACCAACTGAAGGAGGAAACTACGGTGGAAACGATTGCGAAATATCCCAGTCCGGAAAACTGTGCAACTTTAAATGTGCCCGTAGTCAACTCCTCTATTTGGGGTTATATTGGGGCCAATACCAAATCCAAAGAAATGAAGCTTCAACAGATCTGAGATTATTGTCTGCAGGCATCACGGCCTTTGCTAGGTCAATCGAAGGTGTTCAATTGTCCGAGGTTCAGCAGGATGCTATGGTACTGCTGTGCAACGCCCATTTTGAAATGAACTGTTTCCGGAAACATGCCATCAGGCCAGAACCGAACCCAAAGTTCGCACATCTGTGCAAGGCCAGCAATATTCAGCTTCCGAATTTCCTCTTCGGAGAAGACTTGAGCAGACAGGTCGAGGACTTGCACGAGGAGTCTAAAGCTGCGGGCATGATGGAAGCATCTCATATGAGCAAGTCTCCGTTCCTCCGGCATCAGCACCCCTTCGCCTCTACCAGCAAGAAGTGGTTTTCTGAGGGCCAGTGGGAACTCCAGATTTGTCCTACCCGGTCACAAGTCTTTTTTAGGCCAAGGCTCATCCCGCCCATCATGGAAGATGCGGCAGCCTCAAGTCCCTGCAGCTAAACCTTTCAGAGCGAAGGGGAAAAAACAGAACCAAAATTAGGGTTCTGTGGGCCTAGTGTCGAACCACCTGTAACCTTTGAGGTAGGTAGGTCTGGTTCTATCAGTCATACGGGGTGTGTGGAGGAATTTCAAGTTGGTGGTAGGTTAAGTTTGTTCTTGCATGAATGGCGACAGATAACTTCAGATCCGTTTATATTGCACAGTATAAAGGGTTTCAAAATTAAGTTTTTGCTTAACTCATTTCTATCCGGAAGTGGCGGCGCTGTGAAACGGCTGCGGCTCGCCTGCAGTCTGTCTGTTTTTACTTTTTTGTGTTGTTTTTTTTGTCTAGTTCAGTTAAATTTTTGGTTATTAGGTGGTGTTATGTGTGTGTGGGGGGGTGAAACAGGGCTTTCTGTCTCTCCCTTCGGGGGAATGCAACTTTTTTGTCGTATCCCCCTTCTCTTCCCCCGCCTGAGCTGAGGCCTAATGGCGGAGCTGGTGGCCTCCAACATGCGACTGACCTCGAGGCTCCGGAGGTAGAGCCAGCCAGGCTGGCCGTCTTCGAGCTGCGGCGACATTCGGGCAGCGGCACGACTCGGCGCTCCGGTGAGGGCGGGCGGCGCGGGGCTGAGACACTCCCATGTGGGTGGCACGGCTACCGGCTGGAAGGTGCTCCCGTGAGGACAGCCCGGCTCCTGGCTGGAAGGCGCTCCCGTGGGGGCGGCCCGGTGCGGGGCTGAGACGCTGCCGTGTGGGCGGCCCGGTGTGGGGGGGAGACGGTGCTCCGGTAGCGACCTGAATCCGGGGCTCGGCCGCGGGCCATTGGACGACATCGTCGGGAGCTCGCGGGTCACAGGTTGATGCCTGTTTTCCGGAGCTGGCGTGGCAACAGCTGCGTCCGCTGGACTGGAGGGCGGCAGCTTCGACCACCCCCGGGCCACGGAGCTTGAACCGCGGGACTGACTTACCATCGCCCGGGGGGTATCACCTCAGCGCAGAGGGAGGAGGGAAGAGACAGTAACTCTAAGATCTTTGCCTCCATCACAGTGAGGAGGTGCTTGTTGAACTCACTGTGGTGGATGTTAATTTGTGTTTATTGTGTGTTGTTTATTATTACATGTATGGCTGCAGGCAATGACATTTCGGTCTGAACGACAAATAAAGGATTCAAATTCAAATCCACACAAGATACGCTGAGTATACTTGCTCCAAACAAGAGACTTTGGATATGCAAGCGGAAATACACAAATTACACAAAATAGGAGTAATTGAGAGATCAATTTATGAACAACACATCTCTAATATATTCTCCAGGGAGAAGAAAGATGGTTGATGCCGTATCGTTGTTGATTTGGCAAAATTTAACTCATACGTGCAGTATAGACATTTTAAAATGGAGAATTTAAAAATAAATTGGATAGGCATATGGATGAGAAGGGAATGGAGGGTTATGGTATGAGTGCAGGCAGGTGGGACTAAGGGGAAAAAAATTTGTTCGGCATGGACTTGTAGGGCCGAGATGGCCTGTTTCCGTGCTGTAATTGTTATATTGTTATATGGTTATATGGTTAATTTCTTTAGAAACATAGAAAATAGGTGCAGAAGTAGGCCATTCAGCACTTCGAGCCTGCACCGCCATTCAATATGATCATGGCTGATCATCCAAATCAATATCCCATATCTGCCTTCTCTCCATACCCCCTGATCCACAAGGGCACATCTAACTCCCTCTTAAATCTAGCCAATGAACTGGCCTCAACTACTTTCTGTGGCAGATTTGCTAAGCAACTGATTTCTGAGGGCTGCTTTATGGCATGCATCAATCTCAAGGATGCATATTATTCGGTTCCGATTCACAAGGATCACCAGAGATATCTGAAGTTTAGCTGGATGGGGCAGCTGTGGCAGTTTAAAGTGTCACTTAATGGCTAAGCTCAGCTCCTCAGTTATTTACCAAACTGCTGAGGCCAGTGCTCGGCCTGCTCAGAGCTAAAGGGCCTATTATTATGGGCTATAAATGTTGTTCTGGTCATCGGGAGAACACTGCATTTGCAATACTAACACCATCTCTAGTTGCGGCGGCAGATGGAAATGGTACGAGTTACCATTTAGCCGTGAATATGGTATCAATTACCTGGAAATGCTGGGGGCATTTTATGATTTGAAGGCTTACTGTGGGAAGCTACATGATGTGCATGTTAGAATTCAAATCGATAACACTACAGTGGTGGCATATATTAATCACATTGGTGGAAACAAATCAGTATCCTGTGATACTTTAGCTAATCTCATTTGGAATTGGTGTATAGACAGGAGGATTTGGATCACAGCTGCTTACTTGCCGGGTAGATTTAATACGGTGGCAGATATTAGATCTTGTAAATTCAATGATCCCACTGAGTGGATGTTAAATCCAAAAAGTATTTAACAACATTATTGCTTGTTATGGAACACCTGATATGGATTTGTTTGCCTCCAGGCTTAATCACCAATTACCAAGATATGTAGCATGGCAGCCAGACCCAGGGGCGGAGGCTATAGATGCATTCTCTTCAGATTGGGGGGGGGGGGGGGGGGGATGTTCTTCTATGCTTTCCCTTCATTTTGCCTCGTTGGACGATGCTTGCAAAAAATTATGCAAGACTTTGCTTTGGGTATTTTAGTAGTGCCTAACTGGCCTACACAACCATGGTTCCCTTTACTGTTAGAAGTGCTAATGGAACCACCCATGGTTGTTCATAATCAGAAATATTTACTTATTCATCCCGTCTCTCGGGAACCTCATCCACCACATGACAGAATCAACCTGTTAATTTGCAGGATCTGAGTAGACCTTTCCTGGGACTCGGATTATCTGACCGGACGGTGGATGTAATGACTGCAGTTTGGTGGGACGGCACTAAGAAGCAGTACATTTCATACATTAAACAATGGTTTATTTGCTAGCAAAATTTTAAGTTCTGTTAATTAAATCAATTCTTTATCCCTGATGTGAAGGGACCATTATTATTATTTCCATTAAAAGCATGGACATGTTTAAATCAACATCATGTTTCAATGAAGTTTGTTTCTTCAGCCATATCTGGTCAACTGGGCAGTATGTCTGCATGGAATCTGGTTCACTGCATGAAACCACAGAGCTTTGAAGTCTTCACGTAGTCACTTACGTGACTTTGATATAAAATAGGAAGATTAAACGAGAACATACCGTTTGAAGTTTGATCTTTATTTTATGAGAAGTTGAAGTGAGGGATTATGTGCCCTCCCAACCCTACTTCTCATAAACATTATTCGGTAGCTCGTTAATCTTCTTATAGCTTAGGTCAGCAACTATTCTGTGGTTTCATACAGCTGCTCTAAAGTTTGATGTGTATGTGGGCTGGCGGGCTCTTCACATAATCCCTCACTTCAACTTCTCATAAAATAAAGATCAAATTTCAAACGGTAAGTTCTCGTTTAATCTTCCTATTAAAGAAAGCTTTTGGTATGCTAGCCTTCACAGGACATAGAATTGAGTATAGAAGTTGGGATGTTAAGTTACAGTTGTAAGATACTGGTGAGGTTCTACTTGGAGTATTGTGCTTAGTTTTGGTCACCCTGCTATAGAGAAGATACATTAAGTTGAAAAGAATGCAGTGAAGATTTACAAGGAATCGAGGGCCTGAGCTATAGGGAGAGATTGGACAGGCTCGGACTTTATTCCTTGGAGTGCAGGAGGCATTGGGATGTATAAAATCATGAGTGGAATAGATAGGGTGAATGCACAGCACCCATGTAGGGGAATCGAGAATCAAGAAAACGGGGGGGGGGGGGGGGGGGCAACTTTTTCATACAATTGGTGGCAGATAAATGGAACATATTGCCAGTGGAAGTAGTTGAGGCCAATACAATAAGAACATTCAAAGGCATTTGGGCAGGTAAATGGATAACAAAGGTTTGGAGGAGTATGGGCAAATAGGACTAGCTTAAATGGTGTATCTTGGTCAGCATGGCTAGGTTGAGCTGAAGGGCCTGTTTCCGTGCTGCATGACTCGATGTTTATTAGGATTCTTTAAAGGTAATTTGCAGCATAGATAAAGGGGAACTAGTAGATGCAGTGCAATTTGATTTACAAGAGGCATTCAACAAGGCACTAAATTAAAGATAAGGGCACAAGTGAAAATTGATGATTATATATTAGCATGAATCAAGTTAACAGATGGAAAATAAAGATAAACAGGTAATTTTCAAGTTGACAAACTCTAATTAATGGGACACTCCAGAGATCAGTGTCATGAGCACAGATTAGATGTTCAGTTACTTAAGATCTGTATCAATGACTTTGATGTAGGACTGAGTGTAATATATTCTAGTCTTTGAATAAAACAAGGAGAACTGGAAAAAATAAGCAAGGAGCTAAGGACCTAGCGAAAAATATTGATAAATTGAGAATGAGCCAAAATATGACATGCAGTATAATCTGGTAAAATATAAATTTGCACACTTCAGAAGAGTCAAAATGAAAACTATATTCATAGAAACATAGAAACATAAAATTAGGTGCAGGAGTGGGCCATTCGGCCCTTCGAGCCTGCACCGCCATTCAATATGATCATGGCTGATCATCCAATTCAGTATCCCGTACCTGCCTTCTCTCCATACCCTCTGATCCCCTTAGCCACAAGGGCCACATCTAACTCCCTCTCTTAAATATAGCCAATGAACTGGCCTCAACTACCCTCTGTGGCAGAGAGTTCCAGAGATTCACCACTCTCTGTGTGAAAAAAGTTCTTCTCATCTCGGTTTTTCAGGATCTCCCCCTTATCCTTAAGGTGTGACCCCTTGTCCTGGACTTCCCCCAACATCGGGAGCAATCTTCCTGCATCTAGCCTGTCCAACCCCATAAGAATTTTGTAAGTTTCTATAAGATCCCCTCTCAATCTCCTAAATTCTAGAGAGTATAAACCAAGTCTATTCAGTCTTTCTTCATAAGACTGACATCCCAGGAATCAGTCTGGTGAACCTTCTCTGCACTCCCTCTATGGCAATAATGTCCTTCCTCAGATTTGGAGTCCAAAACTGTACGCAATACTCCAGGTGTGGTCTCACCAAGACCCTCTACATGTTGATTTAGATAACTATCCCGCATACATTCCAAGAAATCCTCTTCCTCAGCACCCCTGCCAATTTGATTCACCCAATCTATATGTAAAGTGAAGTCACCCATTATAACCGCTCTGCCTTTGTCACACGCATTTCTAATTTCCTGTTTGATCCCATCTCCAACTTCACTACTACTGTTAGGTGGCCTGTACACAACACCCACCAGCGTTTTCTGCCCCTTAGTGTTTCGCAGCTCTACCCATATCGCAGCTCTACCCATATTCAAATGGTTTGTTATATAATGTTAATGTTCAGAGATACTTAGTGATCTTTATCCAAAAAGTTGTCAAATAGGTGCATAAATATTCATAATAACAGAAAATGCTGGAAATACTTTCCAAGTCAAGCTATAATTATGGGAAACGAACCAGAGTAACTTTGTCTCCACAGTCTGACCTGCTGAATAGTTTCAGCATTTTCTGTCTCTATTCAATATTTCCTGCAGCTGCTTTTTTTGTTTCTTCACATAAAATCATTGCAGAGACAAATGTAAGGAGGTTGTGTAATGTGTGCCAATGCAGGCATGTAGGTTTTGTTGAGGCCACACATAGAGTATTATGTTTGGATCTCCACATTTAGAGGAGGGTATGCTTCTTTTTAAAGCATTGCAACGAAACTCATGAAACTGATGCCAGGAATTCGAAGGTTGCTTTTATGGAAATATCAAGCAGATTGAGCCTATGCAGCTTTGAGCAGTGAGCAGAAAAATGTTTCAGAGGGGGCCTGAGAGGCTGCAAGCTAGGACATGGCATGGTCTCAACTTGCAGACAACACCACAACAGGGATGAATAGGAATTTCTTCTCTCAGATATTTGGGAATGTTTGGAATTCCCTACCCTAGGAAATAGTCCATGGTGAACAATTAAATCTATTCAAGGCTGAGTGAGATAGATTTCTGAACAATGGGGATTCAATGGTAACCTGAGCCAGCCACAAAAATTAAGTGACTTAGCAGTGGAGCTGTTGCCTTACAGCGCCAGAGACCTGGTCTCAATCCTGATTAAAAGTGTCAACTCTGTGGAGTTTGTATGTTCTCCCTGTGACCGCGTGGGTTTTCTCAGGATTCTCCGGTTTCCTCCCACATCCCAAAGACGTGCAGATTTGTAGATTAATTAGCATCTGTAAATTCCCACGCATGTGTAGGATGTGAAAGTGGCATAACCTAGAATTAATGTAAGGGTGATTGATAGTTGGCATGGACTCGGTGGGCAGAAAGGCCTGTTTCCACATTATAGCTCTCAAACTCAAACTACGTTAAGTTCAAAGATTAGATCAGTTATGACCTTAGTGAATGATGAAGTAAACTTAGGAGGCTGAATGGCCTAACCTTGCTGCAACTTCTTACATTCCTGTGTAGCTATTCCTCTCCTTGCCTTTACCTGCTGCTTTGCTTTCAGTAGCCACATAGTGATAAGCTATTTCTCATATATTCTAATACCTTAAACAAGTCAAATCCAAAACCACTTCCATACTTTATTAGGTAGGAGCTAGGGAGATTAGTACAGGTTTCAGAAGTTATGGCGAGAAGGCAGGAGAATGGGTTTACGGGGGAGAGGTAGATCAGCCATGATTGAATGGCGGAGTAGATTGGATGGGCTGAATTACCTTATTCTACTCCTATTCCCTATGACGTGACCTTATGACCTTAATAGATTGAGAGAAGCTGTTATGGTAAGTCCACATCAGACATGTGGGTCAGACAGCATCTCTGGAGAAAAGGAAAAGGTGCTGTTTTAGCTCGAAACCTTTCTTCACGTGCGAATTGTTTTAAGACCATCTGATCGGAGTTCAGGACCAGCATGTTCCAGCAGGAAGGAGCAATATGGACGGCAAGGCAAGGGAACCTCGGATGACCAACATGGTTATAAATATGGCCAAAAAGATAAAGGAAATGTTTGCAGGATAAAAATTAGACTTCGTCGTTCAGGAATATAAAGCTAGTAGGTAAGAAGCGGGCAATTAGAATGGCCAAAAGGGGCCATGAAATGTTATTGGTTAGTCGGATTAAAGAAAATCCGAAGGCTTTCAACTGTACATCAAAAACAAGAGGATAATCATGGAGATGGTAGGATGACTCGAAGATAATGGAGGGAACTTGTGTTTGAAGTTAGATGGTGCAGGCATGGTACTAAACATGTATTTTCTATCTATAATCACAAGGAGAAGGGCATGGATGTCGGCAACAACAGCGTGGAGAACATTAATATGCAAGTAGACACAACATGCTGAAGTAACTCAGCGGAACAGGCAGCATCCCTGGATAGAAGGAATGGGTGAAAGAACCTTTTGGGTAGAGAACCTTCTTCAGAGTTAAGAATTAAACCAGCATCTGCAGTTCTTTCCTATTAATATGCAAGGGTAGTTTGAGATTAAGAAGGTGGCGTTGGGGCTCTTGAAGGGCATTAGGTGGATAAATCCCTGTGATCCATCACAATTTATTGAGAGAGGCAAGATAGGAGATTGTAGGGACATTACTTTCTTCTATAGCGAGGTTCTGAAAGACTAGTGAGTGGCTGATATTGTTCCATTCTTAAGAAGGGAAGTAAAGTTTAATTGAGGACATTAAAGGTGGGTGAGCTTCACATCAGCAATAGGGAAGTTGTTGGAATGGATTCTTTGGGATATGATTTATTCACATTTGGATGAGAATGGAATTGTTAGCTGCAGTCAACTGACTTTGAACAAGGCAAAACATATCTTTCTAGGTTTTTTGAGGAGGTGATGAAGGTGATTGATGAAGATAGGGCAGAAAATTTGTCTACAATGATTTTAGTAAGACATTTGATAAAGTCCCTCATGGTAAGGCTGACCCTGAAGATTAAGCTCTTACCCAGGTAAATTCTGTATCCCTGCTGGCACTGGTTAAAATTTAATTATTTTAATTAATTCAGAAATACAACCCTTTTTATTCAGGCTTCTGAACGGTCCTTCCATACCAATTGGTCTCACAGTATCCCTATCTCACAGTTTCCCTATCTCACAGTTTCCCTATCTCACAGTTTCCCTATCCAACTGAATGCAGGTTTACTGTGATATGATCACTCAATTTGTGTTTTGTTTCCCCAAAGGTCAAGGAGACCGCATTGGGAACACAAAGTGCAATATGGCATACTGGAGGACATGTCAGCGAACTCCTACCTCATCTGATTGGGACCGTGGGCAACAGAAAGGGCAAAGGTAAAATACCAGGTGTGGCATCTCCTGTGGTTGATGTTTCGGGTAATGAAGGATAATCCATTGAATGTGTGGGCTAGTTGCTGAAATGTAAGGGGAAAGGAAACTCTAATAGTGGATTAGTAGGGAAGGGGGAGAGAGTGAAAACAAGTTTGCAGGAAATGGAAATGCTCATGTTCTGGTTGAACAGAAAAGGCGTGGCTTCTGTTAAAATTACACAAGTGTCTTAATGGCCAAATTAGATTTTAATATGTGTGTATGTGAGGTTTCCACCAGTTTTGGGTGAATCTTGATTTTGTTTTACAAACAGCAGTGAAATCAGCCCATTAATGATCTTTTCTCTTTTGTTAATTTCTATTGCTGCAGCCTTATGAAGCTCAAACTGATTAGCAGTGCTGACTGAATGCCTTAGTTAAATAGCTATACCATGTGCTTAACTATTGAATAGTTTGGTGATATTGACAATTCTATAGATAAGCACATAACACAGTTAGTTAACTGAGACAGTTGTACACTGTGCATTTGGCCACTATTATCACAAACAATATGATTTTGCCCCTAAAGCATCTATTCATAAAAACAACCCTTAAAGAGAATCACCATGAGTGACACAAATTTCTCCCTGATGTCCATTTGTTATTGACAAGGAAGTGTTCAAATGGATGTCTGATTAAGTTAGACAACTGTTAAGTGCTTGTGGACATGTCAGTGGCAGAGAGGAGAGCCATAAACACTCTACTGGATAAGTAATTTTATGCCAGAGTTTATTACAGAACTGCGATGAACAATAATACAACGCAAATGTCATAGTTACAACCTCAGCAGTGGAAAAGACCTGGAAGAAAATAAAAATCAAGAGTATTGTAATGTTGTAATTGTAATGTAATTGGAAACATTTATTTAAGGGGCCTCGCTTCCATAAAAAATACATCCATTACTTATTGTTGGTGGTTATTTTACAATTCAATATGATCAATGTTATTGCCATCAGTAAAGTCAGAATAGTCTCTTTGTGGGAATTTGAATGATATGAAAATTATTTCAGCAAGGGACTGAGGATAAATTTGAAAGTGTTTCGAGGGTTTTTGGATGAGATGGTTAAGGGTAAAGAGTGAGGCATAAAATGATAATCTGCTGCTGTTCCTTGGTTCATTACTGTGAAAAGCTGCTCGTGGTGAACACAGAGCAGCACGGAGGAAGGAAAGTAGGTAATTCCATTATATGAGATCGCCTGTTGAAATAACTGAGACCATTACAGGATGTGCATACACCCTATCGTCTGCCATCTTATGCCATGTCCTTGTTAATCATGTACACCATTAATCAAACAAATATTGCTGCTAGAGAGGTGAAACTGAAGCGTGCACACAGAGAGCACAATTGCATTTTAGTTCTTTACCAAATTATGTTATTTCATCAGTTAAATGAAATGTGAAAGTTCCCTCCAGGCCCAAAAGGGTTCAGCTTTTACTCTGTTCCAGATATTTTTTCACTCAAGTCACATCACTGATGACTAAAAGCATTTCTCTTCAATGATTTTTGATTTGTGTCTTTTTCTTTGCTTTCTACACTTTTGAGTTTCAAAGCATTCAACGACAATGTCAATTCCAGGGCTGTGCAAGGCCAATAAATTTAAAACAAACTGAAAGGCGACAGGTCAAATCTTTTCATAAATGTATTAGTGTTAGATTTCCAAATAAATTCACTCAATTTTTCAATTCGCACCATTTTGATATAATCATTAACGCGTATAACTGTAGTAAGTTCACCGTTAAATCAATTAGAATTTCTCCCCAAATAGAGCACATGGTACATTCCCCCAAAATTTTAAATGCTCCAATGTTACATCATAAATCATGACAAAGTCTGTCATTGGGCTTCTAGCAACTGGCACAATCATTCACAATTCTTTTGATTATTCTGACTGCAAAAGATAAAGTTTTCCAAAGAATTGGCTTAAAAAAAAAATCAAGTCTTAGCACATTTAATGCAACGCCATCATTTTTCTAATAATTGGAAGGTAGTGGCCATTTATCACTGGAGGGAAAAGGAAGAAAGAGTGGGAGATTGAAGTCATTGATGGGCAGTGCTAATGTATCCTTTGTGCTGATATTAGTCCTCATTAAAATTAATTACAATTTTCATTAAATTTAATATGGTTCAAAAAAAACATTGAGAAGTCCACTGGAGGGTTTTAATTAGAAAATTCAATTGGGACAAAGCTTTATCTCTTTTCGTTCCACTGTGATTTGGTCAGTTCACTCAGTGGAAGGAAATAGGTGCATTTACACAATAAATGGACTATACCTAATAAGGACAAATGGGATTAGTGTTGAGGGTCAAAAAGGTGTGTATGAACGTGGTGGGCCAAGGGGTCTGGTTCTGTGCTGTGCAAATCTGTAACTATCTATCTGATTAGCATATTACAAAACTGGCTTTTGCTTAAAAAAATCATGAAGTGGTCATTCATCAAACCTTAGCGCTATCCAGCTAATTAGTATTTCCTGCGATCTCTCCTGCTGATAACTAACTAGTTTGAACATATATCTTCATCATGTGTTCTCAGGTTGGATATAATCACTGTCCACGAGGTTACAGGAAGACTCAAATGGTGTCCAATATGGACCATTTCAATACGAAAGCCACTGCCTTATCAACAGTTGTATAGGTCTGAAGAAGGGTTTCGGCCTGAAACGTTGCCTATTTCCTTTGCTCCATAGATGCTACTGCACCTGTTGAGTTTCTCCAGCATTTGTGTGTACCAACAGTTGTATAGGGTTTGTTTAGTTTAGTTTAGTTTATTGTCACGTGTATTTCCTGTGCAGTAGGTAGTGAGAAGCTTTTGTTGCGTGATAAACAGCCAGCCGAGAGACAATACATGATTTACAATCAAGCCATTCACAGTGTACAGCTACATGATAAGGGAATAATGATTAGTGCAAGGTAAAGCCAGTAAAATCCGATCAAAGATAGTCTGAGGCTCCCCGATGAGGTAGGTCTGCATGTATCGTGTCAGGAACATTACTGGTGTCCTTCTACATTTCTCATCTAAGAAAGACAAAGATATGATTTTATAAGAGGGGCTTCGACCAAAATGTCCCCTATTTTCTTTCTCCAGAGATGCTGCCTGACCCGCTGAGTTACTCCAGCATTTTTTGTCTATCAAGGGGTAAAGATATCTGACTGCAATTATATTTAATTGCAATAGTGATAATGCAATATTGTGTAGAGTTTTGTTCTCGTTACCTAAAAGGTGATAAACTTCCCATTGAGGAAGTGCCGTGATGATTCACAAGAGTCTTTCCAGAGTTGACTGGTGCATCCTATGAGAAGAAATTGACTTGGCATTTATTCTTTTGAGGTTAAAAGAATGAGTGGAAATCTCTTTGAAACTTACAAGATTCTTTAAGTGCTCAATAGGCTGGATGCAGGGAAGGCATTTCTCCAGGCCGTGGAGAGCAGAACATAAGGGCACACATTCATTATAAGGGATAAACCATTGAGGACTTAGAAAAGGAAAAAAAGTCTTCAGAGAGAAGAGAATCTAGTCATTTGCCTCATGCAAAAGATCAATAGATTTCAGGGAGTCAACATTGGATAATGCAGTAAAATGGCTATGAGGTATAAGGAAGCATGGTTGAAGGGTCAGATGGCCTAATCTTGCTTATAATTCTTATGTTCTTATTTTTTATCAATATGCAAAAAAAATATAACACACTTTGCAGCGAACATTGCAATTCAAATGTTCTACAAACAAGTTTCCCTCTACCCTAATGTTAGTAAGGTATACCATCTCTAGATACAATACTTAACCTACATCATGACAACACTTTAATGACACCCCCGCCAAATAAAAATGTGATAGTTGATTCAGTCATAGAGTATAATGTTATAATAATGCATTGTACTATAGAGTTTGATTACAACTTTGTATTGCAGCTTCCAGTTCGATGAGTCCAGCTGATACTGCGACTATAAAATGAAGGTACATATTCAAAAAAGGAAACAAACATGCAGAAACATGTTGTAAGTTGAACTCTCTACTACTTTGATGCAGATCAGGAAACTGCATTGTGTGCCTATCCCAGTTCCAGCTACCTCTAAATTGTGTGACCCTCTGAACACTAAATCAGGAGGAGTCAAACAAAATGAAATTAAAAACATTGGAAAGCAATTTAAAACAATAAAAGCATTTGAAATTAAGAATCTGCAATAAAGCACAACAACATAGACATTCTTAGGCACCTAAGGATGGCATCAAGCTGGAGAGAATACTCAGATTTATGTTGCTGAGACTTGAGGGCCTGAGTTATAGGAAGAGATTGGGCAGGGCAGGATCCTTTCCTTGGGTTGAATGAACTTACAGAGGTGCGTAAAAATAAACATTTTTTGTTTATGTTAATGGCATCTAACTGAAGGCAGTTTCCAATACTGGATTTCACTGATTGGGAGCAGCTCGATTCAGTTCAATTCAGTTTCAATTCAGTTTAGTTTAGTTTAGTTTATTCTCATGAGGTACAATGCAAATTGTTTGCTGTGTGCTAACCAGTCAGTGGAAAGACAATACATGATTATCATTGAGCCATTTACAATGTATAGAAGATACATGATAAGGGAGTAACGTTTAGTAAAGCTTGTAAAGTCCAATCAAAGATAGTCTGAGGGTCACCAATGAGGTAGATAGAAGTTCAGGACTGCTCTCTAGTTGTGTCAGAGGAAGCCTTAGATAAAGTCATGTTTCTGCATGACTGGCTTTCATTATCTATGAACAATTCAACATTCAATACAATTTGCAGAACTTTGTTAGATGTATGATACAAACAAGTGAACACTATCCAATCCAGGTCAGATGCACTAAGAACGCCCATCCCTCCAAATAAAATCTTTGACATGATGTTCCACACTCTAATCACTTATTTAGATAAGAAGATAATATGCGTGAGGAGCAGGAAGCATAGAAACATAGAAATTAGGTGCAGGAGTAGGCCATTCGGCCCTTCGAGCCTGCACCGCCATTCAATATGATCATGGCTGATCATCCAACTCAGTATCCTGTACCTGCCTTCTCTCCATACCCCCAGGAGTAGATCATTCAACTCCTTGAGCCTCTTCCCATATTTGGTAGCATCATTGCTGATCTGATCATGACCAGAATTGCACATTCCAGTCTACCCATGGTAACCTTTTACTCACTTTTTATTAAGAATCCTTAAAAATATTCAAAGAATCTGCTTCCAACAACCTTTGAGGAAGAAAGTTCCAAAGCCACACAGCCCCTTGAGAGAAAAAAAGTGTTAGAATTTCAAGGCCTATTTGCTTACCTCCCTTGTGTTTTATATATTTATGATTTTTGATGTATTTTCTTCTTATAGTCATCCATGTGCACCAATCTTAACTTTAGTTTGGTGTTAAATAACCAAATTTATTTGCCATTGTATACTAAGAAATGCACTGCTGCCAATGGAAATTCTGTCCATAACAGGGCAGCACAGTGGCACAGATGGTAGAGCCACTGCCTCACAGTGTCAGTGACCCAGGTTCGATCCTGACCACGGCGCTGTCTGTATGAAGTTTTCACGTTCTCCCTGTGACCGTGTGGGTTTTCTCCGGGTGCACCGGTTTCCTCCCATATTCCAAAGACGTATGGATCTGCAGGTTAATTGGCCTTTGTAAATTGCCCCTAATACAGAGGGAAAGTGGAATAACATACAACCAGTGTGTTAATGGGCCACTGTGGACTCAGTGGGCTGAAGTGCCCACTTCCATGCTGAATCTCCAAAATAAACTAGACTTGGAAGACAAAACACTAAAAACTTGACCCGCATGCACCATTCCATGCACACAAACAACTGTGCACATGTTGGTCACACTGGAGATCATTTCCATGTGAATTTGTACCTATCTGGCACTTGGCCCAATCACTTCCATGTATTATTCATCTTCACACAGCTAACATTGCTCTGGTATCAGTTGCACACTTAACAAAATCACAAAATCACGGGTCACTCAGCATCCATTGCTTTATTTGCTTGCATAAATGGAGGCTTCTAAGTACATTTTTTAGAGCAGGTATTGGCAATGAGATGTCAATTAAAGGAATGTGAACTGAAACATTGATGCTCAGTGGTGCTGCTTTAACTGGTTACTGGCTTTTAGTCCAAATCACATTTGAGCTGCCTGCTCTCCTATTTGGCCATTTGATCGGATCGCAGTGACACTGGGCCACCCCTGGCACAGGAGTTAATCAGAGCAGACCATCACGTAAGTAGGGTGCTATGTCCCCAACACCGCAGGGCACCTCAACAACAGCCTTTCATGCAGCTGTTTTGCAGCTTTCATAAGGATCCTCTCCAGTGATCAGCAAGCCACTGATGCCACAGTAGTAAACCTTTCATGCAGATCTTAATGGGAAACACACAGTTCCAATTTCAGCACGTAACTGTGTACACAGAATCCTGTAGTGCGCTTTCAGACTCAGATTCACATTGGAGAGGGAGCAGGGCCATTGGAGAGGGCAGGGCCAGGAGAGGGAGCAGGGCCATTGGAGAGGGAGCAGGGCCATTGGAGAGGGAGCAGGGTAATTGGAGAGGAAGCAATGGAGAGGGAGCAGGGCCAATGGAGAGGGAGCAGGGCCATTGGAGAGGGAGCAGGGTAATTGGAGAGGAAGCAGGGCCAATGGAGAGGGAGCAGGGCCAATGGAGAGGGAGCAGGGCCATTGGAGAGGGAGCAGGGCCATTGGAGAGGGAGCAGGGCCAATGGAGAGGGAGCAGGGCCAATGGAGAGGGAGCAGGGCCAATGGAGAGGGAGCAGGGCCAATGGAGAGGGAGCAGGGCCATTGGAGAGGGAGCAGGGTAATTGGAGAGGGAGCAGGGCCAATGGAGAGCAGGAGGAGAGGGAGCAGGGCCATTGGAGAGGGAGCAGGGCCATTGGAGAGGGAGCAGGGCCAATGGAGAGGGAGCAGGGCCATTGGAGAGGGAGCAGGGCCAATGGAGAGGGAACAGGGCCATTGGAGAGGGAGCAGGGTAATTGGAGAGCGAGGGGGGCCGCCGAGAGCTTCCCAGCGGAGTATCGTGTGCAGTTCCAGAATCCCATTACAGGGAGAATGTGGAGATGTTAGAAAGGGTGCTGAGGAGCATTACCAGAATGATGCCTGAATTTGTGAGTATTAGCTACCGAGAGACATTAGACAGGCTTTGATTGTTTTTTCTGGAATGCCGGAAGTTGTGGGGTGATCTGATAGAAGTATGTGAAATTATAAGTGGCATGCATAAGTCAGAGCCTTTTTCCCCGGGTGGAGGAATAGCTTTAAGGTGAAAGGGGCAAAGTTTAAAGGACATGTATGGGGAACATTTTTTTACACAGAGGGTGATGAGTGCCTGGAACATGCTATCAGTAGTGGTAGCCAAGGCATATATAATGGTGGAAATTAAGATATTTTTGGATAGGCATATGGAAATACAGGGAATGGCGGGATATGAATAATGTGCAGGTAGATAAGAGATGGTCTTAGCATCATGTTTGGCACAGACGTTATGGACTGAAGGGCCTGTTTGTGCTGTACTGCTGAATGTCCTATGTTCAAAATGCTTTTTGTAAAGTTTGCAATCTGAGAGAAAAATTGCAGGAACAAATACCTTAAATTTGCCAGTCAGTAGGAATGTCATTCTCTTTGACTATTATGCAGGAAATAATGAACACATCAATTCTTGAAGTGCACTCTACAACATTTTAACCAACTACCAGAGCACATATGGTACCGTGCAAGAATGATACCTTTCACGAGCATATGGAAAGTAACTGGAGCCTGCAGGAGCATTGGAACTATTTTTACTGTGCTATCTCTGCATCTGTTAAACGTTTACATTTCAGTATTTTGCCATGCAGTAAAGTGATTGAACACCATTCTGAATACAAACTGAAAAGGTTATGCTGCCTTACTATATGCAACTCTGTCATTTTTACTAATGCTCTCTGCTCGTTCTTATCAATGTTCAAATTAATCATTTCTTCACACAACAGCTGTTCTGAAAAATGGCGCTTTCTGATCCTGTCATAAAGGAGAATTAAATCATTAAGAACTTACTTATTAGACAGATGGCATGGAAACAAAGAAAGTGTAGGCAAGCATTGTCATTGCAATTTCAGAAGAGGCCCAGAGATGTGTTTGATTATTTGATGTGTTTGATATGATGAAATGCCTATTACAAACAGGTACAGTAATGTCATGTTTACATTTTTGGACTAACAAGACAGGTTTAAATTCCCACTGTGTTAGAGAAAATAACTTTGTTTTAATAAATCTGAATATTTTAAAAAAATCATTCATTCATGGATGCAGACTTTGTTGAAAAGGTTTCAGTAACAAATGACTCAACAAATGCGATTCTGCAGCCCTCAGGGCAAAATAATTCCAAAATCTTACAATATCCAGAGGAAAGTTATGTCTCCTTATCTCATCTCTAAATAACCAGCCTCTTAACCTGAAACTCACCCCCGGCTCTTCAGAGTTTCAGTCATTGAGTAATTCAGCTCTGAATGTGATAGATATTTGGTGACTCAGAAAGTCAGGATATGGCAAATGGGCAGACATGTGGACTTAAGGTGGATGATCTTATTCAATGATAGAGTGGGTTTGAAAGGACATGTAGCCTAGAGTGGCTTCTGATAGCCATTGTACAAAGGCTTTATGCAAATTGCAGCATGAACTTCAAGACATTATAAAGGAGTTGGACAAAATAAAGGCAGACAAAATTGATGTGAAATTAAATTTAGCATTTTATTAATTTCTAACAATATTCAAAAGCCAGCAGATTGTTGAGAAGAGCCTAAACTAAATAAATTGTCATTGGCCTCAGGGATCACAAGGCTTCCTCATGAACAGGAGGGTGAGGGCACAATCAGGAGTTCCAGGTTCAAGGGGTATTTGTGCGGCAGAGTTGGGGTGGAGAAACAATTTACTTGGCATTTGGAAAACTGTTGCTACGTATCTTTCCTCAGAGTCAGCCATCAGAAGTCAATTTTCAGCAAGGACCAGGGATTGGCACAAAAGAAAAGGCCTGGAGAGTGGGGTTGCTTTCTATACTCTCACAACTGAGCTGTCAGAGGCAAAGCCCCAACATATAGGCTGACCCGGTCTGGGGACCAGGAGCCACTGACACACTCACAGCCCCATATCAGCAGAACCAGGCTGCTAGAACTGCTGCCTCATAGCACCAGAGACCAGGGTTCGATCCTGACCTTAGGTGCTGTCTGTGTGAAGATTGCATATTTTCCCTGTAACCACATGGATTTCCTCCCACATCCCAAAGACGTGTAGGTTTGTAGGAGAATTGGCCTCTGTTAATTGCCCCTATTGTGTAGGGAGTGGAAGTGAAAGTGAAATGACATAAAACTAATGTTTTAATACAGATGATCGATGGTTGATATGGACTAGGTGGGCCAATGGGCCTGTTTAGTCATAGTTGCCACACGAAGTGATAAGACAAAAGCACACAAAAATCTATCTGCACTTTCCTCCTTCCCATTGCTACTGAAGTCTCTCTCATTTAGTTTAGTTTAGTTTAGTTTGGTTTATTGTAATGTGTATAGAGAAAAGTGTTTTTGGTGCATGATATCCAGTCATGTTATCCGGTCATGTAAAGACTATACATGATTACAATCAAGCCATCCACAGTGTACAGATACAGGATAAAGGGAATAATGTTTGGTGTAAGATAAAGTCCAGTAAAGCCCAATTAAAGATAGTCCAAAGGTCTCTAATCGTCGGTCCAAAGTGCTCTTCAATTGGTGATTGGATGGTTCAGTTGCCTGATACTATCTACATTTTGGTCTAGGCATCTGGAACAGAGAAAATGGTTATGTTTGAGTAAAAGAATCAGTCGGCGAGGGATGTCTGCGGCCAATACCTGGCATTTAAATTGTGGTGGAATGCATCATTGTAGGATTCCCTATCTCATTTAAATTACGATCGGCAAAGTGCTTACATATTAAAGGTTTAATACAAAGTAGGATACCGAGTCCTCTATTTCTATGATGCAGCAAGAACCACAGTCCCAGAATGGTTTCTCTAACACCAACTATCCTTACTTGCTGCTGAATGAAATTGTCAATTTAATGTAAATGAAACGCAGTTTTGTTTTCCGTCCACTTTAGACCGCATTGAAATTGTCTGAACTCATTTAATTTAAAACTATTTGGGTAAAGGCCAATACTGGTCCATCTCTCTTCATAAACCAACCTTCTCAAGCAGGAATCAATCCTGGGAATGTACACAGCACTCTCTCTTAGTATGCAGATCTTTCATCAGGTATTTTGACCAAATATTCACACAGTGCCCTGGCTATGGTCTCATCAATCCCTGTATAATTTTAAAAGGGCTATCTTATTCTTGCAGTTCAATCACCAAGACAGAGTACTTTGTATTTATGTTCCAAATTGGTTTCTCTAAGTTAATGTTAATGTTAACCTTCAAAGTTTAATAACCTATCACACAAGTGTTCCCCTGTTCAACTGTACAAAAAAAAGTTATTCTATTCTTCCTGCAAAGTGCATAATCGCCCATTTTTCTAAATTATACTCCATCTCCCAATTTCCTGTCACTTGCCTCTATCCTATTGCAATCATTTTGCATTCTTTTCATATGTGATTTTCCCATCAGATTTGTATCGTAAATATTGTTTTATAAATAGTCAAATCTTTTACACAATAACTTTTCACTTAACTTACAAATGGAAATTGAGGATTTTTTACTGATCCAAGCAACTACCTTACTGGTAACATCCTCCTGACCCAAAAAAACATTCCATTTATTTGTTCATTCTTTGCATTCCTGCATTAAAACCAGATTGCAGTGTGGAGCGGCATAGTGGCGCAGCTAGTAGTGCCATTGCCTTGTAACACGACAAACCTGGGTTCAATTCCTACCTTGGTTGCTGTCTGTGTGGAGTTGCCACGATGTCCTGTGACTACATAAGCTTCCTGTGGGTGCTCTAGTTTTCTCCAACATCACAAGGACATGTGGATTGGTAGGCTGATTGTCCTTTGTAAACTGGCTGAGTGAGTGGTAAAATATGGAGGAAGTTGATGATGAGCATGTGTGGAGAATAAAATGAGATTAGTATAGCATTAGTGTGAATGATACTTCATCATTGCCATGGACTCGGTAGGCCATGAAACTTGTTTCAGTGCTGTTTCTCCCTAAGACTCCAAAAGTATTTTTTCTACACCAAGCGGTTAAAAATGGAATATATATAATTTGTGATCAAAACTAGTCAACCATGCAAATTATGAGTCACCTTTGCAACCCCAGTATGATTCCCATTTCATGGAAGTACAAACAGATATTATTCTTGCACGTGGGGGTCGAAGATAGATAGGATGGTGAAGAAGATTTTAGATGAGCTGTCAACCATCGGAAAAATGCCATTAAGCTGGAACAGATGCAGGTAAAATGTATGAGGATGTTGCCTGGACTCGAGAGCCTGAGCTGTTGGAGAGATTTGGGCAAGCTAAAACCTTATTCCTTGAAGCGTAGGAAGCTGAGCGGTGATCTTTTAGAGGTGGATAAAATAATAAGGGGTATGGATTGGGTGAATACCTAAACTTTTTCTTAGGGTAGGGGAAATCAAGACCAGAGGAGTAACTTTTGGGAGGTTACATAGAACAAGCTTCCAGAAGCTGCTGATGGAGGCACAATAACATTGAAAAGACATTTGATCAGCGACATGGATAGGAAAGGTTTAGAGGGACATGGGGTAATTAAACAAATGGCAATATCTTAGAATAGCTAAATGGGAATGCATCTTGATCAGCAAGGGTGAGTTCGATAGAAGTGGCTGTTTTGTGCAATATAACCCTCCTTTTAAAGCAGAGGTTCTTAACCAGGTGGTCATGACCACCTATGGGGGTCGTTTGGGGCTTTGCCGCGGGTCATGAAGGGACAAACAACATATCAATTTATTGACCACATGTTCAGGAACCTAACAAAGGTACATTTGTTGCCTCACCTCATTTATAAAGTTCTGGAACATTCATTGACATTTACTGGAATTTATGAAATTTAATTTGCTGTCCATGCAGTCCGATTTTTATGATCCTGTGTGAGAACTTATTTTATTTAACAACTGAATGTACAAGAATTTTCGAAGGTAGACACAAAATGCTGGGACAGGCAACATCTCTGGAGAGAGGAAATGGGTCACGTTTCGGGCTGAGAGTCCTTCAAGAGTTATCGTTGCTTGATACAAACAATGGACATTGATTTAAAAAAAGTGTCCATGTCTCCCCAAACTTCAGCCAGCCAAAGCATCTGTAAACAAAATTCAGAATCAAAATATATTACAGCCCACTAACAATGTCAGCTTTAGAAAACATGTTTATTTGTTTTAGAATAAAATATGATTCTTGAAGCTTATTGATGTGGAAAAAAAATCACAACACATTGTCCAACACACAAGTGCTGGAGGAACTCGTGGATCAGCCAGCAGCTGGGAGGAATTGATAGACGATATTTCAGATCAGGACCCTTCATCAGTCACACTGAGATTGGACTAGTGGCCTTGTCAGCACTCCCAAGTAGTAGAAGAATTGTAAAATGTTAGATTCACCTGTAAGGGTAGCACACGTCCGTTAAAAAATATTATTTTTCTTTAATGCCCCCTTTAAGGTGTGTACGCTGAATCTTTGGCTCTTCCTTAAGACTTTAATAAAACATTTTCTTCAAGAATCTCAAGAGAAGTTCTATTTTCTTTAGAAATTGGTCGACAATTAGCGTGAGAACTTTGTTGTGACCTCAACATTCCATCCTGCCACCAAAAATTATAAAGAAAATTAAAAGCTGCCAATCTGAGGCAGAGCCGTGACCGCATCAGACAGGTGCAGAGTAAACTGTTCATATGTCTGGCCTCCTGCCCTCGGAGAAAGAAGAGGGCACATTATAGCTTGTACAAATTCCAGGTGGATTTAACTTGTGTAGGACCATTAATCACTGCCCCAAAACTGCCTAACCTCGGTTAAAGAGGGGAATGATAACACGATAAAATCTGCAATTATTTATAGCTTTGTACCGTTACATTTGTAAGTCAATGGAGCCCTGATAACTCCGATTCAGTGCTGAAAACTGTGATATTTGGGTATAAAACTCACAGGAAGGTTGTACTCATCAGGGTATCAGTGACAGGGAACAAAATATTCTTCCAATTTTTAGTAACCAGAGACAAATATCCACAAAGATGTGTAAAATTGTATGGATGCAAAATTATTCGATAATTGAATACTTGAGGGTCTGAAGAAGGGTCTTGACCCAAAACCTCACCTATTTCTTTTCTCCAGAAATGTTGCCTGTTCCTTGTGTAGGAAGGAACTGCAGATGTTGGTTTACACTGAAAATAGACACAAAATGCTGGAGTAACTCAGCAAGACAGGCAGCATCTCTGGATAGAAAGAATGGGTGACGTTTCACGCAGAGAAAATTCTTCAGTGTGAAGAAGGGTCTCGACCTGAAACATCACCCATTTCTTCTATCCAGAGATGCTGCCTGTATAGCTAAGTTACTCCAGCATTTTTTGTCTATCTGCAGTTCCTTCCTACACACTTGATAATTGAATGGCCTCCTATTAAGTTAGAAGAAAGTATGAAAAATTCAGATATTCAATAGTGTAATTGCCTAATTCCCACAGAACAGGGCAGGTGAGATTTAAAAGATGCACTAAGCTTTGCTAACCCCATAACATATTTCCAGACATATACCAAATGCAGTGAGAGATGATTGCGATTGATTGGCAGGAAACAGCAAATGTCAGACTGTTATTCACAGAACATTAAGCTATTCAGAAGCTGGGGAAAGCTTAACATGAGTAAAAAAGAGTCATAAACTTTGTTTAATATTGAATCTTGACATAAAGACAATTTGGTTGTTTTACATTTGATTTATACTACTATTGGCATTGAAATAGCTTTGCCAATACTACTTGAAAAGAGCAAGAGCTACTCTTATGTGAACCTCAATCACAAGGATCACAGAATCTCAACCAACTTTGTATCAGTGCACTCTTTGCGATTGAGGGGTTGCAAGTTCTTGCTGTTCTCAGCTTTAAACATGTGCTAAACAGTCAAGGCACACACGTGTAATTATATTTGAAAGCTGTGGCGATCACAATATAAACGATGATAGATAAAATGCTGGAGAAACTCAGCGGGTGACATAGCATCAATGGGTGAAGGAATAGGTGACGTTTTGGGTCAAGACCCTTTTTCAGACTGATGTGGGAGTGGTGGGGGCGGAAAGAAGAAATGAAGAGGCAGAGACAATGGGTTCTGGGAGAGCTGGGAAGGGGAGGGGAAAGAGGGAGAAAGCAAGGACTACCTGAAATTGGAGAAGTCAATGTTCATACCGCTGGGGTGTAAACTACCCAAGCGAAATTTGAGGTGCTGCTCCTCCAGTTAACGGTGAGCCTCACTCTGGCCATGGAGGAGGTCCAGGACAGAAAGGTCGGATTCGGAATGGAAGGGGGAGTTGAAATGCTGAGCCACCGGGAGATCAGGTTGGTTATTGAGCGAATGTGTTGAGCGAAGCGATCACCAAGCCTGTGCTTGGTCTCACCGATGTAGAGCAGCTGACACTTAGGGCAGCGGATGCATTAGATGAGGTTGGAGTAGGTGCAGGTGAACCTCTGCCGCACCTGGAAAGACTGCTTAGATCCTTCGATGGAGTCAAGGGGGGAGGTAAAGCGACAAGTGTAGCATTTCCTGCAGTTGCAAGGGAAAATGCCCGGGGAGGGGATGGTTTGGGGGGAAGGGACGAATTGACCAGGGAATTACGGAGGGAGCGGTCTCTGCAGAAAGCTGAAAGGGGAGGAGATGGGAAGTTGTGGCCAGTGGTGGGATCCCGTTGGAGGTGACGAAAATGTTGGAGGATTTATTGTTGTATGTGACGGCTGGTAGGGTGGAAGGTGAGGACAATTTAAACGATGGTCCTTTAACTAGATTAGTGGTAAGATAAATGGGTTTTGTATATTCTGATTGATATGTGAGGAAATAAGAAGCACTGGTTTTCAGTAAAGTAAGATTGCGTATGTCTCTATGAATGCTGTTCCAATATTGACGTAATTTGGGCAGATTTGCAATGGATAATTACTCATGGGATATAGTTAAGCCATGTGTATAGGTAAGTGCAGAGCAGATGGAGTGTAGAAAAATGTGGGATTATTAATTTTAATCAACAGAAATTTTTAAATGACGAATTTAAAACAGTTGATATTTGGAGTGATATAGTATATTTGTACATTAATTACTGCGTCTGTTAGGAAGGCAAATATTACTTTGTTCTGCTTTACTCTAGGATGATTTGGGTGGAGGAATAAACATGTATTACCGCAACTGCAGTAAAAGAGTTCAGTTCATTTTGGTTTATTGTCACGTGTACTGAGGTACAGTGAAAACTCTTGTTGCGTGCTAACCAGTCAGCAGAAAGACAATCCACGATTACAATTGATCCATTTACACTGTATAGATACATGGTAAGGGAATAACATTTAGTGCAAGGTAAAGCCAGCAAAGTCCGATCAAGGAAAGTTTGAGGGTCATCAAACTGGTAGATAGTGGTTCAGCACTGCTCTCTGGTTGTGGTAGGATGATTCAGTTGCCTGATAACAGCTGGGAAGAAACAGTCCCCAAATCTGGAGGTGTGCGTTTTCACACTTCTATTCGTTTTGCCTGATGGGAGAGGGGAGAAGAGGGAGTGGCCAGGGTGTGACTCGTCCTTGATTATGCTGCTGGCCTTGCAATGCAGCATGAGGGAAATTAAGTCAATAGGAGGTAGGTTTGTGTGGTGTGATGTTCTGGGCTGCTTCCATAATCCGCTGCAATTTCTTGCGGTCTTGATGGAGCTGTTCCCAACTCAAGCTGTGGTGCATCCTGATAAAATGCTTTCTAAGGTGAGCCTGCAGAAGTTGGAGCTTTCTATGGTATATCTGTAGAAGTTGGAGGCAGCCGGTGAGAATAGACATGGAATATCATGTACAGGTCTGATTTCCCTACCTAATGTGGAATAGATAAATAAAAACATGGAAATTAGCAATCGTAGTCCATTTAGTCATTCATGTCTGTTTTGTCATTCAAATGATCATAGTTAACCCTTCAAATCCAGTGCACTGTTCTTACTTTCATCCCTTATCCCTTGTTTTCTTCAACCGTTAAAACTATATCTTATTCCCTCTTGAATATTTTTCACGATTTGGCCTCAACTGCCTACTCTGCCAGACAATTCAGTAGGTTCAATATTCTTTGGGAAAATAGATTTAGCCTCAGTCTAAATGGCTTACTCAGCATTTTTGGGTTATAATCTAAATATGATGAAACTGTCTTTATCAGCAAATCGCGAAAACAATACCTCACAATACTTGGAAGTATTCAAGGTATGGAAGCAAAATTTACACAAAGGTAAATTCTGTATATTGGCTCTTCGGTGCATAGCCTGTAGTTGACAGGATATAGGGAAATGTTTGAGAAGAGCTGAAACCCCCCCCACAGGAAGCAGATATCATTAAACTAGTGTAGTTTTCTGATTGGAATACTCCAACATTCCTGTAGTGAAGATAGATAGCACTATTAGGATCTGTGGAGATTATAAGATAACAATCAACAGAAAAGCAAATGTGTACAGATAGCCCTTACCTTTGATTGATGATTTGTTTGCTCAACTGGAACGAAGGTAAATTTCCACTGTTGTTAATACATTGCATGCTCACCAGCAGGACGAGTTAAACAAGATACAAAGGATTACTCGGCTACAAATATTCACCATGGTCTGGCCCGACACAATCGATTTTTTCTTGTGTGGTATAGCATCAGTAAGGATATTTTCTAGAGGACAGTAATTAATTTGATCAAAGGTCTGCCAGGTAGCAGAGGACAGGCAGTGCAGGAACACAATGGTACCAAATAGCAGACCCCCCCCCCCCCCCACCTCCTCAATCATTTTATGCACACCCCCAAAGCCTATTCACTCGTCACTTTAATTTCATGTATTTTGTGTTTTTAATGACTTGGCAAGTTAATTTCCCTCCTGGGATAAATAAAGTTCCATCATATCGTACAATGAAGGCACCTGTTCTGACCAATTTGACAGAATATAAAGCCCTTGTTGGACAGAGGGCGAATGGTCAGCAAACGGTCGCTGAATCTATGCTTGGTCTCGCCAAAGTAGAGGCGGCCACTGCAGGAACACTGAATGCAGCAGACCAGGTTAGAGGAGGTGCATGTGAACCTCTGTCTCTGCTGGAAGGATTGCTGAGGTCCCTGGATGGAGGCAAGGGAAGAGGTAACTCCATTGCTTCCTTCACCAAAACTGCCTGACGTGCTGTGTCTCTGTTTGTCAGAAGTAGTGCCTAGTGTGCTGGGATAGCCAGTAGTTGGAGAACAGAGAAAAATAGAAACATGGAGAGAGAAACAGAAATATTTTATGTCGATGACCCTTCAACAGAAAAAGTCTAACAAAAGATAATTAACCTGAAAAATTAACTCCATTAATTTCTTCAGAAACACTGCCTGCAATGCTGAGTTTAGTTTAGTTCAGAGGTACAGTGAGTCCCTGCTGACCAACTATCTCCATGCACTAGCAATTTCCTACATACGCTAGAGACAATTTGCAACTTTTACCAGAGCCAATTAACCGACAAACCTGTAGGTCTCGTGAATGTGGGAGGAAATCGGTGCACCTGGAGAAAACTCACATGGTCAAGGGGAGAATGTACAAACTCTGTACAGGCAGCACCCACAGTTAGGATCAAACGCTGGGTCTCTGGAGCTATAAGGCAGCAAATCTACCACTGCGCCACCGTGCCAGTGAAGTGTTTCCATTAATTTCTGTTTTTATTTATGATTTACTACACCTGCAGCATTTACTGTGAGATTGAGTGCAGAGGATCCATTTGATTTGTGGTCTCTCTACACGACAGATGCATGATTAATAGTTTTCCACGCCTCCCTTGGCATCATGTATCACAGCCATCATCTTAACCAGGAACGTAAATACCAGGTCATATTTCCTCAACTTCTAACAAATTTGATGTGGTGAAAGGAGATAAATCACAAAAATGTATGTTACCTACTGGCAATCTTCCAACACAAGCTAAGTTCAAGTTTATTATTGACACATGTACTGAGGTACAGTGAAAAGATTTGTTTTGTATGCTATCAGTCAGATCAGATAATACTACACATAAATATAATCATCAAACTCCAGTGCAATAGGTCGAGCAAGATACAGAGTGAAGAATATAGTTCTCAGCAATGCAGCATATCAGTTGCACATATACATATACATATACAGCATACAAAGTCTAATGTTTGCAATGGGGTAAATCAGAAAGTAAAGGGCCTGTCCCACTTAGGAGACCTAAACAGCAACCTCTGGTGACCTTGCCCGCCACCCAAAAAAAAATCAAGGTCGAGGTGACCTGCAACCTCCTACCACCTCCCACGCATATGTTGAAAACCTTCCTCGACTGAAGAAAACCGGCTTCGACTAGACCTGCGACAAAAAAATTATCGATTTTTAAAACGGCAACCTATTTTTAGTCGAAGCCGGTTTTAATCAAGATGAAAAAATAGCAGCAACCTAGATTAAGCCTTGACCACGCGGAAACCACTTTCGACCATTAGGGAGAGTGACCAAATCCATGCGGAAACCACTTTCGACCATTAGGGAGAGTGACCAAATCCATGCGGAAACCACTTTCGACCATTAGGGAGAGTGACCAAAAACATTTTGATTAGTACAGGGGTACTAAGGGGTTGTGGGGAGAAGGCAGGAGAATGGAGCTAGGATGGAGTGATAGATCAGCCAGGATTGAATGGTGGAGTAGACTTATTGGGCCGAATGGCCTAATTCTACTACTATCACTTATGGTCTTATGACCATTGTCAAGGTGTAATTTGTGCTATCCAATTCACATCTAGCTAGCCATGTATGATGGGTTATCACAGCTGACTAGTGATGAACGTCACAAAGGATGGAGTAAAAAGGATAGAAAGAGTTTCAATCTCATCCGCACAGAGCTATCAAAGAGTTTGGGTTGCACAAGAAATGCTTGTTCCAGCAACACTGTTCACAGACACGTTTTCTGGTAGCTAAAGCTGAGGCTTCCACTTTGTGGGAAGTTCATGGTTGAGTAAGACATGTGCCTCAAAGGGATTTGCGGACAATCTCCACCACACAAGCTACACCGCCACTCGTTAAAATCTACAATCACACTTAACTTTTATGTACCGAGAATTGTTTCAAGCTGAGAATATTTGGACTATAAACCATTCTGCAACATAGAGATATGAAGTAAATTATAGCGTTGCTATTTTCTTGTTCAACACAGTTCAAATACTTCCCAAGCAAAATCAACATCTGCTTGATAAAGCTGTACAATTTTACAGCTTGGACAGCATCTTGGAGGTCCATATTGCAGCCATATGGGCCTGCGAGCTGCCTTGCTCAATGTCATAACTCACATGAATGGGAAAAGTTCCCTCTCCATATTCAGATCATTTGCAACCATTGACATCACAGCTTATATCACTACCAGCTGTTTTAATGCCTTCATTTTAATCTAAGCCACTGTCCTAGCAATAAATAATGACCCAGCAACAATATTATTTGGATGATCCATGCTATTGCTCATTATTGTTTATTGTGCACCATGACATGAGCTGACCAAAGGTTTTCAAGAGAGAGTTAGATTTAGCTCTTCGGGCTAACGGAATCAAGGGATATGGGGAAAAAGCAGGAATGGGGTACTGATTTTGGATGATCAGCCATAATCATATTACCATATAACCATATAACAATTACACCAAACATAACATCTCGACCCTTACAGCACGGAAACAGGCCATCTCGACCCTTCTACTCCGTGCCAAACACGTATTCCCCCCTAGTCCCATATACCTGCGCTCAGACCATAACCCTCCATCCCTTTCCCGTCCATATAACTATCCAATTTATTTTTAAAGGATAAAAACGAACCTGCCTCCACCACCTTCACTGGAAGCTCATTCCACACAGCCACCACTCTCTGAGTAAAGAAGTTCCCCCTCATGTTACCCCTAAACTTCTGTCCCTTAATTCTCGTCATGTCCCCTTGTTTGAATCTTCCCTACTCTCAGTGGGAAAAGCTTATCCACGTCAAGTCTGTCTATCCCTCTCATCATTTTAAAGACCTCTATCAAGTCCCCCCTTAACCTTCTGCGCTCCAAAGAATAAAGCCCTAACTTGTTCAACCTTTCTCTGTAACTTAGTTGCTGAAACCCAGGCAACATTCTAGTAAATCTCCTCTGTACTCTCTCTATTATGTTGACATCCTTCCTATAATTAGGCGACCAAAATTGTACACCATACTCCAGAATTGGCCTCACCAATGCCTTGTGCAATTTTAACATTACATCCCAACTTATATACTCATATTGAATGGCAGTGCGGCTCGAAGGGCGGAATGGCTGAAGGGTTGAATGGCCTACTGCACCTTTTTTTTCTATGGTTCTACAATGCCACATGTCCCACCACAATAATCAGCCAGTGCACAACTGGAACGTCACTGTGGCCCAGCGGTAGAGTTGATGCTTTACAGCTCCAGACACCTGGGTTCAATCCTGACTTTGGTTGCTATCTGTATTGAGTTTGTGCATTCTTCCCCTGATCTGGGTGGGTTTTCTCCGGGAGCTCTGGTTTCCTCCCAGACTCTAAAGACATACTGGTCTGTTGGTTAATTGGCAAGTTGGCTAATTGTAAATTGTCCCCAGTGTGTTGTAGGATAGTATTAGTGTGCGGAGATTACTGGTCGGCATGGACTCGGTGTGCCAAAGGCCTGTTTCCACGCTGTATCTCTAAACTGGCAATTTGAGCAGCACCTTGGGAACCTGGATCAACCCTGAGTATTTTTAGATAGACACAAAATGCTGGAGTAACTCAGCGGGTCAGGCAGCAGCTCTGGAGAGAAGGAAAGGGTGATGTTTCAAGTCGAGACCCTTCTTCAGAATTCTGAGTATTTCGAGCTTCATCCTCCATATAACCACCCGCTATCTCCCCCGCCACCCAATCCCCTGTGAACCTATTTCTCCCCTCTCCCCTTCAACCCACATTCCTTCCCCGGCTTCACATTTCGCAACTGTTCAGTCCTGTTGTTGCACACCTTCTGTCTTTTTATCTCTGGCTTTTGTCCAATCGTCTACCCATCAAATAACCCTCCACACCTTGGGCAGCCTATTACCTGCCAGGGTTTGTTCTCTGCCCCCCCCCCCCCCCCCCCCCCCCCCCAACCTACAACCAGACTGACCAGAAACTTAATCTGTCCATGTTCTCCTGAAATGCTGCCTGACCCACTGAGCTACTCCAACACTCTGTCTTCCTGAGTACTCTGAAGCCAGTTTAAGCTTTCAATCACTTTATTAAGGAGGCCCAAGAAGGAAGGCACAAGAAGGGGGCTAACGTTGATTTTGAGCTAGTTTGCCTGACACATTTCAACACCAACATTTCAGAAAGTTACTAACTTAACAAAATTCACAATAGAACTTCATTTTCCACCGGGGCATGAACATGGCAGATGGATCATAATATGGAAAAAATGAAGTCATACAGTTTGATGGAAAAAAATAATAAGACTGGGTATTTTAAATACTGGTAGATTGAAAGGTGTTGATGCTCAAAAAGATCTGAGTGGTTTGATTCTTAAATCACTGCAATAATAATGCAAGCTCAGCAGATAATTAACAAGGCAAGGAATATGTTGATTTTGTAAGACAATTTCAGCACAATAGTATAGAGTGCTCCAAATATATTGTCCTGGTGAGACTGGAACGTTGTGTACAAATCTGTTTTTCCTATCTTAGTAAGAACATATTAGATAGAGAGATAGAGGGAGACCCATAACGTTTGTGGTTGATTCCTACAATGGTAGGTTTGTTAGAAATAAGAGATTAAGTGGGCTAGACCTCTACTTTCTTGAATTTAGAAGAACGAGAGAGGACCTTACTACACATTAGAGTCAGATTTGAAGTTTCTCCAAACAGAGCTGCCAAAAATCAGGCTCACAGTCTCAAGATAATTAGTTTGTCATTTGGGGTGGAAGTAAGAAGGAAGTTCTTCACTAAGTGTGTGGTAAATCTTTGGAATTCACTACACATGGTTATGAAGGATCATTCACTGAGTAAATTCAAAACAGAGGATAATTGATTGTTAAAGGAATTGAGGGATTATGGGGTTAAAGCCACAAAGTGGTGCTGTGGTTAAAGCTCAGCTTTGGATCTTATTGAGTGACGATAGGTATGCGGAGGGCCAAATGGCCTTTGTCTGTTCCTATTTCCCAGATCAACAAGCTATTGTACAATACTGAGAAGGCCCAGTCGACAGCCTTTTCTCGGTGCCCTACACCGATGCAATAAATCCAAGGTTGGGGCCAGAGACAGGAGAGCACAACTGCGAGTCTCAATAATAAGGACGTTGCGGGTGAAAAGTAATTAAGTTTAAGAAAGGAGTGAGAGAGAAAACGGGAAATTATATATATATATATATAAATATATATTTATTTTTTATTAGAAGCAATGCACATACATGTTAATCATAATATGCAACATATTACATTTCTTGAACAACTTTTTTTTTTTTTTTAACTTTAACCTATAATAAAAAAAGAGAAAGGAAAAAAAGAGAAATAGGAAAAGAGTGAGGATAATAGTGGAGTGTAGTCCGCAGTAGTTGCCGTGAAGTGAATGATAATGGTTAAGTGGACTGCGTGCTTGAAAATGTGAGAAGAAAAGAAGAAAAAAAAGGCCCCACAGAAAAGGGGGGCCTTAAGAAAATAAGTATGGAATCTAAAAAAGCTATGGCTAAGCAAGAAGGAAAGGGAATGTGTCTAGTTCCTGACGCTTCACACCAAAATTATAGACCAGTTAACCTGACATCGGTAGTGGGGAAGATGATTTATTGTCACATGTGCAAACACACTGTGATTTAGTTTGGCATACAGTCCAGTAAAGTATTTCTATATTTAAGCACAATCCCTGATTAGCAAAGTTTTCAGAAATGGTCCACTAAGACCACATACTAGATGTGCCACTTTTGGCACCATTTTCAAAATCCATTTCACAGCCCCAGGCAGCTGCAGGGCCTCCAGACATCACTTTCCTTGGGCATCTGGATTGCCCAGCAAACCGATATCCCTCTCCTCGCCCGTTTACCTTTGTGCCCTGGAGGTGTCTCCCGCAGCCGACCTTGAAGACATAGTAGGCCAGATCCCAGTCCCCTCTCCTACCGGCCTTGCTCCCCGCATCCATTATTGACGGCTCCCTCCTCTCCGGTCTTTGGTCTTCGGGGAATGTGCTTGGCAGTTTCACCCCCGTGGGTTGCAGCCCTCCGGGTCTTTTGCATCTGTTTGTGCTGCAAGATGTCAATTTCAACCCCTCAATCTGCAAAGAAATAACAATAAAAATCAGATCCAAGAAGCTGTTTGGTGCATTGTTAATCGTCTTTTACATTTATAATTTATTGCATATTCTGGTGTTGTTTCCATACTTAAGTGGTAATAATTGTAATTTAATTTGTCACAATACTTGTACAATTAAGGGAAACAATTTTGTTGCCACGGAAATCAGGTTTTAATCAATCGGCTGCATAATACACTGCACATGTTTCATACTATAGAATCATAGAGGCCTACTTCACAGAAACATGCCCTTTGGCCCAACTCATCTATTCCAACCAAGATGCCTTAGCCAAGCTGGTCTCATTTGCCTACACTAGGCACATATTCATCTAAACCTTTCCTATCCATGTACCTTCCCAAATGTTTTAAATGTTGTTATTGTATTTACCTCAACTAGCTTAATTCCATAAACCCACATAAATCATATGTGAAAAAAGATGCCCCTCAAGTTCCTGTGTTTCCCCTTTCACTTTAAACCCATATCCTCTAGTTCTGGATTCCCCAACTATGGGTAAAAGGTTTCATGCATTCATCCTCTCTATTCCCTCATGATTTTATACACCTCTATAAGGTCTTCCCACAGTCTTCTGCACTCCAAGGAATGCAATCCTAGCCTGCCTAATGTCTTTAAATAACTCAGGCCCAAAAGTCCTGGCATTATCTTCTCTGCACACCTTCCTATAGCAAGGTGAATATTGAACAACAAATTCCAAGTGTGACCTCACTGACATCATGTACAACTATAACATGATGTCTCAACTTTTATACATTTTAGTGTCATCTTCAAACTTACTAATGTTGCCTTGTACATTCTCATCTAAATTGTTGATATAAATGACAAACAGCAATGGACCCAGTACTGATCCCTGAGGCACACTACTTACAGACCTCCAGTAAAAATCAATCTTCCACCACCATCCTCTGTTTCCTACTGTAAAGCCAATTCTGTATCAACTTCTGGATCCGACAGTACTGGATTCTGCATCTCCCTGGATCATAATCATAATCATAATTGTAATTTATTAGCCAAGCATGTTTTGCAACATATGAGGAATTTGATTTGCCATACAGTCATACCAAAAATGCAACAAGACATACAACTACATAAAGTTTGACATAAACATCCACCACAGCAGCTCCTCGACATTCCTCATTGAAGACAATAAAGTTTTATCTTCTTTCCTCCTTTTTCTCCCACGGAGGGGGCAGTCGAACCATCCGTAGTCAGGGTGATAGAAGCTCCCGCAGCCGGCAATCAAAGCTCCCGTGTCGGGGCGATCGAAGATCCCGCAATGGAAACTCCTGCGGCTTGGAGCTCCCAAAGTCATTCCACGATGTTAAAGTCCACAGACTCCCATGGTTGTAACTCCCAAAGTTGAATCCTGACAAAGGGATCGCAAGCTCCATGACGTTAAGTCCGCAGGTTCGTGCGGTTGAAGATCCCAAAGTTGGTCCCCAGAAAGAGGCCGCCAGCTCCATGCTGTTAGGCCGCAGTGCGGATGGGGATATGACACGGAAAAAAGTTGCATCTCCGTCGAGGAAAGAGATTTTAAAAGATTCCCCCACCACCCCTCACATAATCCAAAACTAAAAGTACTCTAAAACATACATTTTACAACAAACTAAAAACAACAAAGAAGGAAAAAGACGAGACAGACCATTGACGAGGCAGCCATCATCGGTGTCACATGCAATCTAACCTTCTCAAGCAGTCCACCTTGTTGAAGTTTGTCAATGGCCTTGCTGAAGCCCATACAGACATCTCTAACTCTGCTCTCATCAACATTCTTGAAGACTTCTTCAAGTAACCCAATTCTATCTGTGAGACATGATCTCCCATGTACATGTATATACTGACTATCCTTAACCTGAAGAAGGGTCTTGACCCGAAACGTTACCCATTCCTTCTCTCCAGAGATGCTGCCAGGCCCGCTGAATTACTCTAGCATTTTGTGTCATCCTTAATCAACACCTGCCTCTCCAAATGCATGTAGATTTTATCCATCAGAATTCTCTCCAGTAATGTTTCTATTGCTTACAGTCGAAGAGTTGCCAGGTATTTCTTTCCAACCCTTCTTAAATAGAGGCACAACATTATCCACCCTCCAGACGTCTGGTACCTCATCCATATCTAATGATGATTAATATATCTCAGTCAGGACTCCTGCAATTTCTTCTCTAGCTTCCCACAGTGTCTTTTAATATATACGATTAGGCCCAGGAGATTTATCTCATTCATAAATTTTAGGACATCCAGCATGTCATCCACTGTAATATGAACTGTCTTCAAGACATTGCCATTAAGTTTCCCAAGCACCCTAGTCTTCATGTCCTTCTCTGTGTTAAGAGCAAAGAAAAACAAATTGAGGACTTCACCCATCTCCTACGGTTCCACATATAGATGACCCCATTTTGGTTTCTGAGGGTCCTTATTCACTCTCTAGATACCACTTTTCCCCAAAATATATTTATAAACCCATGTGTAGGAAAGGACTGCAGTTGCTGGTTTAAATCGAAGGTAGACACAAAATGCTGGAGTAACTCAGCGGGTCAGACAGCATTTCGGGAGAGAAGGAATGGGTAATGTTTTGGGTCGAGACCTTTCTATAGACTGATGTCAGGGGAAGGGGCCGGACAAACATTGAATGTATTAGGAGACAGTATGACTAGTGGGGGAACTGGAAAGGGGGAGGGGGTGGACAGAGAAAGAAGGGGCTATCTGAAGTTAGAGAAGTCAATGTTCATACCGCTGGGAAATATGAGGCCCAGTGCAAATTGGAGGAACAGCACCTCATATTTTGCGTGGGTAGTACCCTCCATAGATTGCCTCAGGAAACTTTCCTGAACACACTTGACAAAATCCATCCCATTATCCTTTGGCAGTATGGCAGTCAGTGGCTACACTGGGAAAGTACAAATCCCCAACTATGACAACCCTAACTCTCTTGGAGCTGTCTGTAATCTCCCATCATATTTGCTCCTCGAATTTCTGTTGACTATTTGGGGGCCTACTGTACAATCCGAAAAAGATGATCATCCTATTTGTATTTCTCAGTGGCACTCATATAGCCTCACTGGATGATTCTTCAGTAGCATTATCACGGACTACTGCTGTGATCTTCTCCTTAATCAATAGAACATCTCCTCATTCCCCTCTTTTAGCCCCCACATCTGTCTCATCTGTAGCACCTGTATCTACCTTTTCTGTTTATATCAGGGACTTGACAATTCACACCTTGGCTTATGTACCATTCAATGAAATCAATGCTTACAATGTAAATAAAGTGTTTTATTTGCCATTGCAGAGTCAGATGGATAGAGAAGGAAATGGCGGAACAGAAAGCTTTAATCATGAAGGGAAAAGTACATATATTACATCCTGGTGGTAATTTATATCCAAGGTCGATTCATGCAATTTACTGTGAGTTCATTTTAACCATATCAGATCATAATTATTTATTACAAAATAAATTACCATAGATCGATTAAATCTCAGAAGATACTCATCACCCTACTATATGTATGTGTGAGCATGTGTTCTGGCATATCCAGAGCCTAAATTAGAGGTAAAAAGTATCAATTTTATCTATGCCCTCCTCCCCACCTTCGCTTCAACGCAGAAATGAATGGCATTAAATAAGGGTACCAAAGCCAAGAAGAGTTTAAGAAAATAAAATTAGCTCAGCATTTAGTTCACATTAATATATTAATTGTGTTACTGACTGGAGCAGTTGGTAGTAATGCACAATTGCACTTCGAAATGCTCCTTGGTGTGCCATTAAGTGATAAATACAGGTTCACCATTCAAATGTTCTATGTAGCCTAGTATTTTAACAAAAAATTGATACATTTTCTCACGATAAGCATACTTGTATAATTTGTTATAAAATGAACTCAGTGTGAACCATATTGTTAAGATTAGCAGGTATTTTCCTATCCCCAGTTGCCCTTAAGCAGGTTGAGGTGAACCAATGTTCACTGCTATCTGCCACGCAGTATGGGTCTGTTATCCAGGAAATAGATGAAGGAAGAGTAATTTATTTCTGAACATTGATATCATAGGTGATTGAAAGTGACATTGGGAAACCTGGGAGCTATTCTTTTCTTTGCCATGTGGTTATCCTTAAGTTGATGCTGTCCATTGGAAGTTGATTTCAATTTGTTGTTACCTGTTTTACGCAATCTGACAAAGTTACTGCTTAGCCTCTCTTGTGCCTTCGTGAGACCTACGAATAATTATGTAAAGAAGTTTGATATTTCTAGTGGGATTTTGCTGCTGTACCTACGAATAATTATGTAAAGAAGTTTGATATTTCCAGTGGGATTTTGCACCATTTTTTAGGCATTCAAAACTGTGGAACTTGTGGAATATTTATCTGCCTCAGCATCGATGTACAAATATCACTGAATATATTTTCACTGAAATATCACTGAATATTTATCTTCACTTGCTTCATTTTCATTTATATAAATGAGGCTAATGTAGTGTTTTCCTTATTTATTTTCAGATCTAATGTATGGAGGTAATTGAGTCCAAAGTGATAGTTTGTGAGTTCTGTTCTCTGCTGATTATAAGATCATACACAAGACTTATTAGGCCAGCTTCAGTACAATTCAGCAGCCTAAAATTGCGAGCAAGATAAAATAACTTAGTATTTCCATGCAGTGGTCTACCCCCTTTAAATGTGGTTTATTTGAAAGATTCCACATTCTTTTAAACAGCTTATCTTTTTTTAGTGAGCGGTCACATATTAAAGTTTCATTGGGTGCATCAGGCGAAGTCAGTCTTACAAAAGGGACTGCAAATGGATATTTGACTACCTTTGCCCTGTGCACTGCATAATTCATTTTATTTGTCAATACGGTGTCCATATCTCGTCCAGACTGAAATCACCTGCACATCTTGCCATTTTCAAAGGTTAGAAAGCCCACGAGTGGCCTAAGAACAGGTACTGCATCGTACAAGTGATAAGATGTAGAAGTAAAAATTTGATAACATTCTCACAATTTCCCTTTGAACCGGCATCAGTAAAATCATCAGAGAATCAAAATATACAATACATTCCTTGTTGGGTCTTCTGGTCTTACACTGACATTAACAAAATAGTCAGCAAGAATTTCACAGCATTCCCAGGGATTTGTGAAACAAAGAAGAGATGGATTTACCCATCACATTATTACAACATCCTTCGTTTACCTCAGAAAGAACACCAAAATAAGTGTGTTTTGTTTTTAGAGAACCCAAGAATTCAAACAACTCTTCAATTTTAAGTGCTTCCTGGTAAAATAATCCTAACCAGTAGTGCACTTGGGGGTATTGTCAATATGTTCTATTTTTTTAATGGGAGATTAAATCATTTTATTTAAAAGACTGTTGAAAACAGAGTCACAACTCAAGATAAGTTTAAGTTGTATGTTGTCATTTTACCACCTTAATGCCAACATTGTCTGGAAATTCCCCTCTGCCTATTCATTATTCCAGCTCCAATGACCCATTAGTGGCGACATAATTACAAATTAACTGCATGATAAATGGACGCTTCAAGTTGTTGTGAAGACATTTTTTTTCATGTCAGCATATAAACTGCTCAGTTCAGATTAGATCCTGTGTAATACTATTGATCATTTTCCAACCAGGTGGTATCAGAGGGAGATGTAAGGTTAATGTATTTTGTACTGATTTGTTGACTCCTCTGCAATTCAATTAATTTCAGTGGGAAAGTGCTGGAGGGTTGATCTATACTACAGTCGCACTTCTGCCTAATGTATTAATATCAATCGCACTAATGTAACAAAAACATATTTTTGTTCCTCCACAGCAGACTGGTAGCTGTATGAAGTGGGAGAGGACAAAGTCTCTATTTATATTTCAATTTCTTGATGATGACATCAGGATATACAATGTCCTTTCAAATTCTTTGTTACAATTTATGCAGACAGACCTTCAAAACAATTCCTGGTGGCTTGGTGAGTTAAGATGCGCTTTGGATATCCAAGAAGAGATCAATAACATAAATGTGAAAACTGATATAAGATTTTATCTCTGAGCGTGAACTCATTGAGGTTTTGCAGCAATTAAGATGCCTCGGTGTGTCAGCAAATCCCTCATTTAGAACTTGTGGAGCCTGTCTAGTTCAGATTTCCAAATTCCCTTTCAGCAAAAGAAACATTATCTGAGATTGTTATGCTTAGGATAATCTACAATGTACTGTGTCACCTGAGATTTTTCTGGCACACCCCCTTTTCAAATCATCCCATTCTGGTCTAGGGGACTGTGCTTGCTCAATAAATTACCTGATTGAACTGCAGATTCAACAAGATTGCTATGGGTCAAGAGCTGACACATGCACACTTTTATAAATTACCACATTATTGACAAACTCCAATCGAATTACATGAGAAAAAAATATTTTTTTTAACCTTGACACGTTATGAAATGAATTTGAATTAAAAATGTTAATCATATTTGTGTTATTAACCCATGGACTGCTGCTTCATGTTATGGTATTTTCCATTTGACATTGATTCTCTACAACCTTTCCTTTTCTCTGCAACAGAGAGATTGCCATATTTAGACTGGTTTCCTTACCAGGCCGGTTGACTCACCAAATGGTTTACATTCACGTTTTTTTCTTGCTGAAAAACATTCCATGAACTAGTAAAACAAGATTTGCAGCAAGAAAAAGATAGTGATAAATTTAAATGTCCTGTTTAGGGTACACAGTTTGAGTAAGTATTAATGGATGAAGAAAACATTGTGTAAACTTACGTGATTGTGAAAAGATGGCTTTGATCTTTATGATAAAAGGTAATATTGCGTTGACAGCCTACTTTACTTCTTTCCCACCTTTTAGTTCATCATGGAAATATACTCAACAGAAATGGGCCATTCAGCCCACCTCGTCTATGCCGACTGTAATGCCTATTGAAACTAATTCCATTCGCTCACATTCGGCCCATATCGTACTACACCTTTCCTATCCAAGTACCCGTTTAAACATCTTTTAAACATTGTAAATATCGTGATTGTATCTGCAATCAAAAATAAATGTCTGTGGAAATATAAACCAGATTTATCACCCAATATCATGACAATAAACTAAATTAAACTAAACTAAACTATCATTCATATGATCCTACCATGCAAAGTCAAGACATACCCCTACTATTTCCAAAGGTAGTGAAAATGGGGCCATAAAGGACCAGAATTGGTCAGAAGAAGAGTCCCGAGCCAAAATCTAGTCTGCCCATTCCCTTCACAGATGATGTCTGATCCATTGAGTTCCTCCAAAACTAATGAGGAGAAGGCAGGGAAATAGGGTTGAGAGGGAAAAATAGATCAGCCTTGATAGAATTCTGTTCCAATGTCCAACGGTCTTATAGTTTAACTTTGTTTATTGCTCCAGTTCTCTCTGTGGGCAACATAAATCTTGGTGTTCATAATTTGAAATTAGGAATTAAGACTGTTACCATGAAAATCCTCCCTATTTTTGCAAAGTGAAACAAAATGATTAAGACTACGGGAGTAGGGGAAAATGGCTGTCCAGGTACTAAGCTCGGTGTGCCTGAAAATAATTAAGGTTTGATAGACAGAGTTGACGTGGAAAAGCTTTTCCCACTGAGAGTAGGGAAGATTCAAACAAGGGGACATGACATGAGAATTAAGGGACTGAAGTTTAGGGGTAACATGAGGGGAAACTTCTTTACTCAGAGAGTGGTAGCTGTGTGGAATGAGCTTCCAGTGAAGGTGGCGGAGGCAGGTTCGTTTTTATCATTTAAAAATAAATTGGATAGTTATATGGATGGGAAGGGAATGGAGGGTTATGGTATGAGCGGAGATATGGGACTAGGGGAGATTATGTGTTCGGCACGGACTAGAAGGGTGCTTGGCCTGTTTCCGTGCTGTAATTGTTATATGGTTACCCTAAATATGGAACACTAGATTTAGAAATGGTGCTAGATTTAGAGGTAGAAAAGAGATTTAAGAGAGTAAATGATTGTATCGGATGAGAGTACATTCCTCATTTGGGAAGAGCAAAAGTTCACCATCCTCTGATGCCTTCTTTAATTTCCCCACGCACCTACTGCTTGTCTCAAACAATACTGTCCGGACCTGCCAACCCTACCCTAATAAAGCATATTTTTAAACACTCCGCTATTTTTGAGCCCTATCTAGCTCTCTCTTGAAAGCATCCAGAGAACCTGCCTTTACCGCCCTCCGAGGCAGAGAATTCCACAGACTCACCACTCTCTGTGAGAAAAAGCGTTTCCTCGTCTCTGTTCTAAATGGCTTACTCGTTATTCTTAAACTGTGGCCCCTGGTTCTGGACTCCCCCAACATCGGGACCATGTTTCCTGCCTCTAGCGTGTCCAAGCCCTTAACAATCTTATATATTTCAATAAGATCTCCTCTCATCCTTCTAAACACCAGAGTGTACAAGCCCAGCTGCTCCATTCTCTCAGCATATGACAGTCCCGCACCCGGGAATTAACCTTGTAAACCTACGCTGCACTCCCTCAATAGCAAGAATGTCCTTCCTCAAATTAGGGGACCTAAACTGCACACAATACTCCAGGTGTGGTCTCACCAGGGCTCTGTACAACTGCAGAAGGAACTCTTTGCTCCTATATTCGATTCCTCTTGTTAAAAAGGCCAACATGCCATTCGCTTTATTCACTGCCTGCTGTACCTGCATGCTTACTTTCATAGACTGACGTACAAGGACCCCCAGATCCCGTTGTACTTCCCCTTTTCCCAACTTGACATCATTTAGATAGGAGATAGTCATAGAGTCATAGATTCATACAGCATGAAAACAGGCCCTTCGGCCCAACTTGCCCACGCCAGCCAACATGTCCCATCTACACTAGTCCAATCTGCCTGCGTTTGTATATCAAACACAAAGGTGATGATGTATGACCTTGACTTTTCACTCATATCCTTCTAAACCTGCCCTGTACCTGTCTAAACATGTTTTAAATGTTTTGATAGTAACATAAGTTGCAGGATATTCATGAGAAGTAGCACAGGGGGGCACCATCTGGTTATTGTTTAATTATGACCTCCATGTTTTTTACATTCACAGTAGCTAAAGGCTTTTAAACCAATAATATCTGAAAGTCACTTCCTCATTACACCATCTTCAGCATTTTTCAATGAGTAGTTTATTCAATGAGTAGCTCAGTTTATTTTGCACACTATTATGTGTCTGCACCCACTTCCTTTCCCATGCCCAAGTTTCATTTCCCCATTGTCACTCTCTCATTTGATGATGTCATCAACAATGGTGTACTTTCCCCCACACAAAGGTGATGATGATGCATGACTTTGACTTTTCACTCATGGTAAAACAAGGAGCAAACCACACAGAAAAATAGGAATCACACATTATTGTGTTAAAAAGGTTAATCATGCTCTGGATTACTGCCGTCATTAAAGAACAACAAATTAGAAGGCTTTAGTGCCTCTTCTGCTTCTATCTCCTCATGTTTCAACTGTTATAATGAGCCCTTTGCATCTAAATTCTTTATGTTATTGTCATGTAACTTGCTTGTCTGCATTTATTATCTGTTTTGTTGGAAGTGTTGCTGCGCCAATAAGGCTTTGCCTCAAAATCTCTATTGCCAGTCATTTCCATGGGCTTTCTCTTGACTATCCTTGCATTTTGATTCCTTATCAACCTGTGGCTGGTCATCAATCTTTACTCAAAATCTACTTGTTTTCATTCTCCTTGGTTCTATATTTGGTCACAACATTTTATTTGAAAATGGTTTTAAATGAATATATAATGATAAAAAAGTGAAGTGAAGTAGATGGTTGCCCTTGTGGTTCATAGGGTTAATGTAGTTCATTAGTTGAAAGGACATCCAAGCTATATTCCTGAATTCTACTAAATAATTCAATTTTAACTAGTTGCCAGCAGGGAGACAAAACTTCCCTGGCTATCCATCGGCTAGAACAGAGTAATTCGACCAGTTCCCTCTCCTTATCCCGCAGTGACTGCAGGATAAGGGTATAATGTCAATGGTACTTCTCCACACGATCTCCCATCACTGAGCAGTTAATAGAAATCAACGGCTTCGACTTACACATGAAAAAATGCTCGTTGGCTGAAGTGTCGAGGGGATTTTTGAGAGTCAGCACCTTCAGAATACGAGAGAAATAATTAAAGGAAATGCAATTGTTAAGTTACAGATGACCTGCCATTTAGTTTTTATTCATTTGATTAAGGGGTGCAATATAAAAAAATCATTAAATGTGCGGGTTATAATGGACAATTTGGCTGAGGTACCATGTGGAAGGTTGTTTCATTGAACAGCAGTGTATGGCAGATCATACATTTAAGCAATGTGATGCAGTGGATCATTTGATTAAGCAGCAATATTTTATAGATTATTTAATTAGCAATACAGGCAAGCCCCGGGTTACGTAAGAGTTCCATTCCTGAGAATTGTCTGTAAGTTAATTCTCCATAAGTCAGAAATGTCAGCCATCTGCAGTAATCCTTATCAGATCATGTTCATAAGTTCATACGTGATAGGAGCAGTATTAGGCCATTTGGCCCATCAAGTCTACTCTGCCATTCAATCATGGCTGATCTATCTCTCCCTCCTAACCCCATTCCCCTGCCTTCTCCCCATAACCCCTAACACCCTTACTAATCACCCACATATACTTGTAAGAATTATTTCATTTCATTGAATAATCACCCTAAGACTGTCCATAATTAAATGAATGAAATACATACAATGTCTGAATACCATGATATACTTCATTATTATTGCTTGAAAATGAAAATGCTTTAAAGATGTATTGGGTGAATTTGCATAAAGTCAGATTCCTGTGAATCAGGTCATTCTTAATCTGGGGAGCCCACGTACTAAATAACATTATTAGACTTACAAGGAAGGCCACTTAATTAACTATATAGCAGGTCACTTAACGATGAGCAGTACCATGTGATTAATTGACACTATAAACCAGATGATTTGATGAAGAGCATTATGTTGCTGATCATTGCCTAGAAACTGGAACTGATATTTTTCATGCACCAAAACATGGCTTTGTGTATTGCTAACTTCCAATTATTTCACTGAAATACATTACAAAATTAGCTAAATCCAGTTTAGAAAAGAAGCAGCAAAATATATTTTTTAGTTTAGTTTAGAGATACAGCGTGGAAACAGGCCCTTCGGCCCACCGAGTCTGTGCTGACTGCCGATCCCCGCACATTAACACTATCCTACACACTTGAGACAATTTGCAATTTTTACCAAAGTAAATTAACCTACAAACCTGTACGCCTTTGGAGTGTGGGAGGAAACTCGAGCACCCGGAGAAAACCCACGTGGGTCACAGGGAGAACGTGCAAACTCTGTACAGACAGCACCCGTAGCCAGGATCGAACCTGAGTCTCTGGCGCTGTAAGGCAGCAATGCTACCGTTGTGCCACCGTGCCATCCTATTGTCCAATATTTACAAAGAATGACAGACTTGCCCATGTTTTTGCATTTACTTCTCGGGCACTAATATTGTCTCATTATTTTAATCACTGGAGTATTATAAGCAGGTATTTTGTCCAGGGGATAAGGGAAAATTACATGACTTACCATACAAAACAGTACATGAAATCAGAATTATGAATTATAACAGCAACTGTGTCTTCTTGTCATTTTGATGGATAGATCATGCTTTAAATAGTTTTACACACATTTAGAGCAAGGTAATGTGTGCAATTCATTTGTGGACAATTCTTAATGTCACTGTTGTTACAGTGCACCACAAATGAATGATCAGATCAATATCTGCCGGAGCTAATTACTAATCCCAGTGAAACAGTTTTGAATTGATGAGAACTAAGTACATTCCTCACAATCCAGCAGGGATTTAAGGCATGTTGGTTAGCAGGCAATATGATCATGCATCTTTTTGAATTGGAAGAATTAAATGAGGTAGAATTTCTGTCAATTATTCTTGCCTGCTAAAATTTTCAAAGAAATTAAAGCCAAATGCTCATTTATATTGGAGAAACAAGGCAGTGCAGATGCTGGTTTACAATATAAAACACAAAGTGCTCTATCTCTGAAGGACCTAGATGGGCTCAGACAGCTTTCATATCCTCCAGAGATGCATCGTGATCCGCTGAGTTACTCCAGCATTTTGTGGTTTTTTTTTTTACTTGTACATTAATTTGAATTGTGTCACACTATTTCCTTCAAAAGTCTAAGCAAATAGCAATTATATGTGGTTATGTAGTCTACCTTCTCTTTGACATCAATCGTAGATTCTGTTGAGTTTGATAAATGTTCCAATGCCTCTATTATATAAATATCAGAAACCCACAGATCCTTAAATGTAAAGCCCATTATGCAGATCCAATCCATCTGCCTTGAAAATAATATATCACTTGGAACCCGGTGTTGTCTTGTTAGAGGGTTTAAAATTGGTGAAAGTGTTGAATCTTTGTCAGCTTATCTTGCAAAGTTGACGACAGGAATTAAATATTTCAGTGAAATATACTATGATTTGGTGGCATCAAATTAGTATACATTTTACCGACACATATGTAGAAGTCAGCAAAATTGGGAGCTGTTGAAAGTCGATTGTGATAGATAGTTGGACTTCAAACAGGGAAGTATTTTTGAAACAGAAATGGAAGAGGTTATACGTGAAATGGAAACGATGTTGTAATATTTTGTTGAGTTATCTCAGGTACAATGTGTTTCTATATCTGTAAATATCTACCATTCTGGGATCAGAAATAATACTGACCTATTTCCACCTCCACGTGGGAAAAGTTGGTAAACACTTTGAATTACTGAGTACAAAAGCCATAAATGCTGATGGAATGATTCACTTTTGGGGCTAGAACTAAGAGGCAAAGATTCAGAAAGGATGCCAGTTAAGACAGTGGTGAGGATAATTTCTCCTCTCAATCAACTGCAAAGAGTTGTGCACAGTAGGTCAGGCAGCTTCTGTGAAGAAAGAAACACAGCATTTCAAGCAAATGAAACATAAATATCCTCAGAAAACGTTGTGCATGTTTAGTGGCTTAGGCACATCAGTGCACAAATAATTTCACATCAATGACCTTCAACAAATGAAGAAGTTCTTCACCAGTATCTCTTAATGGAAAGTACTTTGATGAATTGGCACTAACTCCCTGCTTGGGATTATTAGCAGGACAATTGATGCCATCTCATGTTCAAATATTGTTATTTATTAACCAAAGTAATTTTTCTATTTAGTTTTCAATATCCTCCTCCATCAACATACTGGGAAGTTTACTAGAAGTTTAATATCTAGAATAAATAATGTTTCCTATTTCTCACATCCACCCACGCCTCTCCTGTTACTTTATTTCCCCTAGTTCTCAATTTGCAACTTTAATCCTGCCTCACACCTTCGTCTTTCATCTATGATCTTTGTTCCAACCATCTGCCAACGAAAACCCTCCTCGCCTGCCTCCACCTATTACTTGCCATGCTCTGTCCTGCATCTTCCCTCTTCCAGCTTTCCTCTCCCTCCTACAATCAGACTGATGAAGGGTCTCAACCTGAAACATTACCTGTACATGTTCTGTAGAGATGTTGCCTGACCTGCTGAGTTACTCAAGCACTTTGTGTGTTTTTGTGTATTAACCAGCATCTGCAGTTCTTTGTTGCTACAGAAATGAAATTGGATCAGCTATATAAATACCAAGGTTTGAAATAAAGGTTTGAGGTTGAGTATCGTGTGCCAAACGAATCTCCTGCCCACTATCAAGCCAGTCCACAATCTCATACTGGGCGAACGCCAAAGAGTTCATCACTTTCCCTGATGAGTGCTTCTCAAATGGATTTGATAACACTTGACATCATCCAGACAAAACAGCCCTCTTGTTTGGCATGCTAAACATCTCCCCCTCCCAATGATGCATGACCATCTATCATAAACTTTGTAACAACTTGGTAAAATGTCTTTGACAGCATCTCCCACACCCACAGGCTATACTACCTAGAAACATGGAATGTCGTTTTCCTTAGCTTCACTTCCAATTTATACACCATTCAGGCTTGGGGAAATGCTGTTGTTTCTTCATTGTCACAGGGTCAAATTTTGAATCTCCCAAACTAACTGCACTGTGAGTCTACCTCAAAATGAGGGCCACAAAAGTTCACGAAGCCAACTTATTAACAACTTCTCAAAGATAACTAGGATTGGATAATAGAGGTTGGCCTTACCAGCAATGTGCATTGCCCCTTAAACAAATAAACACATTCCATGTTTGAGGGTCACAGTTAGTTTTTGGCAATGGGTGGAATGTCCTCTAGAGGCCATTGAGGATGAAAGAAAAAACTGAATTCTTCAAGTTAAACAGAGCAGTATTATTTCTGGTGACAGATAGTTGAAAAAACAAGGGTGTCTCACAGCTCCAGAGACCCATGTTCGATCCGGATTTCAGGTGCTGTTTGTGTGGAGCATGCACGTTCACCCTGTGACCGCGTGGGTTTCCTCCAGCTTCTCCAGTTTCCTCCAACATCCCTTGCAGGTTTGTAAGTTAATCGGATTCTGTAATATTCCCTGGTTTCTTTTCATACGTAGAATAGCTGGCTCATTTTTCAGTAGTATTAGATGTAATGATAGACTTCTTTGACCTTTATTCACTGGGAGGAGAGTTCAAGAAAATTATTGAATACCCATGATAGAAAGGGTCAGCTCTTTTATTTTGCATTGCATGCTATTCCAGGACTGCTTCAGGATGAAATGATGAAACCTGCTCAACTTTTAACCCCTGCAGAATCACCAGGCAACCAAATAAAATCACGAAAATATATTGTTGACCACGTGACTCGCTTCCAGTGACCACTGTGATATCCACAGTCCAAGCAAATGAAGCAGAAAAGGAATTTGCATTTTATTCTGCCCTGAGCAGCGAAATGTCCCAAGATCCGTTCAATCCTCATGGTGTCAAAAGTCATACGACACGGAAACAGGCCATTCAACTTCCACAGTTTCCCCACTGTGTGACTCTATGGTTGTTGAGGCACAAGTTAGTCCGTTTTACACCGATCATCACTCCAGCCAAGAATTCATAATTAAGAGCAGAGTATTCTTGTAATGACCACCATGAAGCAATGAGGAGTGTTGATAAAGCAATTATCACTTGGCCCAAATTGCTCTGGAAATACATTTTGGTTCATTGTCGTGAGTGTCTCCTGCTTTGATAGACGCAAAGTGCCGGAGTAACTCAGCGGGTCATGCTGCATCTCTGGATAAAAAGGCAGGGTGACTTTTCGGTCCGGGAACCTTCGTCAGACTTCTTCAGTCTGAAGGAGAACCCCGACCCGAAATGTCACCCAGCCTTTTTCTCAAGAGCAGCCTGACCCACTGAGTTACTCCAGTACTTTGCATCTATCTTTGTGTCTAACCAGCATCTGCAGTTCCTTATTTCTACATCTTGTCTTCTGCTTTGTGATGACTTGATACATTCTTTGCAGTCTTACCATTATAAGGACACAGTGAGATCAGAAGGAGCAAGGCGAAGAGGAGTAGGGACAGTGGGCGGTATTGACTGAAAGAGCCTACTGCTCATGCTGTGAGGTACAGACAAATTGCAGTAAAAAGAATGAGCAAAATGGCCAAAGTGCAGACATGCCAGTACACAGCGTGAGTTGGACAACCTTTAGATGTGGCCTTGTTTATGACAAGTAACATTCATTCCACTCTGAAATCAGGCAAAGATTGTCTCAATAATTACTGAGTTCAGTGATCCGTCCCATCAGCCACAGGGCTTTGAGGATGCAATGATTATGTTCTGCCAGACTAGTTCTGTGAGCAATCAAGGAGTATTATATCAATCCAGACAAAGCTGCTCTCATTGACCTGTAGTATCCCCCCCCCCCCCACAACCAGATCTCCTGGCAGCTACAGGAGGAGAAGATTGGCCAAAAGGAGCAGGTGAAGCAGTAAAAGAGGTGCTGACTTGCTAAGAGTTTAACTGCAAATGGCAAATCTGTGACCTCCAACAGTTCAAAGGCAGCGTTTCTAAGGCAATGGCATTGCTCTGAGGATGATTGAAAGCTGACCTGTCAGCAATGCTCACTTTAAATGAGGAAAGTTAAAAAACTAGTGTTTAGTTCAGATTAGTTTAGAGATACAGCGCGGAAACAAGCCCTTCGGACCACAGAGTCCTCACCGACCCACGATCCCCACACATGAACACTATCCTACAATTTACAATTTTACCAAAGCCATTAACCTATAAACCTGTATGTCTTTGAAGTGTGGGAGGAAACGGGAACACCCCGAGAAGATCCACGTGGGTCACGAGAAGAACGTACAAACTCCGTACAGACAAGCACCCATGGCCAGGATCAAACCTAGGTCTCTGGCTCTGTATGGCGGCAATTCTACTGCTATGCCACCATGCCAGATATCATACCTTCTTCCGCTTTCCTCTCCTGCTGATCAGCTACATCCACTTCACCACAATTTATTGTGCAATACCTAATGAAATCCAAGCCACAATCATATTCCAACAAAGACAAAAAAATATACAGTTGTTATCATTGTTGTGCATACTCTGGCTGTCTATCTTTGAATATCTTCATCAGTCTTACAATTCCTGTACAGTGCCTTTCTGGATTCTGTACCCAACTGAGGAAGCTGCTCACCTGATGTAAAGGAGATTAAAGGGGACTTGAAGGATGGCTTTGAGCAGCGTTGTGCCTGGATGATCTTGTTTAATGCAAGCACATCATCATGAAAGCAGTGGTCTGGGTAACCCAGGTGACTGATTACAGCAATTAAACAACCAGAGTGGAAAAACTAGGATTACAAATGCCATCACCCTGTGAGGCAAAGAACGGATTCATTTCTCCATGGCTGGTTCACCAGGGTATCTCCTCAGCAGCCCTTGTAATCTGCAATGCCTTGATAACATGTATTCAATAGTACCCAAATTAATGATGGCAAATGCGAGAAAGTCTCTCAAGTGTTGGATGGCAAAACCAAAATCTTGAGAGGAATTGATCGGGTAGACGCACAAAGTCTCTTGCCCAGAGTAGGGGAATCGGGAACCAGGAGACATAGGTTTAAGGTGAGGGGGGAATGATTTAATAGGAAACTGAAGGGTAACCTTTTCACACAAAGGGTGGTGGATGTATGGAACAAGCTGCTGGAGGATGACTCTATGACTCTATGACTGTAACCTCCATTGCAATCCTCAGATTTTACAGCGAGTTCTGCGCGATGAAACACAAACATTTGTAGGAAAGATAGAAACTGCAGAAGCTAAAATACTGAGCAAAACACATGGTGCAGGAGGTCCCCAGTGGGTCATGCAGCCTCCATGGAAGCCCTGTTGAGGGGGAGGTGGGGGGACGAGAGATGGACAGAGATAAATCTTATCAAGTGATATGTGGATACAGGTGAAGAAGGTAGATTGGCAGACTGGTGGAGGAAGTAACAAAGGGTAGAGATGAAAACAAAACAATTGGGTACCAGATGATGTGAGAAGAGGCGTAAAATGTAAAGCCAGAGAAAGGAATACGAGTAGAAGGGGACAAAGACGAGGAGAAAGAGAGTGATAAAAGGGAAATGAGAATCTTGGGAATGGGAGATGACTACATGAAGAAGGGGAAATGAGCAGGGTGATTGGGTGGGTGGAAGAAATTGTTGCACACCAAAGTGGGAGAGACACAGGAAAAATAAAGGGGAAAGGGGGTAGAGCAACCACTGTGGGGATCAATTGTCAATGCTTTGCCATCAGGACTGAGAGTGATGAGTGAGGAGTGAGGATAGCTGGTAATAAGGGGATAAGGGAGAGGGATGATAAATAGGAAGGGTGTCCGCAGTTATGGGGCAGGCAGGAGTATGGGGTTGAGAGGGAATGATAGATCAGCCACGATTGAATGGTGGAGTAGACTTGATGGGTCGAATGGCCTAATTCTGCTCATAGAACTTATGAACATATACACTTTATACTGTTCATCTTCCTTCTGCATTCTCAGCTCCCATCCAGGATCTCAACCCAGGTTGATGACAATTCCTTTCACCTCATAGATGCTGTTGGATTCAGTGAATTCCTCCAGCCCTTTTTTTCCACATTACCAGCATATGCAGTCTCTTGTGTCTTTTCCTGTGCTGTAATGTATCCGAGAGTCAAGATTTCAGGCGTTGCATCCTTTCAATAGAGCAGTAGTGTGCAATCCAATTTCTGGTTTGTGGTCTATTAAATTAGTGTTGATTCACGTCAAGTCAAGTCAAGAGAGTTTATTTTCCTATGTCCCAGATAGGACAATTAAATTCTTGCTTGCTGCAGCACAAAAGAATATTGTAAGCATAAATACAGAACAGTTCAGTTTGTCTATATAGCATAGACCATATATATACACATAAGTAATCAGATAAAGTGCAATAGGCTGTTATAGTTCAGAGTTTGTTTGATGGTGAGTTTAATAGTTGTGGGGAAGAAGCTGTTCCTCTGGATGTATCAGATTTCAGGTTCCTGTACCTTCTACCTGATGGCAGTGGAGAGATGAGTGTGTGGCCAGAATGGTGTGGGTCCTTGATGATGTTGTCAGCCTTTTTGAGGCAGCAACTGTGATAGATTGGCTTCACGTTGGAATTGCTGCAGTGGTCCCGAAGTTCATTAGCAAATTGATAAGGCATAAAATCCTGGGAGACGATTAGAGCCAAGGGTGCTTATTTTAAATGTATTAATTATGCTGTTAAAATCAATAACTACCCTTTAAACACAAATTTGTCTTGATAATAGAGAGGAAATTAAGCATTTTCTGATTGGAAAAAGATTTTCTAGTATTTAACCAACGACATATAAAATTATAAAAGGACTGGACAAGCTAGATGCAGAAAAAATGTTCCCAATGTTGGGGGAGTCCAGAGCCCCTGGCCACAGTCTAAGAATAAAGGAGAGGCCATTTAAAACTGAGATGTGAAAAAACTTTTACTCCCGGAGAGTTATGAATTTGTGGAATTCTCTGCCATAAAGGCAGTGGAGGCCAATTCACTGGATGAATTTAAAAGAGAGTTAGATAGAGCTTTTGAGGGCTAGCACGATCAAGGGATATGGGAAGACGTCAGGCACGGGTTACTGATTGTGATTGATCAGCCATGATTACAATGAATGGTGGTGCTGTCTCGAAGGGCCAAATGGCCTCCTCCAGCACCTATTTTTTATGTTTCTATGATATGTCCCAAAAAGAAAAGATCATATTTTTGAATAAGAGAACAATGTAACAATTTGACCATAAATATGATGTCCAGATTATTAATATTAACAATATAGAAATAGATTGCTGATTAGATTGCTGTTAAAAGTTATCATGCATTAAGTCAAGTATTTCACCTAAAGATAAGCCTACCTAAAAAGAACCAGATATTCCAGTGGGCCTTATGTATTTTCTTCTCTCTGACTGATAGCAGGTTAGAAACATCTAATGAGAGAGAAACAAGAGTTGGAGATACAAGATACAAGATACATTTATTTGTCACATGTACCAATTGGTACAGTGAAATGTGTGGTCACCATACAGTCATACGAATAATAAAGAGCACAGGACACAATAGTTTTTAAACACAGACATCCCCATACAGCGGGATCAAAGTTTCCCACTGTGAGGGAAGGATCCAAAATTCAGTCATCCTCCTCTGTTGTTCACCCGTGGTTAGGGGGCTCCCGAATCCCCCGCTGTTGCCGCTACGGGGGGGCCGATGTTCAGGCCCGCTCGCCGCGGCGATGGAAGTCCGACGTCGGGACTGGAGGACATCCTCAGCGGCTTGGACATCCGAATCGACCACCTCCTACCGGAGTCTGCGGCTCCCGAAGTCCATAGGCCGCGCTGGGCGGAGATTCAATGCTGGCAGCCCTCGGCAAAGGACCCCAGGACTCCGTGATGTTGGTCAGCGCCACCCATGCTGGAAGCTCTATGAACCACAGCTCCGATGTTGAAGCAGCAGGCCCAACGCTCCGGAGCTTCAACGGCGATCCAGGTAAGCAATCGCCTGCTCCGCGATGTATCCAGCGCTGCGCCGCCGCTTCTGGAGCTCAGGTCCGGGTCCCCAGCAGGAAAGGCCGCTCCAATCCAGGTGGTAGGCCGTGAGGAGGGGGGCGAGGACGCAACTCGGAGAATAGTCGCATCCTCGCTAGGAAATGACTGGGAAACGGTTTCCCCCTCACCCTACCACCCTCCCCCACATAGAAAAATTAATGTTTTTATAAGTGATAGGAGCAGACTCAGGCCATACGGCCCATCATGTCTACTCCGCCTTGGTTTTAATTTGACCGATTTTACTCTGGTTTTCAGTTGATGATTTATGCCTTTTTGTACAAATATATAGATGCAGTTTTGTTCATTTTGTTTGGTGATATATAGAATTTTTCGAATATTTATACATAAAATAATTGTTCCCCATGACAGTAGATCATGGTATTTTTGAGGGCTTATCTCTTGTAATTGCTTTGATCTTTGGCAGATGCCACTGGTTGCTCTTTGCAAGGGCTATTGTACAGGACACCTCCATCTCAGTAGGCTTGCCGAAGAAAGAATGAGGATCAGCTTCCATGCTTCCTTTGCACTTTATGATATGTTATGTTTTGAACAAGGCTTTGGAAATGTGCAGAGCAGGTTTACCAGAACGAGGCCTGTTTCAGAGGGTCATAGGGTCATAAGGGATAGGAGTAGAATTAGGTAATTCGGCCCATCAATTCTACTCTGCCATTCAATCATGGTTGATCTATCTCTCCCTCCTAATCTCATCCTTCTCCCCATAACCTCTCACACCTGTATTAGCTACAGAGTATTAGCCACGGGGTGAAGTTGGACATACTTCAATTGTTTTCTCTTGAAAGCCGGATGTTGCGGGGGGACCTGACAGAAGTGTATAAAATCATGAGAGGCATAGATAGGTAGACAGCCAGATGGTTTTTCCCAGGGTAGAAATATCAAATACTAGTGGGCATAGTTTTACAGTGAAAAGGGCAAGTTTAAAGCAGATGTACGGGGAAGTTTTGTAATCGGAGGGTGGTGAGTGCCTGGAATGCGCTGCGGGATGTGGTGGTGGTGGTGGTAGTGGTGGCCGATACGATAGTAGCATTTAAAAGGCTTTTGTTTGGGCATATGGATGTGCAGGGAATGGAGGGATCTAGATAATGTGCTGGTAGGTAACAGTGGTCTTGGCATTATGTTCGGCATACACATTAAGGTTCAAGATTTGTTAATTGTCACATGTACCAATTACGGTTCAGTGAAAGTCAGATTGCCATACAGTCATACCGATAAAGAGCAACAAGACACCCAAATAATTTTGTGACATGAACATTCACCACAGCGACTCCCTCACTGTGATGGAAGGCAAGAAAAGTTCAATCTTCTTCCCTTCTTTGTTCTCCCACGGTCAGGACACTCAAACCTTCTGTTTGTCAGGCCAAAAGGCCTGTTCCTGTGGTGTACTGTTCCATATGCTATGTTTTATGTTCATGTTGAGGAAAAATACTCTCCAAAGTCAAGTAGGATCAAAGAAAAATTCTTAATCAAACAAAAGAGGTGAGGATGAAGTCTAACAACCAACTGTTTTACAAAAAAAGAAAGACAAAATGGCCACAACAACAGGCTCGATCACAGCATTTGACGCACAAAAGTAGACCTTGGAGGACCATTGTGAGATGCTGTCACGTTTTCCTGCTGCAAGCAATATTGATGATCAAAATAAGAAATCCTAATTAGTGTGGTGGGATCCCCGACTTACAGTTTAGTGAGAAAGCTGCTGAGCCCAGAGACACACAGTAATACAAATCTGAAGGAATTGGTGGATTTGTTGAAGAATCACTTTAACCCAATGCCAAGCGAGATCATGCAAAGGCTTAAGTCTGATTTATGATGAAGCAAACCTAAAGAAGCAGTGGCAGACTTTACAGCTGAGTGAGGGAAGTTATCACAAAACTAATTATGGCAATGCACTCTCTCAAATGCAAAGGGACGGATTAGTATGTGGAATCAATGGTGACTGGATTCAGAGATGGTTGTTATCAGAAGTGAATCTGACCTTTTGAAAAACACTGAAGATTGCCCCAAATAGTGAAATCAGCAAGTCAAAATATGCACAGTTTGAGAGTGTGGCTAGTAGTTCCATGTAAGAGAATGCAAGCAGCAAAACATGCTGCTCTGTTGCATTGTTTTAAAAAATGAAATAATGGTTATTATCACTGTGGAGAGAAATGTATGCTGTCTGAATACTAGTTCAGGCAAGATAAGTGTCACCTATGTGACATTGAAGGGAACCCGATCAAAAACCCAAAACTTGCTCCCAAAACTCCCCCACAGTTTTTCAAGCAAAGAAATGTGCTGCATGCAGTGAAACTAAAACTGGAGACAGCAATTGACGTCTTTGCAAAGAGGAAATAATTGAACTCGTTAAGAGTCTGAATGGGCAGCGCACTTGCAGCAGTGTTAACACGTGATGAATCCATCAGGATTGAAGAGATTGTGCTGACTATTAATCACCTCATCTATGGAACAGTGCCTCATTCCCAGAACAGAAGATTTCGATTCATAAAATCATAGTGAATCAGAGCATCTTGGTGCAGTTCTCAATTCAGTATCGCAGCCAGCATAGCTGTTCCTCACAGCTCCAACAACCCACATTCAGTCCTAACGTGCAGAAAGGAACTGCAGATGTTGGTTTATACAGAAGATAAACACAAAGTGCAGGAGGAACTCAGTGGGTCAGGCAGCATTTCTGGAGAAAAAGGGTGGGTTAACGTTTTGTCGGAACCCTACTTCAGACTGACCCGCTGAGTTACTCCAGCACTTTGTGTCTATCTTCAATCTTAACTTGTCTTTCTGTTTGCAGTTTGAATCTTCTCCCTCAGACTACTATTCTGCCTCAAGTAAGGTCAGATGCTCTACCAGTGAGAGGCTTTGGTTTGGCTTTACGTTTATTATAGAGAAAGGCTTGGATAGAGTGGATGTGGAGAGGATGTTTCCACTAGTGGGAGATTCTAGGACTAGAGGTCATAGCCTCAGAATTAAAGGATGTTCCTTTAGGAAGGAGATGAGAGGGAATTTCTTTAGTCAGAGGGTGGCAAATCTGTGGAACTCTTTGCACAGAAGGCCAAGTCGATATTTCTAAAGCAGAGATAGATAGATTCTTGATTAGTACGGGTGTCAGGGATTATGGGGAGAAGGCAGGAGAATGGGTTTGGGAGGAAGAGATAGATCAGCCATGATTGAATGGTGGAGCAGACTTGATGGGCTGAATGGCCTAATTCTGGTCCTATCGCCTATGGCCTTATGATTATTGTCATGTGTACCGAGGTACAGAGAAAAGCTTTGTTTTCCATGCTATACAATTAGATGAAATAATATTACACATACAATGCATTCAGAAAGTATTGAGACCCCTTCACTTTTTCCACATTTTGTAACGTTACAGCCTTATACTAATGTGGATTAAATTATTTTATTTTTTATCATCAATCTACACACAATACCCCATAATAAAAAAAGCAAAAACAGGTGTTTAGAAATGTTTGCAAAGTAATTAAAAAAAAAATAACTGAAATATAATATTTACATAAGTATTCTGACCCTTTACTCACTATTTTGTTGAGGCACCTTTGACAGCGATTACAGCCTCAAGTCGTCTTGGGTATGACGCTACAAACTTGGCACACCTGTATTTGGGTAACTTCTCCCATTCTTCTCTGCAGATCCTCTCAAGCTCTGCCAGGTTGGATGGGGAGCGTCGATGCACAACTATTTTCAGGTCCCACCAGAGATGTTCGATTGGTTTCAGGTCTGGGCTCGGACTGGGTCATTCAAGGGCATTCACAAACTTGTCACAAAGCCTTGTCTTGGCTGTGTGCTTAGGATCATTGTCCTGTTGGAAGGTGAACCTCTACCCCAGTCTGTCCAGAATGCTCTGTGGCAGGTTTTCATCAAGGATCTCTCTGTACTTTGCTCCGTTTATCTTTCCCTCAATCCTGACTAGTCTCCCAGTTGCTGCCGCTGAAAAACATCCCCACAGCATGATGCTGCCACCACCATGTTTCATCGTAGGTATGGTATTGGCCAGGTGATGAGCGGCGCCTGGTTTCCTCCAGACGTGACGCTTGGCATTCAGGCCATAGAATTCAATCTTGGTTTCATCAGACAAGTGAATCTTGTTTAGGTGCCTTTTGGCAAACTCCAAGCGGGCTGTCATGTGCCTTTTACTTAGGAGTGGCTTCCGTCTGGCCACTCTACCACAAAGGCCTGATTGGTGAAGTGCTGCAGATATAGTTGTCCTTCTGGAAGGTTCTCCCATCGCCTCAGAGGAACTCTGGAGCTCTGTCAGAGTGACCATCCCTGACCAAGGCCCATCTCCCCCGATTGCTCAGTTTGGCTGTGCGGCCTGCTCTATGAAGAGTCCAAGTGGTTCGAAAGTTCCATTTAAGAATGACGGAGGCCACTGTGCTCTTCGGGACCTGCAATGCTGCAGAAATTGTTTTATACCCTACCCCAGATCTGTGTCTCGACACAATCCTGTTTCGGAGGTCTACGGACATTTCCAATAAAGTGCCAAATGCAGCCTACAACTTCTTTCTGTATTGAGATATAATGCAGCATCTGCAACAATTTTGCTTTCCCATGGCCTCAAGATTGTGTTCTATGTCTGCACTCAACTCGTCTAATGGCATTATTTTAATCTTTTTGAAAAAGAAAGAATGTTGGAATCTTTAGAAAGGGTGCAGAGAGGTTTACCAGAATGATTCTTGGATTAGGAGGTATTAGCTGCATGGTTGGACAGATTTGGCTTGGTTTTTCTGGAGTGCCGGAGGTTGATGGGAGACCTGGTAGAAGTATAAAAAATTGCAAGCGGCAGGGATATGTTACCTTTTTTCCCAGGATGGAAATATCAAATACTGGATGGTATAGCTTTAGGGTGAGAGGGGCAACATTTGAAGGGGAGTTTTTTTACAGAGGGTAGTGAGTGCCTGGAACATGCTTTCGGAGATGGAGGCAGATACGATAGTGGCATTTAAGAGACTTCTGGATGGACACATGGATATGCAAGTAATGGATGTATAAGGATTAAGTGCACACAGATAAGAGTTGGTCTTGGCATCACAGATATTGAAAGGCCTGTTTCTGTGCTGTACTGTTCCATGGTTTCTATGGTAATCTTTCTATTGCATTCATCTTTTTAGTTCAGACAATCAGCTTTGCATGGCACATGTCATTCAGTGATGGATGGACTGGTAGACCATGAGAACAAGAGTTAACCTCTGAATCCCCGGCTCCTGATCCAATGCGAATTCTAACTAAACATTCCTCTAATAGGTACCATGGAACCACCAGGAATATTGAACTTGTTCAATAATTGAAGTGAAGGCAATTAACTACACACTCACACAATGTCATAGAGGATCACTCATTACAACTTCCTGCCTACCTTTCTGTAGGATGTTTGCTCTTTGGCTTCTTCTTTGCCATCGGCAAAGATTGTCCCCCAAATGGTAAGGTTATGCATAGCATTGCAGATATTGTCAAAGTAAGGGATATTACTGAAGGTGATCAAGAGCAGCATCTTCAGTCAGAGACTGATTGCGCCAATGTGCAAAACTGAGAGATATAGGAAATCTTGTATACCAGCTGCTATAAGGTTTTATAATGCACAAAAATAATTTTGGATTTTTTTAGTATTCATTCATTGTATTTTAACATTAAGTATGGAAGCTATCTGTGGAAATGTGTGGTGTTATGTCTGTCTTGAAGCTGTTGTGGCACTGTAATTTCCTGTAAAGGATTATTAAAGGTTATTCAATTCAATTCAATTAAATTCTCTAAAATGAACTGAAGGGAGAACTGTCAATTATTGCAGGCAGACCTAAATTTAAAAGCCGTTTCTGCGGGAAAGATGGTCCCAATGGCCCTCAAATTGTTTTCCTTTCAATGACCCATGAACATTTTGGAGGCATGATTAATATTCTTACATGTTTAGATACTCCTACAAGTCTGGCATGCACTACAGTCCACTTCAGAGAGGCACGTGCTTCGTGTCCTGCACAGCTTTCTCATTGTGGGTACAGTCTTTGACCATAGCAAATACGAAGGGAGAATACTGCAGAAAAACCAAGAGAAGAGATGATAATAAGAGAAGATAGAGACAAAAAGCTAGAGTCTTGACCAGAAACGTCACCTATTCCTTTTCTCCAGAGATGCTGTCTGACCCGCTGAGTTACTCCAGCTTTTTGTGTCTATCTTTGTTTTAAACCAGCATCTGCAGTTCCTTCCTACAGATGATAATGAAAGGTTTTTTTCTTCATCCTCTCCAAGTGCACAGTAAATCAATTCTCACTTCAATTGAGGAGCCAATTCAACATTATCCCATTTTAGTCTTTGTCAACATGAAGCATTATCTGGACAACATTTCAGATTAGGCTAATAACTGGGATGTTAACTTAGCACACAGGTACAAAACAATGACCACCAACAGTATTATTCACACAGAATGTGAGCTCCTCCAGCAGGTTTTTTTTGTGGGTATTTATTGCCCATCTTTCATTGCCTCCAGACTTGAATTGTGTGGCTTGCTTGGCCATTTCCAAGGGCAGGTAAGAAACAGCCACACTGCTGTCATCAAGATTCATCTCTCAGCTGGGCTGCAAAAAGACGGCAACAATTCCATCGCTGTAGCTTGATAATGAACCAGACGTGTTTTTGGAATACAATGGCTTCATGGTGAGGTTAGTTGTATTCCAGGTTTTTAAATTGCTTCAATTTACTGTAAATTTACCAGTTAATGTTGGTGTACTTAAAATTAATATCGCCACATCTCCATGAAGAAAATCTCTAACAAATTTTCCTTGACACTAACCATTGAATATTCATCATCACCAACCTGACCCGAAGCACCATTGTCCATTTCTCGCCCCAGAATCTGCCTAAACCGTTGAGTTCCTCCAGCAGGTTTTTTTTTTGCTCAAAATTCCAGTAACAGCAATTTCTTATGTCCTCAGAAATATCAAAATGTTTGGGTCCAGAGATGTTAAATTTAACCTGACCATCATTTACATTCTGGATATTGTAGGTACCAGATTTGATACAAAATACTGAGCAAGTTGGGGTTGGGCTCATATTTGTTGGGTTTTTTCACGCATGCTTTCCAGTAAACCTGCCTCTGTACCTAGCAGTTTATTTTGTAACCCCCATCACGGGCACTCATTGGGCTGTTTCATTGAATGTTAGATAAAAGCCATAACTGATGGACATTATTGATGGAAATGCGATGATAGTTTATAGAATGAAGCTTAATTCTGTCTGTCCTTTCCTTCTTTGTGTCTGTTTTGTATGTGTTAGATGTACGTCTGTTCATCTGATCTCAGGCCTGGGTGACCGCTCCCTTATCTTGAGATTGTGGCCTCCGGTTCTAGATGGCTCAATGAGAAATATTAGTTGTGCACCTACCGTGTCAAGCCCTACAAGAATTTTGAATGTTTCAATGAAATCCTTTTGTTCTTCTAGTCACCTGAAAGTGACAGCCCAATCGGTTCAAACTTTCCTCATATGATAAAGGATCCCAGATACCAGTTCCTTTATAATTGATTCCAACAATTCACTACTACTGGTGTCAGTCTAAATGTTCCAAAATCCTTTTTTTCTCTATCACTACATTTTCTCCCTTCAATCTGTGAGACTCTCCTAGAATCCATGGGATTCTGAAAAAAATAATGACATTGGTTGCATCCACTCACCATAGCCATCTCTTTCAAAACTTGATGTGAAGATCATCAGGTCTTATTGACTTTATGTTTCAATACTTTGTGCAATTTCTTCAGATCCTCAAATACTCTGAATGTTTCCATTATTTCCGACAGGTTTTCAGTTTCTTCTTCCACAAAGGCAAACACAAAATATTTATTTAATTTCCAAACCATTCTTTTACTCCACCACATTATATAGCCCGTCTCAGTCTGGGAGGGATCTATATTACCTTTTGCTAACCATTTCTCTTTTAAATAAGCTTTTGCAGCTTGTTCTAATGGTTCTTTGAGGGTTAGATTACCCGCAAATTCCACTTTCCCTTTCCTTATCAAAGCTGAATTTCCAATTTTCAGTCTTACTATTCTTTTTGTCATTTTTTATGAGCTTCTTATCTGAAATTTTCATGAATATGGGCTAAAGCATTAAGCTTTACCTATAGGTTTACCTATAGTTGCACCTACAGCTTTGACTGACATTGCAGTAACAATATTGAAGAAACAAGTATTTGGAGGTGCAAAACTGAAATCAATCCATCGTGTATTTAGGATTTGCTTTGCAGTATATTTCACCAAATTTTCTAAGTGTCATTTTACATCTTAGATTCAATTTTGTATACAAAATAAGTGGTCTCCCTCCATTGAAATGAACACTAATCTTGTAATGCATTTACTCCAGTGCTTATTTCTCATGATTGAACTTTATTTAATGTGCTGCACATATGAATAAGGAATGAAAAGATTCAAAGTAACAGATACTGTGATGGAATGAAGGATTTTGGATTTGTTCTATTAAACAGAGTAATGTTTGATTCCTCATTAGAAATGTCATGAAGGATTCGCCAATGGATATATATTTTTTGATTAGCATCTGGAAACAGCCATCGGACAAGAACATTTGTTAAATGAACCATGGTAATTATTTAAGACACAGTAAAAAAATTATAATGTAATATATATTTATACAACCTATTCCTGGATATATTCCTATTTGAATTTTTTAGAGTGGCTGGATTGATGAAACAATCATTAATCATGACCATTTTAATATATGGAGCAATGTAGCAAAGCTCAAGAATAAAAATGTAAAATAATTTCTCATACACTTTCAACCAACTATTGTGTAGGTGATTGAGAGGACAACGGAGGCTAAATAATGTTATCTATTGAGTATTGTGTTAACAAACCTGTTGTGCTGCTGCAAGTAAGAATTTCATTTTCATTTAAATACGTATGATAATTAAACATTCTTGACTCTCTTGACACTTATTAGTTTCATATTCAATGGATTATGGCACATATATAGAGGTACAGTGAAATTATTTTTTGCATACAGTTCAGTAAAAGTGTTATTATACCTAAGCACATCTTAGATTCAGTGCAAGAATATAGCAGTAGTATACTGGAGACAGTATACAAGAATCACCAGGTTTTGGCTCCATTTTCACGTCCCAGTTGTTATAAATGGAGAGTTCTTAACCTGACCATGGAGGCCCGCTGTCCTGGTGGCATTGTAGGGATGGCCTGGCCAAGCATAGCCATTGGTGTCCTCCACCGCTGCTCAACTGCTCTGAGCAGCTGCAGGTGATGCTCGGTCCACGTACATAGCCTCTTGGAGCGGTGCCCGATCCAGCAGAGTCCCAGGCTGCTGCCAGGCCTCCAACAGCCCACTTTACCGCTGAAGAGCTCTGCACTGCCTCCCGCAGACAGTCCACCTACCGGCCCTTAGTTCATTGCATCTGCTGCCACCACCACCTTGGATATCTTCCCTCACCTCTCCAGGCCTCAAGGATAAGCAGGGAAGAGCTCAACAGATTCCCACTAGGGGATGGTGGGCGAGCCATGCCTGCAGCCAGAGAGTAGGCACCTTATCATTGTCAGCCCTGAGGCATCACAATAATACCTTGCATTTATTTTACCATTCAGCAAACGGTATACTGTAACATCATTGATGCAAATTATGATTTTGTCTGCTATTATGTGATAAACAAACAAAAATGTTTGCACAACAGTAAATTTGAATGATCATTTATACTGTTTAACTATGCTAGGTTTTACTTTAAAATATTTTTTTTCCACGTGTTTCTTAGTTTACTTACAATATTATATTCTTATTAGATCCTTACAAAAGACAGCAATTGTGACTTTATTTGTATGGCTTTTCTGAGAGCAATTCATATACCTGTAAATCAAGACGAGCATTTAGAGGCAAGAGAAGTATTTCTTTTATCTCCAACACTTTAATCATTTACAGTGTGACGACTCCTCCCTTCAAACAAAACTGTCGAAGATCTCAGTTACATGCTCCAAATTGTGTTCAAAGAGACGCATGCTATTTCTGTTGCAATGTGGGGCTAGTGTTTCAGACTGTGGATCAGAGCAAAACCAGGTTGGCAATTTGAGCCAGGCTGATTTAAGTTTCCACGCCAGATTTGCACATGAATAAACTCACACTTTGTGCACAATGCATCTGGAGTACTGGCCGTTAATCTGCCAGCAATGAGAAGATTTGTAATCATCCATTGTGGGTTTGGTTTATATTGGGCTGGCTAGTGTGACTGAAACTATATTGGACAAGTTTTCACTACACAGCTCTGTTTCAGAGGTTATGAGGAGGCAAAATATCTAGTAACAATTTTAATGGAAAGCTGTGGCTAAAGGAAACAAATTTATATAGAAAACACCACAAATGGTGCGTGAAATTGTGTTCATTTGTCAAAGTAACAAGGGTAATAAAATCAACACTACAGCACGAAAATTGCCATTGTTCTTGAGTAATTAGTATGTCTTATAATTATGCATAATATTAATTATAAATAATAACAAAAACAAAAATTAATTTGATATGCATAGAAAACATGTAAATACCCTTTACTGGCATTAACTAATGAAGAGAGTCAGTAAATAAGGCAATTCAGAAGATTCAGAAACATAAATCAGAGAACAATATATGAAGAGATTATTTCTTATTTGCCAAATCCCAATTTAAAAAAATATTTTAACATGAAATATCATAATACAGAAATAAATCATTTTGGTTTTTATTTACCAATGGCCTCTAACCTAGTTGTGTTTACTCCCCATATTCTTACAAGCTCCTTCGGACATTAAATTCCATTTTACCAAGACTTTATTGACGAGGACAATGAATTAGTTGCTTAAACAAATTGATCAGCTGGTGAGCGAAGTATCTATCCAAGGGAAGTACCCATTCAATAGGGCACATCCAAGGCGATCCAAAGCTATCTCAAAGATCTCAACGAGATTGAGAATCTCATGACCTGGTGTTGAGACAACCTTTCCCTCAATGTCAGCAAGACAAAGGAGATAGTGATCAACTTCAGAGAGCGAAGTGGTGCACATACCCTGGTATGCATTGAAGGCACCACAGTAGAGATGGTTGAAAGCTTCAAATTCCTAGGAGTAAATATCACCAGCAACATACTGGACCACCCATATTGAAGCAATGGCCAAGAAAGCACACCAACTTGCACACCACACCTTAGAAGGCCAAGGAAGTTCAGCATGTCCCCAACAACTCTTACCAACTTCTACCGATGCACTTTTGAAAACATTTTATAGGGATGCATCACAGCATGGTTTGGGAACTGCCCCATCCAAGTGCAAGAAATTGCGGTGAATTGTGAACGCAACTCGGATGTTGTAGACACAAACAAACCTCTGTTATATTGACTCCATTCACACCACTCGCTGCTTCAGCTAGACCACTAAGATAATCAATGACAGGTCGCACCCTGGCCATTCCCTCTTCTCCCCAATCCCATCAGGCAAGAGATACAGAAGTGTGAAACCAGACTCCAGATTCAGGGGCAATTTCTTCCCAGCAGTTAACAGGCAACTGAACCATCCTTCTAACAACTAGAGAGCAGGCCTGAGCTATTATCCACCTCCCGGAAGGTCCTCAGACTATCTTTAATCAGACTTTATTGGACTTCATCTTGCACTATACATTATTCATGGTATTCCCTTTATCATGTATCTGTACACTGTGGATGGTTTGATTATAATCATGCATTGTCTTCCTGCTGACTGGTTAGCACGCAACAAAAGCTTTTCACTGTGACAATAAACTAAACTAAACTAAATAAATTAAACAATATTGATCAATGATAATAGTAAACCAATTGGCAAACTAAAGGCAACGTAAAAATGATTAAAAAAAACAGAACCTCTCATAGTGCACCAATTTCTTAAAAACCTGCCTCCTACATGTCAATTTGTTTTCAATTCCATTCCCTGTTACGTTTTGAAACAATTACTTATGAGCAATGTAACAAAATTCATGCTGAAATCCACTTCTTATCTGCAAATTCTCCATTGACTGGGAATTATTTCAAAGGAATTGGGCAAACTTAACAAATAGAACCCTCTTTGTATAAATTCACGTCGTGCCTCGCTTGTCCAAATGTTTTATTATTTCCTCTAATTCAAGATGCCTTCTAAAACTTTATCCACAGCAGGTGTTGAGTCTGTAGTCAACCTAACATTTCCTTTTAAAGACTAGAATTATGTTAGATACATTCCAATTTTCAAACACTAATCCTATTTCTAATGAATCTATAAAGATAGCACCATGAACACGATTGATTGATTTATTGCTTATACAAAGTTTATCTCTAACTGCTGCGTTCTCTTGGTTTAAATTCTTCAGCTAAACTATCAGTCCATTATCTGATATATTTACCTCTAGGCCCAGTAAACTCATATTTTTTTCCAGTACAGAAATGCAGTGGCAAAACAAGTAGAAAGTTCTATGTGGAAAATGTAATTAGGATTTATAATACACATCCCAAAAGAGTGACTTCCCTAAGGGTTGATTGCACTCATGAATATGTGATCTGGCTGGATAGCACACAAGAGGAGTAAAGAGTCAAGAGTGTTTTATTGTCATATGTCCCAGATAGACAGTTAAATTCCTATGGGCCTGTCCCACTTGGCGATTTTTTAGGCAACTGCCGCTGACTGTCATAGTCGTAGCAGGTCGCTGAAAAACCAGTGACAACCTACGTCATCCTGGCGACAACCTACGACATCACCTACGTCAGGAGAAGTCAAGCTACGCTCATTGGTGTCAAACCCACTGTCGCTGAAAATTTTTCAACATGTTGAAAATGTAGCAGCGACCAGAAAGACACTACGACTTTTTGCGTTACTGCAGAGGCTACTTTCGGCGACCACCAGCGAACATGTGGCGACAAACTAGTCACCTGTAGTTGCCTAAAAAATCACCGACGTGGGACAGGCCCATCACTTGCAGCAGCACAACAGAATAAGAAAATATAGTACACTGTGAGTTAGATTTAGCTCTTAGGGCTAAAGGAATCAAGGGATATGGGTAAAAAACAGGAACGGGGTACTGATATTTGATGATCAGCCATGATCATGTTGAATGGCAGTGCTGGCTCGAAGGGCCGTATAGCCTACTCCTGCACCTATTTTCTATGTAAACACTATACTAAACCAGAGAAAAAAAAAGTTCAGTGTGTGTACATATACACATACTCACAAATACACATATATATAGATCATAAATATATATGATCAATGTATAAACAACACACACACAAAACACAATAATAGTGTAATAATAACAATAATAGTCTATGTGGTTTAGAGCTTATTTGAGGTTGTAAACAACAAAGCTTTTCATTGTCTCAATATACATGACAATAATAAACCAATACCAATATCAATCAATGCCAGGATGGTGGACACAGATTGAATAGTAATTTTCAAATGAGATTGATGAATACATCTGAAATGAGTGCAGCTAACTGGATAACACTTCAATAAAAGGAGTTGATAGGTCAGAAATCCTTTGTTGGTGTTCTGTTCTATGATTTTATGATTCTCTGAATTGAAGCTTTCAAGATAAATGAATGGATTATCACTGTGTCATTAAATAAAATAAAATTGGACAAATGCAAATAAATGTGGAGACCACGTGCAGAACATCTAACTGAATAATCGACTGGTGATTGAATGGGATCTTTCTGTTCCTGGAATTTTATATTCAGCAAATTTCTTCTGACCATAAAAATTAACCATAAAATAAGCAACCTGAACTGGTGTCCAGCGACAAATGAAGAAAGAAGAAAGGAGGGAACTGCTTTTGCGCTAGTCAGTTAACCACCAGTTAACTCGGCTGATTCAGCAGCAGATTAGTTGTGGGGTTGGTGTCCACCAACTGCTGGTAAACTGGTCAGCTATTCAATATCTCTTCCTGTAGCCATAATTAGTATTGGCATCTTCTATTTTCTTAAGGGTCTGCCCCACTTGGGCGTCATTTGCCCGTCACGTAGATGGTGAGCTAAGATTTTGAACATCCCAAAATCCTGGGGCGCCACGCGCGATCGCGCATCAATGCCTACATCACCACGTACCAAGCGCGCGTAATGTGCACCATGCATGCGTAATGCGCACCATGCGCGCATCACGTGCGTCATGACGCGTAAATGATGTTGCGTAAATTACGCTCAAATGACGCACAAGTGGGACAGGCCCTTTGCTTTCGTTGAATGAAAAGGAAGCACACCTGGTATAATCTAAAAGGACTTCAGCCAGGTAAAAGGCATTTTGCCTTTGTAAATTGGCAAAAGAAACAGTGGCCTCAAATGCGCAAGCTTTTCTGATACACCGTAGAGGTTCATTGGCAAAAGCAGAGACTTGAGTCAATCATTGAGGCAAAAAGGACTAGTAAACAAAATACTGCAACATCTCTAGAGAGTGGAGAGATAAGTACTTGGTGCAGTCTCCACCAGGTCAAGTATTGCCACATACAGTACAACGTCCTCTGATCAGTTGTCGATGCCTCTGTAATCCTTACATAACACATGACTACAGTACCAATTTTCTTAATGACAGTGCATTGTGAAAGGTTAAACAAGCATATGTTGAAGATAAAAATTATACTAGGGATCTACAATGGTACCTGGATGTCCGACTTTCAATTTCCTCCAGGAAGACCTGGCAGTCTGAGTCAGCAGAATTGTGTGTTCTGCTTTCCCACATAATCTCCTGCTGCCTTGCCTTGCCGTTTAGTATAGGTATTGCTGCTGGAGACATGAAACAATTGACCAAGCATGTCGTTCTCTGGCTGAGACTAGAAGAGCTTTCCCATTAAATAGATGTCCCTTCAGTTGAAACTGAAGTACCTTTATAAAGGTTATCCTTCTGTGAATGCATACTATGGGCAGTAAAACCTGGCATGCACAGGGTTTTATACAGAGGTTACTCATATAAACTTGCCCAAATAATTATGATGTAACTATATCTCCAGAGAAGGTGTTGGTTGCATGATGGTGGTTCAATTCACAATCATGTGATTTATCTTTCTTGTGCTTAAACATCAGAAGATGAGTGGTTATTACAAAGGTTTATATCAGTTACTAATTCCCTCTGCTCTGCATCCATAAATGAGAGAAAATACTGGTGTAAAGCTTTCTGACGTTCATTTCTATCCCATTTACAAAGCTGTGGTATCTCCAAATGCAGTCAGGTGTGCAGAGCAACAACGTTAAGTGCAGTGCAAATGTAGATTTGGATGCAGAGGATTAGTTTTCTAATTTTCCCTTGCACCTTTTATTTTGCTGGACAGTATTAGGAAGCAAGCAATGAAAAGTATTGACCCTGGTAACTCAAGTGAGAGAATCAGCAGTGACACTGGATAAATGTCACCTACTGTCATGAAATTCTCAATTCAACGGATTCCTTGGTGGTCTCTTTACAACGCCACAATGATTTTGCAACTGGTAAAGGGCCACAGATGAGTCTTCCAACGTTGCATATTTAAGAATCCCAAATGTTCATCTGTGCAGCTGGCTTTTCACACTGCACAGACAGTCATTCTAACAAAGTGCCATTGTAAATCTTTGGACCACACAGTGTGTTTGGAACTGAGTATGGAATATTAAAAAGAACCACAAGGTCATAATACAGTTAAAGTTGAAATATTTGATATCTCTGAAACGGGAGATCTATAAAAAGGAATGCTTAAAAGGATTTGTGTGCATTTGGTCAATAAATGCAGTAGCTTATGAGGCAAAGCAGGAACTCTGGCATTTTTGCAAAGGCAATAATATTATTGGCATGTTGCAAACCGGTGAAAGACACAAAGTAGGCATAACAGCTGAGAGGCGATTAATGAATCTGTGCACCTCTGGGTGATGGCCTGATAATTAGAGTTAGCACATAAATTCATTAGATTCAATCAAGCCAAAAGGAAAGACAGGTTCTTTTTAGTGCACTGGAGCTCACATTTGGTTGGGTGTGTGGTGTGACACACTCCACTGATCATAGAACTGGAAGCAGACTGCAGTTAATGCCACACAGCTGTAGCAACAGTAAAGTGATACCCTAACTCATTGAAACAGAGCAAATTCCGGTGCTATATTCTAGAACGTTACTGAAAATGAGAGGCCACTAAATAAAAACCTTCCAAAATCAAAACAGTCAATAAGTTAAAATATTTACATCAAAATGTAATTGATTTTGATTGATATATATATTAGTGTGTTTGGTATGAAGTGGGGCATTGAGGGAAGCACAATAATTGTATGACAATGAAGGGTATTGGCTTATTAAAATGAGGTAGAGAATGTGCACAGATTACGATGAGAGGAAAATTCATCCATAATTAGTTTCTGGGAAAGCAGAAATAACACTTGCGGAGATGTCAAAATAGTTTTTGTTTGTCTTAGGTATTTTATTATAAAATGTCAAGCTGTTTTAAAAGCCACTATATCATGAAGATTATGACATGGAAGAATATTAAAAATGTTAAATTGAAACCCACTCTCTTCCACTGTTTTCATTCTACAACTTGCTTAAATATGCTCCACCATATTTATAGCACACAGGTGTGCATTGATTCTTTCGTTCAAATATTGCCTACCTTGGAGCGGTAATGTCTGACTTACTTATCTATAATTTGCCTTAGCTTCAGAAACATGAGCACTTATCCATTTCTAGGAAATTATGATGAAAAGATGACAAATCAAAGTAAAAATTGGATGAACACATCTTCAACTCCAATGCACATTATTATGCACTGTTGCCATTTCACGTAAATAGATATAATCATAAAAGTCCAAGTCAGCTAGCTGAAGAAATAAGTGCAATATCTTACCTGCTACACAAATGTTAACAGAGTCAAAGGAGGGTTCCTCATAATTTGAATTGAGTGATATGTGGTCTCATGCGTAACATGGGATGTCAGGACTTTCATATGATGAAAGACTGGATAGACTCGGCTTGTACTCGCTAGAATTTAGAAGGTTGAGGGGGGGTCTTATAGAAACTTACAAAATTCTTAAGGGGTTGGACAGGCTAGATGCAGGAAGATTGTTCCCGATGTTGGGGAAGTCCAGAACAAGGGATCACAGTTTAAGGATAAAGGGGAAATCTTTCAGGACTGAGATAAGAAAAACATGTTTTACCCAGAGAGTGGTCTCTTCTTGCGTATGGTGTGCACAGCCTAAAGTTGTAGGACAACTTGAGAGAGTGGTGAATTTCTGGAATTCCCTGCCACAGAATGTAGTTGAAGCCAGTTCATTGGCTATATTTAAGAGGGAGTTAGATGTGGCCCTTGTGGATAAAAGGATCAGAGGGTATGGAGAGAAAGCAGGTACAGGATACTAAGTTGGATGATCAGCCACGATCATATTGAATGGCGGTGCAGGCTCGAAGGGCCGATTGGCCTACTCCTGCACCTATTTTCTATGTTTCTATGTTTCTATTCCCCTCCTTCCACCATCTGCAACTCCATGTCTGTTTTCCATGGGCACCCAAGCTATAATGTTGGTTTCTCCTTCCCTTAGATTGATGCATACACTGATCTTAGTCAAATCAGCTTCATGGCTTGCAAACTTACATCAAAAGCTTCGGTCCTTATTGAGAGGATGTGGGAAACTCTGGTTGACTTCATCCCCATTCGAAACTCCACAGCTCAGCTGCTTCCTTATTTACTTTAAGTTCAAGTTCAAGTTCAAATGTATTTGTCACATGCACCATAAGGTGCAGTGAAATGTAATTTACCATGCAGTGTTAAAAAAGGACACAATACACAACATATTTCAACATAGACATTCACCACAGCATTCGTCACTGTGGTGGAAGGCAATACAGTTCAGACAGTTCTCCTCCTCCTCCTCCTCCCTTGATTGCCCGTGATCATGGCCCTTCTTTAAGATGCTTTGTCCCAGAACCATTAAACTATGTTGCAACATGTATTGCAATTGTACTGCAACCTGATGTGTTCAGGTGACAATGGAGTTTACAATTATTCTGTCAGGTACCAGCTTGACAGGAACAGCCAATGGAGGAAATTTATAAATCATTGATTTTCATTGATAAAACATGTGGTTTATATAAAAAAACATTAAAAAAAACAAATATATCAGCTATAAAAAATATATTTCAAGAGAGCCAGCTAAGCAAAGAATGGTTGTGTGCAAGACTTCACAAAACAGTATTCTGATTAAATTCCAAGTAAAAGCATAAATCAGCAGAAAGAAGCTTATGCATTTTATAACTGGTATTCAAACCACGGGTAGAGATTCTGTCATGTAATTACTTCTGGGGATCTGTGCTTCTTATATTATGAAAATATGTTATACAATTGTAATAATATTTTTATATTACAATAGCAGGCATCACTGTTAACAATGATGATCAATGTATTCTGCATCAACTGTCAATGATAAAGGACTCGTGTTCAGGAAGTAATCATGCAAGTAGCTTAAGAAATAATTAGTAACTGACAACATGGAACAATTTGGCTTGTTTACATCTCAGTTTAAAAAAAAAATTCTTAGCAAATGCAGCAGCTACTTCATTGGAATTTCCCCCGTGAGTTATACAGGCCTGGTGGAAGATTGGGCTGTAACTAGTCCTGTATCTCTCACTACTAACAATATCTTAATCAACCTTGGTTTTAGTTTTACTTCTGCTGAATTATGTAACTGTTTAAATGACTAGGGTGGAGGAAGATGCAGGTGCTTGAGAATGGAGCTTTATACCCAAATAAGATAATAATGAGGAAGCTATCCTACTCATCAGTATATTCATAATCATATGATTATTCAACTGGCCTGTCCTCTTTGAAGAATGAATCTTTCATATAGAAAGAAAACTGCATTGCAAGGACGGGCGGAGGATTTTCCAAGATTAGGTGCAACTACTTTCATGGGACCACTACAAGGATGATACCATGTTCCCATTCCAGAGGAAAACTATACCAACTGGAAAAGGCTTTACGCCTTACATCTTCTTCCACTACTTACTCCCATTATAATCTCCTACATTGTGACAGGTGGAAACACTTTGGTCAGCCTATTTACCATTGGTGTCAAAGATCGCAATGTGCTGGAGTAACCCAGTGGGTCAGGCAGCATCGACTGAGTTACTCCAGCACTTTGTCTTCTTTTGTTTAAACCAGCGTCAGCAGTTAGACGCAAAGTGCTGGAGCAACATGGCCGGTCGGGCAACATCGGAGGATTAGTGACGATTAGTGACGTTTCATGACGGGACCCTTCTTCAGACTGTGGGGTGGGAGGGAGTTGGAAGAGCTGGAGATGAGAAAAGGCCAGGACAAAATAGGGATGGCAACAAATGACCTCAAGCAGAGTGGTGCCCTGATATGCAATTGCTGGCTTGGGAAGGTGTGATCTCAAGAGGGATACAATGTGTGAACTGTGGAACTGTTTAATGACTAGGGTGGAGGAAGATGCAAGAGGGAGAGGGGAAGAGAGCGTTAGTTGAAGTTTCTCGCCTCCAGCTCTTCCCCACCCCTCCCCCCCCCCCCCCCACCCCCCCCCCCCCCCCCCTCACCCCCTATTTTCAGCCTGAAGAAGGGTCCTGGCCAAAAATGTCACCTATCCCTTTATCCAGAGATGCTGGCTATCTTTGGTACAAACCAGCATCCTCAGTTCTTCGTTTCAGCATCTGCGGTTCCTTGTTTCTTCAACTTTTGATGTTTATAATGAACCATAATTAGATTGCAAGTTATCCCATTCATCTATAAAGCAAGATGACACCAACGCGGATATTTTTGCCCATGAATGAATTCCTCAACATTTTAAGTCCTATCACAATAATTGCATTCTTGACTTGGCAGAGGAAAACTTTGCAAATATTTGTTTGTTTTTCTAAACACGTAAGAGAGAGATTCATTGTCTCTTCCATTTTCAGTGTTATTCCTTCAGTGAAATTGTTATCAGCTACCAATTATATGGAACATCCTGGCATTTAAAGAAGCCAGGGCAACAAACCGAAAATCAAACTGAATCCGAGCAAGTGATTCCAAACTACGAATCTCATCTCAACATTGTAAATCATTCATTTTTAGCAGTTTTGCTTCATGATATTTTCTGTAACCCTAGATGAAATAGCTGCTTGTAATCACTCCCAGATATCTTATAACCTCCGTTTTTAGAAAAACCAATCACATCAGTTTAATTTCATTTGTATGACTGAATATCCATATCATATGTAAATGCTGCTCATGTTCATTTGGTTTTGCAAGGCACGATTATAAATAACTTCATATTTATCTTTTTTGGCAGAAGACGAATGCAGTCAATGCCAAAGGATTTGGATTCAAAATATAAAAGAATCAAGAGAATGAAACCATCCTGCAGCACACATCAGACTGCAATGTTTTCCCAATCAGAATGGAATTACTTAGTGAACAACAGGATATACTAATTAGTATTACAACATTTGGTATCTCCTTACAATTGAAGTTCATCTTAAAAAAAGCCAGAGATGAACCAAGACATTAAAACCACACAAAATAAAGCGAAAACTGAACTGAATTTTATTTCAAAAGCAGATTTCAATGAGAATCTTCATTCACAGGCTCTTGTGTTTTTGCAATGTTCGTACATTCGGTGTGCTAACAAAACAATGCAGGAATTGGTGGATTTCATCCATGTTTGTATAATCTCGTGCCAATAAAAGAAATAGAGGCTCCAAATTCAAGAAGGTGGGATTATTGAGACATGTAACCATTTCATAAGCATTGGATACATTGCCATCAACACAAAGGAAAATTAAAATTAAGAAGGACCAGTGTGATTTGGTCATGTTGGTCAGTTTAGGTAAGTTGAGCCAAAGGGCATGTGCCATGCTGTGTGCAAGACTATGACTGAAAATTGTCTACCTCTCTTGGTTAGAGTTTTATTTTGGGTTTAGCAACTAAAGTTACATTTGTTAAAGTTGATGAAAAATTGTATTAAATTCCAGAGCATTGAGATTAAACTTAAATGTATTTTTCCTTTTTTCCTTAAATTCAGGCTAAATGAATGTTTTAAAGCTTCAGTAATACCACTCTCAAGGGGTACTGGGTTGTGCATTGGCTAAGAACACTATTCATTCATCTTTTGGACCTAGGTTCAAATCCATCCTCAAGAAGTAAAATGAGATTCTTCCCTTGTGTTTGATGGCTGTTGAAGGTCTTAGGTTAAATGAATTCGGTCTGTCTCAATCTAGCTCCCAGTAGGTATGAAGCAACAACACTTAAATGCCCAAAATTCAACAGTCTAGGTAACCTCAGTCACTGATGTGATGGGGATTAATGACTGCTGGGTGAAATGGTCCAGCTGATGTGGCCATGGAATACTCTTTTAATCTTCAGGTTAAAACATTTTGCCAAGCCCTGTAAGAATTGAATCTAAAATAAGCCACAAATTGCTACCAGCCAATACAGTAAACAAATCTGGAATTAAATGATATGATCACCTATAGCAAATGAGAAACACATATCATTTTCTAATGCTAACACTACCCTAACTCTGCAACTACAAATGTGAAATTAAATGGATGCATTATGTATGTATCTTTCATAGCTTTAATCTTGCAGTATATGGCACTGTCTAACCCCATGAATTAAATGCAATTTTATTATTCCCTGTCATCCGCACTAAAAAATATTGTAGACATCCTTCGGTTTATGTGTATTGAAACCGATAATCTAGATTTCTATCATTGCCAGTAATGTGAAGGAATCAAATGTAATCAATTTTCTAACTTTAGAACAGGAACTTCACAATTACAATATTCGTAATCTATTTGGAGAAGGTTATGTAATAATTTATAGACCATATCCCAGGTCATTTTAATTTGGCCACTATTTGTTAATAATTTGACCATATTATATATTGCAATTGCCAATGAATGTGATCTTCAATTAATCTATTTAAAACTTTGCTTGGACTATTCACTACTATTTAAAATTTAATTTTATGCATGTTATAATGTATTCCCAAAAAGGTATTGGTATTGGTTTATTATTGCCATATCTTCTGAGATACAGTGCAAAGCTTTGTCTGTGTGCTATCCAGTCAAACCGTACCATACATGAGTGCAATTAAGGCATACATAGGTACCATCAGTAGTGCAAAGAAAATAATACTATAGTGCAGAATATAGTATTACAGCATTGTAGTGGAACAGTTACAGAAAAGAAAATTCAAGATCCACTGTCAGGTAGGTTGGAAAATTGTGACTACACCCCAGACTGTGGGAGAACCGTTCTGTGGTCTGATAACAGCGGTCAGGAAGCTGTTCCTGAATCTGATGGTACATGTTTTCAAGCTTTTGGATCTTCTCCCCAATGGGAGAGGGGAGGGGAGAGAATGACTGGGGTGAAAATGGTCTTTGATTATGTTGGCTGCTTTCCTGAGGCAGTGTGAAATGTAGATGGAGTCAATGGTGGGGAGGCTGGTCTGTGTGATGGACAGGGTTACCGCAACAATTTTCTGCAATTTCTTGTGGTCTTGGGCAGAGGAGATGTGGCCAACACAAGCTGCGATGCATCCTGATAGGATGCTTTCTACTGCTCAGAGATGAATTTAGATATATTTGAAATTGAGATCCAACTTCAGTACATTGCTATAGGTATGCCACAACTTACAATTGGTTTACAGGTATTTCCATAATGCCATTTAACCATTAGACTCTAGATCGTCGATTTATGTATCTTTTTCTCACAATAATGAATTGTATACCACTGTCTTCCCTTAGGACTGTACAGTACAATGATGATTTTTTTCCAAATCCCTTCAATTTATGAAATTTTGCTTCATTGAATATTCTTCCGGAAAGAATCCCTTTCACAATTTGAGAAGTGGTTGTTTGCGGAAGCATTAATTTAGAAACTTCTACCTCTTTCCTCGGTCAATTTGATGAATAATTATATATCCTTCCTGACATAGTTAACTGTCTTAATATGTGGAATAATTCACAACATATATTTTCAGATGGAATAAAATATTCTGTTCCTGCGATGTGACTGTTAAAATGATGTGCTACAGTTTAACTGAGAGATTCAAGGGAGTTAGGAGTGGTTAATTGTCTTATGTGCTGGCATCAGAGTAATGCCAATCGTATTTGCTACAACTTGCCAGGCCTGTAAATGCTATGGATAAATATGCAACAATAATAATAATGCAATAAATTAAACGATAATGCTAGGTACCTGTGATCTTGCAAATCCATAGTCCAACCTGTGCAACCAATGTAATGGTTTAAACAAGACCCAATGAAATTCTTACTTGCTGCAGCTTTATAGGTCTACAAGCTATATGGCATACAGGTAAATATTTAATAATGATAAGCCAATAAATCAATAGCCATAATACTAGGTAACCATAATAGGGCAAAACCAAAGTGCATCCATTGCAATAGTGCAACCAAAGAAACAGTCCATAGAAGATCATAGTTCTTGAACCTCGTGGTCACGTTTTTCAAGCTCCTGTACATTTTCATCTGTTATGGGAAAAGTGCCTCATCATTGAACTGACAGAACCATTTATTGGCCACTTTATTTAAATTCACAATTAAAGAGCAGTGCAGTAGACTATGTATAGTCATCTATGCATTCATAGAATGGCGATCATACCATCACAAGCTACCAATAGACCTACCAGCACTGGCCTCTCTGAGATTATTTGCATCTGGCGCTGATTGTTCTGGTCTTTTCTGACCTTAAACTCTTCACAAGTCCCCACCAACCCGCCACTCCCTACTTTCAGTCACAAGAAGGGTCCCGACCTGAAATGTCACCCATCCTTCTTTTCCAAAGAGGCTGTATAACCCGCTGAGTTATTGCAGCATTTTGTGTCAATCAAAGAAAAAATAACCTTGTTCTCTTTTGTGTCCTGTTTGCCCTTTTGTTTAATAGTAGAACATTGGCTGGGAACAGGTAATTTGATTTTTCAGTACCTGGTCTTGATGAATTGGATAGGTGGAAGTAGGGATTGTGATGTTTCCCTGAGTAAACTTGTCTCTCAAGTGCTGACCTTCTTATAAAAGGTAATGACAACTAGAGTGGGGATGGGTGCTTAAGTCCCCTAGTGATTTGAGTGCAAGATAATTGAGGATGGATGTTTATCTTCAATTGAGTGCGATATAATCAAGAGGAATTTGGGTGTTTCCGTAAATAACGGTACCAACCTGTGACATGGGTGGCCAAATTTGAAAGTTATTAAATCATAATGAAATACCACAGCATTAAAAATAGGCCTGCCTATGATCCCTTTGAGCTAATGTGTGATCAAAATGTGACTAAATTGTAATACTTTCAAAATTTAAAAAAAAAACAAGAATTTGTGTTTATTTACAAGAGATATAAGACATAGGCGACATTGTCTCATACGAATTTCTAAGCTCCCTTACAAAATGTCAGCATGTAACCCACCACGAGGCCCGTAGTTCACGTCAAGGTCATTATAATCGTGTTGGTTATTATAAATCGCGACGAGTGCAAAAAAAGATATAGCAATGACGACGTCAAAAAAAGAGTGGGACTACAGAATGAGTCATCGATAAAATAGGTGAGCAAACTAGATTTTTATTTCATGAATTTAAAATCTATTCATTACTAGACTAAGTGGGACCCGTCGGGTCCCAGCTTCACATGGAGGGCTGGTCCCCCAACGCAATATTCCACCTCTCCACCAATTCCAATACACACACACACACACACACACACACACACACACACACACACGCACACACACACACGCACGCACGCACGCACGCACGCACGCACGCACGCACGCACGCACGCACGCACACACACACACACACACACATGCACACACCCTCCACCTCACACACACACATACACTCACACACATACACTCACTCACACTCACACACACACATCCTCCTCCCTTTTTCCTTCCTTCTCCCCCCCATCCCCCATCAGTCTGAAGAAGGGTTTCGGTCCGAAACGTCGCCTATTCCCTTCACTCCATAGATGCTGCTGCACCCGCTGAGTTTCTCCAGCATTTTTGTGTACCTTCGATCTTCCAGCATCTGCAGTTCCTTCTTGAACACACATACTCACACACTGCTTCATGTCTGCTTCATGACCAATAACAACTGGTGCAACCCTGGAAATATCAAGATGCTTTCCCGTTCCTGCTCGCCGGACCTGGAGCAGCTGACGATCTCATGCCGCCCATTCTACCTTCCTCGGGAGTTCGGCTCAGTGATCGTCACAGCCACCGCAGGCGGACACCGACATGGTACTATTGGCCCTACACGATGTGCTATGTCGACATCAAAACAAGTACCCGGATGCGGCTATGGTGGTGGCTGGAGATTTTAATAAATCAAATCTCAAGAAGGTCATGCCGAACTTCTACCAACACATCACGTGTGCCACCAGGGGGAAGAGAACTTTGGATCACTGCTACACACCGTTCAGGAAAGGCTACAAGGCTGTTTCACTCCCTCCCCTAGGAAAATCTGACCACGCTGCCATTTTCCTGTTGCCAGAGTATAAACAGAGGATAGTTCGGGAAGCAGTAGAGACGAGGGACGTAAAGCGGTGGTCCGACCAGTCAGAGGCCATGCTGCAAGATGCACTGAGTGATGTCGACTGGAATATGTTCGAAGCAAGTTCCAGTGACGTCAGTGAGTTCGCGGAAGCAGTCACGGACTTCATCGCAACAGTAACCAACAACATCGTCCCCACGGTAAGGGTAAGCACCTTTCCGAACCAAAAACCCTAGGTAGACAGGTCTGTTTGTGTGGCCCTGAATGCTCGCACCGCTGCCTACAACTCGGGCCTGGCATCAGGAAACATGGACGTCTACAAGGCAGAGTCCTACCCATTGCGAAGGGTGGTGAAGGACGCAAAGAGGAGATACAGAGACAAGATGGAGTCACAGATGGAGCAGCAGGACACCAGAAGCCTGTGGCAGGGGCTACGGATTGTAACCAACTACCGGAGCACCCTTCCCTCATCCGCAAATGCCAGCACCTCCCTAGCTGATGACCTGAACTCATTTTACGCTCGTTTCGAGAGGGGCAACACCACTCCAGGTCTGCCGGCTATCGACAATACCGCCAGCGGGCTGGCTACCGAAGCTGAAGGGAGGAATGTGCACACATTCTCGCTGTCCGAGCACGACGTGAGGAGTGCTCTGACATGGGTGAACACGAGAAAAGCTGCAGGCTCCGATGGCATCTCGGGGCGAGTACTCAAGTCCTGTGCTATGCAGCTAGCTCCAGTGCTCACTACATTATTCAACCTCTCTCTGGACAAGTCCGTCGGTCCCTGCCTGCTTCAAAAAATCCATCATTGTACCGATACCAAAAAATGCCTCCCTAGCCTGTCTGAATGACTACCGTCCGGTGGCCCTTACCTCGGTAGTCATGAAATGCTTTGTGAGGCCGGTGAAGAAATACATCTGCGCCTACCTCCCTCGGAACATGGACCCGTTGCAGTTCGCATACCGTCCGAACAGATCCACGGACGATGCGGTCTCCCAGGTCTTGCACACCGCACTCTCCCATCTGGACAGCCAGAAGGGGGGCTACGTGAGGATGCTGTTCATAGAACTACAGTTCAGCCTTCAACACGATAGTCCCCTCCAGACTGGCCGGGAAGTTAATGGAATTGGGGCTCAACACCTCCCTGTGTGCCTGGGTCCTGGACTTTCTCACCGCCAGGCCCCAGGTAGTCAAGATGGGAGGGAATACATCGAAGTCCCTCACCCTGAGCACAGGATCGCCCCAGGGTTGCGTCCTCAGCCCCCTATTGTACTCCCTGTACACACATGACTGTGTGGCTAGGTTCAGCTCCAACTCAATAATTAAGTTTGCTGATGACACTGTGGTGGTGGGCCTGATCTCAGACAATGATGAGAAGGCCTACCGGGAGGAGGTGGCTGATCTAGCACTCTGGTGCCAGGATAACAGCCTCCTCTTGAACATCAAAAAAACAAAGGAGTTGATCATGGACTTTAGGAGGGCACACCATCCGAGGACGTACACTCCATTGAGGATAAATGGGGATCCTGTGGATAGGGTGAACTGTTTTAAATATCTGGGAGTCCACATCTCCGAGGATATGACATGGGCATCACACGCCTCAGCACTCGTGAGTAAGGCAAGGCAGCGCCTTTACCACCTCAGGCAATTGAGGAAATTCAAAGTGTCTCCGAGGATCCTCCAGTGCTTCTACGCAGCGGCGGTGGAAAGCATCTTGTCCGGGAACATTACCATCTGGTTTGGGAACTGCTCTGCCAAGGACAAGGAGGCTCTGCAGAGAGTGGTGCGAACGCACTATGGGAACTTCACTTGCCCCCCTGCAGGAACTATACATCAGGAGGTGCAACTCCAGAGATAACACTATCATGAGAGACCCCTTCCACCCCTGCAACGGACTGTTCCAGCTGCTACGGTCAGGCAAACGCCTCCGTTGCCATGCGGTGAGAACGGAGAGGTTGAGAAGGAGTTTCTTCCCGGAGGCCATTCGGACTGCAAACGCCTATCTCACCAGGGACTAACTACAGAACGTTTTTCCTTCCATTATTTATTATGTGTGTTATGATTGTGTTTATAGTTTGTTTGGTTGTTTGGTTGTTTGTCTTTTTGCACAAAAGTCATTTTCATTTCACTGCACATCTCGTATGTGTATGTGACAAATAAACTTGACTTGACTTGACACACTCACACACACACAAACACTGACACACACACACATACACACTCGCACACTCACATACACACTCACACACACACACTCACACTCTCACACTCACATACTCAAACTCACACTCACACACACTCACACACACCATATATATATATGCCAATAAACTTTCTTGAATTTACTCACACACACTCACACATACTCACACACACTCACACACACATACAGTCACACAAACTCACACACACACTCACACAGACTCACACACATACACTCACACAAACACACATATACACACACTCACACACACACATAGACTCACACACACATATACTCACACACACACATACACTGACACACACACATACACACTCGCACACTCACATACACACTCACACTCACACACTCACACTCACATACTCACACTCTCACTCACACATACTCACACACACTGACTCACACACCATATATATATATGACAGTAAACCTTCTTGAATCTACTCACATGGCTGAGCGCGGCCTCTCCACTGTGGGGCTTCCGCAGTCAGCGGAACCTCCGCAATCAGTGTGACCTCTGCACTGACCGGAAATTACGCAATCGGCGCGACCTGTCCACTAAGCGGAAGTCACGAAATGAGCGGGACATTTGGACTAAACACAGTCGGACCTAATAAAGCATTTATTCCTTCCAAATACAGTCGGACCTAATTAAGCATTTATTCCTTCCAAACACAGTCGGACCTAATAAAGCACTTATTCTTTCCAAACACAATCGGACCTAATAAAGCATTGCAGTTTCAAGCACAGGCAGGGCAGCAGGCCAAACAACTCATGGCATTGTCATTTCATTACATTTAATTTCCAATTAAGCATTGCACTTTCAAGCACAGGCAGGGCAGTAGGTTAAACAACTCATGGCATTGTCATTAGGGCTAACAAATCATTTATTGCAAGTACATTGCACATTCACAGTTCAGTTGATTCACAGCTTAGAATGACGGTCGTGGCCTCTTCCTCGTGATCTTGCAGAGTGACTGACTCACATCCAGGCATCTGGGGTTTTATAGTCCTGATTTCCCCCCACCAGAAGGGGCGATACCTTCATCGCGGTGATTGACAGGCGAGAGGACCAATCAGCTGATCTCAAGGTTTTTTAAACACTCATAACTTTTTTATTTTTCATCAATAGGAAAAATCATCGGCACTGGCTCAGCGGAGGAGGACTGTGAGTAAGATGGCCAAAAATCACAGCGATACAGGGCAGTGTTTTTTCTAAAATCAATATACAGCGCAGACAGGAAGTGGTCAAGAGGAGACTTTTAATTATATAAATTATGTATTTTAGTGAAAAGCTTAAACACAAAAGATAAACTATAAAAAAGAAACAATAGACAATAGGCCATTCGGGCCTTTGAGCCAGCACATCCATTCATTGTGATCATGGCTGATCATCAACACTCAGTACCCCGTTCCAGCCTTTTCCCCATATCCCCTCACTACACTATCTTTAAGAGCTCTATCCAACTCTCTCATGAAAGCATACAGAGAATTGGCCTCCACTGCCTTCTGAGGAAGAGAATTCCACAGATTCACAACTGCCTGTGTGAAAAAGGTTTTCCTCATCTCTGTTTTAAATGGCTTACCTCTTATTCTTAAAATGTGGCCCCTGGTCCTGGACTCACCCAACATTGGAACATGTTTCCTGCGCCTAGCATGTCCAAACCCTTAATAATCTTATATGTCTCAATAAGATCCCCTCTCATCCTTCTAAATTCCAGAGTATACAAACCCAGCCGCTCCATTCTATCAACATATCACAGTCGCACCATCCCTGGAATTAACTTTGTGAACCTACGCTGCACTCCTTCAATAGCACGTTCCTCAAATTTGGAGACCAAAATTGCACACAATACTCCAGGTGTGGTCTCACTAAGGCCCTGTACAACTACAGAAGGACCTCTTTGCTCGTATACTCAACTCCTCTTGTTATGAAGGCCAACACGCTTTCTTCACTGCCTGCTGCACCTGCATGCTTACTTTCAGTGACTGATGTACAAGGACCCCCCAGATCTCGTTGTAGTTCCCCTTTTCCCAATTTGACACCATTCAGATAATAATCTGCCTTCATGTTCTTGCCAACAAAGTCGATAACCTCACATTTATCCATATGAAACTGCATCTGCCATGCATCTGCCCACTCACCCAACCTGTCCAATTCACCCTGCATCCTCTTAGCATCTCCTCACAGTTCACACTGCCACCCAGCTTTGTGTCATCTGAAAATTTGCTAATGTTACTTGTAATCCCTTCATCTAAATCATTGATGTATATTGTAAATAGCTGCGGTCACAGCACCGAGCCTTGCGGTACCCCACTAGTCACTGCCTGCCATTCTGAAAGGGACCCGTTAATCCCTACTCTTTGTTTCCTGTCTGCCAACCAATTGTCTATCCATGTCAGCACTCTACCCCCCAATACCATGTTCTCTAGTTTTGCCCACTGATCTCCTATGTGGGACCTTAGCAAATGCTTTCTGAATGTCCAGGTACACTACATCCACTGTCTCTCCCTTGTCCATTTTCCAAATTACATCCTCAAAAAATTCCAGTCAAGCATGATTAGTCAAGTATGATTTCCCCTGCATAAATCCATGCTGGTTTTGACCGATCCTGCTATTGCTATCCAAATGTGCTGCTATTTCATCTTTTATAATTGACTCCAGCATCTTTACCATCATCGATGTCAGGCTAATTGGTCTATAATTCCCTATTTTCTCTCTCCTGCCTTTTTTAAAAAGTGGGATAACATTAGCTCCCCTCCAATCCACAGGAACATAGAAACATAGAAACATAGAAAATAGGTGCAGGAGTAGGCCATTCGGCCCTTCGAGCCTGCAACGCCATTCAATATGATGACAAGTGTTATCAAATCCATTTGAGGAGCACTCATCAGGGAAAGTGATGAACTCTTTGGCATTCTCCCAGTATGAGATTGTGGACTGGCTTGATAGTGGGCAGGGGATTCGTTTGGCACACGATACTCAACCTCAAACCTTTATTTCAAACCTTGGTATTTATATAGCTGATCCAATTTCATTTAGAAACATAGAAACATAGAAAATAGGTGCAGGAGTAGGCCATTCGGCCCTTCGAGCCTGCACCGCCATTCAATATATTCATGGCTGATCATCCAACTCAGTATCCTGTTCCTGCCTTCTCTCCATACCCCCTGATCCCTTTAGCCACAAGGGCCACATCTAACTCCCTCTTAAATATAGCCAATGAACTGGCCTCAACGACCTTCTGCGGCAGAGAATTCCAGAGGTCCACCACTCACTGTGTGAAAAAAGTTTTCCTCATCTCGGTCCTAAAAGATTTCCCCTTTATCCTTAAACTATGACCCCTTGTTCTGGACTTCCCCAACATCGGGAACAATCTTCCTGCATCTAGCCTGTCCAACCCCTTAAGAATTTTGTAAGTTTCTATAAGATCCCCCCTCAATCTTCTAAATTCTAGCGAGTACAAACAGAGTCTATCCAGTCTTTCTTCATATGAAAGCCCTGACATCCCAGGAATCAGTCTGGTGAACTTTCTCAGTACTTCCTCTATGGCAAGAATGTCTTTCCTCAGATTAGGAGACTAAAACTGTACGCAATACTCCAGGTGTGGTCTCACCAAGGCCCTGTACATCTGCATTAGAACCTCCCTGCTCCTATACTCAAATCCTTTTGCTATGAATGCTAACATACCATTCGCCTTCTTCACTGCCTGCTGCACCTGCATGCCTACTTTTAATGACTGGTGTACCATGATACCCAGGTCTCGTTGCATCTCTCCCTTTCCTAATCGGCCACCATTCAGATAATAATCTACTTTCCTGTTTTTGCCACCAAAGTGGATAACCTCACATTTATCCACATTATACTGCATCTGCCATGCATTTGCCCACTCACCCAGCCTATCCAAGTCACCTCCTAGCATCCTCCTCACAGCTAACACTGCCTCCCAGCTTCGTGTCATCCGCAAACTTGGAGATGTTGCATTCAATTCCCCTTGTCCAAATCATTAATATATATCGTAAATAGCTGGGGTCCCAGAACTGAGCCTTTCGTACCCCACTAGTCACTGCCTGCCATTGTGAAAAGGACCCGTTTACTCCTACTCTTTGCTTCCTGTCTGCCAGCCAGTTCTCTATCTACATCAATACTGAACCCCCAATGCCTTGTGCTTTAAGTTTGTATAAGCTCTTATGTGGGATCTTGTCGAAATCCTTCTGAAATTCCAGATATAACACATCCACTGGTTTTCCCTTATCCACTCTACTAGCTACATCCTCAAAAAATTCTATAAGATTCGTCAGACATGATTTGCTCTTCATAAATCCATGCTGACTTTGTCCAATGATTTCACCACTTTCCAAATGTGCTGCTATCCCATCTTTCATAACTGATTCTAGCAGTTTCCCCACTACCGACGTTAGACTAACTGGTCTGTAATTCCCCGTTTTCTCTCTCCCTCCCTTTTTAAAAAGTGGTGTTACATTAGCTACCCTCCAATCCTCAGGAACTACTCCAGAATCTAAAGAGTTTTGAAAAATGATCACTACTGCATCCACTATTTCCTTAAGTACTCTGGGATGCAGCCTATCTGGCCCTGGGGATTTATCGGCCTTTAATCCATTCAATTTACCTAACACCGCTTCCCGGCTAACCTGGATTTCATTCAGTTCCTCCATCTCATTTGACCCTCGGTCCCCTGCTATTTCCGGCAGATTATTTATGTCTTCCTTAGTGAAGACAGAACCAAAGTAGTTGTTCAATTGGTCTGCCATGTCCTTGTTCCCCATGATCAATTCACCCGTTTCTGACTGCAAGGGACCTACATTTGTTTTAACTAATCTTTTTCTCTTCACATATCTATAAAAGCTTTTGCTGTCAGTTTTTATGTACCCTGCCAGTTTTCTTTCATAATCTATCTTCCCTTTCCTAATTAAGCCCTTTGTCCTCCTCTGCTGGTCTCTGAATTTCTCCCAGTCCTCTGGTAGGCTGCTTTTTCTGGCTAATTTGTACGCTTCATCTTTTGTTTTGATACTATCCCTGATTTCCCTTGTTATCCACGGATGCACTACCTTCCCAGATTTATTTTTTTGCCAAACTGAGATGAACAATTGGTGTAGTTCATCCATGCAGTCTTTAAATGCCTTCCATTGCATATCCACCGTCAACCCATTAAGAATCAATCGCCAGTCTATCTTGGCCAGATAGACTGGCGATTGATTCTTAATGGGTTGATGGTGGATATGCTATGGAATGCATTTAAAGACTGCATGGATGAACTACAACAATCCTGAATGGACGGATGCACGGATGAACAACATGGCTACATGAACTACAAAGACTGCATGGAAGAACTGATCCTGAATCTATAGAACATTGGAAAATGATCATTAATGCGTTCACAATTTCTAGAGCCATTTCCTTAAGTACCCTGGGATGCAGACCATCAGGCCCTGTGAATTTATCAACATTCAGTCCCATTATTCTCCCCAACACCATTTCCTGCCTAATGTGAATTTCCTTCAGTTCCTCCGTCACCCTAGATCCTCTGGGCACTAGTACATCAGAGAGATTGTTTATGTTCTCCTTAGTGAAGACGGAGCGAATGTACCTGTTCAACTCGTCCGCCATTTCCTTGTTCCCCATAATAAATTCACCAGTTTCAATCCTCAAGGGTCCAACTTTGGTCTTAACTAATCTTTTCCTCTTCACATACGTAAAGAAGGTTTTACTATCCTCCATTATATTCTTGGCTTGCTTACCTTCGTCCCTCATCTTTTCTCCCCGTATTGCCTTTTTAGTTATCTTCTGTTGCTCTTTAAAAGTTTCCCAATCTTCTGGCTTCCTGCTCATCTTTGCTTTGTTATACTTCTTCTCTTTTATTTTTATACTGTCCCTGATTTCCCTTGTCAACCACAGTCACCCCTTAGTCCCATTGGAATCTTTCTTCCTCTTTGGAATGAACTGATCCTGCACCTTCTGTATTATACCCAGAAACACCTGCCATTGTTCTTCCACTGTCATCCCTGCTGGGGTATCTAGGGTATCATTCCAGTCAATGAATATAAAAACAGTTACTCTGCTTTTAATTCACACATTTCACATGTGACCAAATGGACACTGCAACTCACGTTGTGCTGTAAAAACTTGGGGCATCAGAAAACCATCTAATCGGGTGATAAATGATAAAAATCATAAGCATAATCAGAATTTGGCATATAGCGTTATTTAAAAGCAAAATTAATGTAATCTTTCTGTTATAAATTAGCCTAAGGATTTGATGAAACACTGCTTGAAAAATGATATTTTTCTTTGTAAAAACAGATTTATTCATTTTTTGCTTCATCTCATTATTTTGGCTATATACCATGATCTATACTACTTAAAATACAGGATATGAAACAATGGGAATATTACATACAAAACAGGAAAGTAACCTGGATGTTTAGAGACTGTCAGTTTCACTACTGAGTGCTGTATTTACGGAAACACCCATGTACAGCCTTGGGGTTGAAGTGGTTTCTGGGATGAGCCCTTCGGAGATAGAAGGTCTGAGATGGTAGAACCAAGAAACAGATGGTGTTTTGTTGTTTTAATTTAGACATAAAAATAAGTAGATTTGTAAGTGCTGTGAGACACCATCCCTTTTATGCAGCTAAAGTGCTCTGGAGATCTTCCAAATGTGGGTCTCATCACAATATTCCTAGGCCTGTGGCCAATTAAAAGGTTACACGTTTTCAAGTGAAAATTGTTTCTATAGTGTAAAGCTAAAGGGAAAAACCAATAAATGAAACACGTTTTTTCTTTTCAATATATTAAAAACTCAATGAAAATGAAGAGCAAAGCATCCAAAACAGAAATATAAAGTAAGTTTATAAATGCATTCAATACAAGCAACTAATATAAGAAATGGTACCATCAATGAATTGGCTCATTGGCATGATGTCAGAGCTGTTGGGTAAGTAGTATGTAATATGCTTGACTGGGTCTGCTCTGTTCCTAGAACAGAACACACGGACTGAATGTGGAATTTCTAAGAAGGGCAGAATATTGCAAGACACCAGCACCATAATATACATGTATTTGAAATTAATGCTTTTGACCTTCACTTGAATTGAGATTTTTATGTGCAAAATTCATTTCTAACCATATATGCACTGTTCAGAATAATGGAAACCAATATCATAGACAAAATCCTAGACAATATATGCATTTTGTCTTGTGGAATACCCGGTGAATGATATTTCCATTGAAGCCACCACCTACAGTTATCAAAGAGACAGGGTAATCAAAAATCTTGATTCAGATGGTCGGAGGACTTGCACTGATTTATGGGCAGGAGCTTTTGTGCAACAAAATTATTGCAATTCTTCAAAGGCATAAATTTGTTTATTGAATAAATGTTTAATATGTGAATATGGTATGTTAGAAGTTTTGATATTTGATCATTATTGTCTAAAGAGGTGTGATGTGACCTGCAAGTATTTGAGATAAATTTAGAGCAGAAAGCATTTAGGATTGGAACTGCATTAAGGCTTGGCCATATTTTTTTTAAGTAATTAATGTGAAACTCTTGGTGAGGATAGATAGTTCTGAAAGATATTCACTTGCACATTTGTGCATTTAATTCTCAATGTGCAACTGATTATAAAGTTTGCCTTTTTTAATTTGGCTTTTCTGACGTTGGTTTCACTGTTGCACATTTTATTGAATCTCCTCTTGTGATATCCTATTTTTGCATAACCTTAAGTTCGATATTTTACACTGGAAAAGTTTATGAAGGGCACCTTGTGAATACAAGTTTAGTTTAGATCAGTTTAGTTTAGTTTCGAAATAAAACATGGAATCAGGCCCTTCAGCCGACCAGTGATCCCCACACCCTAACACTATCCTACACACATTAGCGACGATTTACAATTTTACCAAGCCAATTAGCCTACAACCTGCAGCTCTTTGGAGTGTGGGAGGAATCTGGGGGACCCGGAGAAAACCCACACAGATCGCTGTAAGAATGCACAAACTCCATACAGTCAGCAGCCATGGTCAGGATCGAACCCAGGTCTCTGGCACTGTAACTCTACCAATGTGCCACCGTGCCACCCTTTCTTGTTGTTCTTGTGGTTTTGCATAAGGCGCTCTGTGTTAATACCACAATCTGTCCAGCTACGTCTTCCAATGGCCTTCATGAGGTTAACCGGAAAACCATATAGAGAACATGTTGATATTACTGCCCGCCTATCCTTGTTGAATTTAACTGCACCTATATTGCATCTTTGCCATTAATTCTACAGCCAACACACTCTGCACCCCACCCCACATCTGCCATACTTTGTTAGTTATTACTTTTATTACACCCTATTCATTAACCTTCAGTACAGCTGTTTTTGATTCACATAAGTAGTTCTGAAACTGGTAGTTGGCTTGGCAGCCATTATCATTGGCATTTGAAAGGAAAATACTTGTAGAATAGGGACAGATGTACGTACATTATCTCGCAACTTTACAAAATACTCCATTTGATGACCAACCTTTTGTATCTCTGTGACATTGCCTGAGATGAACAAAAAATTAATTGCATAATAATTGGGGATATGACATGAGAAAATGACTTTTTCTGAGACTTAGTTTTGCATGCTCCAGGCAATTCCTAAATTATGTTGCTCTCTATAAACCATTTTTGAATACATGTAATTGAGGATAGGCTGATGCATTATCTAGATTATCTAGAGCCTTTAATGAAAAGTGGTATCCTTACGTAGCAAAAACCCACGACAGACAAGGCATTAACCATTTAAAATAAGGTTCATTGCACCAGATACATTTGTACATGAACCTGGGTTATTTTATTTTAATGTATATATATTCATTCTCTTTAACAAGGTAATTATGATTAAAGAAGGCCACATGGTATAACTGTTCAACCTTCCGGAAAGAGTCAAAAACTCGATATTGCAGAATCCAATTATGTATTCAGTAACTACACTGTTCATGTCTCGACCATTACCCAGAAATTAATTCTGTGTTTTTCACTTAGTATGAAGTAACATGACATTCATTTTGATATTTGCCTTTCACTAGTCTCATTGTGGATAAGCAATTACAACACTAAATGAACCTTCTCCATATCTTTGTAAAATCATATTTCCGTCAATTTGTCATATTACAGAAATGTAGAAACAGGCCTTTCGACCCACAGTGTCAACTGTCCATCGATCACCCGGCCTCAATAGTTATTCCAGTTTTGCATCCAACACACTAAGGACAATTTACAGAGACAAACCTACAAACGTGCATGTCTTTGGAATGTGGGAGAAAACCAGAGCACCGGCAGAAAACCCACGCGGTCACAGGGAGAAAGTACAAACTCCGCACAGATAGCACCCATAGTCTGGATCGCACCTGGCCTCTGGCAGCTCTACTGCTGCGCCACTGAGCGAAATGCTTTCTTCAAGTATTTTTCATACATATTTGACTGGGTGTCAACCTTATGGCTCTTCTTTACTGCCTCATAGAATTGAATGCTTCCTTGTGACTGACCAACTGAGAGCAGAGCTGACTATTCAGCCTCTTCAAGCTGTTCTAACAATCTGTTAAAATTATAGTTAATCTTATGTTAAATCCACTAGATTCAGATTCAGATTCAAATTTAATTGTCATTGTCAGTGTACAGTACAGACACAACAAAATGCATTTAGCATCTCCCTGGAAGAGCGACATAGCAAATGATTTGAATAAATAATAATAAGTGTCCGGGGGGGGTGGTGATTGGCAGTCACCGAGGTACGTTGTTGAGTAGAGTGACAGCCGCCGGGAAGAAGCTGTTCCTTGACCTGCTGGTTCGGCAACGGAGAGACCTGTAGCGCCTCCCGGATGGTAGGAGGGTAAACAGTCCATGGTTGGGGTGAGAGCAGTCCTTGGCGATGCTGAGCGCCCTCTGCAGACAACGCTTGCTTTGGACAGACTCAATGGAGTGGAGCGAGGAACCGGTGATGCGTTGGGCAATTTTCACCACCCTCTGCAATGCCTTCCGGTCGGAGACAGAGCAGTTGCCATACCATACTGTGATGCAGTTGGTAAGGATGCTCTCGATGGTGCAGCGGTAGAAGTTCACCAGGATCTGAGGAGACAGATGGACCTTCTTTAGTCTCCTCAGGAAGAAGAGACGCTGATGAGCCTTCTTGATCAGAGTTGAGGTGTTGTGGGTCCAAGAGAGGTCATCGGAGATGCTGACTCCCAGGAACCTGAAGCTAGAAACACATTCCACCTCCGTCCCGTTAATGTGGATGGGGGTGTGCGTGCCGCCTCTGGACTTCCTGAAGTCTACAATGAGCTCCTTGGTCTTCTTGGAGTTAAGGGCCAGGTTGTTGTCAGCGCACCATGCTTCTAAGTGCTGGACCCTCTCCCTGTAGGCCAACTCATCGTTGTTGCTGATGAGGCCAATCACCGTTGTATCATCTGCATACTTGATGATGGTGTTAGTACCATGTACAGGTGTGCAGTCATAGGTGAAGAGGGAGTAGAGGAGGGGGCTCAGCACACAGCCCTGTGGAACGCCGGTGTTCAGGGTGAGGGTTGAAGAGATGTGCTTGTCTAACCTAACAGACTGGGGTCTGTTGGTTAGAAAGTCCAGTATCCAGTTGCAGAGGGATGGGTCGATGCCCAGGTTACCGAGTTTGGTGATCAGTTTTGATGGTATAATGGTGTTGAATGCTGAGCTGTAATCGATGAACAGCATTCTTGCGTAAGTGTCTCTGTTGTCAAGGTGGGAGAGGGCGGAGTGAAGTGTGTTGAGATGGCATCCTCCGTACTTTTGTACGGAGGATGCCATCTACTCCGTAATCTACTTTTGATCTTAAACTAATTATGTTTATTAAACAGTTCAGCTCAGTTTAGTTTATTGCGACATGTACCGAGGTACAGTGAAAAGCTTTCTCACAATAAACATATCTATTAATCTGAGATTTGAATATTTTACTTGATTTGTAGGATTAAGAAGCAAAGTTTTACTTCCACATATCAGTCCAGAACGACCACTCACTAATTTTGAAATTATGCCAAACTGTTTGAGATTTTGATTATTGGTTATGTTTCTTATTCCCAGCATTGGACTACTAGTCACTTAAAAGTCTCAAGCAGAAACTCGTGGTAAGCTAGTAAATGTAAACTGTCCTTATAACACAATTATAAAAGGAATAGTGAAAAAGCTTTTCACTGTACCTCGGTACACATGGCAATGACCCTAATGTAATTCTAGTTTAGGTTGTACTGCAGAATGGCATGGTGGCTCAGCGGTAGACAATAGACAATAGACAATAGGTGCAGGAGTAGGCCATTCGGCCCTTCAAGCCAGCACCACCTTTCAATGCGATCATGGCTGATCATCCACAATCAGTACCCCGTTCCTGCCTTTTCCCCATACTCCCTGACTCCACTATCTTCAAGAGCCCTATCTAGCTCTTGATTGAAAGTTTCCAGAGCACCGGCCTCCTCCGCCCTCTGAGGTAGAAAATACCACAGACTCACAACTCTCTGTGTGAAAAAGTGTTTCCTCATCTCCATTCTAAACAGCTTACCCCTTATTCTTAAACTGTGGCCCCGTGTTCTGGACTCCCCCAACATCGGGAACATGTTTCCTGCCTCTAGCGTGTCCAAACCCTTAATAATCTTATATGTTTCAATAAGATACCCTCTCATCCTTCTAAATTCCAGAGTGCACAAGCCCAGCCGCTCCATTCTCTCAGCATATGGCAGTCCCACAATAGCAAGAATGTCCTTCCTTAAATTTGGAGACCAAAACTGCACATAACACTCCAGGTGTGGTCTCACTAGGGCCCTATACAACTGCAGAAGGACCTCTTTGCTCCTATACTCAACTCCCCTGATGAACAAGGACCCCCAGATCCCGTTGTGCTACCCCTTTTCCCAAATTGACACCATTTAGATAGTAATCTTCCTTCCTATTTTTGCTACCAAAGTGGATATCCTCACATTTATACACATTAAACTGCATCTGCCCACTCACCCAACCTGTCCAAATCACCCTGCATTCTCATAGCATCCTACTCACAGTTCACACTGCCACCCAGCTTCGTGTCATCTGCAAATTTGCTAATGTTACTTGTAATCACTTCATCTAAATTATTAATATATATTGTAAATAGCTGCGGTCCCAGCACCGAGCCATGCAATACCCCACTAGTCACTGCCTGCCGTTCTGAAAGGGACCCGTTAATCCCTACTCTTTGTTTCCTGTCTGCCAACCAATTTTCTATCCATGTCAGCACTCTACCCCCAGTACCATGTGCTCCAACTTTTTCCCATTAATCTCCTATGTGGGACCTTATCAAATACTTTCTGAAAGTCCAGGTATATACTACATCCACTGGCTCTCCCTTGTCCATTTTCCTAGTTACATACTCAAGAAATTCCAGAAATGTAGTTAAGCATCATTTCCCCTTCGTAAATCCATGCTGACTCGGACCGATCCTGTCACTGCTATCCAAATGTGCAGCTATTTCATCTTTTATGATTGACTACAGCATCTTCCCCACCACCGATGTCAGGCTAACTGATATATAATTCCCTGTTTTCTCTATTCCGCCTTTCTTTAAAAGTGGGATAACATTAGCTACCCTCCAATCCACAGGAACTGATCCTGAATCTATAAATTGGAGCACATTGGAAAATGATCACCAATGTGTCCACAATTCTAGAGCCACTTCCATAAGTACCCTGGGATGCAGGCCATCAGGCCCTGGGGATTTATCAGCCTTCAGTCCCATCAGTCTGCTCAACACAATTTCCTGCCTAATCTGGATTTCCTTCAGTTCCTCCGGCACCCCAGATCCTCTGGCTAGTGCATCAGGAAGATTGTTTGTGACCTCCTTAGTGAAGACAGATCCAAAGTACCTGTTCAACTCATTTGCCATTTCCATGTTCCCCATAATAAATTCACCCTTTTCATTTTTCAAGGGCCCAACTTTGGTCATAACTATTTTTTTCTTCTTCACAGAGTTACTGCCTTACAGCAAATGCAGTGCCGGAGACCCGGGTTCGATCCTGATTACGGGTGCTGTCTGTATGGAGTTTGTACGTTCTCCCCGTGACCCGTGTGGGTTTTCTCCGAGATCTTCGGTTTCCTCCCACACTCCAAAGACGTACAGGTTTGATTGTTAATTGGCTTGGTAAATGTGAAAAAGAATTGGCCCTAGTGGGTGTAGGATAGTGTTAATCTGCGGGGATCGCTGGTCGGTGCGGACCCGGTGGACTGATAGGGCCTGTTTCTGCGCTGTATCTCTAAACTAAACAAAACTAAATTGACTCACTGAAGGCCAGTGCCCAGAACCAAATGCTCTGCCCTAGATTTGATTTCAACAGTTCAGTACCCTATCTATCCTTCAGTACAGCAGCCCCATTGAGGCAAAGACTAATATTCTACTAGCTTTGTTTTCTGTATTTTCCTAATGGCTCTTAATAAAATACAAAGTGGTGGAGTAACTCAGCAGATCGGGCAGAATCTGTGGAGGGAAAGGTCGGGCAATGTTTTTGCGTAAGCACTCTGTGCCTTACTCGTGATTTTGGTATCTGCAGTACCTTGTGTCTCTATTTTACCGTTATTAGTAACTTGTTTTGGATCCCTAAATTTCATTCTGCTCTTCCTGCTGCTTGCCATTTAGAAAATCCTCTACGTTTTTAGCCAAAGGTAGATCTTGCTTTTCTGCATATAACATTTTTCATCTACCATGGTTTCACCCATCTATTTTAAAACATCAATGTCCCTTTACAACTTTCTGCTCCCATTTATACAATGCAATGCTGAAGATAAATGATATTTGATCTTTATTACAAGAGGATTTTGGAACAAGCATAAAGATGTCAGACTGGAGTTATATAGGACCCTAGTGAGACTGCATCTGGAATATTGGGTACATGTCTGGCTTCACAACCTTAAGGAAGGATATAGTCGTGATAGATGGAGTGTAGTGATGGTTCACCGGAAGCTTGGAAAACAGATTCTTCCTGGGAAAATAGATTCTCCCTATGAAGAAAGATTAAGTAGATTAGGGTTGTACTCTCATGAGTTTAGAAGAATGACAGATGATTTAATTGAAGTGTACAGCATTCTTACAGGATTCGGCAGGGTAAATGAAAGGATTATATTTCCCCTGGTAGTGGTATATGAAACCGGGATGAGTCTTGAAATAAGGCTTCGTCCAATGAAGAAGGATGAGAAGAAATGTCTTGAGGAATTCACCACAGTTGACAGATCGGCGATGGTGTTCATAAAGCTGCATAGATGACACCTAACCTGTATACGTTGTAGATTAGTACAATATCTTTCAAGTATACACCCACATTTGTATAAATTGTGCTTTTATGAAGTGTTGTCTCTGAGTACCTTATTGAAAAGCTGTAACTTGTAAGTCGTTGAGTTTGTACCCAGTATGTGGTGCACCATGTCCTCGCAGTTTTGTGATGTACTACAATCAAAACAGTCTGTATGTTGTGTAGACATGATGTTATTCTGACCTCCTAGATTAAGGGTTTTTTTTCCCTTATTTTTCATTTCCTTCCCAGCAGGTGAGTTATTGGCCACCTGTGAATCAAAGCCATGTAATTAGGGTATGTACACTGTATTACCATATGCCTACATTAGAAAAGACTTAGAAAGGATCTACTTTTCAAGATGGAATACTAAATTACGTGTTTATGTATATTCCTATTGACCTAACATAGGCAATTATGCTTTCAATTGCCTGATCCCTAAACTCTTCGATTCCATCCCTAAGCCTCCCTACTTCTCTTCTGTTTTTAAGATGCTCATATCAAATTATATTCATTCCCATTCAATAGCACTAAGTGGAGTTGATAATCATGTCACCACATGATATTATGCCTCTGATATTCATTCCAATCAAAATGTTAATTGTAGAGACTAAGTATAATATGCTGATGTGACAATGTTGTACATTTACCCAGGATGAATTTCTTGGCATTTCTATTTGGCTTTTTAATGACTTGTCCTCATATTTCCTTATGGTTCAGTCCCAAAATGTGTTTAGCGATTTTGTGACATACCATGGATTTAAGATTGATGCAAGTTGTTTTACATTTATGCAAATGTTAACTCACTGAGTACCAGGGAATATTTGCTAATATGATTATATAATAGCGCCTTATTTCCAATTGATGGTACAATCAAAAGGCCAGAAATAAGGGAATCAAGGACCAGAGGACCATGAGAAATATTTAATGGCAGTTTTTTCACACAGGGAGTGGTGGGTATGTGGAATGAGCTGCCAGAGTAGGTAGTTGAGGTTTGTGCTGTAACAACATTTGAAAGACATTTGAACAGGTACATGGATAGGAAGGGGTTACCAGTTCATAAGTTGTAGGAGAAGAATTAAGCCATTCGGCCCATCAAGTTTACTTTGCCACTCCATCATGGCTGATCTATCTTTCCCGCTCAACCCCATTCTCCTGCCTTCTCCCCATAATCCCCGTACTAATCAAGAATCTATCAATCTCCTGAGGGATGTGGCCCAAATGCGGGCAGGTGGGATGAGTAGATGGTCATCTTGGTCACCATGGGCAGGTTTGGCCAAAGGGCCTGTTTCCGTGTTAATGACTATGATTCTATAATACATCCATGATACCTGGGTTAAGTGCGGTAAGAGTACAAGAATGCATTACTTGTTTATTGTGTATTTATAATATTGTTTATTGTGTATAATATGTCATAGCTGCGTTCTTCAATTTCTTTCTCTCTCTCTCTCTCTCTCTCTCTCTCTCTCTCTCTCTCTCTCTCTCTCTCTCTCTCTCTCTCTCTCTCTCTCTCTCTCTCTCTCTCTCTCTCAGCGGTTTGATTGGCCGCCAAATAATCGGGCACGGAAAATTGAAAATTGGAAAACAATAAAATAGGAATTACGATTTAAATCGGAACAATATCATGCCTGATCTGCAGCAAATATACTATTATCTGCTCTAGTATCTTCGATTTGCAGTTCCTTCCTATTGAAGAAGAACCCTGGCCCGAAACAACTCCTAATCCATTCCCTCCACAGATGCCGCCTAGCCCGCTGAGTTCCTCCAGCACTCTGTGTTTTTTATTTAAATCTTGAAATTGAAGTTAGACATAAAGCTGGAGTAAATCAGCGGAACAGGCAGCGATTCTGGAGAGAAGACCATTCTTCAGACTGAACTGAATGCTCGTCGGTGAGAGTACGTGTGATTGTCTGCAGAAGGGTCTCGACCCGAAACTCCACCCACTCCCCAGAGCCGCCTACCGTCCCACTGAGCCACCCCCAGCCCCCCCCGTGTCCACCTTCAACTCCAGAGCCAAACAAAAAACACAGAGTGCTGGAGGAACTCAGCGGGCCAGGGGGCACCCGCAGAAGGAACGGACCAGGAGCTGCCACGGGCCAGAGTTCCTCCCACCCCACCCCCCAAAAGGAAGGAACCGCAGATGCAGCCGTCCCCGCAAAACCCCAAATGATTCCAGGAATGCCGAGGCGAGAGGGTGAGAGAGAGGGAGTGAGAGAGCGAGAGAGATCCAAAGGATGGATTTGGATCCCAAACACGCCTCACTGAGACCTCGCCAGAAGTTTCAAACCTATGGCCCCCTCCAGTTTGAGCCACGTGGACTAAGATACCACGTTGTAAACAACCACATTCGCTACTTTGATTGGGAGTTCGTGTTCTGCCACAGTCCCGCCAGCGGTTTACAGCTGTTTGATATCCGCTTCAGGAAGGAGCAGGTGGTCTACGAGTTGAGCGTCGAGGAGGTGAACTCCATTTACGGCGGAGAGTTGCCAGGTCTGATGAGGGCCAAGTTCTTAGACAGTCATTATGTAATTGGGAAAAGTTCCAATGAGCTGGTGAAAGATGTGGACTGCCCTTACAGCGCCACTTTCCTCCACACTCTCCACCAAAGATCCTATAGCGGAGCAAGATAGTCCACTCGACGATAAAGCCATCGTAGGGTCATGGGTAATCTTCAGCACCATTTCCTTAACCGGCTTCCGTCTCCGCACTAGTATCTTGGCTTTAGTCATGGCTTCTTCATGCACAAATCATCTTGTTTTTCTCAGCTGCAGGTGATCATTTTGATATTCCTGCCTAGTCCTCCTTTTTAACTTTGAACATACAAAATATTGCCATTTGGAAGGAGCTCCAGAAAATCCTGCACCCACTCAGGCCGTCCTCTTCAGCGAAAGCGCAGACATTCGACGAAAGCAACGATCATAGAGCGGAATAGGTGACATTTCGAGTTGAGACCCTTCTTCAGACTGACAGTCAAGGGAGAGGGAAACAGGAGGTATAGGCATATCTTCCATTCATTTGGCCTTAGTACCATCTATATCTTGTTGCTCTTTCCCCTGACAGTCTGAAGAAGGGTCGCGACCCGAAATGTCATCTATTCCACTCTATGATCGTTGCTTTCATCCGTCTGTCCGCTCGTTCGTCCGCCCTTGGATTAAGTAGCGCATGATAAAGCTGCAAATTCATGCACAGGATGGAAACTGGAAACTGAAAGGTAAGGGAATGCCGTCCCCCTACCCCCCCCGTACCCCCCCCCCCCCCCCCCCCCCCCCCCCCCCATTTCCATCACTGAGCATATCCATGTGCCTATCTATAGCCTCTTAAACACCGCTATAATATCTGTTCTACCAACACCCCTGGCAGTACATTCTTGTGGAACCCTTGTCAGCCTGTGCCAGACACTTCTGTGGAAAGGAGGCCAAGAAAGCAAGCTTCCTTTTCATACTGCCTGTGCTGGCAATTCTACTTTATTTTATAATACTGTGTACGCCTGGAAGAAGTTACTATTTTTCATGCAAGAGTTGACCTGCCTGCTACAGGGTAGTTGTTGGAGCCTCAGAGTGGAGTAACCACACACTGAGTGTTACACCTTCAAAGGTAAAACTTTAACAACAGACCAAAAGTTGGCCGAAGACATACCATGAAGCCACATCCTGAAAGATTTTACAGTCAAGCATGAAGCATCAGGACAAGGACAAAACCTTCACTTCAACATACACCCTACAACTTTACAAGTAATTCAACTCGATGTAGTTTCCAGGCAACTATCAGGACCATTCCCAGTAATCTTCAATGCAAACCATGATGTTAAAATGGTGTTTTTCCAACTGCAATTAGAGTTGGTCCTAATGACTTTCATGTGTTAATACATTAGGAAACTTTAATTTGATACCTGTTTCACACTCTTCAAAGAATACATTGTTTTACAATCCAGATAATGGTTTATTTGTATGTTGATCATTGAATGCAACTGGTACACAATTAGCACCGTTGGCAGCTGGTAAAGTACACAATCCAGTCTTTAACTAAATCACTTTAGTGACCTGCATGGAAAAGGATAATTCCACACACCGAGCACATGGAATTCAGAAATTGCTGTTAACACTCAGAATTTGTACCATCTAAAAATGCTGTGATAGACAACCTTTGAGGGCAATATATCATTTTTGCTTGACTTTTGTCTTGTATTGAAATAACTCTGCCTTTTAGAATTATGATTGATCATGTTATTGGAAACCCAGAGAATTTACGAGTATAGCCTGGAGATTGCCCAGGTCGTGGTAATAAGAGGTTCAGTTAATAGGTTGGCCAATGGAAAGATTCAACGTAGGAAGCAGCTCTGCTGCATTTGAGCAGTACATTTCATAGGTGAGGACAAGGCTAAGGTTACTGCTGTGTACGTCCTGAAAAATGGAGCAATCTTTCCCACAAATCTATCTCTCAAGATTTTACAGGCATTGATTCTGAGTGTATAGTAATGGAAAGACCATCTAGTGTGGAACAGGAAGTTTCTGATGACAGAACATAGAACTACAGCACAGGAAGAAGCCCTTTGGCCCTTTTGGCCCATAATATCTGTGCTGACCATGATGCTAAACTAATCCCATCTGCCTGCACACGATCCATATCCCTCCATTCCTTGCATGTTCATGTGTCTGGCTAAGTGCCTCTTAAACACCACTATCATGTCTGCTTACACTGTCACATAGATTCATAAAGTCGAACGGCACGGTAACAGACCCTTCGACCCAATGTGCCGGATCTACACTAGTCCAACCCGCCTGCTTTTTGCCCATATCCCTCTAAACTAGTCCTATCCACGTACCTGTTTAAATGTTTCTTAAATGTTGCAATAGTACCTGCCTCAACTACCATGTCCGGCAGCTTGTTCCATTCATCCACCACACTTTGTGTAAAAAAGTTACCTCTCAGGTTCCAATTAAATCTTTCCCCCCCCTCACGTAAAACCTACATCCACTGGTTCCTGCCCCCTTTCCCCTGTTCCCTTTCACCTATATCAATTTATTTGGCTTCACGTTTTTCTCCTTTTCTCTCCTTGTCTTACACCCGTTTGTCTTATTTTCCTCTCTTGCCTTTTTCTTCCCATTTGTCAATCATAAAAACCCTCATCTGTACCCAACAAACACTTGCCAGCTTTTATTTTGCCCCCACCTCTTTTCTCCCTCTTATTACCATCAGTCTGAAGAAGGGCACTGACTTGAAACGTCGCCTATCCATGTTTTCCAGAGATGCTACCTGACCCGCTGAGTAACTCCAGCACTTTGTGTTTTGGTAATTCAGTTCTCTGGTCAACGCTGCAAGAATTAGCTTCTAAAAAGAAATCTGGCTGAACTCCAATAACTATTTTGTGTGGATAGGATTACTGCAATTCACAAAGACAAAAACATTGCAGACACCCTCCTATCACAACCCTTATGAGTCAATAATGATGAGATTTACATGTCAAATAACCTTGCAGTGCAATATGTACAAAAATCACACCAGCTTCCGAAAGACCTACTGCAATATCATGAGCAGCACTGAGCTAACAAATCTCTGCTCTCTGATCATTAGCTCAGGGCAGTGTGCTGGGTTTATAACTCTGATCAGGTCCACAGCTTTTTACCTTCCTTTACAGAGAGGAAATAACATTTCAATTATATCCTTTAACCACTGGCTCACTCATAGTTCTCTCTCCTGAATCAAAGGGCTGTGGGTTCAACTTAAACTCCAAAAGCCGGAACGTGTAATTTGGACTGGTATTTCAGCACCGTACTGTGGGATTTCAGCACAGTTCGAGGTGCCATCTCTTGAAAGAGGCATTAAACCAAAGCACAGATGATATGATATGATATCTTTCTTTATTTCGAACGATTTAAAAAAAATAAGAATAAAAGAAAAGATGAAAATGAATAAATAAAAGGAAAATTATATACATACATACATATATACATAAATAAATACACACATACATACATATACATGTACATATATACATACATACATATACACACATACACATATACATAACATATATGTACATACATAAATTTAAAAATCAAAAGCCAATTTCAACATAATACACATTAGACTCGTCCTAAAAGGGATAGGAAGAAGCCTATGCTTGTCGTCCTACCCCCATTCTTCACCATTAACAAATGCAAAATTCAATAAAATAAACTAAACAGATAATTCAAATAAAACTACACCAATCAAGCTATTAAGAAAAAAAGAACAAAAAAAGAAAAGAACAAAAAGAACAAACAGATGAATGTAACAGACTCCATGGCACATTTTTTTTAGTATCCTGCATAAAATCTAACCTTCAGCTAGGGAAACAGCATTTCACGATTATCATTTTTTATGCTTATGGTATCTTAAAATGTTGGCTGCATTTCACAAGTTTCATCATCGGTGAACTATTGTAGAGGAGCTGAGGTCAAGAAAGCTATTACACCCCTATCCTGGGTGAAAGACACTGTGCATTCACATTACCAATTCCCCTCATTATTCGATACACCTCTGTAAGATCGTCCCATAGGCTCCTGCGCTCCAAGGAATAAATCCTAGCCCACTCAACCACTTCCCAAACATAAAACTTGTTTTGTCTTTATCCTTATCTTAGCTCTATTTCTCTCTCCTCAGATGTTGCCTGTCCTGTTGAACATATTTTTTAAATTTCACATTTCCTTCAGTTTTTTGCATTGAGAGGCTTTTGTTTCACACAAAAGCATTGATACATTGCACAGAACCATGTTGGAACTGGTTCCTGCACACCTGGCCTGGTGTGGGCTGAAAATGGAGCACCATCAGAGACCTAACTCACACACCCCACAGCCGACACTTGTCTATGCCAGATGTAAAACAGTGGAGAGGTCTCAATGACATCTAGGCCTTAGGGTGCAAGATAACCACCATAGCAATGACCCTGACAAAGTATGACAAAAGGTGTTAGCTGTGTTTGAGGGCTATTGAGGCTCTATTGCTCAGTATATTCAAGACAAAGATTCATGTATTCATAGAGGTTAAGGGAACCCAGGGGCATGGAGTTAGTACCAGAAAATGGCACTGAATTAAATTGTCAACCATTTATCATATTGAATGGTGGAGCAGGCATGAAAGGCCAAAGGGCATACTTCTACTCCCAAATTCACATGTATAAATGTTTGTATGTCTATATGTATGTATTCTCCATCACCCAGGCGGAGAAAGTAGTTTAGACAAATTGTATTCATTCTTTTTAAATATGAAAAAATAAAAAGGCAGAAATAATTAGGAAAAAAGTTCTGGAGACAGCGTCTCTACCGCTGCGGCATGGTGCCACCTTTGTATTTAACTTGTATTTTTGTGTTTACCAAAGTATGTTTGGAAGTACAAAACATGTGAAAATTTCACCAGTTAAAGCAAGGCTGCCCCAACAAAGGGGTTCTTCTATATTTATCATATGCCATACTTAGAACTTTGATCAGCATGGTGTTGATCATTCAATATGATAAATGGTGTTGTTGGGCAGATGTAAGAAAATAGGTTACAGGATTAATACGTAAGGGAATAGAGTTGATAGAATTGCACTGGAAGCAAGAATAGATACGGTGGGCTGAATGGCCTATATCATAATGAAATATGAAACAAACAAAGTAGTATGTGAAGTATCTCAAGGAATTTTGTACCATTAACTGAACCATCCTATCACAACTAGAGAGCAATCCTGAAATACTATCTACCTCATGGGAGACCCTTAGACTATCTTTGATCAGCCTTTGCTGGCTTTATCTTGCACAACACATTATTTACGCATATCCCTTTAAGCTGTGGATGGCGCAATTGTAATCATGTATTGTCTTTCCACTGACTGTTTAGCATACAACAAAAACTTTAATTGAACACATGACAATAAACTAACAAAACCAAACTAAAGTGAATGGTATGTTAGCTTTCATAGCAAAAGGATTTGAATATAGGAGCAGGGAGGTTCTACTGCAGTTGTACAGGGTCTTGGTGAGACCACACTTGGAGTATTGCGTACAGTTTTGGTCTCCAAATCTGAGGAAGGACATTATTGCCATAGAGGGAGTGCAGAGAACGTTCACCAGACTGATTCCTGGGATGTCAGGACTGTCTTATGAAGAAAGACTGGATAGACTTGGTTTATACTCTCTAGAATTTAGGAGATTGAGGGGGATTTTATAGAAACTTACAAAATTCTTAACGGGTTGGACAGGCTAGATGCAGGAAGATTGCTCCCGATGTTGGGGAAGTCCAGGACAAGGGGTCACAGCTTAAGGATAAGGGGGAAATCCTTTAAAACCGAGATGAGAAGAACCTTTTTAACACAGAGAGTGGTGAATCTCTGGAACTCTCTGCCGCAGAGGGTAGTCGAGGCCAGTTCATTGGCTATATTTAAGAGGGAGTTAGATGTGGCCCTTGTGGCTAAGAAGATCAGAGGGTATGGAGAGAAGGCAGGAACAGGATACTGAGTTGGATGATCAGCCATGATCATATTGAATGGCGGTGCAGGCTCGAAGGGCCGAATGGCCTACTCCTGCACCTAATTTCTATGTTTTTTATGTTAAACAAAACTAAACATGAATGGTTATAGCTACTGCTATTCCTCCATTTATGAATTCTCATTATGATACCTTTGACTCTTTGTGGTATGTGTCTTTGACCTTTGACAAATTTTGCACTGCCGTCCTATACATTATACCAAAAAAAATAATGTTGGTCACACAAACTTCAATGCACAAAATACGACTCAATAAAATGTTTCCCAAGAATGCATTTTTTGGGTATATCAAGAAATATCTGTACCTAATAAGTTACAAAACCATATGTTCAAGTTTGTAAAATGCAAATGCAATTTTTGAGGAGGTGGAATTAAATATGCAATTGAAAAAATACAAGTATGAAATATTGTCTTTCAACACTTTGCCCCACTGATGCAAACAGTATACCAGAATATTTGCAGTTTAAACTGACAAATTATTTTATCTGCTGAATGACCTGGAAAACTATACTCACAACTTTGACAGCGATAAAGCTCATATTATTTCCCCCTGACCTCATTATATAATCAAATGATAGCAACAAAGAGTTGAAATCTCCCTCTGTACTATTTTGAGCGCATTGGCTAACTTAGTTAGATCAGATTCATATATGTGATGTCCTAAAGAAATCATTAATCTTTCAGGAATTTGATCTGGATCAAAAATAATCCTGAGAAAGGTTGAACCCTGGGAGATCAGTCTAACATTACCATTAAAATGTAGCCAACCTTGACCATTTCCATTTCACAGATAATCTACCATTGGTCCCAAAAGGCCCAATCATAATATGTTATTGTATAATATAAATTCAGCAAACGCTATAGTTTCATTCATGTTGATAGAGAAGATAGCACTCCATGTTATAAATAAAAGGCTTACGTCTAATCCATATCTATCTTTTATACTTGCTGTTTCCATTGTGGGTGCAAGGTTAAATTTTTTAAAAAAGCAAAAATCTGTAGATTCCAGAAATGTGAAAACCCTCCAGAAAATGCTGGAAGCACTCAGCATGCCAGGCTGTATCTGTGAAGAGAGCACAGGATTAATATTTCAGGTGAATGGCATTTTGTTATAGCAAGCAAAACCAGGAACTAAAACATGTGTTACATTTGATTTAGAGCCCCTTTGGCCCACCAACTCCATGGCAACTATCGATCACACATACACCGAGAACAATATATATTAGCCTCTGGGCCACCATGGACAAGGAGGGACCCGATGGAGGGGGGGGGACGTCAAGTACAAGGAGGGACCCAGTGGAGGGGTGGGGTGTGAGAACAAAGGGGGATCATTGGGAGTCTAATGAGTAGTTTTATAACTTTGTCGACGCTAGATATGTGATGACTCTTTGCGTACTTTGTGCATTGTATGCGAAAACAAGGAATTTCACTGTACCTTGGTACATATGACAAAAAAAGTATAATTGAATCATTGACTAGTTCTAGGTTAACCCATTTTCGCATCCTACACACTAGGGGCAATTTACATTGTGCCACCTTTAAGTTACAGTGAAGGAGGAAAGATGGAGTAAGCAAAGGAAAGATCTGTAGAAAAATGGAAACTAAGGCTGACACAAGAGACTACAGACCCTGAAAACCTGAGCAAACTACAAAACTGCTGGACAAACGTAGAGAGTCTGGCAGATGGGCCCGCTGAGTTGATTGAATTGATTGAAAGGTACAGCATGGAAACGAACCTTTCGACCCACCAAGTCCACACCGACCATCGATTACACCAGTTTTATGAGTTCCTCCAGCAGCACTTTTGAGGCTAAGACAGAGTGAATAATAGAAATGATAGTGGTGCCAGCTGAAAGAGGAAAGTGAAGGCGTAAATCACAACAAGAAATTTAAGTAGAATATAAGATGCAAAATGTATTTACACAAAAATTATGTAACATCACTCTTTCTGCACAAGAGCACTTAGCATTGAGGATTATTTATTGGTTCAGTTGGGAATAAATTAACTGACAAAAAAACTGTCAGGAATAAGGGGTCAGATTGGTAATCAGTAACAGGGATTTACCATAGGAAACGGAATTGGGGCTGATGAACAATGACTGAGATCAAGGGAATAAATGTACTGGCGCCATATTTACAGATGTTCATGGTCATAAGTGATAGGAGTAGAATTAGGCCATTCGGCCCATTGAGTCTAATCTGCCACAATCATGGCTGATCTACCTTTCCCTCTTAATCCAATTCTCCTGCCTTCTCCCCGTAACCCCTGACACCCATACTAATCAATAATCTATCTGCCTTAAAAATATCCATTTACTTGGACTCCACAGCCTTCTGTGGAAATGAATTCCACAGATTTACCCTCTGACTAAAGATAAAATAGATAAATAGACAAGTAGATTAGGAAGCTGTGAGACAAAAAGATATAGTTAGGAGAAGTGAGTGGCAAGAGGTTGGTAGATAGGGTATAATATGGAAACATGTAATTATTACCACTGTGGAAGGAATAATTTTAAAAAACTGATTGTTGAAATGAAAAGATTATAAAATCTTGAAGTACAAAGAGAACTAGGGGTTCTAGTGCCAGAAATAAAACTGGCAGAATGTATTTAGGAAAAGCCAATCCAATATTGGACTTTATTCTGGAAAAAAAGAGTTGAGCAGTTTTGATACTTGTTGGGAAGTTTAATGCACTGACGAGACTATGCCTAAAGTATTGTGCAGTTTAATTGCCCAGATTTAAGGAATGATGCATGCGCACTGGAAGCAGTGGTGACGTAGTGGCGCAGCGGTTGAGCTGCTGCCTTATAGCGGCAAAGACCTGGGTCCGATGCTGACTATGGGTGCTGTCTGTGCAGAGTTTATACATTCTCCCTATGACCATGTGGGTTTTCTCCAGGTGCTCCAGTGTCCTCCCACATTCCAAAGAGGTGCAGGTTTGTAGGTTAATTGGCTTCTGTAGATTGTCCCTAGTGTGTAGGACATAGAACTAGTGCACGGGTGTTTGATGATTGTTGGACTGAAGAGCCTGTTTCCACATTGTATCTCTAAACCAAACTGAACTAAATAGTGTTGTTTGAGTTGGCGATTTGGCATTGGAAGAGAGGCTGATCTGGTTAGAGCTGTACTCATCCGTACTGGGAAGAATGAGAGATGGTTTTATTTAAACTGGTAAGATTCTGAGGGGATTGCTAAGATGATTTCCCCAAAGTGGGACAATCCAGAAATGAGAGCATAGTTTCAAAATAAGAAGTCACTGATTTAGAACATAGATTAAGAAGTATATCTTCCCTCAAAGGGTTATGATTCTGAAATTCTTGACCTCTGAGAGCTCTGGCACAGTCGTGGAATATATTCAAGGCAGAGATTGAGAGACCTTTTACCTACCGGGAAGTCAAGTGATAGGGTGAGGAAGTGAAGTCAAGATCTTTTCTGGATTAGTAATGGTCCAGTAGGTTTGAGGAGCCAAATGGTAACCATGTGCTCCAGTTCTATATATTGTCTTTATTACATTATTCCCAGATTCAATGAGAGGCTATTGGTCAGAAGCATTAACCCTGTTTCTCTCTGCACAGATGCTGTGTGATCTACTGAGAATTTCCAGCATTTCCATTTCTGAATGGATTTGAAAGTTTTGTCCATTCCACCACCCATTCAGTTACTGACAATTTATATTCAGATTTCCACCAAATTATTTAGAATGTATTCCAATATTAAAATGGGTATAATACAGAATATATAATTGTGCTTGAAAGTACTTGTTGGACTGATGATGCAGTTTGCTTCCCAGGGAAAACTAGTGAACATTACTATTTCAACTCATGAGTCACTGATCCATGCAAACCAAGCACAGCATGTTTAAGACCTTGTGATCTGAGGTCATTTTCACTTTTAATGTGATTTATAATGGTACCATTAAAATGCTCTTGAACAGGAAATATAATGTTTTTTTTTAATCAAAAGATTTAATAATACATCAATAAATTGTTTTCTTACATACACTTCTTGAAAAGCTAGTGGTAATTTCAAGGCATCTTTAGAACAAGTACAATATTCCCATTTAGCATGGGGAAAGAATAATTTAACGGGTGAATGTAAGTTTGGGCATAGGAGCCAATAGATGGATGTGAAAGGTTAAACTTCACCTTCACCTTCAAATTACTTTTTATTCAGTGTTTTATTAGTTTGGAGATACAGCATGGAAACATGCCCTTAAGTCCACCAAGTATATGCCAATCATCTGTCATCCATACACAAATTCTTCACTCTCGGGGCAATTTAGAGAAACAAATTAAGCTACCAACCTGCACATCTTTGGAACGTGGAAAGAAACCTGAGCACCCTGAGAAAACCCATGTGGTCATAGGGAGAATGCACAGACTCCGCACAGAAAACACCCAGAGTCAGGATCAAATCTGGGTCTCGGCCACTGTGAAGCAGCAGCTCTACCACTGCGCTACCATGCTGCCCATATTGATCTTTACTCACAGAACAGTTAACAAAAAGGTATAGTGCATATTGATCAATTTGCAACAAAAACTTCTTTTAAATTTAAATTTTAATTCCAATCAATGATTAAACAATTAAAACAAAAAAAAGAATCACGAATCAGCAAACCCAAACATGTCAAGGAGCACAAAGTGATCCAATTAAACTGTTCAGAGAAATTCTGCATTTTCTTTGCACATTCTTGGCTTTCTGAGGAGTATTACAGTGAAATAATGGTATTTGCCAAATAAAATAAAGGTGATTGCCAAATAAGTTAATTCCGTGAAAACAAAAACGCTGGGATTTTAATGCATAATTCAATCCGGTGTTGATTGCAAACAATATTTGGGCTGCTTGCTCATTTTTGGGTTACCCTTGCAACTTTGGCAACATGCCAAGAGAATGAGATATTGGACTAGAAAGAATCTCCCTGCATGCTTGTAGTGTTGCATTTTGATGTTCACAATTGACAAGTTTGTTAACAGTTCCAGAAGAATGCTTTGAAGTCAGCTAGAATTCTCTGACACCCATTTGGTAAGCATGCATAAGAATTTGAAACTTCTGATTTCAGGCATAAATAATTGTTGAATTTTATTTGGTTCTCATATTTCAATTGGAAGTGATAATTTTGAAGAGATTATCTCCCTTCTTTCGCCAATACATTTGTTGGATGAATCTTCTGTTCCTTTTTTCTTTGGTAGCATTGATTTCATCACAGCCACAATGTACCTTGCTCATTGAGACTGGCATTTGTGTTCTTAACTAGATGTTGATCTATGTATCACTAACTATATTTGATCAGTATCTATTCCAGATGTCCAAACAATCATCCATGTCATTCAAAGACAGTTAATGTTCTGCTTATGTCCTCTCATTGTGCAATTGCATTCTCCATGCATGGGGATCAGAGTGAAATCTGAACCTGCTGATTAATGAGGCACAGCCATTTCAACTGTGTGTCATAATCACCCTTCTTCACTGTTTAGCTGAATGAAAATGAAAACTTTCATTGTTTCCATATATAGCAGACGTTGAAAAATGGATAAACCCTGAACATGAACTGGGAAAAGTGACATTTTAAGCCATCACTGAGATGCACCTGCCAAAGGAAATTGAGCAAAACAAATCCAAGGGTCAAAAGAGAGATACAATGCCAACAGTTATTTTGACATAAATGCAATTAGTGCTAATATGAGCTAAACAATAAGCGTGGGAAATAGAAAGAGGAATAAAGTGATGCACCCAAAATATAATTGATATTTCCTTTCTATTCTTCAGCCAAAAAATAAACTAATTAAAATTGCAATGGCTGGAGATAATTTAATCAGTAATATCCTTTCATAGATATGTTTTTTATTAACGAGTAGAAGGAAGTTAATCATTCCTAATTTACTCATGCAATAATAAGCATACATCCATGTATCCCACATAGTTCAAAGTGAGTACTTTTAGTTTAGTTTAGTTTAGTTCAGAGATACAGCATGGAAACAGGCCCTTCGCCCACAGAGTCTGCACTGACCAACGATCCCTGCAGATTAACACTACCCTACACACACTATGGACAATTTTGGAACATCTACACCAAGCCAATTAACCTACATACCTGTACGTCTTTGGAGTGTGGTGGAGTGTTCTTGTCAGAGGTATTCAGGTGGATCCTGTGCCTTTGTATTTGGGATTTTGGATCAAAACTATTCCCTGCTGTTTATGAAAATTAAATAATCTCAATCTAGATCTATATGCACATAGGTCCACAGTACTGAAGTTGCTCCAATGAGGAACAAATTATAGTTTTACTTAACCTTCATCTACTCCAAGTGTGGCTGGAGTAGAAACTAATGCAGCAGAGATTAAGGTATTTCATGTGGTGAGGTTAAGGTTGTTTCTTACTTAGTATTTGTCCTGAGGTAAAGTCTGGTCTTGTGAAACTAGGTGCTGACATGTGTGGATGATTTTCTTAGTTTATGATTCCAGTGGCAGCATTTATTTGGAAACTCAAAGAATTCTGTTGATGATTTTTCTTCCATAATGGACAGTAAATCGAAAGCAGAATGTGCATGATTATCCTTTAAGCAATGCCAATGGGCAAGATTGCTGGAGGGGGAAATGGAGAAACATATTTCATTTCTCACCAGACTCTTTTTTTGATGAGAAAGGAAAATTGGCAAAATATACGAGTTCTAAAATCTGATGGTTAATAATACGGTAGACTGCTAAGATTAATTAATATAACTTGTTATATATTATATATTATAACCTATTACACGTATTTAAACTAACAGCCTTTATATAAAATGTTATAAGAAAAACGATATTCCCAACATTGTCTCTGCAGAGAGTTTACCAGTTTCAAATGCAATTAAAATCATGCTGTGACCTTGCTAGAAATGGAAAATCATGGGAAAAATAGAATTGAAATATAGCATTGGTGAGAGGCAGAAAAATAAGATGCACCGATTGCAATATACATTTATTTATAAAATAAAGTTAACGAAGTAAAGAAGTGAGATAAAGGAAATTCTCAAACTGTAAAAAAATGGTACATTTCATGATATTATAACAATATATTGATATGTTTGTTGTAGGATTAGACAGATGGATACAATGGCACATGTAAAGCTGCTGCTTCACTGCTCCAGCGACCCAGATTTAAGCCTGAACTCTGGTGTGGAGTTTTCACATTCTTCCCATGACCAAATTCCTCTCACATCCCAGCGATGTATGGGTTGGTAAGTTAATTGGCCACTGTAAATTGTCCCCAGTAATAAGTTGAATCTGGGGCTGTGGATGGGACTATAGTAGAAAGCAAGATTAGTGTAGATTGGTGTTTGAAGGCCAGTTTCTGTGCTGTATGATTCAATTATGAATCTTAATACAACAAAGAGAAAATATATTTGCTTCAGAAAAAAAACAAAGAAAAAGATATATTGCTATGAATATGCAGAGTAGTTGGATAATCATTTTCAGCCCTGCAATTTTGAAATTAAGTCCTCCAGCTAACATCTTCTCTCAATCTTGCATATCCGTACATGCATTCAATAGTTGGGTGGTCCATTCTTGCTTCCTCGCACTAGTGCCAGTTAATCGACTAGTGTTTTCAGATTAATTTGTTATTGGTTTCTGCTGCTTGTTCCCATGACTGAAAACATTTGTTTTTTCTGGAGTTCTGCTAGATGCGGCATAATAGATGCTGAAATAATTTATCCAACATTCAAACCATCTGCACCCATCAGTTGCCTACAGACATCACTGTCTTGAAGGGCATTCTGTCTGAACAGTCTCTGAATAAAACAACTGTAGGAAGGGGAAGGATGCAGATGGGAGAAGAAGTCTCACCAAGAGGCATATTAACTCAGGGTGGATCAGGCCACCAAACTCCTACCCAGACCTGTTGAGTACATTGTGTGTGGTGTCTGTTGTTCTGTCGAGACTGAATTCTGTCAGCTGCTTGAGCCATAAAAACTATCTCACCATGTAGAAGGTTACCATATAAACCATATAACAATTACAGCATGGAAACAGGCCATCTCGACCCTTCTAGTCCGTGCCGAACACATAATCTCCCCTAGTCCCATATACCTGCGCTCAGACCATAACCCTCCATTCCCTTCCCATCCATATAGAGTCATTACTTTATGCATGTCATAGGGTGCATCAGAATGATAGGATATTCCACATGGTGCAAGGTGTCTTTATTTGACGTGCTACCTGTCAGCTCTGAGATGTACCCATAATCAAAGAGATTCCAACTTCAACACACAGCTGGTTTCCCATCATAACAATGTGTGGGTCAAAGTCTGGTGACTTGCCCAAGTCATGAAACCTTCATTCCTTTGCGGTCTAGTGTACTGACTACATATGGGCCACAACGACCAACCTAATGCCGGCTCCTAACTAACAAGTTATCTTTAATAATGTGACTTGTGAATCTGGTGTGCGTTCCACATCACATACTGCTGGTTTATTCCAAAGATAGACATAAAGTGCTGGGGTTACTCAACGGGTCAAGCAGCATCCATGGTAAAAAAAGATGCTGCTTGGGTCCAGACCTGAAACGTCACCCATCCTTTTCCTCCAGAGATGCTGCCTGACCCGTTCAGTAACCCCAGCACTTTGTGTCTATCTCAAGAAACAATTTTTTTTTTGCCATCAAGACGATGCCAGGTTTGCTATGAACAGGAGGGGGAAGTTGTGTGAAGGAGACGGTCTTGTCGGCTGCTTTCTAATGTGAGCAGATCATCTGTAAACAGAGTCAACAATTGAACTGTACTCAGTTGCTAACCATCCGAGTGTTAGTTTGACAGCAATGCAAAATTTAAAAAAAACATGAAATAAACATTCCATATTAAATTAATAAATTAACATAAATAATATTGCATTGCACCATTAACTAACTGCCATTTCCCTATTTTTAGAACTATATCTTTTGTGAGCCTTTTATTAACCTAGTATGATACACATTGTTACACTTGTGGCAGCACCTACCTGATCGCTGTCTGTGGAGGAGACTCTGGATGGCTGAAGAATATGAGTTTCTCAGCTCTGATTCTACCTCTCTCATACAGTACGATAGTTCAATGCCTCCCAAAGGCAGCATGTGCCGGAATGAATTCCAGCAGCTGCCCTCCAAGACCAGAGAGTTTGCTCTACGCAGTGTCTAACCTTTTCTGAAGTGTGTGGTTACTTAAAGCAACAGTTGGTGCTTAGTACACACTAATCATGGACATTAGCAGGCAGAATAAAGCTGCCCTACTGTTTGCATCAGAGGCAATAGATTTAAGTTAAGCAATCAAAGCAATCACCACTGGGTTATTAGGGCTGTCTGATTTCTTTTTCACTTGTGGTCTGAAAAAATTGGATGAGTTATTGATGCTTAAAAAAACTTGGCTAAGAAATGGAATAATTCGATAAGAAGCTTTACAATGCACCATGATTAAAGAAACTCTGCATTTATGTGAATGCCTTTCAGGACACGCAAGAGAATCAAAAGCGACCACCACAAAATATATATGAAGTCATTTTACTCTCAGCAAGAGAATAAAAATACTTCTAACTGGCAAAGGCTACTCTCAATTATGAAACCTGTTTTGCATGTGCAGCACTATGAAGTTTTCCATCATCAATTATTCCTGTCGCAGTTCTGGCTTGCAGAGTACCGTGGAATAGGGAGAAATTTAGCAGACCCACCAATTCTGTCTCAGGTTGAAGCTCCCTGGAGGACATCAATGGCTGACAGATATGCTAATATTTAGGCTACTGTCTTTAAGAATAGTGTGTTTTACTTAGTGCGGCATAACTGTAGTCGGATCTTTACCTAACTTTGGTCACGGGGAGAAAAAAAATACAACGGCTCTTGTTAAATGCTCTGTTCATTGATTAGATTTTAAAAGGGCAAGTTTCATCCTGAAGCATGGCATTAAAAACAGGGAATGTTGGACACACTCCAAATGACAGGTAACATCCATGGAGATAGAAAAAGAGTTAATATTTCAGGTCAAAGAGCATTCATCAGAACAAGATGACATTGTTACAAGACACCAAGTACTGGAGTAACTCAGCGGGTCTGGCAACATCTCTGGAGATATCTCTCCAAAGTTACTCCAATTCTTTGATTTTTTATTGTAAACCACCATCTGCAATTCTTTGTGTCCTACAATAAATTGTTACTTGCGTAAATCAAATGTGCATTTCAGAAAATAATGTAAGCGCGGGTTTTCTAAACAATATAGACGCTTGAAAGACTTCATGGTCGAATCCTTCAGGAAAATCTTTTTATATATATATATTTTTTTCATTATATCCTAGAACTTTTAAGTCCATCATGTGTTTATGCTCTAAATAAATAACCAATTGATTTTCTAAAGCGTGAACTTTTGTTTGTATAAATATATTTCTTATGCCTCCCAGAATGTTTTGCAGCAAACAAATAACTTTTAAAATGTAGTCGCTGCATTAGTGTCGGCAAATGTGGCTGCCAATTTGTTCTCAGCAAGGTTCCCAAACGGCAATTAACCAGATGACAAGATAATTGGTTTTAGTGATGTTGGTTGGGAGGTAAATAGTGGTCAGGACACCATGAGATCTCAGCTGTTCTTGTTTGAATAAATTACCTAGGAAAGCGCATCCACTCTGAGGTCAGGACTTCAAGCAAAAGACAATTTCAACTAACAAAACATTTCATCGCCCTGATAATGAAATATTATTATTTTTTAGATCATTACGAAACTCTCTGTGATCATTAGTTTATTGTAACTGGTGCATAATAATGCATCACTTGTGGAAACAACACTTTATCAAGCAATGATCAGTGAAGAATTGTCCGCAAATAAAAGTTATATTTTTAACACCAGTATCAAAGGTGAGATAATAGTGTGAACAGGTGATCATTGTTTGGTGGGCCAAAGGGCTGTATCGTTCAATCAATTCAATTAATTCCATTTTCTAAAAAACATACAACTACATAAAATGGAAAGTAAAAACTTTAGAAACCTGGAAAGTAAAAACTTTAGAACCCTGATTCACTCTTACCAGACAACTTAAACTGAATAAAGGACAAAAAGTATTAAGATGTATAGCTTTGGATAGTGAATTTAAACCAGGGATGTATGACTCAACATTTAAAGAGTGGATGAAAAAAGGAATGACTGCATTTTGTACTGTTACTGAAAATGGAGACCTAAGAAGTTTTCAAGATTTGAAGGATAAATTTGCACTTCGGAACTAAGACTTGTTTAGATACCTCCAACTGAGAGTTTATTACAGTAAAAAAGTAAAAAGAAGAAGAAAATAATCCAGTGGTAGAAGCGATAGTTAATGCGTATAATCATCAAGGATTATTTTTAAACTTTACCATAGTTTAATGGAATGTCAAGCTAAAACTACATTTTATGTAAAATTTAAATGGGAAAAGGAATTGAACATCACAATCTCAGAAGAAGGCATCATGTGAGTGTAACACTACAGACATCCACTAATTCACAAGAATGGAGAGAATTTAATTGGAAAATTTTGATTTGTTTCTATATTACGCTTAACATAAAAAACAAGCAAAATCTAAGGCAGCAAACATACTGGAGGCAATGGGGCCAAACAGATGCAAATCATGCACATATCTTCTGGAGTTGCCCAAAAATAGAACCATTTTGGGACAGAGTGAATTCAGTATTAAAGGAGGTATTAGGATATATAGTCTCCAAGAAGTGTGCCATTTTATACCTGGGTATTACAACTACAGTGATGCTGAAGGAAGATCATTACTTGGTTAACATCCTACTCACAGCTGGCAGAAAGGCCATTACAAGAAATTGGCTTGCAGCAGACACACCCAGACTTAGACAATGGTTAGACATAGTACAGGAAATATTTGTGAAAGAATAGTTTAACAGAAAATAGGAAAAATGGATTAGGTATAGAAATAAAGACATCAACACTATAATTTTATTGACAATAATGTAAGTTATTGGAAATTGTTTTAATAAGAAAATAGTTCTGTATACTGCATCATTAGTTGTAAACTGAACCCCCCCCCCCCCCCCCCCCCCCGCTGCACTGTTGTACGTTTCACTGCATTGTTGTATGTTTTGTTGTTATTTTTGTGTTTTATTTGTGTATGCATAAAAGCAATAAAGATTAAAGTGGGGAAAAAAAAGAAAGCAAAAACAGCATTTAGAACAACATAAGACTTTTGGCTGTAACAGATTTCATTGTGAACTATTCCTTGGATTTCAAATACATACGAATCAGATGACATAAATAGTATCTGAAGAAGTCTCGTCCTGAAACGTCATCTATTCCTTCTCCCCAGGGAAGCTGCCTGACCATTGAGTTACTCCAACCTTTTGTGTCTGTAAATGGTAATAAATGTACTCAGATCTATGATTTACCATTTATAATATTTTTATATAATGCTTGATACTTTAAAGTTAGAAAAATAAAGAAACTCATGCAAGTACATTAAGCATTGATAAACTAAAGTAGCAAGTAAATTTATTTTGCTCCCTGTATGGTCTTGTGTGGCTATGGAAGGTAGAACATTCATATGCTTGTGCCTGACATGAGTTGCAATGATAATGTAACGGTTAAAGGCAGCATGTGATGCAAAGTGTGGGCTGGGATTTAGGATTAATCATTACTGTGTGTGACTGGCATGAGCCAGTCCTTATTTAGTTATTTGTAATGTCACACAATACACAGTAGATTACGAGAAAAAAATATTTAGATGGGTTATTTGTGAAAAACAAACCATTTCCTTTTAAGCAAGAAAAGTTAAACCAATTATAATACGACAAAGTGGATGCAAAATGAGATATGAGGAATGTTTCAGTAAAATGATGCAGTAGCAAAGGTAACATTAAAGATTCTGAAGGAGAGTACAATCAATCATGGATTAAAACACTTTCTTTATCAAAATCTCTGGAAGAGGTGTTTAAATATGCATCTGATTTGTCAATCTGAATTAGAGTATATTTCTCCCTTTAGCTCATTATTTTATTGTCAGCTCGTTCAAGCTGTGTGTTGTTGCCCCAAAAGAGACAGACATCAACTTTTGTGTGCTCTCAGTAAATGCTGGAGTTTTATGCATGCTCTTTTACATTACAGTATTACATCAATCAATACTGAAAACCTTAAAGTATGTATTAACATTTTGATGTATTTGATTTTTTATGTCGGCACATATGAAATGAAATGAAACCCCAACATACAGATAAGGTCCCAACCTGATTTGTACAGAATATCATAATATCTTGGTGTTCCATGGCTTTGATTATAGATCCATATGTTTTTAGAATAGTTTTCTTAATGTGTAATAAACTCACTGATATGTCTGTTCCCGAACTCTCATTAAATTATTAATGTATATTGTCTCCGCTCATTTATTCCACCAAAATGTATATCTTCACACTTCCTTGTTAAATTGCATTTGCCATGCATCTGAATTGTGTTACTCCGTCAATGCTTCTAATACTGAATAATAAGATATCCTGGGGTTGGGATGCTCCACACTTCCCTCTGGTCTGTTACTATTGTCAGTGCTGTTTATTTCCATTTTTGGGAATAAGTTGGGAGAATATTGAAACCGAACAGTGAAGTTACATCCTGTATGCATAAGCCTGGGATATTGACCACAATAACCAGTGGTCCTATTACCTGACCCTCTCCAACTAAAAAAACAGATATTCATCTCTACACCATGTTCTATTTCTTACTGTACAATGTTGCTGGAGTTGCCCCTTGAACAGCATTCCAGCAAATATGTTACATTGCACTTCTGCAGTTCAACCCAATTACATTTTGCATAACTTTAATTCATTTGTTCTATATCTCTCTGTATCACTGTCTATATCTCGTTTACCTTTCCCTTGACACGCAGTTTGAAGAAGGGTCCCGACCTGAAATGTCACCTATTCCTTTTCTCCAGAGATGCTGCCTGACCTGCTGAGTTACTCCAGCTTTTTATGTCTATGTTTAGCTTAAACCAGCATCTTCTGTTTCTTCATACCCCTTATTATTATTATCCCTGTTACTATATTCAAATATGGTCTTATGTTAATAAAATGTATCTGGGCTGGTTGGCAACGATTAACCCATCCAGGTCAAAGAGGCAGTTCATTCTGTTTTCAATTATTGCACAAATATTAGTTTCCCTGAGTGCAGTTACTGTTCTTTTGGTCTCCCTATTTCTGAATGGCATTTAACATTTGCAAACTTTTCTTTCTTTTGCATTATTCCTATTCAGAAAAGATTAGAAATTTTCAATATTCACTCTTACTTCTCACAGCAACATAGGTCATTTTCACTGCAAGTGTTTTGCTTACTGCTGTGCTTTGTTACCTCCTCCAGTGGTAGTGTGCTAAACTATATTGAATACTTATGTTATGTCCTCTGCAGTACAAACTGATCCTCATCAACCCTTGCTTTTTCTTTTGATGGCTCTTTTACTATATATGTTTTTAAAAATTGTCTTTTGACTTTCCTTTTCATATTTCCCACATCCACTGTCCCCTTTTATTTCTTTATTTTTTTAAATCAGTTTTGCTCCATACTTGTTCTCTGATCCATAATGAACAGTGAACCTTTTTCTGTTTGATTTTAGTTCTATATATTCAGTCTTATAAATAACTAGCGCAGCACATCCTTCCATTATATTTTATTTGCTATGTTTCCAGTCCTTATACAAATCATCTTCTCTTTGAATATACTTGAGTTGTTCGTTTACTGTTTTCCCTGCCAATCTTAGTTCCAACGCACCTTTGAATGCTTGTTAATCTCAACCAGTTTTGAGTGGGGGCAACACAACTAAATTCAGCATCTCCAAATGTTCCTGCTACCAATTGCTTGCATATGCCTGCTTAAACACTGCATTGTGTTGAATGGACTTGCAGCAAAAAAAAAAAAAAACCTGCAACAAGATCTTTATTTTTATATCTTGTGGTTGAGCACTTCAACAGCATTTGCTGCCTGGTTTCAAGCATGAAAAAAAATGTGATTTTGATGAGATTTACCAACATGCGTAGAATCAAATCTCAGTATGGGTTCTTTCATGACAGGACTACAATTCTTGGAGGCAATTTGGAGGAAGTTAAAAGGAAAGGAGAAGCCACAGCAAGAATAAATCACATTCACATAAACGGTTTTAATATATTTAGTCTGGAGGTTACGTGAAATAAAACGAAACCTGGAAGAAAATGTACTGGACTGTTTATAAGTTGTGCCAGTTATATCATCAAACATAGAACCGTGTAGTAAACAAATGTTCGTATTCAGCTTCTCCACAACTATTAGGTTTTTTTTACGGAGAGCATGCTGCGGGGATTACACTGCCCTCTAACCTGGTCACCTGAGTGACTGAATCATTTCGTTCTGTTAAGGTGAAGATGCAATCTGTCAATGTTTCAAACTGGAAACAGATAAAGGGAATATAATTTGTACGAAGGAACACTTTATGCCAGCACTTTCAGAAATGTTAATGTGAATTAACCACGATGGTTGCCAAACAAGTTATTTGTCTGAGGTACACAAAAATGCTGGATAAACCCAACGGGTGCAGCAGCATCTATGGAGCTAAGGAAATAGGCACCGTTTCGGGCCGAAACCCCTCTTCAGACTCAGCTGCTGCTCCCGCTGAGTTTCTCCAGCATTTTTGAGTATCTTCGATTTTCCAGCATCTACAGTTCCTTCTTAAACAAGTTATTTGTCTGCATTTGACATTGAATAAAGTCTGTAGGAAAATATCAGAATGATTTGCGATGCCAGTAAATGTCATAAAAACAGACAGAGTAAAACGAAAAGCACCGATCACTGTTGTGACTCCGTCTCAGAACTGTCGGACTCTCTGATGACTCATGGATAAGTTCATATTGTGGTGAGATGATTCAAACGGACCACAATTCAAAAATAAAGTACCGAGGACGCCAGAAGCACTAACCAAACAGAAACGTAACATGGCCAGCATATTTGTAGACAGGAAAGCTGAGTTAATATTTTAATTTATCACAGTTCGTAAACTGTGATCTCATTCACAGCATTTTGGAGTTGATTTGGCTTTCTCAAATCAGGCGAAGAATTAACCTAACAGAAAACAAAATAAAACTGCAGCTGCTGCAAATCTAAACTACAATTCGCATGTGCAACTTCTAGTTGTTCTCTGGTGACCTCAGTTCGGAGAAGCGTCTGCACTGCATGTCGGTGGAAGTGTGGACACTGATGCTCACTGCCTGGAGGCTCTGTGAGGGTTGAGAGCACGGGAAAGGGACAATTGAGTGGCGAGATGCAGGTTAGCATTGCTCCTGGTTTTCGGGAAACGGAGAGAACTAAAAATAAACAGAAATGCAACCAAATAAATCCATTCACCTTCCACATACACTGCGGCGAGTGGCCGCACTTCACCAGAGTAAACTATTTAGCAGTTCTTCCTGTCCTAGTGTATCTATATTCTCTCAGCCCACCGCTTTGTTGTTTCCACTGGTGTAAGTCTGTAATCTCTCTCCCTCGCTCTCTACCCTACTTATTTCGACACACTCTGGACTGCTTCGCTGCGAGGACCTGTTTTATGTCTCTCGCTGTTGCAGTTCTTTGTGTTCACTCTCTGGAGTCACTTTAAAAAAAATCCTTGCAAGCTCGATGATTCTTCTCTTTTTTGTCCCGGTTCTTACGCGGAGTCAGAGGTGTCTTTGATCCTAATCCTTCAGGAGGCTTGCTGTAACTGCCCTTCGTGTCTTTAATGTTTTCTGATTTTCTCCAACATGAAACCCCCTCAGTCTCAGTTCTTTCTCGCTACCATGCGTGTTACTGTGTGTGGAGTTCGCTCCATTGGGAAAGGCATACCCCGCCTCTCTCCCACTCCGATTGGCGACAACCTTCCTCCTTCTGGGCCGGTCCTGTCCTTAAATCCTGTGAGTGAATGGGTGATACGGCTGTCTATTTAAGACGGAACGGCGAGATTGACGCGGCGGCAGCTCGGATCTCCGCCTTCACCAAGCACCGGGCGCTATTTGAGTGTGTGGAATAAGCGCTACTGCCACAGCCTGGGACTTAAAGCACAGAGACGCGGCGAGTTCGCTGCAAGAGCGGCAGTTAAACAAAAACCACCATCCTCCCAAAGCCCAAGCCACGGCTACCTACCATGGGCTCCAAGCTCAGCCACGCTCTTTGGATTATCTGCTGCTGCATTTCTGTACTCAGCACCATTCTCACGCATCTGACGCAGGCTGCGAGAGAAGGTAAGAAGCAAGAAAAGTCTTCCCCTCCTTCAATCCCTTCCTTGAAGCTGCCGCTTGCTTGACCGGGTCGCTACTTCCAAACGGGACGGCCGGAAAGCACCAGCCGCCTTGACCCCGTCCAAGTCCGGACCTCATCCCCTACTAGGGGAAAAGACAGTGGGCATCTACCGAGGGTGCAGCTGAAAGGGAGTTCCATCACTGAACGCACCGAGTTAGGCGCACACTGCACACTTTAGACATGCACGCTGATTTTTGGTGCCACGGTTTGGGTAAATTGCACAGGGGGGTGCATTGGAATAAATGCATCTTAATTCAACCGTGGAACATTTCGGCCCTCGGAATTATTCATTCATTTCCATTTTAATCTGCGTGCCTTGAAACCGTTGCAGTGAACGATTTGGAAATCCCCATCGGACCGAAACATCACATTCCGAGCACTTCCAGATGAGTCACTAGGGTCGTAGGGGCAGTTTATGTAGCTTGTTAAGTCCCACCGCCGAGCCACCGGGTGCCCGGTGGGATTGCACATTCTCAACTGCACCCGGCGAATGTGAACGTGCATGTTTACATCTGTCGGATAAACGTGACACAGCGATTGTTAGAAATAATTGCTGGCGGCAGACTTTAGGAGCAGTGGATCCTTCGAGTTTTCCAGACGCTGGGAAGGCGGGCGAAAAGTTTTATTTTCGAGGAACAGGGTCACATTTTGGGCCACTCTGCTTGTGCGAGCAGCGCAAAGATTTGTCCATCCACAAATCGGCCGCACCGTCCAAAGGGGGAAAAACAATTGTGACCGCGCTGTGTGTGCAACGGGAGCACAAAGTTAGTTGGAGCAATGTCGAGGATGGGTGGGTTGGCCGAGGTGAAAGAGGATTTTGCAAAGTGGCCACTTTTGTCTGCGCATTACCCTGATACTTGCACTCTCCTTCCCTCTCACAAAAACCTTTCATTTACCTTTCTCCAGTCCCTCCGTTACGAATGCAGGTGTCGCAGTGATACAGTAACAAAATGCTCAGTGATAGATATCGAATAATGTCATCGTTTAAAGGTGGCTAGTTTGTCAACTTGCGTGAAGTTCGTGCCTGTGCCCGAACGGTATCACGAAAAAATAACTGCTGCTTGCGTTCGCTTCCAATGGGTCGGCACATTTAAACATTTAAAAGTAGTGTGAAACACCAAGCGCTAATTTGGATTTATCACCAACCAGCAAACGGCGCCTGTTGTTTATTGATCTTTAAAATTATTTGCTACTAAATTTACCATTAACATTAATAATTATTAGTTGCCTCAGATAGAGATGGTGGTGGGTATTTTTGCATAAAGCAAAAATCAATCAAGACTAAATAAACGTCTGAAATAAACATGACTCCTATTTCTGATATTTAAAAGAAAAAGCATAGCTATTGCATTAAGTGGTGGCTAGGCTGGTATTTTCGGGCAGCGCTGTCTTTGCGAGTTACCTGTCGCTTGGAGGCGGGCTGTTGTTTCTGTGGGCACATTCCGGCACCTGAAGGGAAGTGCAGAGCTCCCTGCCATTCTCCGCGACACGGCGGCCTGACTTCAACTTTCGGCCGATGGAGCGGTTGTCAAATATTTGTCTGTCCCGGTCAGTTGCACGCCATCCGCTCAGCACCATCCCAGGTCGCTCGGCTGCATTGACCACGCATAAAGCGATTCCATGCAAACTTAAGTCAATATAATACTCTTAGTGCAGGACAGCATTGGACGATCGAGGCTAATCCCGGTTAATATTCTAACTCGAGTTTGTAGCGGTGCCGGGATGGGAAGCAGAACACGGCTTTAAGGAAAACCATAAAACTAACTTGACCAATGATGTCTCAGACCTCTTGGATTTTTAATTAATTTAAATAGTCTGTCTTCTGGCGTTTAATGGTTCCAATATTAGCAATGAAACGTGGAATGAAAATGAAACATGGAAACGAAAGGGGGCGAGTTATTGTCCAGGCCGGTTCAGAGACTCTTTTAAACTCCCGCTCCTTGCAGCGTGTTAAACAAATTTTAGTGTCTGTGATGGACACCGCTCGAACAGTTGGTTGCTGGTAGACGCCAGAATCCGATTCGACTTCGATCCGCAGTGAAAACCCGCGTCTAACTGTCCGCTCAAAGCCCTTGTTCCCAGAAGAAGAATTGACAGTGAATTCTCGTCAGCGAGACCAAAGTTAAGTGAGCGAGCAGACTTGCCCGAAACCAATGGCTGTGACATCTGCCATTTCCTGCAAATGCATCCCAATGGCTAACCACACACACACTCGCACTAAAAACGATGCTGATATTTCTTCTTCTCCTGGTCAGACATCTAGGCACCACAGTGACGAATATTTTGCAGTTCGGCGAAGAAACACATGAATGTATACCCGGTTCACTTGAAACGTCATTTTAAAATAAATTAAGGGGCGAGCGAGAAAGATAGGCGATTCTTTCCAACATGAAACAAAATAGTTTTAAAAGGATGCACAGGAAGGGAAATTTATCTGAAATCGACAACATTGGAAATGTTACTTTTAATTAGTCCCGTTTGCTTTAAATACAGCACTGCCCGCAGTTTGGATATTTTACGTGAGGTTTGGGGGTAAATGTCAAACTAGATTTTGTAGATGGATCCCATTATAAACCTGTTTTATGTTTATGTAAATGTGACTGCAGTTTCACTCTTTTCGTTTGATTTCTCTGTCTTTCTCCGCTAGTTATTTTGCTGGATTCCAAAGCGCAGCAGACGGAGTTGGAGTGGATCTCTTTTCCTGCTGATGGGGTAAGTCTTCAGGGACTCCCGCCCGTCCCCCCGTCCCCCCAATACTCAGCCCTCACCACCACCTTCGGGATCACGTCTCTGCCATTGGTTCTACTTTTCGATTTCATTCACTCCAGCGGTTCCTTCGTGACCGCATTCCCCTCTCAGTTGGGGAGCAGATCCACTGTTTAAAGTGATTAACGCTAATCTAAAAGGAAATGTTATATCACAGATCGATGACACCTTCCAACGTTTCGGTAGCTGAGACCCGGGGCAAATTAAAATATAATAAATAACAGTCAATTAATTTCCAATACACACTCAAAAACAATAAAACTAACATCGTTCTTACCCCTGGAGTGATCCGTTGACTTCTCCTTTCTCTTAACTATGTATTCATTTCGTCAGAAATAAATGCAATTTTAATCTGGGAAATTTCCCTTTAAGTAACTTTGCTGGACTTGCACTTTATTCAGGGCAATTAATTATAAAATTTACCCCACACTTTTTTTAAAAAGCACCTAATTTTAATTGGGCGAACATACAGTTTATCACACAGGGTTTATGAAGGGCTAATTATATAAACAAATAGATATGAAAATAGATAAAGTTTTGAAGTACATTTGAGATGATGGGAAGATGGAAATGTTGTTACAAGTGGAGTACAATAAACAATTGTGTGACTCTAGTAGGTCACACTTTCCCCATGGAGGTTTGTCCTGCTTGTGGTGCTTTCAGTCAGTACACCAAGAGAATGTTATAGTCATCTTGGAGCTAAACCCAGACACTGGCAGGCTGGATTCAGCTTGTGCCACACGGTATCTGTGGTATTTACTGGATTGTTCAGGAATTAGATAGCACCTGCAATGAAGAATGTTATGCTTAGACAATTCTCATAGAAAGGATCCATTAAATGATGAAAACTGTGGCTATTTACACTAGACATCATTACGGATTATACTCTTCCTGCAATTATGTGTTTGTCTTTCCAATGTAAGGTCATGTAATGACTGTTTTGCTTTCATACACATTGTGAGCTATTCTTCTGATGTTAGATATATATTTAATTTCCCTTTGTATTTCTTTAAAAAAAATCTTGTCCCATTGGAAGTTACTTTGCACAGTGCCGTAACGTTCCTCTTGCTTTGTTGAGGTCAATGCGTAAACAGATATTTATATGTGATCCACAGAAGATAATTTCCTGAGCAAAGGTTTTGAGAATAATTGTTTGGATTATATCAGGACAGGGATCATACAGTTACCACAGAATTTGTGCAGGAAATAGTTATCTGGATTTATTAAACCAGAGTTCTGTAGGGGAAAAAAAAAAATTATTCCAGAGAAGTATGCTAATAAATGTAAGCATTTAGGAGAAAAAGGGCAAGTGAATGTCACAAGAATGCTGTGAAACTTATCAGCATGGGCTATTTTGCAATACAGTAGCATCTCAACAATTCACCAACAAGGTCTATAAAACAAGAACTGTGCAAGTGCATTGAGAAACTGTGAACTCAATTCTCTGTTTATATTTTAGTTGCTTCTGAAGAAGTAATTTTTTGTGCTCATTCAGATGAGATGTTAATCCTGGGAATGGAACATTCAGTACCATTTTCAACGCATCTAAAGGCAGGGGAATAAAATGCTAAATAATTCTGTTGAGCAATACGCTTTCACCTATTTTGCAATTTGATTTTCAACACTTTCCATCTTTTTATTTTCTCAAAGACAAACCTCTGATCTCGCAATTTTTAGCCGCTGGGCCCCACATACCTTCAGAATTTGCCCAATCTCACAGCATTTGGAATATTCACAATTGCCAAAAGGCAGGCATTGTAATCTCATCAGATTGGAATATATTTAAGGTCTTCTTGATAAAAAGGCACATTTTGTCATAATTGAATCCATTTGTATAACGTTGAATCTAAACAAATGCTATTCTCAAGACATACAGATTTCAACATCTTTCAATGAAGCAATCGTATTTCAAACTTCTGATGTGTGGATAAGATCCACGACTATTTGTAGCATGCAAGGAGTTAAGTTACCTGCACTATAACATAATAAAGGCACAACTTTCTCTTGACTGGAGTGCCCTGCAGTCAGTTATCCAGCAGAGGGTTTTGTGTGAGCCTTGCAAATCTTGTGATATGGAAACTGCAACAGGACCTCAGTAACAGGGTGTTTGTCTGAAGTAAATGAATATCAATGCTTTGCACATTCCAGTAGTTGTCTGCACCATTACATGGGGGCTTTTCATAAATGGGATTTAGAAAGGATTGTTACTCAGCTCATGAAAAAGGTTTCAGTTTATCTTTGAAGCAATCAGATAAAAGATATGCAATTTTGGTCAAAAGGTGGCTATACTGAGTGGCTTTGTTGTCTGAGCTTGTCTTTTTAGAGCGTTTTAGACAGAACATTCCTCTTTACTTGCTCTGGTTCACATGAAGGCCCTTAATATTGCTACTTTTCTTCGTACCAAAAGGCATTACTTGGTGCGATCATTGTCCTAAAATTGTCTGCCTTCTTTTAATTTGAGCCTATCTCTCATTAAAATAATCCTGGATTATTACGGCAAAGGAAGAGCCAAATAAACCGTTGCATTTTTTATGGTGTAATGAAAGAGAAAGTCACTATGTCATTGCAGTTGTATCCTGCAGAAAATAATTGGTTAAAATATAGATCACGTTTTTGTGCAAAAGACCACTGGGTGTATTGTGACAATTTAAGAACATTGATTTGTATATCTGTATCAACTCTGATGCTGAATGTAAAATGTCAACTAATATTTACGAAGCAAAAGTACTCAAGTTTCCATAATTATTTTCTGCAAAAACTTTTTTTTCCCCTGAATAATGATGCAACATATATTTTAATGTAACAGGTCGAGCACCTATCATACCACTTTATAACCACACAAGTTATTAGGTGTTTGGTAGTAGAATTATAAACTGATTTCAGGGAATTAACAGTTGAATCATTGTGGAGAAGGATTTTGACTTTTGCCTTTACATTTCAATTGGCAAACTGTGGTCAGGGTTCACTTTTTTAAAGCAAATAGTAGCAGAAGTTCAAGTATTGTGATACACAAATTGGATCTGAAATCAAGCAAATGAAATAAGTAAATCTTTTTATCACGATGTAGGGATAGTTAAGGACATAGGCAAATGCATATCCATAGAAATTAGATCTGTACTGGTGCATACAATACATGTGTCCTGGCATTGAGACAAGCTGTGAGAACAAATGTTCCATCTCTTTTCATTTTGTAAGACTTTATTTTATTCTGCCAATGCGCAATGTGGTTTGTATATTTACTACACTTTTTGTGTAGTTGATAGGAACTAATGAAGAGCTATATGTAAAGACGCCAACCATGCACTTATCAAGATCTTAATCAGGAAGCAATTGAAAATTTCATTGTTCAGGCCACGATGAAAAAATTAAAATGTAACTTAGATTTTGTTTCCCACTGATGTCTGGAAAATAAATTATAGAAACATAGAAACATAGAAATTAGGTGCAGGAGTAGGCCATTCGGCCCTTCGAGCCTGCACCACCATTCAATATGATAATGGCTGATCATCCAACTCAGTATCCCTGAGATTATGAATTGTTTTTTAAAGCTGCAGTTGGAGGGAAGCTATTGAACCCTGAGCCTGTTTCACTTGATAAATTCATCCAGCCAGGGTCCAATCCACATTGATTTAATGTAAAATCAGAAATTAAAGGCACTTTACTTCGTTCTCTAGTGTTGAGGATAAAACATTCAGAATTTTGTTTTAAAGTACATGGAAAATCCTTTAAAAGTTCCATTTCATTTCCGGTTGTTATCTCTTGCTAAATTGTTCTTCCATTTTATTTTCTACTCCCTCGGGAAATATTGCTGTAGATTTGCCCTTTGCTGAGCCTGCACTGCAGGAGAAGTTAAGAGATAAACGGGATAATGTGGAGATTGTCTCACGAAGAGATTGAATGGTTTAGGCCCAAATTCTAGTGTTTCAAGTAATGGGAGATGATCTGATGAAAGTATCTAAAAAATGTAAGCCTCTTGACATAGTAGATGCTGAGGGTCTGTAATGTCTGATTAGGAAGTCTAAGATAAGAGATGATATCTTTGGAATAAAGGACTGATAATTCAGTCTTGAGATGAGTAATAATTACTGCAGTCAATGTGTTAAGAATCTCACTGTACTAGAGGGCCTGAGAATATTTGAGAGAATTTATAATTCCAATGAATCAAAGGTTGTGGGGATAGCGCCATATTATGAGACTGCAGTAAAAGATTATCTATACATTTATTGAATGGCAAAGAGTCAAATGACCTAGTCTTAATCTTATGTCCCGAATTGCACATTTCCAGAAACTCTTTGGGGATTGATATCAGTGAGATCACTGACTACGTGGTAGCCTGCTGAAATGGAATAAGCTATGAGCACAGATAAGATCCCATCTCACTTTCTGCATTACATGTTCATTGTGAATTTCACTGAAGTAGCTTATTGTGATACCAACGTACCATAGATTTTTCTGGTGCTTAGTTGACAGCCCAAAAATCCAAAGGACCCATGCAAGTTAAGTACTGAGCTTCAACCTTTCAGAGTCTCTCATGGTTACAGCTGCACTCCAATTTCTTTCCTAATTTCTCAGCGCAATGTTAAGTGAGCAACTGCCTTGCTGGGAGTACATTCTTGCCGTGCAAGTAATCTGTTCGGGGGGAAAAAAATATCTGATCCTGCTTTCTGACAGCTGCATTGGATTCTAGGGTATCCCATAACCCTCAAATACCCAGCACATGCCAGGGCTCACGATTGGACTTACTTAGGCACCAATTGTTCTTTGTACTCTGCTTAAGTGGCCATGTGTCAGATTTGACAATGTAAGTTGACAGGGGCTTCAATTATGTGGCATGCAACAGTTCAACTCTCTCACCTAACCTTCCCAAGAGCATTTCCAGTAGAGAGCTTCACATAAGCTCCATAAAATCCAAGACTTACTTTGGTCAATTGTAGCCACTGCCATAACGATAACTTGGCTGAGTAAGCTCACACTAATGATCCAAGCATGGTTCCCAACAGCACATGGGATAAGTTCAATTAGTCATTGAATGAGCCAGTTGCTCAATTATAAGCAGCATTGACATACAGGTTCCAGTATTTAGAAAAATGAAATATTGAGCAATTTCTGGACATATTGAAAACATGTAGAAATCAATTGAGCATTCTTTATTGACCTGGTTGTTGGTGAGAGATGAGGATGAGTTGTTTAGGTGGAATGAGGATGATTGTTATAATGGGAAGGAATTGTTTCCTTCTGTCTTGGGTGAGCAAATATGTCTGAATGTTCGGTTTGGAGTTTCATTAAGAATGTGCACATCTGCAGTATATTATGACCAAGAAACTCAGACTGGGAATATGACATAAGAAATATTATGGGCAGGTTAAATTCTGGAATAGAAACCAATGTTAGGAGCACACCAGCTTGTAACAGCAGTTGGTCTGTAGTACAAATGTGGTGGTTGAACCATCATGATATAAACTTAAGATAGATACAAAATGCTGGAGTAACTCAGCAGGTCAGTTAGCATCTCTGGAGAAAAGGAATAGCTGACGTTTCGGGTTGAGACCCTTCTTCAGACCTGAAACGTCACCTGTTCCTTTTCTCCAGAGATGCTGCCTGGCCCGCTGAGTTACTCCAGCATTTTGTGTCTATCTTTGGTGGAAACCAGCAGCTGCAGTTCCTTCCTACACATGATATAAGCTTATTGTATTTTCCAATCGTACCTGCATGCCTTAGAGAGGTGTTAAAGTAACTGCAAGTCCCTATTACCTGGTTGCATCTCAAGTGGAGTTGAATTAATAACATCAACTCATTGGCTCTGAATCTTTTGTTGAAGGACATGGATTGTGTAGGATAGTTTGATTTAGCTGACATTCTCTTTGAAAGCTTTTGTGGAATAACCTCTCTGCTGAATTCATACACAATGATTGCATTTCCTGTAATCCAAAGCTGCCCAATCTAAATTATTCCCTGGTATGTCAAGGATAAAAATATAATTAATGATGTTACATGATAGAACAGAAATGCTTGACGTATCTTATATTGTCCATCACTCTTGAGTGAATCCCTTTTTATTAAAAAAATAGCTTCTAACTGCAGTCTTTAAATATGTCAAAGGGTGTTTTCAATATTTTAGGTGTCTGTTTATTTTCTTCTTTGGGAGAGTTATATCTTGCTCTTTTGCGTTTCAGTGGGAGGAGATCAGTGGTGTCGACGAGAACTACATTCCCATCCGCACGTACCAGGTGTGCAGAGTAATGGAACCAAATCAGAACAATTGGCTGCGGACTAACTGGATTGCAAGAAGCAATGCCCAGAGGATATTTGTGGAGATGAAGTTTACCCTGAGGGATTGTAACAGCATTCCAGGAGTCTTGGGGACATGCAAGGAGACATTCAACCTGTATTACTTAGAGAGCGACTCAGATGCTGGCAGGAACATCAAGGAGGTTCAGTACCTCAAAATAGACACCATTGCAGCAGATGAAAGTTTTACCCAGGGAGATCTTGGAGAGCGTGTGATGAAGCTCAACACAGAAGTGCGGGAAATCGGGCCCCTGTCGAGAAAGGGATTCTACTTGGCTTTTCAGGACGTGGGAGCCTGCATTGCCCTGGTGTCTGTACGTGTTTACTATAAGAAGTGCTGGTCCATTGTGGAAAACTTAGCAATTTTCCCGGACACCGTGACGGGGTCTGAATTCTCGTCCCTGGTGGAGGTGCATGGCGCTTGTGTCAGCAATGCCGAAGAGGAAGCAGAAAACTCTCCGAAGATGCATTGCAGTGCAGAGGGTGAGTGGCTGGTGCCCATCGGTAAATGCATCTGCAAAGCAGGATTTCAGCAGAAGGGGGATGATTGTGACGGTAAGTGCTCCAATTTAGATGCAAGTGCTACACAGATAATTTATCACATCTATTTATAAGTACCTGATTCCAAGGGTGAAATTATTCAATTATCAAAATTCACGATGAAGTATTGTTTTATTTAGATATAACCATAACCTTTTGGATTGACAGGCGTGGATCTTAAGCCAGCTCTTAATTAGTTGGTGTCCTTGATTCTTGCCATGCAATTATTAATGGGTATTAACATCAGGTCGACAAGTCACATGAATGCATCTGCTTCAGTTATATTATTTTTATTGGTTTCTGATTAGTCTGTGCAAGGACTCACTTTGTTAGATCAGGAAGAGCATGATGCGGTGGTAATTATAAGAGCATCTCGCTTGTTTCAAGCTTCCTTACATTGTGTTTTCTGCCTCAATTCTTGAGCATGGAAAACTGGATGACAATGCCAATCGCATAAATCTTCAGTGCGGATAAAAAAAGAAAAACAATGTATGGAAAAAAGCCTCATTTTAAATGTCAGCAGAAATACCTTCCCATCTGAAGTTTTTCACTTAACTGTAGCCTTTGTTAATTATACCTTTTCCTCAAGCCCCTCTTTAGCTTGTAATTTCCAGAGCTCCGTCATCTCATTTTCAGTGTCAAGTACTCAGTTGAAGTCTAGGACAAAAATGATCTTGCAATCATGTTCTGCATTAGAGATATTTAAACATTTACACTGTCATCAAATGCATGGCTGACATTTGCTGATCTTTGGCCCCTGACAGTAACAAAGTAGCACCCAAAGGAGATGAGCGGTGGGCCCTGCTACATGCATACACACAGATGTGTGCTTCCTGATATTGACCCTGCATAGCAAACTACAAACTAATCTTCCAAACAGATCAAGGTTGAGCAGAACACTGACTCTTTTCAAATATAAGCTTCTTTAGCTCATACCTTAAGCTGTAAAAATGTCACTTTGAAGCACTGCAGATTTAATGTCGCTTGGAAATTTCCAATGATTTTAAATCAAAGTCGATATAAACAGCACTGATAGTAGGAACTTAATCTCCATCTGTATTTATTGCAAAGCATTGCATCTGTGGATTAAGCACATGGTACTGGAGAGAATCATTTTGTTTTCTCTCAAAAGGTATGGAAGAGCAAGTATTTCTGAAACCATTATCCTCTTATTCATGAATTGTCAACGCAGGCAGTCTTTGTTTCGAGGACATTCAGTATATTGATATTGTTGCATTTAATTGTTTTGTGGTCTGCCCATTTATGTTAGAGATTTGGTTAACTTCACAGTATACACACAATTTTGGTTGGCCACAGAATTAAAAAGAACTTCAAACCTTATCTTCATTGTGTACAATTATTGCAAAAATAGTCACAGAAATCTTACAGAAATACAGTGCTAGGTATTTGGGTAATAATATCTGTGTAGGAAGGAACTGCAAATGCTGGTTTTAACTGAAGATAGGCACAAAATGCTGGAGTACCTCAGCGGGACAAGCAGCATCTCTGGTGAGAAGGAATGGGCAACGTTTCGGGTCGAGGCCCGTCTTAAGAGAAGTCTGAAGAAGGGTCTCGACCCACAACTTCACCTATTCCTTATCTCCAGAGACGCTGCCCATCCCGCTAAGTTACTCCAACATTTTGTGTCCATCTTCAGGGTAATAATATCTACCAGAAATCAGTTCCAACCAACGTCCTATTTGTTCTGTTATATATTGTAAGTTCACTTTTGGAAATCTTTTGATTTAAATCTTCATGTTCATAATGGGGAAGGTGAGGGTTCAGAATTGTTGTTGATTGGATTGTCCATTGCTCCCAGTAAGTCATAGAACATAGAACAGTACAGCACAAGAAAAGACACTTCAGCTCACAATGTTTGTGTCGAATATGATGTCAAGACCAACTCTTATCTGCCTGAAAATAATCCATAGCTCTCCATTCCCTATGTGCCTATTTAAAAAGTATTTAAAAAACCATTGTCACATCTGCCTCGCCTCCACCACCACCCCCAGCTGCACATTCTAGGACTCGAGGGTGTGACCTATAGGTTGAGTAGGCTGGGTCTCTATTCCTTGGAGCACAGGAGGATGAGGGGTGATCTTATAGAGGTGTACAAAATCATGAGAGGAATAGATCAGGTAGATGCACAGAATCTTTTGCCCAGAGTAGGGGAATCGAGGACCAGAGGACATAGGCTCAAGGTGAAGGGGAAAAGGTGGAGTAAAATTCATCATGCTACTACCATCAGCAGTTGTATCATCATTGAAGATAAGTAAGCCATAACTTCAGCAGTCATGCATGCCCAGGTCATAACACACCCACCACCGTGTTTCACAGATGAGGTGGTATGCTTTGGATCTTGGGCAGTTCCTTCTCTCCACCATACTTTGCTCTTGCCATCACTCTGATATAGGTTAATCTTCATCTCAATAGTCTACAGTGGTTCATTAAAGGAGCAACTCATAATGCAGAGCAAACAGGAATGAGATAATGTGCAGACAATCTGCGCTGGTGATGTTTAGGGATAAGTGACAGGCAAGACTGATGTCGAAGATCCCATAAGATGTTTTGAGGTTAGGGGGAGAAGGCAGGAGTTTGGGGTTGAGAGGGAAAAATAGATAATGCATGATTGAATGGCGGAGATGATTCGATAGGCCGAATGTCTTATTTATACTCCTATGTCTTGTGAATGTACATGAACATGAGTTTTTCAGTGATTTTCATCAACATCACTAAATGCAGGTTAATTTGCCATGGATAAGAAAGTTGTAGAGGGATATGAACCAAACATGGGCAAACGGAACTAGCTTATACGGGGCATCTTGGTTGGCATGGTGAGTTGGGCCGACGGGCCTGTTTCCGTGCTGTATGAGTCTAACTCATTTTTGTTTATAAGATTTATATGCAAATCGACTGCTGCATTTGTCTGCAAACTGAATGCAAAATGCAGGAATAATTAATTATCGGTGAAGTGCTCGATTCAATCAGATGTTAACAAGGTACTTTTTAAATGCAAGTCTAAAATATATATTTTTAAGTTGCTATTTTCATGTTGGTGATTATGAAGTGGAGCTTTTTCGAACTGAATCAAATTGTTCATGTCAAAATCCTTTTGGTGTTGGACCCTGGTTTGATCTCAGTAAGTTTCTGGCCAGAAGTATATTTCCAGCATTTTCTGCTTGGCCTTTGTATTTCTAATTGTGCCTATATTTTGCCTTAGCATTGGAGATTTCCCACTGGCAATCAGTTCACAGCACAAAACACTCCTCACTAGCAAATTAGCACATCATTGATTGCGTGAACAGCTGTTAGGAAAATATCAAATAAAAAGATTCCTAGTCTCAATCTCAGGGTGGCACCTCTATCGCACCTTTTGTTACAATGTGACAGGTGAAATTGCCAAGTTTGTGCTCATTTACTGGTTAACATCCAACTAAATTAGTGACCTTTTGCGAATCAAGGTGAACGATTCATGAGTGGAATAGGAACAATTTTAAGCATTAAGTGGCAACATCAATTACTTGCAAATCAAGTAAATCGAAAGTAATTCCTGTTATTGCCTGAAATTTCCTTAGAGTTGCTCTTTCTGTGATGTATAATCATGATGCTTTCATGATTTATTATGCATATAGATTTTTTTGTGGGGGAATGATTTGGCATGACATTGGTTTGGATTGGGACTGAAATATAAGCTAGTGTAATGTGGGACTGATATATGTTGACACAGTGATTATCCCCTTCCTAATATATTCCATGGCTTGCCTGTGCCACTCTTGTTATTGTTGTGTGTGTTTAAGACCACCTTATGAATTGTCGAGGATATCGCCATGAGAGCCTGAGGAACAAGTAAGGATTGACTTCTGAAGGAAGAATGTGGAGCAGCTTGTCAAATGTACTTGTCAAGATCCAGCACATCAGTGTAGCTGAGTGTAGAACTGTGGCAATGGGCTTGTCACAGAGTAGATAGACATTTGCCCATCCATCTACCTGCCGTGAAGAATGTTTGTAAACATACTGGGCAATCGGAAGCATTCAAAATCATTATGTGTCAAGAAAATATTAAATTAAATGGACAGGAAGGGTTTGGATGGGTGTGGCAAGGTATCGGCAAGCCAGACTAGCTTGGTTAGGAAACTTGGTTGACATGGATGAGTTGGTATGGATTTGTTTCCATGTTTTATAACTATAACTGTATAATGTTGAAAAAAAGCATTAAAAAGTGCACACACACACACACACACACACACACACACACACACACACACACACACACACACACACACACACACACACACACACACACACACACACACACACACACATATACCGAGAACAAAGAGGGACCCGGTGGGGTCCGCCAAGAACTAAGTAGGTCCCAGTGGGCCGCCTGTGCCCACGTGCGGCGACAGACCTGGTTTGCCGCTGCGAGAGGATAAGGGTGTACTAAGAATGTTAGAAACTTTGTCTGCGCCAGAAATGTGACGACTTTTTGTGTACTGCCTAGATGGAGTCGGTTGCATTATTTTACTGGATCGTATGCAAAAAAAAAAGAATTTCACTGTACCTAGGTACATGTGACAATAAAGTAGCTTTGAATTGAATACACATGCACGTACACACACAACAGTTGTAGACATAGCTGCTGTGACCCTTCTTCCAGCAGCGTATTTCTCCCATTCATGTCAATAGAACCACTGCAGCTATTCTGGAAAGATTCAAGCAGTTCATGCTTTCCCTTTGGACCATGAAGAATCCACCAAGCTGTGTAAAGGCAGCTGGCAACACGAGTGCCTGGTTGAAGATGCTGTGTTGGAACTGTGATTGATTTCCTGTGTTACCTCTGGTGCAGAATTGGCAAATCCAACCGATTATTACATTGAATCTATGGAAGTTAAATTTAGGATCGGACCCGGGTCTCTGGTGCAGTAAGGCAGCAACTCTACCGTTGCGCCACTGTGCCACCCCATGAATAAGCCAGACAAATCTGACAATGTGCACATTGAAAATAACAAATGGCACATGGGGAGTTAACAAAATAGCATACCTCACTTAGTTTTGTCAGATGTCTCTGTAGGGTACAGTACCTGGAATGGGGATCATTTATTTTGAGTACTTGATATCTTTAAAAATAAACACATAATTAAATATGTTGACCTTGGTTTAAAGAGATGTAAAATGCTTTGATTGCACTGCTTCACTGGGTCCACAGGTGTGTCTACTACTGAGATGGTTTTTTATATTTTAGACCATTCTCAAAATAAAATTCTTTAAAATAATTATAACAACAGCAGCCACCATAAACATTGCAGCTATAACGTTGTTCCTGGAATTACTGTTCCAGCTGCCCGGCTGCAAGTTTCTATTTGAGTAGAATTATACTCTGTAGAACTAAAAGAATGAGTCATGTTGTGGGAATCTTGTGGTTCATTAACTTAATTAAGCAAGATTTCGACATTAAACAATGTTACACTTTCTGAGTTTTACAAATAACTTGGCAGTGTTCTTAGTGCTCTTTTAATATATAATTGTTGGTACTTTCTCATGTTACTTCTGCAGGATCTTCTGGATTTACTGATGCTAATTTTAGTCATATCAAATTACTGCTTCTTGACTTCTTGATGGTTTATTAAAAGGAGAGAAAAATGAGCTTTATATTGGGTAGACAGGATTGATGGTTCTATTGGTATATCTTACTAAGCCACATATGTTCAGGAAGTCTCCTTTTGATGGTGTCCATCTTTTTAGAATAATGGGCGACATGGTGGCGTTGCGGTAGACAACTGCCTTACAGCACCAGATAGCCGGGTTCCATCGTGAATTCAGGTGCTTGTCTGTACGGAGTTTGTACTCTCTCCCTGTGACCTGCATGGGTTTTCTCCGAGATCCTCGGTTTCCTCCCACACTCCAAAGACATACTGGTTTATAGGTTAATTGGCTTGGTATGAATGTAAAATTGTCCCTAATGTGTGTAGGTTGGTGTTAATGTGCGTGGATCACTGGTCGGTTCAGACTCGGTAGGTCGAAGACCCTGTATCTCTAAACTAAACTAAACTAAACTAAACTAAACTAAACTAAACTAAACTAAACTAAATTAAACCAACAGAGTGGGTGTTGTCCATGGTGAGTTAGAGCAACACTGGGAACAGGAATTGCCATTCAATTTATTATCCTCATCATAAGATGCACAGATACACCCCTCAACCAGCACAGTACTGATGGGGGGGGGGGGAGGGGAAGACAATGGGGACCCGGCGTGGGGGGGGGACTGCTGTGAGGAACAGTGGGAGAACAAAGGGGGAATCTGGTGTGGGGGGGGGGGGAGGGGGGGGGGGGGCACTCTAGTTTAGAATCCTCTGGCCAGGGGATAAGTCTGTCTTTACACTCTACACCTCCATCCCCCACCAGGATGGCCTCAAAGCCCTCCAGTTCCTCCTCGACCAGCGGAGCAACCTATACCCAGCCACTGACACTCTCCTCCGCCTAGCGGAGTTGGTCCTCACCCTCAACAACTTTACGTTTGACTCCTCCCATTTCCTCCAAACACAAGGCGTAGCTATGGGCACACGCATGGGCCCCAGCTATGCCTGCCTCTTTGTCGGGTACGTTGAACAATCCTTGTTCAATACTTGCCCCATCCCCGACCTCTACCTCCGTTACATTGACGACTGCTTTGGGGCCACCTCCTGCACCCACACACAACTGACTGACTTCATCCATTTCACCACCAACTTCCATCCGGCAGTCCAATACACCTGGACCATTTCCGACACTTCCCTACCATTCCTTGACCTCACCATCTCCATCGCAGGGGACAGACTTCTGACCGACATACACTACAAACCAACTGACTCACATGGCTATCTGGACTACACTTCTTCCCACCCTGCCCCCTGTAAAGACTCCATCCCCTACTCCCAATTCTTCCGCCTACGCCGCATCTGTTCCCAGGATGAGACGTTCCACACCAGGGCATCGGAAATGTCCTCGTTCTTCAGGGAATGGGGATTCCCCTCCTCCACCATAGATGAGGCTCGCACCAGGGTCTCATCCATACCCCGCAACACTGCTCTCTCTCCCCATCCCCGCACTCGCAACAAGGGCAGAGTCCCCCTGGTCCTCACCTTTCACCCCACCAGCCGGCAAATACCACAAATAATCCTCCGCCATTTCCGCCACCTCCAATGTGACCCCACCACTCGCCACATCTTCCCATCTCCCCCCATGTCTGCCTTCCGCAAAGACCGCTCCCTCCGCAACTCCCTTGTCAATTCTTCCCTTCCCTCCCGTACCACCCCCTCCCCGGGCACTTTCTGTTGCAACCGCAAGAAATGCAACACCTGTCCCTTCACCTCCCCCCCCTCGACTCCATTCAAGGTCCCAAGCAGTCGTTCCAGGTGCGACAAAGGTTCACCTGTATCTCCTCCAACCTCATCTACTGCATCCGCTGCTCTAGATGTCAGCTGATTTACATCGGGTAGACTTAGCGGAGGTTGGGCGATCGTTTCGCCGAACACCTCCGCTCAGTCTGCAATAACCTACCTGAACTCGCGGTGGCTCAGCACTTCAATTCCCCCTCCCATTCCCAATCCGACCTCTCTGTCCTGGGTCTCCTCCATTGCCAGAGTGAGCAACACCGGAAATTGGAGGAACAGCACCTCATATTCCTGGGTTGCTTGCGTCCTGATGGCATGAAAATTGAATTCTCCCAATTTTGCTAGCCCTTGCTGTCTCCTCCCCTTCCTTAGCCCTCGAGCTGTCTCCTCCTATCTACCCGCCTTCGGGCTCCTCCTCCTCCCTTTTTCCTTCCTTCTCCCCCCACCCCCCATCAGTCTGAAGAAGGGCTTTGCTCCATAGATGCTGCTGCACCCGCTGAGTTTCTCCAGCATTTTTGTGTACCTATAAGTCTGTGTTTGTTTGTTTGTTCGTTCCAGTTTGTTCCGGTGAAGGCGCTGTGCACACAGCAGCCAGCCAACAGTCGCTTGTTTTTTTCTTTTTTTTTCACTTTTAATTTAATTTTAATTTCAAGTTTTCGTTTACTTGCGTGTTATGAGTGTTGGCAGACCAATTTCCCTCCGGCAGTGAGTAAAGTTCTATCGTATTGTATCGTATCGTAGGTAACCTGCAATACTTTCCACGGCTGAAATGACTATGCATTTACTGCCTAAGTACACACATGAAGGTCAGTTGCTCACACAAGGAAGGAAGGGATCCTGGTGCTTATAGATGGTAATCATACTTGAGTCAACACCTCAGGAGTGGAGGGGAGGAATGAATGAAAATAAATAAGCTGAGCCTGCCAATTTGATTTTTGTGTAAATTATTTTAATAACCCACACTGTTAATTTAAAACTACAGTTTTGTTGACATTAGTGTTATTGTAGAGGAATGTTGTCTTTGCACTTGAGCATAGCAGTGTGCAAGTGCACTTTCCATCCTTGGCATTGATCCAAGACAATCATTTGTAGAATACGCTATTCTGGAAGCAAGCCAATACCTTGTTTACAGCAATTCTTTCTTTCAGTAATCCTGTTAACATTTGGAAATGGATAAAAACACTGACTGGGAAATGACAAAACGTTTTTGGAGTTCATACTGGATAAATGCTCATAAAGCAATTGGATACACACATTGCAAAGGCAGAGGGGGGACAAATAGGTTATATTACTTGATAAATTCAGAAGTTGCTTTGATCCATTTAATCTCCCTTGTGAAAGGATTTTTTTTACCTTGTGTAGGGTTCTTCAAGATCTCTTTGAATTGCATATGGACGCAGATGAACACACTGACGATTAGAACTATGAGCTCTCATTTTGTTAGTCCCAGGTTAACAATGTACTGTCATCTCCTTTAAAAGAATTCCTGCAGTACTGCCGACATAACTCTTATTGCTTTATGCCGAGGCTGGTTTAACTGAGAAATCAGACTCAGCTTTTGACTGAAAATTCCATGGCATGAACCGCACCTGAAGCTTGTCCGGGTAAATGAGGCATTTCCTTGATTTTAGACATTGCTTTATGATGTGTTCACCTTTGTGAGGAATAGAAATAGGCACCACAGTGCAATCTGACTCCAGGCTTGGCATGCATGTTTTACGATGAAAAATGGGTGTAAACTAGCAAGACGCTTTAAACATTTTTATTAGAAGAACCTGTTTGAAAGCAAGTGAATGTTAGCATATTTATTTTTCCATAAATGTATTATGAAATTTACTATTTTATCTTGGTGGGAGAATCATAGATCAGTCCGTTGTCTTGCTGATGACCCCAGGAGTTTTGTGTTCCCAATTCTTTTTTATGCTCGATGTCCTGATGTTTTCCGTGTATACACAGCTTAAGAATGCCTTTGTAGATTGCTATTAGTGGGACTTCAGTGTTGTACTTTGATTTTTTTTCTTCCTGCAGTATGTAACGTTGACATGCTGCCTGTTTCCACCTCCCACCTCCCCCTATTGAAGGTTTTATAGAATCAGCTAAATCCTGAATGATTCCATCCCAGCAGCAGGGGAGAAGAGTACGCTGTTATGAAGTAAAGAGCCCTTTGAAAGTTATACTTCAAGGAGACGTTTTAGCTGAGGATAAAGAAAGTTATAAATCCACTATGAAAACATCAAGTCGTTCCAAAGTGAAAAGTTGCAGGACTCTTTTCCTGAACTTTTATCATCAGGTACGGGGGCATTTTAGATTAGATTTCAGACTTGTCAACTGCATGTGTTATGAAGCATAAACTGTTCCTTTTCTTTAATTCCTTGTAGTTTCCATTCAATCATAAAATTGAATCTGGATCTTTAATACCAGTACAATCAACTAAAGCAAATCACATAATTCTTTTAACGTCTTCATTGGAGTTCTTCAATTATTTTGCTTAAATATGGTATTGCAGTAGCATTCTTACCCCACCTTCACTCAGACGTTTTTGGATAGAATTACAAGCCTGTCAATTGCAAGGGTGGTGCAAGGCTGGTAGAGCTGCTCCCTCACAATGCCAGTGACCCAGATTTCATTCTGACCTTGCATGTAGTCTGTGTGGAGTTTGCACGTTCTCCCTGTGACCGCCAAAGTTTTCTCTGGGAGCTTCCATTTCCTCCCACATCCCAAAGACATGCGGGTTTGTAGGTTAATTGGCCTCTATTTATTGTCCCTAATGTGCATAGGGAGTGGATGCAAATGTGGGGTAATGTAGATGACATGGAACTAGTGATCGATGGTCAACATGGACTCAGCGGGCCAAAGTGCCAGTTTCCATGCTGCCAACTAAATGTATCAGTTCCCGTTTATGTGAAATGTCTCAAGTTCCTATGTTCCCCAGATCTGATGCCCCTAGACTGGGTAAAATACTTCCTTTCTTTACTTTAGACTTTAGAGATACAGGGTGGAAATAAGCCCAACCAGCGATCACCCCATACATTAGCATAGTTTCAAATACATTTCTAGTATTCCAGTTCCTTGAGGCCTAGCCACTGATGTGAGTCTGGTCCATCATGAGCAGGTCCGGAGGGTCAGATTGGGCAGCTCTTCAGAGCCAAAGCATATTATACAGATTGGTGGGTACACGTTCTGCTAGTAAGATGAATCCAAGCCAATCCGTGTATTGCTGTTCAGATTGCTGATGGCATAACATTCGTAACCTTATCTCCATAAAGCCACAAGGCTGGTTGTTTCAAGCTACAGACCTTGCAGATTGGAGTGTGTCATTGACAGAGATTGCTGGAGAGAGGTTTACCGTATTAGTCAAAGCTGCGAGGCAGAGGTTTACCGTAAATTATGTTACACAACTTATTTCAAAACTTTGGGTGAACTGCCAACTGGCTGATTTCCGGAAGATCATCGTCTGACTGCTTTGTGTAAATCCCAGGTTATGGAGGATAAAATAGGAGAATTGGGGCAAAGGGAACAAGAATAGGATGCGAGAAAATTATGAAATGGAAGGTGGATTTCAGGAAGTGCACATCATATTGTACACTTTGTTTATTTTCTCTTTTGTAGTACCTGATGTTTTCACATATGCTAGGGTAGCATGCAAAACTTTTTTTTTTAATGTATGGGGCAGCACAGTGACGCAGCAGTAGTGTTACTGCTTTACGACGCCAGAGACCTGGGTTCAATCCTGACTACGGGTGCTGTCTGTACACAGTTTATATGTTCTCCCTGTATCTGCATGGAATTTCTCCAGGTGCTCCGGTTTCCCCCCACACTCCAAAGACGTGCGGGTCTGTAGGTTGATTGGTTTTGGTAAAAAAAATGATTGTCCCTAGTGTGTAGGATAGTGCTCGTTTGTATGGGTGATCACTTGGTGGGCCGAAGGGCCTGTTTCCACACTGTATCTCTAAAGTTTAAAAGTCTGAAGTAAATTGGTATATATGACAATAGTAATAACAAAGCAAATCAAATCTGTTATTTTATATCCAGTTTTCCCGTCCAGTAACAACATGAGGATTATTTTCTGAGAATATGAGAATCTAAGGTTTTGAAGCAAGAGTAGACCATCTGATTCTTTGAACATGCTCCTTCATGCAGTAGGGTCTTGACATTTATTCTTTTGACCCTTCAATTCATTTTCTAAGTTTTGATCACTTCCAACTTTTAAATGATAAAGACTAATGGTCTACTCAGTCTCTCCTCATAAGGCAAATCCACCATTCCAGGAACTAGTCTGGTGGACTTCCTTCCCATTGTCCTCCAATTGGTGAATCCCAAACAAGAAGTCTGCAGTCATAATTAATGCCTTTCCAGATGGCGGTGGATGCAGGAAAACAACGGTGCTAGTAAGCAGACTGTGGTCGTCCACGTTCAGGGAGACGCTAGGGGTGTTCCAAGATCAACTGCAGGAGGTGCCTCAGAGCACAGAGGCTGAGCGGTGGCCATGTGAGGCAAGGGATGGCATGTTTGCAAGTCGACATATCCGGATCGAGGTGCCGGTGGAGTGGGCCGCAGGAGGCCCTGCAGGAACCTGAGGGTCGATTGGATCGGTGTGTCACCAAGTGTGTTAATCAGATAGGCCTGCAGCAGCATGGAGCAGTAGTGCAGGGTGGAGGACATCGACAATATCGCCTGACCAGGCCGATCCCTGCAACAAAGATCCAGTGCTGCTGCCATGACATCTATGGCCGAGATAAGACTTCACTCCTTTTTAATAACTTTGGACTTGAATCATACAAAATGGTGCATGAAATGTGGCGATTCTTCTGTATCGCCTCAGTGTTATCTACTATTCTTACACTCTTGTACTTGAGAATTATTGTGTTTATATATAGCAAAATTGTTACTGAACTCTGTGCAAAAAAGGAGTTTCACTGTACTTAGGTACACGTAACAATAAAGAACCATTGTACCATTAAACCATTGATCCTTTATTATTATAACAAGTGTCAACGATCCTAGTGAAGTTCTCCCACGGCAATTATTGATTATAATTGCCAGGAAATAAAAATTAATAACCCTGTTTTAGTATTTTTCAGTAATTGTTTGAATTACCCAACATAATTATTGGATATGTACTCAAATGGTTTAGCATGTCATTGAGTGAAGAGTCTAATTCTAACTTTAGGTCTGCAAACTTTTATGAGAAAAATGATTTAGCACAGTTGTCATGTGAGAATGAGTGAAATTGAGTCTAATTCTGTACAACTTTTCTAAGTTCTGAATAAAAGTGACTTTTAAAATGAGAAAAAATGATTTAAATCTCACAGTTGTCTATTGGGACATGTGATAAGAATAGGAGTGAAATTGCAATGGAGCCTTGTTCTGTGCTTACCTGTGGTACAATTTAACAGTAGAAGCCCATGTTCATTAAGTTCTTTGATCAAGAAACAGCCCAATGTAACTCCAGAAAAAAAAACATTTAAAAAGTGTTCTTTGTTGCTTACAACACTTAACAGTCAGAAACAAAAGAAACATTAAACATAACTAACCCTACCCTAAAGCCTAACTACCCTACCCTAGTTACCCCTAACCCTACCCAACCCTAACTGCTCTAACCCGAACTCTAACCCACCCTTAAACTCTAACCCTAAACCTAACCCTAACCCTGCCCCTCTCCCTAACCCTAACCCTGACCCTCACCCTTACCCTACCCCTAACCCTACCCCTTTCCCTAACCCTAACCCTAACCCAAACCCTAACCCTAACCCTATCTCCAACCCTAACCCTAACCCTAACCCCTAACCCTAACCCCTAACCCTAACCCTAACCCTAACCCTAACCCCTACCCCTAACCCTAACCCAATCCCTAGCCCTAACCCTAACCCAAACCCTAACCCTAACCCTAACCCTAACCCTAACCCTTACCCTAACCCTAACCCTAACCCTACCCTAACCCTAACCCTAACCCTAACCCTAACCCTAACCCTAACCCTAACCCTAGCCCTAACCCTGTAAACCCCTAACCCTACTAACCCTAAAGTTACAATACTACTTAATGTACCCTAACCCTAACAGGCAGATGTGTGTTCCTGCCCCTACCCCACCCTAACAGTAGAAACTTGCTTTACTAACTAACCCCTGGACACTTAAACACCTTTGAACTACCTGTCTAAAACCCTTTACCCTACAGACTCTACTACCCCCTTTTAGTTAGACCCTAACTATACAGCGCAAACCCTACAGGCCTAACCAGTAACCCTTAGGGTCCGGTAACCCTACTAAACGCCGACCAGCTACCTACCCTAACTACACCACCTAAACCACTTAACCCTAACTTAACCCTAACCCTAACCCTAACCCTACTACCTAACTACCCTAACCCTAACCCTACTACTCTAACTCCTAACACCTACTAAACTACTTACACATTTACTCTAACCCTATACCAGTTACTAACCCTACCCTAAACCTTAATTTACTAACCCAACCCTAACTAAACTCTAACCTACCTAACCCTACTTTCTACTACTAGTGCGGGAGGAATTGACAGATCTCGGAGATCTAAAACCCTCCTCTAACTACCTCTCTAACTAATCCTACTGGAAGCATGGAACTGCTTACTCTTTACCCTAACCTAACTCTAACTTGACTGTTCTAGACTACTAACTGACTAACCAAACTCCAAGTGACTAACTGTTACTAACCACTTACGTAGTACTCTACTCACCTGAATTTACTATACTACTACACATTGTAAACTAAACTCTCTTACCGGGAGATCTATGACTCTCTGGACTAACTCAATAAACTAACGAAAGTACTACATGGAAGCAACGTACTTCAAACTACTGTACTTTCGACACTACACCCTAACCTATCTGGGTATCGAACAGTTCAGAGACATAACTGAAAAAATGATTGTAACTCTCAACTTGTTGAAAAAAAAAATTGTGTTCAGGTTGCACTCATTGGTGCTTGAACAAATACAGGAGACATTTTGTACTTCCTATGTTGCCTTGTCGGGGTACTGTTTATCTGAAGGTATGCAATCACTGGAAATGAAAATTAACAGAAAATAAGCCGCACTTGCTTGAACTAAAAACATAAAATATTGAAAAAAAACCTCTCCAGCCAGACTCCATCAGTGGAAAGAGAAACAGTTTTCATTAATTGTGATGAAGGTGCCCTGATTGGAAATATTAACTGTTTCTCCTTCCGCAGATGTTGGAGGTTGAACCAAAGCTTCTATTTCATTAGCCTTTGAGTGTAGCTTTGCATCGGTTGCTTACCTCATGTTTGGAGCAAGTTCAGGTTTTGGAATAATAAAAGTGTTTTCTTCCTCCACGGCTAGATCTTCTGTCCGTGGTCATGCAGGGATCTAGTGTAGAATTGAAGGCTGATTTAGTGACTTTATAAAAGGTGTACTTGCTTTCAAATAGATGGAAGTGAACAATCCCAAGGTTGAGGTCTTCCTGGAATTATATCCTGGAATTAAAGGATGAAAGGGCATGGTTTAGAGGTCCATTTGGACCAGGGACACTGACTTATCTCCCTTTATCCCAGGTCTGCCCAGCAATGATTGAATTTATGAATTCTGTGCATTCTGAGTATTGTACATTTTGAGCAGATCTATTATAACCAGTTGATTCTCACAGTGCAGTTTTGGACAGGAGATGTTAAAAGAATCGAGAGCCTGAAGTAACATTAATCTTCTTGAGTTAAAATTGATTGATGGGAATTCATTTGCTCTTTTAAAAAAATAATTAAAAAAAGAACCATAGCAACATTTTAAAAATACTGGATTTTAGCATAACATTTCTAACATCTAACACATTACCAAATTATTCTTGAGTTGCTCTGCTGAACAGATGAACAAATACACAGACAAGAACAAATTAACAAGCTCATCAGGAAGGTTGGCTCTGTCCATGGGTGGTGGTTTTGGAGGGGAGGATGCTCCTCAAACTGTGGAGCATCTTGGACAATATAGCTCACCCCCTCCATGACACACTGGTCAACCTGAGGAGTACCTTCAGCAACAGACTGGTTCCACCAAGATGCAGCATAGAATGCCACAGTAGATCCTTCTTCCCTGTGGCTATCAAACTGTAAAACTCCGCCCCCTTCTGACATGGGGTAGACTGACTCCCCCCACCCCCCCTCCCCAATCTTTGCACATCCCCAATCCTTTCCACTCGTCACATTAATTTCATGTTTCATGTATCTTATGTTTTATGACTGTTGGCAGATCAATTTCCCTCCTGGGATAAATATTCTGTCGTATCGTAAATAGATAGGCATGGATGAGTATGGCCGAAGGGCCTGTTTCTGTGCTGCATGATTCTATGTTTCTAAATACATAGAGAATAAAATATAAGTTACAAGAATGCTGATTAGAGTCACATGGACCAATAATGCGCAGATAATCAGTGTAATAGAAACTGGGATCAATAGCTTTTAATGTTTTACAGAGACCAATAGTATATGTTTCCTTCCTGGAATAAGCAGTGCATTCTTAAGCTTGAATCCTATTAAAACATTGAGCGGAAGATGACTTGAGCTCCGTTCATTGAACGCATCGCAGCATCTTCCCAAAATGGTCCGGACACAGGAAATAAGAAGCAATGTCAGTCAATTCATTTCACCTTTGAAATAGATGCAATGGGGAATAATAATAGTGGCGGAGTGACCGGTGGTGAGAGTTGTGTTCTTCCTGATTTTGCTGTCAGGGAGAAGGGAGGAGAGTTGCCATTTCCTCCAGTTCAGATGGAACAATCGGAGAGTCAGGCAAAAGTGAGATTGTTGGCCCCATCGTAATGGGCAGCGACAGAATCATGTACGCGGGCAGCCTGCCTGAGGTATTTGTAGGGAGATTGAAACAGAGGAAACAGGAGCGTATATTTAAGAAAAAAATACATAAATGAGACAAACAAGTGAAATTTAATAAATGAGACAAACAAGTTTCCAATATAATCTGGGTGAGCATGGGCTTACATTAAGATCACATTTGATTGAAAACCTGAAATAAGAAAGGTAACTTTCTTGCCACTTACATATTATGATATTGAAATATGCTGCTATTTTGACATCAATATGTTTCTAACAGTTACTGGCAGATTGTTATCCAAAATCTATAGTTTGAGTAGGAAAGAACTGCAGTTGCTGGTTTACACCTAAGGTAGACACAAAATGCTGGGAGTATCTCTGGATAGAAGGAATGGGTGACATTTTGTGTTGAGTCTGAAGAAGATTGTCGACCCGAAACGTCACACATTCCTTCTATCCGGAGATGCTGCCTGTCCTGCTGAGTTACTCCAGCAATGTGTGTCTATCTACAATTTGAGTATCTGATCCATGATATAATTTTTAAAAGTCTGGTTCCGGGTCGTCAACAGCTTGAATAAAAATAAATGTTTAATGGTCATTCTGGCTGTTTGTAGCAATAAATTGGAGATGTGAAAAACATGTGTGGAATGGCTCACTGCTTTGTAGGGGGGAAAATATATATTAAAGGAAGCCGCAGTAGATTTAAAGAATCAGCATTTTAGTCACAGAAGTTCCATTCGCCTGAAAACCAAATGCAGCAAAGTGAAGTTGAGGACAGAATTAATACAGCTTTAAACATACTGCCTAAACTATCAAACGGAAATGAGTAGTGAGTAAATGAGATGGGCTGCCAGTCATGTCACTCGACCAGTCTCCTCTGAGCTTGGCTTCAGCTTTCACCAAAACGTGTTGTGATCAGCTCATTCATCACAGTCCGTGGAAAGGGGCCAGCTCATCTTTCACTGCTTCCCGTCTTCTGTCAACCACTTTTGCACAGAACCGCTCTTTGTACTAAAAACTTTCCAAAGTATAACTCCACGTTCTCCCCCCCCCCCCCCCCCCCTTACTTCCCTACCCCCTCCCTGCATGGGGGAAACAGGGATGTGGTAACAATTTGCACCAACTCAAGTTGTAACCAGCAGCAGGGGTACTTATTTAGCATGGCAGCTGCTGTGAGCCATTAAATAATATAACGCTTGGGAGAGTTTAAATGCTTTGGCTAGTGCTCGGATTTTCTTTGACATTTTTTAAAAGAGCCTTGAAGATTTGTATTTCATTACTTTTGTTAGAAATTGCCCAGTGGGTGGAATCCATTTTATTGGATATTGCTGAGTAGGCAGAACAAGAGAGCGTTCTGTTGTTCCCTAAATGGGTGGAAATTCACTGTCATGTTAAGTATTATCAGTTGCGTGACGTTTCAATGCCACGTCGGATATCACAGTATGACTGAACTTCTCAGATTCGATGTTCACAACTTGGCTGAAAACTACCATGTAATAAAATGTTATGTTACATTTCTGTGTGAATAGGAATTGATGAATAGGTTTCCCCCCGCCCTCGAAGTTTAGCCAGTTACATACGTCCACACATCAAGAGCAGCTGCCAAAGTAAATGAACATGAATATGCACATTAAAAACTTTTTTTTTCCTCTTCTGACCTCTTCTTCTACCTCATTCATACACTGTTATTTACCCGAAAGGGCGGGTTTGTACTAAGTCAAACAAGGTACTTATGCTGCAGAGTTAACTTCAGCAAAAACTGATGGTCATTTGGAAACATCAAAAATCACCGTTATCCCATTTAAAGCACAAGTTTGAAGGAATTGAGATGCCATGGATTTTCTAATAATACAAGGAATATGAGCATGGACACATGGAACTGCAGATGCTGGTTTACAAATTTGGAGTAACTCAACGGGTCAGGCAGCACCTCTGGAGAACATGGATAGGTGATGTTTTGGGGCGGGTGTTCTCTAGAAGGGTTCTTTTCTAATTAAATATAAACCATTATGTTAAACTGTATCTTAAACAAAATCCACCGTCTAATTCTGTACGTGTTATTAACTTTTATTTCAGCATTTTGTTCTCGTGGGGAGCTGTGATTTCTTTATTTCCGCTAGAGTATATGAATTGCCTCTTAATATCGTCCCTGAAACACAGGCTTGAATTTGAAGATAATGCTCCTTGTCCTGGTATTTCCCCCCTGGGAAAAATAGTTTATTTCCATCTATCACATCTATTCCAACAAACAGCTTTATGGAGCTCTGTAAATCGTCTTAATCTGACATACTCGTGAATATACAAGCTTACTCTCTATATCCTATTTTGATAACAATGCCTTTAGCCCTCTAGTCTGGTATTATCTTAGTGATTGAGTGGCGGGCACGGATGTGCGCAGTGTGGTGTTAACTACTCCTGTTAAGTAGGGGATAATCCAGAGTCTCCATTTGTGGTTAGTATTGCTTGTACTGTCCGCGCAAGACCTTGGTGGAATTTAACTCGGATAAGCAAAGTATTTTGGAAAGTTTAACCAGGGCAAGACTTACATGGTAAATGGCAAGGTATCTGGGAGTGTTGTAGAACAGAGAGTTCTAAGCCTACAAATATATAGTTGTATGAAAGTGGTTTCAACAGGGAGACAATACCTGGTTTTATTCGTCCTAGCATTGAGTACAAGAGTTATAAAGTCATGCTGCAGCTGTATATATGACATTGTTGAGACCACACCAGGCATATTCTGCGCAGTTCTCCTCATCATCTTATAAGGAAGATGGGATTGAATGAGAAAGGGTGCAGAAAAGATTCATAAGGATGTTGCTGGGAATGGGAAGGTTTGAGACTTTTTCCTGGCATGAAGGAGACTGAGGGGGGAACCTTTATAGATGTTTATACAATCATGAGGGGCATAGAAAAGGTGTATGGTCACAGTCTATTCCCAGGGTAGTGAAGTCCAATACCAGACAGCACAGGTTTAACGTGAGACGGCAAAGGTTTAAAGGGGACCTGAGGGGTAGGTTCTTCACATAAAGAGTGGTGGGTGGGTACATGGTGATAGAGCAGGTACATTAAGGCAGCATTAAAACAGCATTTGGACAGGTTCATGGATATAAAGGGTTTAGAGTGATATGAGCCAAATGAAGGCAAGAGATTAGCTGATGAAGGCAATTTGGTCGGCTTGGACAAGTTACCTCTTGGCCATAGGACCACTTTCCCAATTGTGACTTCATGGTAAATTTATAAAATATGAAGGTTGTCCTGAGATCGCCTTAGTTTATTCCTGGGAAATATACTTTGAAGGCTCTAAACTTGTTCAAGCAGTAGAACAGGATGACCTATATGAAAGAATAAATAGCTAATTTAAAAACAGGATGTGGACACAAAGTGCTGGAGGTAACTCAGCGAGTTAGGCAACATATAACCATATAACCATATAACAATTACAGCAAATTTATAATATACTCTGGAGAATAACATCTCTGGAGAATATGGATAGGTGATGTTTTAGGTCGGGACCCTTCCTCAGACTTCTAAAAAGCAGGATGTTTTGTTTAGTTTAGTATATTATCATGTGTATAGAAGTACAGTGTAAATCTTTTTTGCTGCGTGCTATCCAGTCAGCATAAAGACTAAGCATGATTATATATGACTATACATGATTACAATCAATAATAAATAACGGTGTTCCTTATTTGAAGCGGCTATTCTCTATAGGCTAAAATGGTATATATTTATACAGATAATCTTTGCTCTTAAATTTGTAAATTACAAATAACACTAGATGTAGGGCAGATATCCAATGGATCATTTGAACACAGAACCTGAATTGACCAAGCAAATCATTAAATTGCCTGTGGAAGTATTTATCAGGTTTTATTTAAGAACCTATCATTGTGTGAAATATCACATGATTGTAAAGGGTTAACATGCTGGATCTTTAAATGAAGGATACGGAATAGTAAGTCTGTTTAATGTATAAATAAAATTCTGTCTCTATTTTCTAGGGAACGGTTTCACATGCGGAAAGGCTCTTTCAATTGAGAATTTGATTTACTATTTAAACCGTCTTCTCTTCCTAGTTATCAGTTGGTACTAAAATATTTCGGCGGGAACAGTATCAGTAATGTTATTACTAAGCCCTATATAAATGGCCTGTGTTCTCTCATCTGTAACCTGTCTTTCTTTTGTGTTTGCAGCTGATGCAGTCAAAATAGTAGTGGCTACATGAATTATTATTTGCAGATGGACACTGACTATTTTAGCAATCAACAGAAAGCATCAAAAAGGCTTTTTTTCAATATTCCTAAACCTCTGAAATAATCCTGTTACGGATGATTTTTTGAACGTTTGCAGAGTGTATGAAATTCCCCAGTGAAAAGACTCGAGCACTAATTGTCATTTATCAGTAAGTGTGGCCTTTGATGGGATAAGCCAGTGAAGTGACAGAACACCATGCCTAGTGACATTGCGTTCAGCTGCCTTGCCACAACCTGGGCAGGAGATGGTGATAAGCAAATTAGAACAAAAAAATGAAAGCACTTTGTGGGATTTAGTTATTTGAAGCTTGCAGATTTAAAAGGGGTGGGGCTTAGGGTCATGAAGATGTCTGGACCAGTTAGTGGCAATAATGATGAAGGGAACTGAGAAAGTTGGAGAGTTCTTTTGTTGTGTAGAGAGCGGCTGTGATGGTGATGTATGCAGGGCCAAGGTCAGGCGGCATCATCATCCATCTTCTTCAGTGGCAGCTTTCTGTCAAGCCCCAGCTAACGTCCCCCTCAGCCAAGGCAGTAGGGCTCCTATTGTTGACACCAGCCAATTCCCAGCCAAGTGTAAATGAAGTTAATATCCACTGACCTAATGCAAAGCCAATGACAGCCCCTAGTGTAGCCTTGGAAATAATGGAATTCAACACTTTCAATAGCAAATCTAAGTGGTTTGACTAATTTGACTAAGGAACAATTGAAGTGATTTTCAAACATTCTTCAAGACCATATACCGTATCTTCTGTTACCTTCAGCAAATGAAAAAATTAGTACAGTTGAAGTAACATGATCTCTATTTGATTTTGTTTCCATACAAATTTTACTGGAAAGGGTATATCAAATTATTATATAAGGAATTTTGATCTGTTTTGCTTTCTCTAATTAATAAATAATTAAAGTGTTGCCGGTAAAGATTTTTACAAAACTCTTTGGAACAAAGCATTGTCACAGAATGCAAAGAAATATCTTTAATTTACTGACCTCTTGTACTATACATTTTTCATCTCATTGAACCTTCATTTTGATGCATTGGCAAAAGACTAATTCATAAAAGACTAATTAAAAAAACTACTGTGGGTGAGTGTAAAATTCAAAGCTCTCAATGCTCCATAACACTATTATTTATCAATGTGCAATTGCTCAGAGACTGCTTTTGTCCTACGTTGAGGGACTGTTTGTAGAAGCAGAAACAAGTGCAAAAAGAGATAAAACGGATAATAGAAGTTGTTGTCTGTTACAGCGAGCTTGTGAGGATAGAGATTGTGGAACTATTTTTATATAGTCGTTGACAGTAAATTAGTTTAGTTTAGAGATACAGCATGGAAACATGCCATTTGGCCCACCAAGTTCATGCCAACCATCAATCATATTTTCACACTATATGTTATCCCATCTTCATATCCACTCTCTACACACTGGGGGTAATTTACAGTGGGCCAATTAACCTACAGATATGCCTAACTTTGGGATGTGGGAGGAAACCCGAATGGTCACAAGGAGAACATGTAAACTCCTTCATGGACAGTACCTGACATGGGGATCGAACCTGGGTCTCTGGCACTGTGAGGTAATGGGTCTAGCAGCAATACCACCGTGCCACCCTTGCCTGACGTTGCTTCAATGAATAATATTTTCATACTGAGAAACCAAAGAGAAAAAAAAGGGTTTCAATAGTAATTCAGATTCTGATTTGAAAGATACTTTCTGCATGACAACTAACCTCTGGAAGGTAGAGATAGAGAAATAAGTTGTGTGATCATGTGAGAGCATCAAAATGGAAGGTTATTTCCTTGGGACTACACCAGCTTTACCAGTGAAAGTTCACTGGTCATTGTTTGCACCCACACGTATGCAGTGCTTCTGCCAAACATCCAGTGAAATAGCAGCGGAGGAATGGAGGAACTCCACGATAATACAATACGTTGTGTTTTAAATTAATGTTCTTTGTATCTTAAAATCTCGCAGAGTTTGAAATGAATGGTTATGAAGGTAGGAATCCATGTGCACTCAGCATTAGGTTAACACCGTTTGAATGAATATAACATAGGCTGTGCAGCTGGCAGGGAGCGAAGAGGCATTTTATGATTGTAGACCGGGCTGAATTTGAACTCTGGCCTCAGAGGTGAAAGGGTAACATGGTAACTCATTGCACCACCCGATCCCTCAAGCCCTTGTAGTTTTTAAACAATTGCCATTCGAAACTGTACTTGCTGTAAGCTTTGCAGGGTTAAGCAGAGTACAAAATTCAATTGCTCCAGAGTTTAGTGTTAATACAGATTTTCTTTTGTTGTAAATTGAATCTCCCAACCTCTAGTCCTTGCTGCCATGAGTCAACCTAGTTTACCACAGCAATAGGTGGCATAACGTGTGGCGCAGCGCTGGAGCTACCACCTTACAGCAGTTTCGCCTCTAAAGACTCGTGTTTGATCCCAACTATGGATGCTGTCTGTGTGGAGTATGTACCTTCTGACCACATAGTTTTTCTCTAAGATCTTTGGTTTCCTCCCACACTCCAAGGTTTGTAGGTTAATTGGCTTTGTATAAATATAAATTGTCCCTCGTGTATGTAGAATTGTGTTAATGTGCGGGGGTCGCTGGTCGCTGGTTGGTGCAGACACGGTGGGCCGAAGAGCCTGTTTCCACACTGTATTTCTAAACTAACCTATACTGTTGCAGTTGTAGCCTGCTACTGCTTCCTACTCAGCAGACCAGTGGGGAGAGGCATAGTCCATCACTGGATATATTTTAAAGACAACAAACATAAAACAAAATAATCCTTTATTTTAACGAGATTTTTCTTCAGTGGTTAGAACAAGAGGTTCACTTTCCACTTCCTGTGTCTGTGAGTCATCAACAGATTTAGAGTCAGCCATAATAAATTCTATTCCAAAAAAAAGCTTGTTTTAATTTCACACGTGAATTACATCAAAATTAATTCAGGACCGAATTATATTCAAATTCCCTGTAAAAACAACTTCAAAATCACTTCTATAAAAAACGTACATTGATTTTCTTCACCTCATTGAGCATGTCTACTGGTACAAATTGCGGAAATTATGCTTTTCTTCCAGCTCAATATTAATTTGCAAGAAACCTTCTGTCGAAATAATTCAAATTAACATTGTTTGAGTTATATGGATATTTTCCAATGAAACGAGGACATTTATTGCATTACAGAGAGGACTTTTAATTCCTTGAGGGAAAGGTGGCTCAGAGATGGGTATAAAGTAAGATCTATTTTAAATCTCTAAAATCTGTACTTCCTTTACCAATCCAGCCAATTCTAGTTTTAACAGGTAAACTGATGTGCACTTGCCCAACCTCCCATCACCGCCCAGCAACATATGTGATTCCTTATGTCTCCATCATTTCCCTTCTCATTTCCTCTGCCCCCTGTGATCATTCCACCATAGATCTGCATATTAAGACCCTCCTTTGTTAATACTTCTATTTGCAAATGAACATTTAAAAAAAACGGTTGATTGTAGAAATCTAAAGAAAAAAACGAAAATGCTGGTAAATACTCAGCAGGTCAGGGTACATCTATGGAAAGAGGCACTTCACATGTGTCTTCTTTGACCTTGAAAGGGCCATCCTCAATAATGGGTCATTCTGCCAGTCTACCTAGGGTCTGATCTGAAATATTGTCTTTGTCTTGAGAGTGAACTCTGGATCATAAGATCATAAGTGATACGAGCAGAATTAGGCCATTCAGCCCATCATGTCTACTCCGCCATTCAATCATGACTGATCTACCTTTCACTCTTAACCCCCCTTATCTCCCTGACCTCCTCTCCCCCTACCAACCCTCATGGTCCCTCAGATCTATTTCAGCCAGTCTCCTTTCCATTCTGAAATCCAACCTCTGCACATTTGGAGACAGAGCCTTCTCCAGGGCAGCTCCCAGGCTCTGGAACTCCCTCCCACAATTGATCCGAACTTCTGAGTCCCTCACCATCTTCCAGTCCCGCCTCAAGGCCCATCTCTCCACCTCTGCGTACCCTTAGTCCCATGTCCCCCTCCCCTTTGCATCTCTGTCTTACTGCTCTATTTTGTTTTGTTCTTGACTCACCATGTAAAGCGACTTTGAGTCCTTGAAAAGCACTATACAAATAAAATGTATTATTATTATTATTATTACCTTCGATTTTCCAGCATCTGCAGTTCCTTCTTAAACAAAACTCAAAAATTTGGAAGCTACTATTTTGTCCAAGACTGCCTGAAATTGCGGAGAGTTGTGGACATAGCCCAGACCACCACGCAAACCAACCTACCTTCTATTGACTCTATATACACTTCTTATTGCCTTGGCAATAATCAAGGACCAGTCTCACCAGTCATTGCCTTCTTTCTCCTCTCCCATCAGGCAAGAGGTAGAGAGGTTTGAAAATGCATACCTCCAGACCCAGGGACAGTTTCTTCCAAGCTGTTATCAGGTAATTGAACCATTCCCTCACCAGCTAGAGGTCCTGACCTTCCATACCTCATTGGAGACATTTGAACCATCTTTAATTGGACTACATCAGATTTATCTTACACTAAATGTTGTACCCTCGATCCATACTCTGTGGACAGCTTGATTGTAATCATGCATTGTGTGTTCTTTGACTGGTTAGCACACTATAAAAAGCTTTTCATTGTACCTTGGTACACGTGACAATAACTGTATACACTGTACCACAGCTCAACATTCAATCAAAGGCACTGACTTCTCTTTGTCTGGCTCACCATTGTATTCCATGAAATATTTCAGGGTGGAAAACTGTTTCAATTGAATATTTCCAAGAACAAGAAGGGTTTTCAATCCGAAATATTAACTGTTTCTCTTTGGACATTTGCTGTCTGAACTGCTGAGTTTTTCTAGCATTTTCTGTATTTAGTTCAATTTGATTTTTTGTAGTGGTAAACAGTTGTTTCGTGCATTTAGTCAGGTCTCAGATGCCCTGTGTTATCAGCTGACAGTTTCAGTCAGTCGGCATGCAAAAAAAATCTAAGTACCTAAAGCTGCAAGGTCAAGCCTGAGTAGCCAGAAGCCTGGCTTCAGTAGAATCTGGCTCCTTTGTTTAGACAGAGGTTTAAAAATGTCTGTTGAGCTGTTTTCCTTAGGGGTTCAGCAGAGCAATCAAACTTTCCCTTGGCTGTCAAAAATTTATTATTTTTTCTGCTTTAAAAAAAATTGAAAGTTTCACAAGCAGCCAACAGCTGGTCTGCCATCGTCACTTAGGCCAGCTGTTCCTGCCAGGAAGAGGGGTGAATGTATAGACCGTACCCTGCGTACGAGATAGGCCCCTTCTCTTGGTGATTAGTCACAGAGCCAGTGCAAAGAGGGCTCAGCGGAAACTATAATCCGTTCCCTTTCATTCTGGAATAAGAGCTCATCGCTGTTTCTGCCCCGGCTCTCGATTGTTGTACATAGTGCAGTTCATTGCTCATCACGCTGTCAGCAGAACTGAGATAACAGCCCGAATCACACTTTCCTTCTGCCAATATTTCTGAAGGGAACTGCTGCCGACCTTGTAGGTCTGCTCGTCTCTGACTTGCGCGCTTGCACACCGCAATGCATGCAGAGGTCAGGAGACAAGCCCGAGACAGATATCGGCATATTTGACCCCCTGCGCCCCACACCCTCCCCCTCCCGTCCACCCCATAAGACTAACCACAGACGCAGTGCAGCGATGGAGCGCTGGTATCCTCAGCTGAGAGGACGGATGCAATTTGCATGTAGCTTCTCAGCTACAAGCCAGGGAGAGGTGAAGAAATGGTGTGACACCATTCAGCAGATGGAGTCACCAACAGTGATTGAAAATGTAAATCTAAGTGGCTTTTCTGCCTTTATTTCATTTTATCTTCAGGTATTTAATTAACTTCTAGTACTTGAAATTAGTTTTAAGTAAATTTATTGTTAATTAGGCTTTTTTTATATAACACACGCAGATTTTCTTTAGTTTTATAGTTTTAAAGATACCTCGCAGAAACAGACCCTTCAGCCCACCAGGTCCATGCCATCCAGTGATCTCCGCACACTAACACTACCCTACACACACTAGGGACAATTTACAATTTTTACCAAAGCCAATTAACCTACAAACATGTGATCTTTAGAGTGGGGGAGGAAACCGGAGCACCCGGAGAAAACCCAAGCAGGTCACAGTGTGAACGTACAAACTCCATACAGATAGTAGCACCAGTCAGGATGGAACTCGGGTCTCTGGCACTGTTAGGGAGCAACTCTACCACTGTACAACCATGCCGCCTCTTTGGAGCTGTTTTTAAATGCCTATGGTTATAGGCTTGAAATATGTGTGCACATTTTATCAGTTAATGGAGTGAAATTATTTCAGAGTAAATATGCATTATAAGTTGTTGAATGAATCACATGAAGAAAAGCACAAATAATAACATTAAAGCTCAAAATACAGTGAGTTATAGTAAGTTAAAATTTAAAAACCCCATAAATTGCTGGGAATACTCAGCAAACCAGGCAACACTAGTGGATAGAAATACCACGTCTTGTGGTAATGTTGTATGCCCTGCAGGACAGCCATAGACTGAGTCCTCAAATCTTTTGGAACCATAGGGGGCGCCGTCCTGTACGGGTATGGCTGCCCAGCCTGCAGTTGTCCGTTTTTTCATCTTTTAAAAAATTGTTTAGTTAGTTGAGTTTTTGTTTTCGGAGTTCTAGTCTTCTTTATGTGGGGGGGGGGGGGGTTGGGGGGGGTGGGGGGGGGGGGGGGGGGTTCGTTGGCGGGAAAGGGGGGAACTGCTTTTCAGGGTGCATACCTGGTCGGACAGGCGGCTTTTCTCCGGGCTGCACCTTCGACCCGTCCTCGCGGCCTACCAGCGGGCCTGGAGCGGCGTTTTCTGAGGGGACCGCCCAGAACCTCGGCTTCGGTGGCGGCGCAGTGCTCCAGCGCTATCGCGGAGCGGGCGATGCCTTGCCCGGGTCGCCGCGCTGGAACTCCGGTGAGCTGAAGACCGCCGATGAAACATCGCAGCGCTGAACTTTAACATCGGGAGCCTGGGATCTCTCGCCAAGATCACCAGTGGTGGAGCTCCGTCCAGCGCGTCCTGTTGGCTTTGGAAACCGCAGTCTTCGGTAAGGAAGTGGCCGTTCCAGGCATCCCAAGCCACTGAGGGGGTTCTCCCAACGCCGGAGCACCATCACCCGGCGAAGAAGGGCCTGTAACATCGGCCCCCGTAGCGGCGACTGCGGAGGCCTCAATAAGCCTGACTATGGGTGGACATGGGGATGGGGACTGGACTTTTGCCTTCCCACACAGTGGGAACCATTGTGGAGGGATGTTTTTATGTTTATTGTTAAATTCTTTAATGTTGTGTCTTATCTTTATCTGTGTGCTGCAATGGCAAGTCAAATTTCACTACACCAATTGGTGTATGTGATAATAAATGTCCTTTGTATCCTATGTAAAAGTAAAGTGAATTGTGGGAAAATCACAGGTAACTGTCAAAGTAATTTATATTGAAGAAAATCTTTTGATAGGAGGGAAGACATTAAGAATGAACATTACAATAACTAAACAGACCCCAAAAGAAAGTGAAAATTTAAAAATTTGAGTTTAACAGGTAAGTTTTAACAGGTAACATTTGGACCACTTTGTTAGTCCAACAAGGCTTGAAATATGTGTATACATTTAAATAGTTAATGGAGTGAAATTATTTTGGAGCAAACGTGCATCTATGTCAGTAGTTGATTGAGTCACAAGAAGAAAAGTACAAATAATAAAATTAAAGCGCAAAATACAGGGAGTTCCAGTAAGCTAAAATAAAAACATAAATTGCAGGGAATATTCAGCAAACCAGGCAACACTACTGGAGAGAATGGTCATGTTTTTTGGTAATGTTTTATGAAAAATGGGAAAGATAGAGGAAAACAGATTTTCTGTGTTTGAATTATGAGTTTGATTTTTTTTAAACTCGGGAGAGCTCTTGGGTAAACTCGTATGGTGGGACAGGGTCTTAAGGCTCTCCTGATTGTTGAATGAGAAACTTCCACATTGCATCTCGGGAAGTTAACCAGAATAATAAAGTAGATTTTTGAACCCATGAGAAAGCTGGGTTACCTTGACTTTTTCCATAAATATCTCTGAACGTAAATTGATTTTATGCTTTAGCTAAATTGCTTTTCTTTCCAAAGACCTGTGTCATAATAGAGCCCAGGAGAGTGTACAGTGAGATCTGGAGGGTGCACAGTTCCTTGAATGTGAAAGTGTCAGCTGCACAGTGTGGTGAAGAAGGCGTATGGCATGCTTGCTTTATTGGGAAGGATAGAGTACAAAGTGGGGACATCATGATGAGAGTTTCACATTCTCACCATTGTAATAGTCCATTAATATTTTGTTTAAACTGCAAGGAAATCTTTTAAATCCCTAAAATTCAGGCATACAACGCAAAAACAGACCTTTGGCCCAACTTGCCCATGCTGACCAAGATGCCCATCGAGGCTAGTCCCACCTGCCCAAATGTGGTCCATATGCCTCTAAACCTTTTGTTCAAATATCTTTTAAATGTTGTGATAATACCTGCCGCAACTATCTCATCCGGCAGTTTGTTCCATATAGTGACCACCTTCTGTATGAAAAGGTTGCCCCTCAGGTTCCTATTAAAAGCCCCTTCCCCGCCACACCTTATACCACTATATATGGTAGCTCTTGATTTACTCAGGGTAAAAGATTCCCGTGCATTCACCCCATCTACTTCCCTCATAACTTTACACACTTTATTAATCCTCTTTAGTAATTTGATGAAGTATCTGTGATAATTTATTTTATATTTCTCCTTTACCTTCCTACAGTGATGTGAGGAAAATATTATTCTTTGGTGTTAATTCTTTCCTTGCATCAGAGTCAGCTGAATTTGAGGTGCTGATTTTGCTACAATTTATCCCACTTAGCCTGACTGTCATTGACACAGCTCAGTTTACTACAGAGCTGCACAAGGAGGTGAATCATTGTGTCTTCTATTCACATTTACCAGAAGACTTTGACAGAGGCTATCCCAGTGGCAGTATATATAATGCATTATGATAGCGACACAGTGGTGCAGTGGTAGAGTTGCTGCCTTGCAGCACCAACGATTTGGGTTCGATCCTGACTACAGGTGCTGTCTGAAATAAATCAACAATCTTCATTATTACTGGGTTTTAAGTACTGGAATACCTTGTCTAAATGTGTTGTGGAAGGTACCTTCTAAATGTCTTAATGTAATTGTGGCAGACGGTGGACAGTTCACTAGCCCCTTTTCAAAGGCAGTAAGGGATAAGCAATCAATGTTGCCCTTGCCAATGATGTCCTCCTTGCGATAATATAATATGAAGTGACCAAACTTTGATTTGATATGGCGGAAGGTGCCAACAGAAAAGACACAGTCATTCAAGAAGAGAGGCAATTTTAAAGTGAAAATTACTGTTTTGCACTCGCTTTCATTGTGTTCTTGGCAGTTACAGAGGGTAGTAAGAATTTAGGATGTCCACTATAGAGCTGCACAATTGCACAACAGTAGAGTTGCTGTCTTACAGTGCCAGAGACCCAGGTACAACCCTGACTATGACGTGCTATCTGTACCGAATGTGAACGTTCTCCCTGTGACCACATGGGCAATTTCCTGCTGCTCTGATTTCCTCCCACATTCCCAAGATTTGCAGATTTGTAGGGTAATTAGCTTCTGTAAATGATCCCGAGTGTCTAGGTTAAAATTAGTGTATGGGTGATCGTGGTCGGCATGGACTCGGTGGGCAGAATTTCCACACTGTATCTCTGAACTAAACTAAACTATTAGATGAATGAAGTGCAATTGGTGCTGTGGAATGAGGACTCTGATTGGAAGGCTACCTTAGACTCAACAGTGATTAGAACATAAATGGTTTTAGCAAAGTAACTTGGACAGTGCCATATTCTTTTTGGCTATAGTTGATGAACTTCTACAGCAGCATGCACTGGTCAACAGTGGGCTTCTCAGATTGTTGGATGATTATACACACTTATCTGAGATTGGAAATGGTTTGCAGGATGAAAGTGCACGTAAGTGCATGTTTTAAGTCATTTTTCTGCCCCCATTAATGGTCCAGATTCTTCTCCACACTGCACACAGGAGGAGACACTATTGAAGCAAAGGCAGTTTTGCAATGTAAATGGATGTTAGATTGGCTTATTAACACCACTCATATCATTATTCAGCAAGTCCCTGACTGCAACCTACTGTGAGCATATTTACTCAGTAAAGATGATTAACTATGGCAACATAAGGCTCTGTTGTTTGCCAAAAGGCCCAGAGCACTGGTGATGAAAATATGGGACCATTCACTGGCATTCTGTAATAGCTGCTAATCTTTACAAAGCCATGGTAGTTCACTGAATGAAGCAATTGTCTGTGGCTGATTGTGATCTGTGCAAATGCACCGTTAATTTAATTGGAGTAGTGTGTAGATTTATTTTTGACGGAATAGATTTCCTTCCTTCTCCCCAGTATCTTATTCTGTGCTACTGTTATTACTGCTATTTGTTTCTGCTGTGGTATCATTTGCTTTAGCTGTCCTTGTACCTTTCTCAATGGTTTCTGATCAGCATTAAGAGAAATCTAGTACTCAATTGATTACACTAAATGTTTAAGGTATGTTAGAGGGAGTACCGTCTAATCATGCAGCATATTGACGCATTGACAACAAACTGGCTGCTTAACACCCGGCTTGAGATCTAACTATTTCTTTGGTTGATGTTTCATTCGCAAAAAGAAGATGCTGCAAAAATAGCCTTGATTATTCCAATCTGACTTCCATTTGTACTTAAGAATTTTTTAATTTTTTGTTAAAGTAGTAAATCAAAATGCGATGTGAATAACTGTTGTAACCCAGCACTATCTTTGGTTCAATATGAATTGCAGAAGGGTATGTAGAAATGAGTATCTAACCTGTGAGTGCTGCAAAAAAGCAAAAACTACCATGAATGGACAGAACTAAGTGATTGCACTGCTGACAAGAAACGCAATTGGACCAGCAACATAACCACCAAGAGTACGTGAGGAGTTCATTGATATAAACCACACAGTTCCTGATACCCCAACTAAAAAGCAGAAGTACGGAGTGTGATGGAATACAGCACCCCTAGGATGTTTCCATTAGTGGGAGAGTCTAGGACCCGAGGTCATAGCCTCAGAATTAAAGGACGTTCATTTAGGAAGGAGAAGAGGAGGAATTTCATTAGTTGGAGGGTGGTGAATCTGTAGAATTCATTGCCACGGAACGCTGTGAAGGTCAAGTTAATGGATACTATTAAGGCAGAGATAGATTTGTATGGGTGTAAGGGGTTTTGGGGAGAAGGCAGGAGAATGGGGTTAAGAGGGACAAGTAGATCAGCCATGATTGAATGGTGGAGTAGACTTGACGGGTCGAATGACCTAATACTGCCAGTATCACTTATGAACCTATGGTTGGTACTAGCCCTGTAACACTCAAGAAGCTTAATACCATCCAGGACAAAGCAACCCGCTGGATTGGCCCCTTATTCACCACCCTAATTATTCCTTCCTTCCAACAATACACTCTTATTTCATTGTTCATTCTATCGTCACCTCTCAAACCTGTGATCAAGGAAAACAAGGGCAGAAGGTTACTGAAAGCACCACCACCTCCCAATTCTTCTCCGCAATTACAACATCCTAGTTGTAAATAAATCAACTATTTCCATTATCACTGGGTTTTAAGCACTGCAGTATCTTGTCTAAATGCATTGTGGGAGTACTTTCTAAATGTCTAAATGTTATTGCGGGCAGATGGTAGACATTCAGGAAGCCAGTTCACTAACACTTTTTCACTGGCGGTAACTGATAAATAATAAATGTTTGCCTTGCCAGTGATGTCCGCCTCATGACAAAATAATACATTTTATAAAGCGACCAAACTTTGTCTTGCTAAGGTGGAAGGTGCCAAGAAAATAGACACTGTCATTCAAGCAGAGATGCAATTTATAAGGGAAAATTACTGATTTGCGCTCTCTATCATTGTGTTCCCGGCAGTTACGGAGGGGAGTCATCTTCTTGCGTATGGCGTGCACAGACTAAAGTTGTAGGTCAACTTGTTCTATTTGATCTAATTGTTTGTGCACGTCGGGTTGATTACATTTGTCGAAACAGGGTGGACCACGTGAAGGTTGCAATTTCCCACCCCATGGAGGGACGTGAGAATTTAGGATGCTCACAATCTCAGATAAGCTTGATATTTGGCATGGAAACATTAAAATGGCGAAGGGAAAAGCGGTATGCTTTATGAGCCATCTTTTCAAAGACCTACTTGTTGAGATAAAAATCTAGTTTGTCCATTTCCCTTATGGTTTTACATTTACAATGTTACAACTAGAACTTTGGCATCCTGTGTGTGAGGATAGAATTGCAGCCAAAGCAATGATTGTTAACCTGGATTGTTCAGAGAATAATAATAATAATAATAATAATAATGTTTATTTATATAGCACTTTTCAACAAAACCAGTATTTGAATCAAAGTGCTTTACAGAGATTGATTAAATTAATTGAACAGATCAAATGTCAATAAATCCATACAAAACAAAAAAGAGAAAAAGAAAAAAAGACACAGAACAGTACACTATAGAAATCAACATGAAACGTCCCCCCACAGCAGAATTCACTGTGAGGGAAGGCACTAAAAATATCCAGTTCTCCCCCTCATAGTCCACCCGAGGTCGGGGTCTATATGTGGCCTCCTCAGCCAACTCGATGTTCTCAGGCCCTCTGCCGCGAAGCTGGATCATCGGCGTCGGGTGAACATTCTTCAGCGGCCTGGACTGAAGCGGCCAGTTCTAGTTTACCAGACCACCTGGATGTGCTTGAATTAAATTTATTTCTAGCATACCAATCCACCACCCTCAACCTCATCTACCTGACGTAACAGTTTGATTCAATCATAATGGCCTCAAAATCCATTCACCTTCAGTTGTGCTAAATGCGCTTGTGCTATATAATAAAAGCAGTGCATTGTACTCTACCTCAACAATTGGATCTATTGTTGATGGGATAAAATATAGAGAGAGAATACAATACACTAACACACGGAATTGATTCAATGTAATAATAACCATTTTTTAAAACTGCTTGGCAAAAAGTTCTCAATTCAATTCAAAACATGAAAGGGGGCACATTTTAATTACATTTTCTCGTACAGAAAATTATTTAAATTTCTATTGTTCACAGAACCATTATGAACAAAAATAGTTTTTTTTTTAAATGCTCACACTAACAAAACTGTTTACTGAGCAATTGTAGTAACCTGAAAAGATTTATTAACCTAATGATTGCACTAACTAGTGATCGCATGGATTTAATGATCCTGCTAATTGGTTAATATATGATTTCACTAATTAACGATGACATGAACCAGATGGTTTTGAAGCCATTGATCAGACGAAGCTCGTGACTCTGCTGATTTGTGGTCAGACTGTTCAAATGAAGCTCTCTGACACCCTGGAAAATGCCACCTTGAAAAGCTGGAAACTGATGGTGTAAAACACTGCAAGAAGGGGGGGAAAAAAAGGGATTTAAGAATGTTATTGATTTTGAACTGAAGTGCCTCAAGCCCGAAAAAGAATATCTTGCCAAATCGCAATTTTTGTTTGTGTTTTATTTGCTGTTGAAAGTGACACTTCTTGCATTGGTTGAAGACTGAGCTCTGAACTACTTATAGTCAGTCTCCCCACAGACTTCGGCATGCAACTTTAGAAGAATATGGAAGGACAGAATCAGAAGATACAGCTTTCTATTATTGTGTGGAAGGCAGCACAGCCAAGGTCCTTAAACAGAACAATGCATAACCTTGTGGTTCAGAAATGTATTTAATAATAATGAGCGTCAATGAGTTTTCTGGAAAGGGTTTTTTTTCTCAGCTCATTGTTTGCAACATTATCATCTTCCCTAACTGCTTCTGCCTAGAAAGCATGTCACGGATGGTAGAAAATTAACGAAAAAAGAGTCTGCTGGCAACTGGCTGAATGCAAGGAGCTAAAAAAGATGTGTTATAAAATTATCCAATTTATTGCTGCTACTTTTGCAGCAAGAGCCTGGATCATTCTGAGGTTGGCTTGACATCAGTGAAACTGAATTTCAGGATTGGAGTTTCTCACTAGTTTAGTTTAGAGACACAGTGCAGAAACAGGCTATTCGGCCCACCGAGTCCACAACAGCCAGCAATCCCCGTACACTAGTGCTATCTTACACACGAGGGATAATTTAACAATTTTTACCAAAGCCAATTAACCTATAAACCTGTATGTCTTTGAAATGTGGGAGGAAACCAGAGAAAACCCACGTGGTTTTTGTGGGCTGTAGGAAAAAATGAAGAAATCTCAGTTTTATAAATGTAATAAACTAAAAAAAAAATGTAAGTAAAACAAATGGAAGAAATTCAAAACAAAACTTGTAGCCACTCATCCACTCATCCACTCACCCACTCATCCACTCACTCACCCACCCACTCACTCACTCACTCACAGGCCGCTGTCGCGGACCTTCACTGTTTTCACGGGGCCACCGATGCTGCTGCTGCCAACCTGTATCTCTACCCCAGCCCCCCACGGGAATATACCAGCGACTCCGCCGTCCCTCTCCTCTCCACCGGCCACCAGCGGGCCAAAGCCGTCACCTCACCAGAGTTCCGCTCAGCACCAGGCCCATAACCTCCACGACGCAAACAGCATGTGGTCTGACTGCTGGGTCCTAGTGCTCCTCCCCTCCACAGGGACCATCAGTAGTGGCTTTTTATTTTATTTTGGCTTTTTTTTTACAGAGGTGCCGGAGCGGCGCTCCGGTGATCTCCGGCAGCGCTGCACCCCTGGGTATTAGTCACGTACAACTAACGGTAACCTGTCAGCAACTGCGCACAAATCCTAAATTTGATAGCCTACGGCAAACTGACGTGTAGGTTCCCGCACTACCACAGAATCCGCTAAATAGCCCGCCGCACGAAACGTGTTAAGAGCTTGCTGCGGGCCGGATAAAATCTCGTGGCGGGCCGGATGTGGCCAGCGAGCCATAGTTTGGGGATCCCTGCTCTAACCCCTTGCTGCTATTTCAAGAAAATTAGGGAGTTAAACAATGTACTAGATAAAGTTCTTTCCTCAACCATATCCCCAAAAAAAGATTTAAATATTTAATTTTGTTTAATATTGTAACATGTACCGAGATACAGTGAAAAGCTTTTTTTGCTGCATGCTATCCTGTCAGCGGGAAGACGACATAATTACAATAAGCTGTCAACAATGCACAGATACAGGATAAAGGGAATAACGTTTAGCGCAAGATAAAGTCCAGAACAGTCCAACTAAAGATAGCCTGTGGGTCCCCAATGAGGTAGATAGTGGGTCAAGACTGCTATCTGGTTGTGATAGGATGGTTCAGTTGCCTGTTAACAGCTGGGAAGAAACTGCCCCTGAATCTGGAATTATGAACAATTACCCAGTCATTCATTTGATGTGCAGGAAAGAACTGCAGGTGCTGGTTTAAATGGAAGGTAGACACAAAATGCGGGAGTAACTCAACGGAACAGGCAGCATCCCTGGAGAGAATGAATGGGTGACGTTTGGGTCGAGACCCTTCTTCAGACATTCATTTGATGTATTGTTTGTTGGACTGCTTTGTCCAATCCCTTGCCATTTACCTAACAGTAAAAAGCTTTGACTATGCTTATGTATGTGACGATATGTTGTATAAATTTAGTTTCTGTGCTTTTTTTTGTCTCCATCCGATACCTAATAAAATATATTCTTTTGATATTCATCACAGATTTCAACGAAATTGAACATGGTGTTGGATAACGAGTTAGCTGGTAATGGTTGGGGACTATCAAAAATTGGTCTTCTCCAAGATTTAAACTTTATTCCCTCCCTCAAGTTAATATTTCTTCCCTAAATTTAAATACAAAGTCACAAATGTATTCAATAATGAATCATGGTATCAGCTAATTTCAGTCACATATCTAGATATCTCAAAACGTGCTAGAAGTTATGATGACAATACATGTTTTTCTTAAATTTAATGTTCTAAACTAAATTCTGGAATTTATTACATTGCTACAAAACCAGCACTTGAGTTTGAAATCAATTTATTAATCCACAAGTATCTTTGTACATTTGATAAGCCCTTTGCTCTCTTCCCAACTGACTTAATGCAGATTCCCTGCAAATCAATTTGCTGTAGACAAAAGGTACAAAACATTTCAATCCAGTGGGAATACGATATTTAAATTCTGTGCCATTTCTTTTGCATTGTGCTTTATAGTTTGCAAATTCCAATCTGCATCCTGTAGTTATCAAGCTAGTGTGTGATTTGTTGCTTATAAAACATATTAGTGTATGGACTATGAAATATAAGTCCATTGATATTTTGGTGCATTTTTCTCTGACTAATTATGAAATCCTTGTGATTTTTTCTCTCTTCTGCATTTCCCTGGGGAGATGAATGTTAGCAAGGATGATTAAAGAGGGCTGTTGCAGTGCCAGCACAATGAAAATTATCTGCAGGATCATTTTTTTTTTGATAATGCCAGGTAAAACAAAAAAAAAAGAGGAAAAAAGCAAAGTCCTTGCTAAAAGCACTGAGAGATGTTCCATGGAAGTGGTCTGCCGGTTAATGAAGCTGTAAGTGCTTCTCTGAATAGTTCCACGAGTGTCAATCAGCCTGTATCAGGGATGCTCTCAGAAGTAACCTTGTTTATACATATCATTCACCATGGAGGCAAACTGCATTAATAACAG